>NC_041402.2:18940518-19620518 GCF_900747795.2 Erpetoichthys calabaricus
GAGGGTTCACCTCCCAACAGGACAATGACCCTAAACCCAAAGCAAAATCAACATACGAGCAACTTAGGGATAATTCTAAGAATCTTCTTGAATGGCATGGCCTGAACCTGGACTTAAATTCAATTGAATACCTCTGGAGTAACCTGAAAATACCTGTCCACCAATGGTCTCCATCAAACCTGACAGAGCATGACAGGATCTGCAGAGAAGAATAGAAGAACATTTTCAAATCCAGGTGTGTGAAGCATGTCACATTAGACCCAAGTCGACATCAGGCTGGAATTGTTGTCAAAGTTGCTTTAACTAATTATTGAGTAAATAGTCTTAATAATTGTGTTAATGTGATCTATCAGTTTTTTACTTTTAGTTTCTCAAATTCTATTTTCCCTTTTGACATTCTGGTGTTTTGAATGTTGCTTGATGAGGGAAATAGTGAATTATAGAATAAAATTGCAATATAACAAAATGTATAAAAAGTGAAGGGGTCTCAATATTTTATGAAGACACTGGATTAGTTTCCATTGTACAATATTAAACTTCAAAATATTGTTAGGATCTTGTAAGCTGAATTGCATTTACAAGATAATGAAAATTAAAAGTCTACCTTATGAGAAGGATTTAGAAGTCGTAGTGGACTCATCCTCACTACCAAGTGTTCAGAAGCCATTAAGAAGGCTAACAGACTCTCAGGTTATATAGTGCCCTGATGTGTGGAGTACAAGTCCAAGGAGGTTCTGCTCAAGTCTTTAAACACACTGGTGAGGCCTCATCTGGAGTCCTGTGTGTAGGTTTGGTCTCCAGGCTACAAAAAGGACATAGCAGTGCTAGAGAAAGTCCAGAGAAGAGCAACTAGGGCTGAGTCCAGGAATACAGGGGATGAGTTATGAAGAAAGATTAAAAGAGCTGAGCCTTTACAGTTTAAATAAAAGTTGATTAAAAGGACACATGACTGAGGTATTTAAAATTATGAAGGGAATTAGTCCAGTCCAGGAGATCAAGACTTTAAAATGAGTTCAGGAAGAGCATGGGGACACAGTTGGAAACATGCTAAGGGTAAATTTCACACAAATATTTGGAGGTTTTTCTTCACAGAGAGAACCGTAGACACATTGAATAAGTTACCAAGTAATGTGGTAGACAGCAGGACTTTAAGGCCGTACAGAACTCGACTTGATGTTATTTTGGAAGAATTAAGTTGATAGGACTGGTGAGCTTTGTTGGGCTGAAAGTACACGGTTTTGGTATGACTTCAGCTTTACAGTGGAACCTCGGTTTGTGAGTAACTTGGTTTACAAGTGTTTTGCAAGATGAGCAAACATTTTTGATAAATTTTGACTTGATAAACGAGCGAGGTCTTACAGTACGAGTAGTATGTATACGCTTTGTCTGCTGAGTGTCATGTGATCACAACTGAGCTAATGGTTCTTCTCTCTCTCTCTCGCTGCGGGATAGTGGGCAATCGTCTCCTATTCTCCGTCTGAGTCGGCGTGACTCACTCATATAGTCAACATCCGTACGAGCGTATACTGTTTACTGCAGCATTAGCATTGTGACTGTGTGTGTGCTTGCGCGTGTGTGTGTGTCCTGTGACGTGCGAGTCCCCGTCTTGTACCCTAAAACACAAAGCTGAGTCTCAGTACTTTAGCAACACCAGCTTTATTCAGCTTGAAACCGCAACAGCGTGGTTATTTATTGTAGCAGGATCTGCCGCTCTCCTATACACAGACACAGCAGTCAGGCAGGGCCCTGCGCATTTGTAATGTTCCTTGTATCACCCACTGACGGCAGGCACTTATAGCATGTCCGCAATCTTTTCAGATTCGCTTTTACGGTGAACTACTACAGCGCTGGGAGACTGCGATTGCTTTGGGACGCTCTTCCGTGTGTCGTCCCGTTGGGTGGAATCCCACAATAGTTTAGAAACTCACTCACACCAGCCATTATTCTTTTCAAAGGTAAAGTGCAGGTTAATTTGTTTTATGTATTTTTACTTTATATTTTGTATGAATCATTTTTATATGAATAGTTTTGGGTTGTGGAACAAATCATCTGAGTTTCCATTATTTCTTATGGGGAAATTCACTTTGATATACGAGTGCTTTGGACTACGAGCGTGTTTACGGAATGAATTATGCTCGCAAACCGAGGTTCCACTGTAGTTTCAATCCTTGAATGTTTTCTAAGTACAATTTAGTCTTGTCCATTTCCTGATATTTTTATCTATTTTCTTACTGCCTAGCTGTTGCTTGGCATAACATTACCTAGCAAGGTTGGAGCTACATGGCATCGTCCACATTTAGGGTCCAGTCCCTGATTTATTTTAGATCCATTTAATCCAAAATGATTTGTGTGATGAACAAATTTAAGATAAATTACATCATGTTTTGTGCAGATTGTTAAGAAAGTATAGTAGGAAGAGCTGGGTTTCATTCCTTACCTGATATAAATGAAATCTTAGTGCATCCCCTTGAGTGATTATGAAGTTTTTATGGAGAGAAATGTTGTTTATTATTCTGATTGTAAAAAAAAAAAAAAACTGCAAAAGGACCTCCAGTTAAGCTCAAGTCTGGTCTGTTTTATTTTATATCTCATGGCTGATCTTTATTTGAGCTACAGGAAATGGGTTTGTGATAGCGTCTAACTTCTGAGAGAGGCCACTTGAACAATTACAATCAAAAAAGGAATTACACTTTACAACTGCCTCTTTGACATAAAACATTGAGTGCGATAGCAAACAAAGGGCAGGGAGGCAATGAAAGCAGGAGCATTTGAAATGCCTGTGATCCTTTCTGTAACATTATATGCAGGATTAAACCAGAAACATTACTGATAGTCATGACAATTTTCAAAAAGAAATACAAATAATCAAATTATTACAAAGTGCTTCAGGTTTCTACAAATGACATTAAAATAATCAGGAAAGTCTGAAAGGTCGGGTAGATTAAATAAATTAGAAAATGATGGGAAATCACCGAAAATTACTGTACTTTTGAAAATTATCAGTAACAGGTTGAAAGCTGGAGGTAATATGCCGCATATCAAAGAACAAAAAAATTGGACCCCTTTAGGTCTGTAGCAAAATAGCGGTGTGAAATAACCACAAAGATGGCTGTTGACAACTCATTGGATGACAAGATATTGCATTCACCCAGCTATGTATTTTGTAAATCTACTAAATCGAAATTCAGGATGAGCCACAACCTACCCTGGTATCACTGGGAACAAGACAAAAAGCTGGCCTGAACGGTTGTGCCACTCTCATTCATTCTGGCCAATGACCTGACACACATGCCTTTGGTACACCCAAGCAAAATCAGGGTCACCAGGGAACATCGATGACTAGAAATTATGCAGAGACCACCAAGACAGTGCTAAGGATTGGGTTTGAACCAAGGACCTCTGAAGCAGTGAGCATTAGTGCACCACTGTGCCACACATGGGCTAGTAGAAAACAAGCAAAATCAGATCTTTAATTTTTCTTTCCAGATAAGAAGTGAAAAATACGTTTTCACATTCCGTATCATGCCATAATTCTTTTCTGATGCTAAATAAACCATTACTTAACCAGACCACTTAAAAACAAAAAGTGGCAAAAATAAAGAAAAAATTATACAAGGTGATGACAACTTATACCAAGTGCTTGAGTAATTGTACTTTTCATTTTATTTTTAGTAAAGCCTGTTCTTGATTCGCTCCATTAGCAAAACATGCGGCACATATTGAATGCATTTTATGAGATTTAAAAGCTGATATTGATGACATATGTGGTGTCTATACCACCATTGTACTCTTATAACACAGAACACCATGATTCTTGAACTTTATTTTATATTGCTTTAACCAGCTATGACTGTGGTGGTGAGGTGATGCCAACAATGCAAGTTCTTCACAAAAAACATATTTTGGCAAAGTGGCTGAGAGGTTAGGTCTGATGCCTCACTGAACAGCATTCATGGTTTGAGCCTTATATCCAGTCATTTGTTCTCATGAACGTTTACTGGTGCATAGTGGAGTCCATCCTCACTTACTTTATCACATCCTGGTATGGGTCCCACTCGGCTCAAGAACAAAAAGCACTACTGTGGGCAGTAAAGGTGGCAAAGTATATTATAGACAACCACCTTTCTTCTCTTCATGATATATCCAATTGTCGTTGTCTTAGAAAGGAAAAAGAGTATAAATGAAGACTTCAGTAATCCTCCACAGTTGCTTTTCTCGATTCTCCCTTCTGGCAAATGGTACGATTTCTGCACACAAGTTTTGAGGTTTCTGGACAGTCAATTCCAACAACAAATACTGTAGCATAACAAGCAGTTGACATAAATACAGTGCATTCAGAAAATATTCAGACCCCTTCACTTTCACACACTTCATTGTGTTGTACATTTCATTCTGAATGAATACCTTTGACATTTTTGCACACCAGTCTACTCTCAAAAACCCAAAAGGACCAAGTGAAAACATGTTTTCTGTCCCTTTGCCAGCAATTACAAATTTGAGTCTTCTTGGCTAAGTCTTCACAAGCTTTTCCCATCTGGATTTGGGCAGGTTTTTCCCATTCTTCCTGGCAGATTCTCACAAGTTCCATTAGATTGGATGGAAAGCGTCTGTAAACTGCCATCTTCAGCTCTCTACACAGATGTTCTATCGGGTTTAAGCTTGGGCTGTGGCTAGGCCATGCAAGGACACTCAGAGACTTATCTCAAAGCCATTCTAAAGTTGTCTTGGATGTATTCTTCAGGTCTCTATCACGCTAAAAGATGAACTGTTGCTCCAGTCTGAGGTTTTCTTCAAGGACCTCTCTGTATTTGGTTACATTCATCCTTCCCTCAATTTTGACCAGTCTCCCTGTAACTGCCAATAAGAAGCACTTGCATAGCATGATGCTACCACCACCATGCTTCACCATAGTGGTGGTATTTGGCAGATGCTTGTCTTCACCAAATAAAAAGCTTCGAGTTTCTGCCCAAAGATTTAATTTTTTGTCTCATGAGCCCAGATAATCCTTATTCTCATACTCTCAGACCCTTTAAATGCTATTTGGCAAACTCCAATGGAGTCTGATTGAGTGCTGCTGATAAGGTCATTCTTCCATTTCAGCAGAAGACTTATGAAGCTTTGTTAAAATGATCATTGGTTTCTTGTTCACCTCCATGACCAAGAGTCTTCTTGTCCAGTTAGTCAGTTTTGGGCTTCAGATGGACTTCAGTCAAGCTCTAGAAACACTTCAATGAGAACTAAAGCAAGTAGGATGCACCTGACCACAATTTGAAGTGCCAAATGGTGCAAATGGTCTAAATATTTATATACTATAAATGAGATTTCAGTTTGGGAAAGGGTTACAGGAAGAAGGCTTAGGGATGAGACTACCATAGGGAAGGAGCAGTTTGGTTTAATGCCTGGGAGAGGAACAACTGATGCAGTCTTTGAATTGAGACAACTCATAGAGAAGCATTGAGAAAAACGGCAAGGATTACACATGGTGTTTATTGATTTGAAGGAGGATTATGATAGAGTAATATGTCAAGATGTTTGGTAATGCATGAGAAAAAGGAACACTAGAGTAGGATGTGAGGAATGTCCAGGATATGTATGAGGGAGTCAGGAATTGAGTTAAAAGCAGTGCTGGGATAGCAGAAAAGATCCCAGTTAGAGTAGGCTTGCACCAGGGATCTTCTTTAAGTCCTGACCTCCTTGAACTGGTTATGGATTTGTTAAATCATAGGATGAACAACCAGTCCTCCTGACATTGTGTTGTGTAGCACTAGAGAAGAGAAGGCATAGGGTAAGTTAACAGAATGAAGAAGGGCTTTGGAAGATAGAGGGTTGAAAATAAATAGGAAGAAGAAAAGATATATGAGGTTTAATTATGATCAGGATTAAGACTTAGCCTGCAGGGATAGCTATTAAAAAGAGTGAATACATTTAAATATTTAGGATCGGTGGCAGCCAAAGAAGGAAAGTTAGATGCAGAGATAACCCATAGAGTGCGATATGTATGGAATGATCAGAAGCTGGTATCAGGAGTTTCAGGAGAAGGTTACAGTTTTTTACACAGTGGTAAAACAAGCAAAAACATATGGAGCTGAGACATGGGCAGTAAAGGGAGAACAAGAGAAGAAGTTAGATGTGTCAGAAATGAGAATGTTGAGATGGGATGAGTGAAGTTACAAAAAAGGACACAATAAGAAACAAGACAATCAGAGGTACAACAAAAGTGGGAGAGATATCTATGAAAGTTCAGGAAAGAAGGTTGAAGTGGTGTGGAAATGTGATGAGAAGAGACAATGAATATGTGGGCAAAAGAGTGATGGGAGTGGAAGTCCAGGTGAAGAGAAATCGAAGGAGGCCAAAGTGGAGGTGAATGGATAAAGTAAAAGAAGATCTGAAGAAAAAGGGTCTGACTGGGATGGAGGTGGAGGACTGAGCTGTTTGATGAAGGTTGATCAAGAACATCTACCCCACATAGAAGTGGGAAAAGATAAAAAGGAAGAATTTCAAATTCCAGTTTTTGGTTTTTAATAAATTTGCAAACCTTTCTGAAAACCTGTTTTCATTTTGTGATTATGAATCATGGAGTGGAGACTGATGGGTTAAAACAGCAAATTAAAAAAATAAAATAAAATAAAAATCTACAACTCGATAAAGTGTGCAGAAATGGAAAAACCAGAATACTTTTTGAATCCACTATAATACCTGCCTTCCTGTGACCCTGAGCAAGTCATTTAACATGGCTGTGCACCATATTTGATAGAGTACGTGGAGTGTTGGACTGTGTCCTGAGAAGGCTAGTTGCTTTGACATCACACATGTAAGTTAGTACTGACTCCTCTGCTAGTAGCCAAATGAATGAGTGGAGTTAGGAGGTAACCTTGGGTGAGGGCTTATGACTTTAGAAGAAAGACAGAATGAGTTGGACGGGGGAAAGAAGGAGGCTTTTATTGTGCAGGTTGGAGGTGGAAAAGTGGGGAAGCCACCTTGAGGAATACACAGAGAAAACAGCCTGTGATCTTTAGTAATGTGTACTGTCCCCCATCTTTGTGTTTGTAATGATATTTTATTATCCCTTGTGTGTTTCTTTATTTTTTCTTTATTTTTTTTTTCTTGCTTTCTAGCTGGATATTATCCCTGAATGTATTCCTATTACAATCTAAAATGAATCAGAGAGAGAAAAAGAGAAACAGAGACAGCGAGTAACACCAAAATACCCCGTTGTCAGTTCTATCAAAACTCACTGCTTGTTTCTGTGAACTTTGCTGGTGCCAAGTTTCTTTTAGGTTCCCAGTGGAAATCCCCACAGTGTAGTGTATTATAATACAACCCTAGATCTTAATTGTGTTTACCTTGAATCACCTGGAACTATTGACAGAGAAGATAAATAGTGTCTGCCAGAAGACTATTAAAATATGTATAGGTCAAAAAAGATTCAGAAATAAAATTCATCATTAGTTTGCTTAGTATTCTATTCTGAGATAATGGCCATGAGCTCAATGCATGGGTCATTTGAAACAGCAGTTTCACTGTGCTTTTAGACTCTGCTGTTTCATCTATTCATTGCTATTTTGGAAATCTATAATAAGAAATATTATCCAAACAAGAAAACTCGGACAGCTCTTCACTAATACACTCCAGACACACACAAGTGTAAAATGATGCAGTAACAATGTGATATTTAATACCCAAGTGGGAAAAATGGGATATTTTGTTTAATTTATGGTGTTTAAACTATCCAAAATAAAGATGAAACACCTTTCCCTCTTTTAAAGCATGTCAAACAATTACGCAGATGTTAAAATCCAAAGATTTGGCGGGCGAACCAATAACACTGTTACTCTCTGAGAGATTACAGTATATAACAGTTAGTGTAGGGCAGCATGGTGGCGCAATGGGAAGTAGACCAGGTTTTGCTTCCAGGGTCCTCTGAGTGTGAAGTTTGTATGCTCTCTCCGTGTGAGTGTGTGGTTTCCTCTGGGTGTTCTGGTTTTCTCCCACAGTCCACAGACATGCAGGTTAGATGGATTGGTAATAATAAATTGACTCCAGTCTGTGATTGTGAGCTCTGTGTGTGTGTGATTGTGGGCTGTGTGTGTGTGTTTGTCCTGTGATGGATTGGAACCCAGTCCAGGGTTTATTCCTGCCTTGTGCCTTATGCTTTTTGGGATAGTCTCCAGCATCCCCCATCCCTCTGACCCTATTCATGACTAAGCAGGTTAGAAAATGACCGATTAGTGTAGAAAGGATCAGTTTGCCCTTAGACACCTGAACAACAGTAGACAAGGAGATAGTGAGACAACCACATGGGGTTGGAGATCAAGTTTTATCACAAAAGTATTCATTCTGTTTAGTGTACGGTAAAAAAAAAATTACGTAAGCAGGTTTGTCTATCTGTCAGCTTCCTAAACAGGCTGTAAGTTGTCTACTCAGAAGAAGAATGGCGATCTCTGCCAGACTTTACACTGTTGATGGGATCAGCATCACATATCAATGCAGTAGTCGCTGTCGGCGGAGTGCTAGACATACCTTTACTCTCAGTTCTGTCTTGTGGATTGAAGGCTAGAGGTCTGTTAAGCTATCCATTAACGTATGTTTTGTGTATCTCACTTTTTGTGGAATATCATGAATCATATCAATTACTAGTGTGCAATAGGATTAAATATCAGAAAATTATGAACGTTAATTTGCATTTCTGCTGTCAGTGTTGAGTATTTGATGTTGACGTTGACACCCTCGACAGTAGTGTATTTTGATAGATCTTCATTTTGTGTGATTGTTCATGGCTGTGTTCCACTGATGTTTCATCATCACCAGTGCTGGAAGCCTTTCTCTTCTTCACCTGGTGACCTGCACCACCACTACCTAATCAAAGCACCATGATGTTCCTACATTGATGGATTAAAAGCCAGAAGTCTACATGACCATCATCATCAAGTCCTTCCATGAGAACCCTAAATACAAAGAGGACTGATCATTGATGTTAGGTAGAATGCCCAGAGGGGGCTGGGTGGTCTCATGGCCTCTGAACCCCTGCAGATTTTTTTTTTTCTCCAGCCGTCTGGAGTTTTTTTTGTTTTTTCTGTCCTCCCTGGCCATCAGACCTTACTCTTATTCTATGTTAATTATTATTGTCTTATTTTAATTCTTACTTTGTCTTTTTTTCTCTTTTCTTCATCATGTAAAGCACTTTGAGCTACATTATTTGTATGAAAATGTGCTATAGAAATAAATGTTGTTGTTGTTGTTCACTCCCTCCCACAAGGTTTACTGGAGGCCAGCCATCTTTTGATGATGTTGCACCAACTCTGATATTCCAGGGCTACTTCCATGTGCCTCTAATGTTTTCCTTGCTGTCTTCGCTGCCTGCACGTCTGTATAATCGTCTCCAGCTCACTTGGGATGAGAGGCGACACCATCTGCACTCATTTTACCCGCAGCTCTGTGAGCCATTTTGAGCTGGGATCCTACCCGAGACTCACTGGCCGCCACATACCCAGGTCAATGGATTTAAGCAGAGAAGCAGGTCTTATAAGTGCTGCTCTTAAAATGCTCGATCATCTTCAGCACATATACACACATGCAAACCTTTGTGGTGTCTCTGTCAGAGGTCTGTGTGGTGCCACCAGCACAGAGTGATATTCTTTGAATGGCTAGATGCTATTTTCAATTACATTACTAACAGTTTCACAAACTATGGTTTGCAATAGTGGGGAAATAGGCTTGGTATTCTGTTATACAGTGCTCCCTTTCATGACAACAGTGAACAATTTTGACAAAAACTGGACATTCAGCTCAAAAAGCTTGCCAATCCTATTCACTTCTGCCTCATGGATCATGACAATAACAGAAAATCCTTTCTATTGAATCAAACATTCATTATAAGTTTAAGGCAATTTCACATGTACTGTCTACGAGGGGTGACCAAAAAATGGAATTTTTAAAAAAAAATTACAATAATTCCCTTTTATGAAAGTGAGTCAAAAAGTAACCACACTCCGGCTGCAGAATTTATTTTAATCAACTTTCAGAAAAGACAAATACATCATTTTTTGACATAATTTCCATGCTTTTCAATACACTTTCTCCGTCTGTCAACAAGCTTTTGTATTCCTTCATTAAAAAGTGTTTTAGGCTGAGCTGAGAGCCACGAATGCACTGCTGTCTTCACTTCGTCGTCAGAAATGAATCTTCGTCCTCATAGGGCTTCTTTTGAAACTCAAGTCTGTCGTGGATTATTGCATTGGCAGAGCCATGGCTGATTTGCAAATGATTTGCCACATCATCTACTGTCACTCGTCTATTCAACAGAATCATTTCACGTGCACGCTCAATGGTGTCATCAGTCATGGACGGGCGTCCAGTTCCTTCTTCATGGCTGATACTTGTGCGACCTTCCTTGAACTTCTCTATCCATTCATACACACTTCTATCCATCCATCCATTATCCAACCTGCTATATCCTAACTACAGGGTCACAGGGGTCTGCTGGAGCCAATCCCAGCCAACACGGGGCGCAAGGCAGGAAACTAACCCCGGGCAGGGCGCCAGCCCACCGCAGCCATATACACTTCTTCATGACAAAACACTTTCTCCATACTGCACACAAAGTCTTCGATAAATATCGGCACCAGGCACATCCTCAGACCACAAAAAACGAATCATTGCACGTTGCTCTTCTTTCGTGGAAATCACAAGTGGGGCAGCCATTGTTTCTCCCACCACAGTTCCAAATGATCTGACGTAACACGTTCACACCTGCACAGCAGTGACTGGGGAGACAGGGACCTCGTACAGAAAGCGCTGATAAGACAGTGCTGCCAACAGAAGTTTCAATATAACTGGAGTGCGGATCATTTTTGACTCACCCTAGTAGTTCTTCTTCAAAAAGCTATCCTTGAGATGAAATATACTTGTTCCAAAGTGTCTCCCATCCCTGGGATCATGTCCTGTACTCATTTTTTGTTATCATATTGACAGCCTCCTGTTTTTTTGCTGGATTTCTTCCCGGTATCAAAACATTTAGCTTTCAGTCAGTGGTTTTTTTTTTCATTTCAGGAACAAAAAGAAGTCCCTGGGAGCAAGATCTGGCAGACACAGTTGGGGTAAAGCAACAACCACATTGGTTTCGGTCAGCAACTCTTTGACTGATAATGCGGAGTTGTGGTGTGAAATTTTGCATGGTTGATAAATATTTTTTATGTCTTTATTTGTATGGTTAAATACCCCTTCACCCCTTTTAGGACTGAGTCTCTTTGTAATTTTATGACATGGTTGGGGGATGTGCCTCAAACAAGTTTGGCAAGTGATTCTCTGCAGGACCCTCTCAGTCAACCCCCACAGAAAAGCCAGACTGCCTAACTGGCAAACATCATCTCAACACATGGTTTTGGGGGCAGGTGTGAAGGTATTCTGTACCCCATTGGCCTGAAGTATGCCTGTTTGGAATTGGCTTGTATCAGATGTTCCTTTAAGTACCATGACACCCTATTGGCTGTAGGGGTTGGACAGAAAATCTATAAATTTGTTTCCTTTACCCCTCCCTCTCTCTCTCTTTCTATACTGATGAAAGACCATCTCACACACCATGAACTGTAAAGGACAACACAATGAAGAGCACAGCTCGGCAGCCATATTGAGACAGGCATCAGCCACCAATGATGACTTAACTAGAGACATTTTAAGTAGCTAACAAGTCTGTGTGCCGCCTGAAACTACACATCAGCATTTATCAGGTTGTATGGTTGCCAGTATTCAAATATACTTTGCTTATTGTTATTATTTATGAATATTATCAATAATACATTATTTAAAGTGTCACTTAACTCCTGCTTGTCTTTTACTACACGTAATTGCTTGAGGCTATAAATGTAGAAGGGAAGGTGGGGAGAAGTTATATGGTACAATACCTTATAAACAGTGGTAAGTCTGTGAGATTTGAGGCACTCTGACTAAGGCTACATATTAATAATACAAAAGGGGAAAGTAGAGTAATATATCACTCGACCAAGACAAAACATGCAATGTACGCGTTGTCGTACTGCAAAATCCAGTTCTGAGTGTGCCACTTATCCAGATGTTGTTTTTTCCTGATGGTTTCCTTTAGACGTCTCAGCAGTTCAGTGTAAGTTCACTAATGAACAGTCTGTCCAAATGAAACAAATTTTTTATGAACAAGTCTGTCAACATCCTAAAACGTGACCACCGTTGTCTCTCGAAAATCTGCCATAACAGCTTGAAGAAAAAAACAATCGGTATAGTTCCCTGTGTGATTGAGAATCTTCTTTTTCTTTAGCTATTCCCATTTTTATAAGGGGTTGCCATTTTTTTTTTTGACTAGACTTTTCCAGTAGCGGTTTTGGAATGATTTTTACAGCTGGATGCCTTGCCAGACTCCAACCCTACCCATTGATCTGGACGTGGGATGGGAATACACACTCAGCACGATGCCACTCTGCAGACTATGCCTAGCAGCATAGATAACTACATGCTCCTTCCGTGCAATTGGCCGAATCTGGGAATTTTTAGGTTCCCCATTGTAAGAAAAAGATATACACAGGCAAAGTGAATATATCGGCAATTTTAAACAAATAACAGAAAAAACAAAAAAGATCTAAAAACGTTAGCTTATAGAGTATTTAGCACTTACAAATGTCTAACTAGTTAAGATGAAGGAATGAAAAGGGAGAACAGCAGGATTTATGAAAAAAAAAAAGTAACCAAAGGAACAGTAGCATGTTGAAATGTGTATCTGTGACCCATTACTAATTGAGTCACTTTCCTCTTGTACACAGCATTTTGGTAGCCCCTTTCAAGCTGGTTCTCAGGCCACTAAAAAGGGAGTAGCTATCATTCTTGGGCTACGCTACAAACATAATAGGAAACAAATAGGGTGAAACCTCAAATTGGCCTGGCTCTCAAACAAAACTCAGCGACCGTCTCTTAAGCAATCTGCTAGTTTAAAGAGCCCGGCGAACTTTCTGACTGAACTGGAAGTTTCTCAAGGGCTAGGGAACCACCGCTATTTGCTGATGACTAAAAGAAACAAAATGATATTAAGTAAATGTTTACAAAATTTTACCAGTACCCTAAATAGAAGACAGCTGTGGTTGAAACGCTGCAGAGTTCTTCAAAGGCCTGACTCCCTTGGAACAAAGAGGAATTTATACATCTGCCATGTATGCAGTGTACGCATATAACGTATATGAAATGTTACATGAGCAAGTGGTGCCTCTCTGCTCTGGAAGTGGGGAGTATAAACAATTTCTCAGAATGGAGAAACACTTTATTAAACTGTTTACTACTGATCCATGACAGATTTGAAAAAGAAAAAATGTCGTTTTTAGGAGCAATGTTATTAATTGAAAGGAGAATATGCTTGGAAAAGTTCAATGGAGGGAATAAACATAAACCACTGTCATACATTTCTTAATAGCATGTCGGATAAGTCGCTGGCATTCTGGCAGGTTGCATATCCTTTAATCGTCTGGTTCATATGACATATTACGCTCAACTCAGTGCTTTTTACATTTTCACTTCACGCCGATATTTAGTGAGTGTACACTTTAGGCTTTAAAAATAAGAATGAGGATTTTCATTAAATATTTTTTCAGCCTAACGTGCAGTTTACTCAGGAGAAACCTAAACAGGGACATTTCATACGGAGATCATCCTTTATGACCACTCTAGAAATTGAGACTGTCTTTGAAGCTGGAAGGGCCCCCCTAAATATTTTTCTAGCATTTCATCTCCCTTAAACTGCCTGTTAAATGATTTGCCATTATTTGCAATGACGCTATTCTACATCTAAGCATTTTAACAAGGAGCAGTTTAGAAAACTCCTGTCTGCATTAGTTTTTGGTCAGCCAAATGCACGTTCCATTAAAATGAATGGTAACACTTGTAAAATGCTGATAAAAAACAGCATTTCTGGAGCGTCTGCAGAGGTTGTGTCTGTCTATTCCTGTGAGAAAAGCCAGGAGTGAACAGGAAGCTTCAAAATGAGGAAGAAAAAAAAAAACAGGCACACCCCTTGGACAGTATGGAGACCGAAGTCTTCATTGGTATGGTCAACCCGCACTGAGCTGTGAAACTCAGTTCATTCTTTGTTTAGCATCGAAATCCGATAAGCCTGTTTGGTCTGGGTGCTTTACTATCTGTGGTTGTTAATGATCAGGAGACACCCTGTTATGCATTTAAGCCGTAAATTGTTGCCCAGGGAATGTAATTATTCTACTACCAGTACGTGCTGTGAATCCACTTGACTTGAGCATTCCTAGTTTTCCTCCTCTTTCTCTGTACATTTAGCATTCATTTGCTCAGAGGTTGATGCGCTTGCTGCTTCCTGAGCAGCTCTTGTTTTCTCTACCCTAGAGGCCTGCTTCTTCTCTTCTTTGGTTGGCATCTTTTTGCGATAAAACTGTTTGAGTCAGTGTTTGTGTTGCAATTACTTAGTATGTTTTCCTTAATTTTTTACTTAAGCTGGCACTTCAATCTGCCTCAAGAATGATGTAAGATATGAAGAGGTAGGGGAAGTGACGGCGAAGGTGGTAGGGATGAGAAAGGCACCCGTACGCATGCACCACACGACTGCCCTGCTGGCCACTGCCAAGTGTTGATTCTACAATAAAATAAAATAAAAATAAAAAGAGGAATAACCTTGGGCGGCACGGTGGTGCAGTGGGTAGCACTGCTGCCTCGCAGTTTGGAGACCTGGGTTCGCTTACCGAGTCCTCCCTGTATGGAGTTTGCATGTTCTCCCCGTGTCTGCGTGGGTTTCCTCCGGGTGCTCCGGTTTCCTCCCACAGTCCAAAGACATGCAGGTTAGGTGGATTGGCGATTCTAAATTGGCCCTAGTGTGTGCTTGGTGTGGTGGTGTGTGTCCTGCAGTGGGTTGGCACCCTGCCTGGGATTGGTTCCTGCCTTGTGCCCTGTGTTGGCTGGGATTGGCTCCAGCAGACCCCCGTGACCCTGTGTTCGGATTCAGCGAGTTGGATAATGGATGGATGGAATAACCTTGGAGGTCAACCATCACCCCGAAAGCGGATAGTAGACGTCACGTAGTATATGTGTACCAAATTTCAGGTCAATAAGTCAAACGGTTTGCGAGCTACAGGTGATTTTAAACTCCCGGACAGACAAACGAACAGCCACGGTAGCGTATTATACAAGAGGATAGAAAAGCAATGTCAATTGCAGGGGTCTCCAAATTCTGGCCCTGCAGCTGCAGGTTTTCATTCTAACTCTTTACTTAATTAGTGACCAGTTTTTGTTGCTAATTAACTTCTTTTCCTGTGACTGTAACCGACTGGTTTAAAAAAAGAACCTAAGAGGTTATATATGTTTATAACCTTTTCTTTTTACGTGTACGTCACAGGTGATCTAATAACATTTTAAAATAATAGAGAAGCAGCGGTTGGGGAATCTGGATCATATACAGCTTTTTATGTCAAACACACACATTAAAAAGAGTAGTTTCAAATGTGTGCAGAAATACACGCTAACAAATGGTTCTGAATTGTTTTGATTACTGAAACATGTTCTTTAAAGCCCTGGCGTATGTAACGAGTGACAAACTATCTCAGCAGCTCCAACCAGACAAAAAAGCTACTTACGTCATTGCTGTTCTTCAGTAATAGACTTCCTGCGATGATTATGAATGAACTCATCACACCTGAGGCCACCTAAGACAAAACCTTTTTATTGTTCTAAGAGTGAACATGAAGAAAGAGGAAACTTAGTGGTTTCTTTTGTTTGCTTTGGAACCATTCTTGAAAATGCTAAACTAACTACACAAACAGAATGGACAATTTACCAACATTGGCCGACACCAACATCACATTTTTTTGTAACATTACTCAAAACACTTTCTGAGGCCGAAGACAGTTCTCAGCATTACCAGTCCAACTAAAGTAGTAGGGGGTTGTATTATGTTAGCCATTATGAATGTTGTAAGAAGTCAAGCACAATGACCCCTTTTATTGGCTAAGTAGAAAGATTACAATATGCAAGCTATCAAGGTAACTCAGGACCTTTCTTCAGGCAAGATGAAATCAACTAAATTAAGGGCATCAGGTGCATTTACAGAAGGCAGCATTACTATCAGATCAGAGCTGATGTTAGCAAACTTCCAAACTAGAAAAACCTTCTAAACACACATAAAGACAAAAATGTGTTTGTTCCAACTAAAGTTTAGAGCCTTAGTCATTACAGCACAATGCCTGTCTGTTAATCTAGCCGTCTTCTTTGTAGTGTCTTTCACATTCATCTATTGATTCCTCAATTATCTATTTATCTCCCTGCCATAATTAAGACAATTGAGTTTTTGAGTTTCGATACAGATGAGGCGATATAAAATAAGTAGCAAAGCTATGTTCTATTAAAATGTTTAGTAGCAACATTCTATACATGTATATCTTATGATTTCTTCCTAGCCTCATGTTTTTCTTATTTTCTCCCTTTTAAGTTTTTTTGTTGGCATATGTATATTATTTTTTAAACAATTCTTTAATTTTATTTACTTGTGGTCATTATTTTGTGGCATCTGTGGTTGCCACAGTCAGTGCGTTTACTTGCACACACATAATCAGATTAAGGTGAAAACCTGTTTTCTAATTAATCTACATTTACATGCGCAAGTAACCTTCTGGAGTTCTCCTTTGCCAAAACACTCATTAAACTACGTAAGAGAAAAGAGTTAAACACCATCACCAGCCACTGTGAATTTAAAAATAATGCATGCAGCTGATGGTGCTAGGTTATTTCCCACCCTAGGCCAAGCTTCTTAGTATTGCAACTAACTGTAGCTTACCCTTGTGGCTTGTTTTTTTCCCCCATTATAATCTGTGCCCTAAGTGAATGCCTAATTCGCCTTAGTGGTGGCACTGGCCCTGCATGCATGGGCCCGTGAGGGTCACCTTCCAGGCATGAACAAGGTATGCAATAGCCCCCAATGCCCCCAAGGGACAATAGGAGGCACCATAACTGACTGTATCTTCTCTTTTCTCTTCCCTAGCCCAGAGAAATTGCCCATGGGGCAAGTCAGCCACACCCCCATGCAAGTAAACCACACCCCTTAAATTAAGGTTGGGATTGTATAAAGCTGACGGCTCATGGAAGATGGCCTCTCAGTTGATGGAACTTCATCCTGAATACACAAGCTTCCTGACGCTGACCCATTCAAGAGAGCTGATTATTTAGACAAACCATTGAGGCTAAAGTGGTTTATATTAAGGCTGGTTTTCAGATGCCCCATGTTTATTTTTGTTTTGCTTTAATGGGACAACTGCACTAAACGGGATGGCCTGGTTGGCACCTCAAATTTTTTTGATTCTTCCAATTCTTACTTACTGCCTCCATCCTCCACAACATGCATTAGGTTATTCATTAAATTAAAAAGTAATTGGACTATGTAACACAAATGACTTTAAATACATTACCCTAGTGCTCTAGAGATTGTGTTGATGAGTTTAACAGTGTAAGCTCGGCTCATCAACAGAAATTTAACAATTTTCTGAAATGTTGAGATAGATTACTTCAGTCAGAAGAAGAAATAATTTGATCACCCAAACATTTGCCTCTGGAAATGTAATTTGTGGATGCTTCATCCTGTGGTTGCTGAAAGCATGTGCGAAGGAAATACATGTACAGTAATCCCTCGCTATATCGCGCTTCGACTTTCATGGCTTCACTCTATCGCAGATTTTATATGTAAGCATATTTAAATATATATCGCGGATTTTTTGATGGTTCGTGGATTTCTGCGGACAATGGGTCTTTTCATTTCTGGTACATGCTTCCTCAGTTGGTTTGCCCAGTTGATTTCATACAAGGGACGCTATTGGCAGATGGCTGAGAAGCTACCCAACCAGAGCACGTATTACGTATTAAACAAAAATTCCTCAAATATATTGTGAGCACGGGGGCTCTTCGCACCCCTAGAGGAAACGCTGAAAGATTACCTTCACATTGCTCTCTTCTTTGCTGGGCTTACATATGGCTGCTTTATCAAGCGATATGCTTCCTGCATGGTGCTTTGCATACTTAAAAGATCAAACAGCACGTATTGATTTTTGATTTTTACTTTTCTCTCTCTATCTCTCACTCTCTCTGACATTCTCTGCTCCTGACGGAGGGGGTGTGAGCAGGGGGGCTGTTCGCACCCCTAGACGATATGGACGCTCATCTAAAAATGCTGAAAGATTACCTTCATGTTGCTCCCTTCTGTGCAGCTGCTTCGTGAAGCGACATGCTGCACGGTGCTTCGCATACTTAAAAGCCAAACAGCCCTATTGATTTGTTTGCTTTTCTCTCTCTCTCTGACATTCTCTTCTCCTGACGCGCACTCCTTTGAAGAGGAAGATATGTTTGCATTCTTTTAAATGTGAGACAGAACCGTCATCTCTGCCTTGTCATGGAGCACAGTTTAAACTTTGGAAAAAGAGACAAATGTTTGTTTGCAGTGTTTGAATAACGTTCCTGCCTCTCTACAACCTCCTGTGTTTCTGAGCAAATCTGTGACCCAAGCATGATAATATAAAAATAACCATATAAACATATGGTTTCTACTTCGCGGATTTTCACCTTTCACGGGGGGTTCTGGAACGCAACCCCCGCGATCGAGGAGGGATTACTGTATTGGCTGACAGATTGCAACAGACATGTACAGACTATAAAATCCTTAAAAGTAACACAGTTAAGGGTTTACATTGTCACATAAAGGGGTTATTTGCAGAGAAAATCTACCTCTGTTAATTAGGTTTCCCATCCATCCATCCATTCTCTTCCGCTTATCCGAGATTGGGTCGCGGGGGCAGCAACTTGAGCAGAGATGCCCAGACTTCCCTCTCCCCGGCCACTTCTTCTAGCTCTTCCGGGAGAATCCCAAGTCGTTCCCAGGCCAGTCGAGAGACATAGTCCCTCCAGCGTGTCCTAGGTCTTCCCCAGGGCCTCCTCCCAGTTAGACGTGCCCGGAACACCTCACCAGGGAGGAGTCCAGGAGGCATCCTGATCAGATGCCTGAGCCACCTCATCTGACTCCTCTCGATGCGGAGGAGCAGCGGCTCTACTCTGAGCCTCTCCCGGATGACTGAGCTTCTCACCCTATCTTTAAGGGAAAGCCCAGACACCCTACGGAGGAAACTCATTTCAGCCGCTTGTATTTGCGATCTCGTTCTTTCGGTCACTACCCATAGCTCATGACCATAGGTGAGGGTAGGAACATAGATTGACTGGTAAATTGAGAGCTTTGCCTTCGGCTCAGCTCCTTTTTCACTGCGACAGATCGATGCAGAGCCCGGATCACTGCGGATGCCGCACCGATCCACCTGTCGATCTCCCACTCCATTCTTCCCTCACTCATGAACACAGTTTTCCCAGAGGCCAATAACCTGATTTCCTAATAGGAATTAGGGTTTACATGGCATTTTAGAAATCAGGATTGTGTGAATAATTGGGTTATTGAAGTGCATGTAAACATGCTAACTGAGCAATCCCATAATTTTGCAAATTACATCATCAGCACAACAGTTTAAAGATAGGTACAATGGTACCATAACTATGTGACTTTGACTGATTGTAAAATAAACCTTTGAGCAATTTCATTCTTAAAAAAAATAAATTCTGAAGATCCCGTGGTTTCTGACTTTTGATTTTCATTTTTTTCTAGTACGATTTTAGGGTTACATTTTCCATCCATCCATTTTCCAACCCGCTGAATCCGAACACAGGGTCACAGGGGTCTGCTGGAGCCAATCCCAGCCAACACAGGGCACAAGGCAGGGAACCAATCCTGGGCAGGGTGCCAACCCACCGCAGGACACACACAAACACACCCACACACCAAGCACACACTAGGGCCAATTTAGAATCACCAATCCACCTAACCTGCATGTCTTTGGACTGTGGGAGGAAACCGGAGCGCCCGGAGGAAACCCACGCAGACACGGGGAGAACATGCAAACTCCACGCAGGGAGGACCCGGGAAGCGAACCCAGGTCACCAGGTCTTCCAACTGCGAGGCAGCAGCGCTACCCACTGCGCCACCGTGCCGCCCGGGTTACATTTTGGGTTTGACAATCTTTCTAATAGTCTTCTGGTTACAATTGTAAACTCACAGTTCAGGGTGCAACAAAATACTTACAGCATGGTTTCTTAAACTATGGATCTTGGGTCACATGTCTGCTTTTGGGTTACGCAGAGTCGTGAATCACAGTACTATTGAATGGGAAAAGGTTGCTATTGGTTTGCGTAATTTCTTGCGATGGATCACTGTGGGCAGCTAAAGCAAACGTCATTACTCCTGGGATGACATTTGCTGGCAATTCTCCAAGGGATAAGGGCTGATGATGAGTGAATGTAAGCCCCCACCCTCAGGATGACACCCTATGGCAAAATTGGGTTGTAAAAAACAAGTTTAAGAACTACTGATTCACACTGTAAATCTATCAAAGGAAAAAAAATATACACAAAAGCAAAAATATTCTTTTAATAAAGCAAAACAATAAATACAGAAAAAAAATCAAGGCTGTTACCTTGATACCATTTCAGCCCACGGGAGTATAGCTGTCTTGAAAATAAGCAAATGCCGGGCTCTGAATCACCACACAAAGATAACGGTCCTCCACTCCTAATATTTAGGAGCACCTACCGGTTAATGGGGGCTTCAATCCACTCCAGTTTTGCAGCCAAACACTCAGCCAATGAGCTTTCCTATTCCTGTTGTGTGATGCATGCTAGCTCTCCTTCTCTCTCAGTTTATCTTTCACCTCAATTGACTCACCAAAGCCAACCTCCTTCTACAGTACAGCAACTCACAACCCTTTAAAAGACGGTTCAGTTACATCTTCCATCTACCATCATCCCTATGAAGGTAGGGTTGCTAGATATGAGGTTTTCACACCAAATTGGACTAATTTTGAAACATTTGAGATAGCAATGTGTGATTTTTTTGTGCTGTTTTTAAAGGATACATACGTGTGGCCTCCCAAACCTGTCCTCCCAACTCAGACTCCTACAGCGGCTAAACGCCAAAGGGCACCCCCATCCCCATGGACTTCAATATCAGCAAAATTCTGAGATGAAATGGTGTTGCCAACACCAAAACTCCAAAGGGGGACCCCCACAACCCTCCCAAGTTAACAGTGTAACTAACTGGGTTGGCTGACACCCCACTGGGGACACTGGGGTGGAAATATTACCTATTAACTATTGGGGCGACTCCACTTTAAATTAAACACCACAAAACACAACCCAAGTTAATAAATGAAAAGAACATCAAGAACAAAGACTAACACTTTACCATTAACTGACAATAAAGTAAATACTTTAACCCAAACCAAAAATGTAAGCAGCCAATAACAAAACGTCTTGACATGTCTGTCTTCCTGGATTCCCATCTGTCTGCACTTGCGCATTGCCAGGGCACAGCATTGAAATTGCAAGCCAACATGCACAACACTGCCGATGAAAAATGTAAACTTGTGAAAAATACTTTACTACCTTTAATATAATTTTATTTCTCTGTAAAACTATTTGTCAAAGATGTTATAACCGGCATGCACTAGCGCAACCACAGTGTCTTACCCTAGGCTGGTGAGGCCGTTATGTATCAACTGGTATTTCCTTTTTGATTCATTTAATAATTTATTTCTTCCTTGTTTCTATTTTGTAATGACTTTAGTTTATTTTCTATTAAGTTAATTAATTTAGAAATTTTTTTTTCTTTATTTAATCCATTACTTCAGTGGTTCTTAAATTTTTTTTTCTTCTGATCCAATTTTGCCCATTTCCTCTCTTCACGACCCATAATCGCTGCAGAACCCTGGCTGATCATCATTCCTCTTTCCCCCTTTGGTGAATCACCGCTGGTTGTTGTCTGAGGGGAGGATGAACCCCCTTGGATAATCGCCACTGATCGTCGTCCACGGGGGTTGGGATATACCAACAAATGTTATTCGGGGGGATAGTTTCAGCCATGAATGTGGCAACCCATAGCAAGACTTTCCTCAAACCGTTCACAACCCTTTCTCATTCATTCGCACAACCCAGTTCTAGACATCATGTTACCCAAAGTTTAAGAAACCCTGTTTTATTTAATTATAATTCATAAGTAAACTTATTAAAGTGTGTTTAAGTGGTCGTACTGAGTGCGGTAAGAGTTTGTGTCCTTTTGGCCTTCCAGTTTAGGGCAAAATAATAAAATGCACACTGACTGGAAGACTGAAAAAAAGGTGTATAATGGAAAGAGAAATAAAGACTTATCGGTGAAAGGCATTTTATGTAATATTTTGAAGGAGTGTATGTGAGAAAGCCATCCCGCCATATCAGTGAAGTGAGGGTTTGCTGTTTAACCAACCCACTGGGTAGTTGGGCCATTTTCGTTTATGTCCATCAGCCTAGTTTTTTCATCAGTCGATCCTCCATGTTTTTGTTTTGGTTTTTTTACAGAATAAAGCCATTTATTTTCATTATTTTAAGAAATTTTTGTCTTGAGTGACTCCTAGAGGCATTCTTTAAATAAATAAATTTTCATCAAACTGTGCGTGAACATTTTTTAGCTTATTTTATAACTGCTGACTTTGTACTTTGGAATATGTGTAACTGTCAATGGCATTTTAGGGATAAATCTGACAATTAAGAAAAATTCTCAGATAAAATAATTATATAGAAGTGTTTAAAAAACTGGCATTATTGAAGTAGTTGCAAAATGATTAGAATGATTTATTAAATGAGCATAAACAAATAGAGTAAGGTCAGCATTTAGTACAGTAGACCCCCGCAAAGTCATGGTTCAGGGTTCGCAGACTCAGTCATTCGCTGATTTTTCCTTAGAACCTAACTATTAATTGTTAGCGGAAAACGCAAATATCCTTCGCAATTTTTTAATGGCTTTTTTCGTGGCAATACTGTGCTGTAAAGAGAACAGGAAGCAACCGCTGAGGAAAACGCGGTTTGGGATGGTGAAAGTAGCCAATCCGAGAGTGTTATTCATTTCTCTGTGCTGCTGACTGACTGCTGCCCTGTGATGCATCTCCAGCTGAGTGTCCACATGTTTTCCATTTTGTTATTATATTCATTTTGTAATTCTTAAACGCACAATATGTCACCGAAACGCCCTGCACCTTCTAAGGCTTCTGGCAATGAGCCTAAGCGCCAGAAGAAGTTTAAAACACTCCAGGAGAAGGTTGAACTACTGGATTTGCTCCGGGAACTAAAAAGTTATGCTGCAGTGGCATAAAGAAGAACGAAGCAGCGATCCGGAGTACCGTATCTGTAAGTTTCTGCCAAAAAGGTAATGACCGTAAGGAATAAAAATATCGTCAGGATGGAATCTGCCTTGGCATTGTGGATCACTGACTGCAGAACATCCCCTTGGATGGTAACATCATCTGTGAGAAAGCACGGAAATTCTACCAACAGTTCGCTACAGAAGACAATGTAGCAGCTTCCCATCACAATGTTCCTGAAACCTATAAAGAAAAGCCAGCACGAAACTCACCAGAAGAAGACCCGTCCAAAGATACAACTCCTCCAGAAGCACCTGAAGAAAAGGCGCCACCTGAGGAGTTTTAAATTCTGTGCATCGTACTACATAGCTACTTCATCATCATCATCAATATCATTCATCATTGGTAAGTACCAGTACATTTTACTGTAATTTTAATTAAATGAAATTATTATGTACTTACTCTACTTATAACAAAGAAAACGACAGCGCATACCAAAGAAACTGTGCTTGCATGAATTACAGTATGTAGAGCGGTAAGATCGATATTTTACATTCTAGCACCGTGGGAGACATAGCAGTACAGTACTGTACAGTAGACAGTTTACCTTTACATTCTGTTTTTAGGTAATGTATTAATGTATTAAGCTGAGTTTGCAATGAAATTAAAGTGCTTTGGGGGCATACTGTATTTAGGGTTTAAACTATAAAAATAGGCATTTAAAAGGCATTTTTTAACCACATCCAAAAGTCGCGGTTTTTCACAATTCGCGGGTGCTCTAGGAATGTAACCCCCATGAATTTTGGGGGTGTACTGTATTCCAAGCATTAATGACCCCCCACACATGTCATTTGCAAGAATTATTCTGAAAAAAAAAATCAGAAAAAATATATTAGTTATTAAGTGAACTAGGGTTAAATACAAGTCACCTCATCAGGCTGATTCATCATATACATCATATTAGGATTTTCAGATAACAAAAGAAATAAAGGCAATAGAAAAATACACTAACAATGTACTATCACTGATACGTGTCAAAGGACCAATTGCCTTCCTGGAACAGATCTATGGTCTAATCTCCTCTTCTGAACAAGCTCAGGTAAAACCTCTCCCTAAACTTTCTCTGAGCCCTCACACAGCTTCTTATTAACTGGTATATCACCTGTTGCTTTCCTTCCACATTGTGCCAGCACCACATGCTCACTCACATTCGTTCTCCTCCTCCATCCATGGCGGACTCCCATGCATCTGTCCAGCTTATCATGCTGGCTTCCATCCTACACCCGTGCATCTGTCCAACATAATTTGCTGGCATCCCGTGCTGCACCCTACCTCCTCCTTCTGTTGAGGTAAGCACAGAAATGCCAGTTTTTTCTTTTTTCTCACTTATTTTTTGTCATACAGAAAGGTAAACCAACAACCAGTCAAACTGTCCCGGGCTCTCATCCAGGTCCACGACATGGCCTTACCACATCCATCCATTCCAATGTGCTCAATCTAATTTAAGCCATGGGAGAAGCAGTGGAGTTCATCCTTGTATCCTGCGCTGAAAAGGTACAGTCTTCATACGCTCAACAAACAAACATTTAACAACAAATACTAATTCATACTTGGAATCTCCAATGTGTCTTTCACATTTTGAATCCTGCTAATTTAATTTGCTCCTTTCTATTACAGGTATGGCAGTCTTATTTTAATTTAGCCTGACTTTGAAATATCATTTCAGTTAAAGTGTCATTCCTGCTTATAAAATTTCCAAATACAGATTTGTTACCAAGCTATTCATGAATATCTTTCTTTATGTTAGTAAAACCGAGCCTGAATCAGTTGCATAATAATAAATTCAAATTTTTCTTTTTGTTATTTCTTTCCTTCTTCACGTTGTTTGAGTGCTTGTCTTTAACAAAACAATTCCTCAAAGTGTCATAAGGAAGCGTATTATGGTACAGAGAAAAGACAAAAAAAAAACAATTAGGGATACAGTGAACAAAAAAAAGGTTGAAATGAAGACTTTAATCTTGAAATTTCCACTTTAATCTCGTAGTTTATTTTGTCATTGAAGTAAAATGTTGTGAACTTTATCTTAAAATCAATAATTTTTAATTATTTTAATTTAATTTACTAGAGTTTCTCAAATCCCATTATAACTAAAGTAGCATGTACTTCCCAACCCAGTCATTAATCATTACATGCTTCTTAAACAGACTTTCTCCTTCGTACACAGGAGTGTGCTGGCACTGATCATGATTACTGTCATAATATTACAGCTCTCTGAACATTTTAGAATAGTAAGAGGTATACTTGATATCACTTTCATGATGAAATTCATCAAACCATGTATTAAACACGTGGAGGTACGATGGCGCAGCAATAGTCATGAACTGGCGCTCCAACCAGGGATTGTTCTTACATCCCCCGTCCAGGAATTGTTGCTGCCTCTAATGATGGGTCGTTCCTGAACGATTCGTTCATTTTGAACGAATCTTTAATGTGACTCGGGAAGAACGAGTCGCCTCGTGTGAGTGATTCGTTCAGTCGCGCATGCGCATTTGCGCAACTTTCTATAGTTTTTTCGAGTCTTCGGGTTTTTCAAGTCGTTCGTTCATCACGTGACAGCCCCATAAGCTTAACCAACTCAGTCTGAGCCGGAAAGAGAATTCATTAGTTCATCTCTCGAGTCTTCGGGTTTGAGTCGTTCGTTCATTACGTGACAGCCCCATAAGCTTAACCTATGCAGTCTGAGCCGGAAAGAGAATTGATTAGTTCATTCCTCGAGTCTTTCGAGTCGTTCGTTCTTTTGTCACGTGACCACTTACCGTCTCAGTAGTAGCGAATCATAGACTAAAGACCCAGGTAAACAATGAATTAATATTTTCTGTTTCTTATAGCATTATAGTTTTGTCTTGTTTGTAGTGTGATCAACATTTGTGTAAGCAGTAGATGTGTTAGGGAGGTAACAGGTAACATTTTAATTATATTTTGCTAAAATGAACGAAATGACTCGAAAAAAGATTCGTTCATTTTGCTGAACGAGACTCAAAGGTCCGAGTTGGTAAAATGATCCGAACTTCCCATCACTACAGTGAGTCTGCCTCCCACAAGACACGCGCGACCTTGCATGGAATCATTTAATGCAGCAGCAGTGTCTCTGTCAAACGTACTAACCTCCCAATTCCTATCCTTCCATTTTCTTTCCCCACGTAACCAATCGCCACCCAATGAGCGCTGTAATAAATGTAAAGCCAGCTATATGCTTAGAATGCAGATTCTTGAAAATTTTTATGGAACTTTGAAAAATCTTCGTTATACATGTTTAATTATTCCATCCGTCCAGGGTCACGGCAGTCCCAGCAAGCATCAAGTGCGAGGCAGGAACAAGTTCAAATAGATTGTAGCATGGCTGAGTGGAATTTGTTTAGGCAGCATATGATATAAATGTTCTCCAGGGCTGGAAGCTGTAACCTGATGATCATCGGTATTCTCAACATAAATGGCGTAGAACTTTCTGACCTGCTAAGGTGCAGCTATGATTTGAGAAACTGTGGCCCTAATACGCTTCCATATAACACAGAGACACTCGCCTTTTCACGTCGACTTTGATATTTGACCACTTCTTTTTTAAAATTCCTTTTTATGTGTGCTTTTACCATTGTGCTCAAAACCCTGAGTGGAAGGGGCTATTTATATTGATTTTCATATTCAAATATGCAAAATTCTCCGAGGAGTCAGGGTGGGGCTGTAGGAGTATGCACGTGTGTTAAAATTCACATTGATTGGGATTTATAAAGGGGAAGTACATGGAACTTTGCTTATGCTTTTTTGTGCTTACTCATATTTCTGTTTTTGTCAGTATGCCATGTTTTAGTGTGAATTCTATGCACGCCATTATACATGAGGAGGAGACTATTGCAATCAAAAAAATGTACAAGAAATGCATGATGATATTATGCCAGAATGGACAAAAATCCCTTCCAAATGTTTCCAGCACCATATAGAATTCAGTCTATTTAGGAGGTTAACTGGACTCTGACCCTGTACCAAATAGATAGAAATAATAAAATAACCATTTTTGTACAAGTAAATTATTAAGTCATTGGAACTCTTAATGAAATATTTACTGTCCAGAAAGAACATCAGTGCATCGACTAAACTTTTCCCAAGAACTCCTAGGCAAAGACCAGGACTTTTGAAACAATCTGCTCTGGAAATACAAAGCAAAGACCAGAGTTACCAGAGTTGCCACAGTACCAGAAGACATGTTTGTTGAAAACCAAACACATTTTAGTAGAAGAACCTGATATTAACAATAAAGCATGGTGGTGTAAATTTTATTGTTTGTTTTCATCAACCTGCTCCACAGTTGGAACGGTATTGAGCAAGTGATGAGCAGTACCTGGTATCCTTCAGACATGAAGCTTAGAATTGAGGCCAAACTCAATCTTAGTTTCATCAGACCAAATAATCTTGTTTTACACAATCTGAGAATCTTTAAAATGCCTTTCTGCAAACTCCAAGAGGTTTTTTCATGTATAGTGCATCCGGAAAGTATTCACAGCGCATCACTTTTTCCACATTTTGTTATGTTACAGCCTTATTCCAAAATGGATTAAATTCATTTTTTTCCTCAGAATTCTACACACAACACCCCATAATGACAACATGAAAAAAGTTTACTTGAGGTTTTTGCAAATTTATTAAAAATAAAAAAACTGAGAAAGCACATGTACATAAGTATTCACAGCCTTTGCCATGAAGCTCAAAATTGAGCTCAGGTGCATCCTGTTTCCCCTGATCATCCTTGAGATGTTTCTGCAGCTTAATTGGAGTCCACCTGTGGTAAATTCAGTTGATTGGACATAATTTGGAAAGGTACACACCTGTCTATATGAGGTCCCACAGTTGACAGTTCATGTCAGAGCACAAACCAAGCATGAAGTCAAAGGAATTGTCTGTAGACCTCTGAGACAGGATTGTCTCGAGGCACAAATCTGGGGAAGGTTACAGAAAAATGTCTGCTGCATTGAAGGTCCCAATGAGCACAGTGGCCTCCATCATCCGTAGTGGAAGAAGTTCAAAACCACCAGGACTCTTCCTAGAGCTGACCAGCCGTCTAAACTGAGCGATCGGGGGAGAAGGGCCTTAGTCAGGGAAAAAAAATTAATTTAATCCATTTTGGAATAAGGCTGTAACATAACAAAATGTGGAAAAAGTGATGCGCTGTGAATACTTTCCGGATGCACAGTATCTTTCATTAAGGAGAGGTTTCTGTCTGGCCACTCTGTCATAAAGCCGGTGAAGTGTTGTCATGATGGTTGTTCCTCTGGACGTTTTTCCCATCTTCACACAGGTCCTCCAGAACTCAACCAGAGTAACCATTGGCTTCTTGGTCACCACTTTTACCAAGGTTCTTCTCCCTGATTGCTCAGTTTCTCTGGGACAGCCAGCTCTAGAAAGAGTTGTGCTTGTTCCAAACGTATTTCAATTAAGAATTATGTAGGTCACTGAGCTCGTGGGAAACATCAGTACCGGAAAAAATGTTTTTGTAGCCTTACCCAGATCTTTAGCTTGAGACAATCCTGTCTCTAAACTCTGCAGGTAAATTCTTTGACCTTATTTTTAGTTTTTCCTTTTATACATGTGTGAATCTACATGTTCTTTTACAATCTCTTTATTCACAGAAACATGGTTTCAAACATGCCATATATAACCACATTCCGGCTAGAGAAACAAGGATATTGGTCACTGTGAAACCAGGTTACCACATACGTTTCTCTGCAAATAACTCAGTCATTTGGCCATGTAAACCCTTAACTGGGTTATGGTTAATGCTTTAATATTCTGCACGTGTATTAGCTTCATGCATGCTTCCAGCAGCTATGGGTAGAAAATACAGGAAGAGTCCACAAAGATAAATTTCTTGAGGGAAATACTCCAGTGATCGCATTATTCTTTTTTCTGGTTGAAAAAATCCATCTCAAAATTTCAGAAAATGCTAAATTTATGTTGATGAGCTGAACATACAGTGATAAACTCAGCAGCTGAATCCCGGGAGCAGTGTTGGGGTAACGTGTTGAAAGTAACTTGTATTACGGAGTCTAATTTTTAAAGTAATGAGAAACCTAACACAATACTCTTTTTATTAAAGTAAAAATACCTGCGTTACTATTATTATCCCAGCACAGTAGGTCTAAGGTAAGACGCACACATACCAGTATGAAGGTCATCTTCAGAGCTCACTTACAAGCCAAGCAAAAAATAGAATTCTTTCCGAATTCACTGCATAAGGTCCAGGGACTTCATTTATAAAGCTTGTGTATGCACAAAAAGAGGTGCATTCAACTTACCACACAAAGGTTGGGTTTTATGGAAGAATACATGATGGGGAAATGTGCGTATACTTATGGCAACTCTGACTCTTGCGTACGCAACATTTTGGAGAAACTGAGAAATGACGACACCCTCGAAATGCAGCCAAGCCAGCAAAATGACAACTTGCACTCATGATAATTCAAGTCACAGAATTGTTATTGTAATATGCATTAACGTGGCAAACATACTGCACCTCAAAAGTGATTAATCTGATGTACACACTGTATTTTAAGAGGGCCAATGATGGCATATTTGCACTGATGAACTCTTTTGATGTTTTGTTTCAGCTACCTGTTGTCACTTCTCAGGGAACTGGCCGACAGGTCAGGAATATGCAGCCAAGTTTCACTCTCTTATTGCCTGCTGTGCTGGAAGCCATTAATTGACTATTAAGACACTACATCCAGTTTTCATATGGTGTGGATGCACATACATAAAACACAACATGTTTTTGTCAACGTAAAAAATTCAATTTGCAGCAGTGTCCGGTTATCCTAATGTAATCAGAGCACTTTACTGCACTCCTGTTGTATAAGGGCACCTAGTGAAAATGAAGCTGCTTTTGTTAACCGAGGGCAGTGACATTCCATTAGCACATAAGTCATCTGAGATGCCAAGTTGTGGCTGACAAACATTGTGTCTCGATGGCCTGGGTCAATCCATGATTAATTTATTTTGAGGTAAAGTAGCTTTGGCAGACATGATGGTGCTGGATGTGGTGAATGGCTTGTTGGTAAGGTATCTGACTAAATCCTTGGTGTTTCATGTGGCATGTACTATTCATTGTAACAGCAAACACATCACTGCATGTGTGGCAGTCACAAAGATGTTCAGATTCTCACTGTCTTTTGATGTGTTTATTTTATGTAGGGATGCCAGGAACGCACCCAGCCTTGACCTGACTCACACAGTCATATACAGAGACACAAAAAAAGCATCTTGAAATTAGTATATAATAAAGACAATATTAAACAAATAAATAAAGAAAAACAACAAATATCTAACGCATATATAAAAGCCGGGCGGCACGGTGGCACAGTGGTAGCGCTGCTGCCTCACAGTTAGGAGACCCGGGTTCACTTCCCGGGTCCTCCCTGCGTGGAGTTTGCATGTTCTCCCCGTGTCTGCGTGGGTTTCCTCCGGGCGCTCCGGTTTCCTCCCACAGTCCAAAGACATGCAGGTTAGGTGGATTGGCGATTCTAAATTGGCCCTAGTGTGTGCTTGGTGTGTGGGTGTGTTTGTGTGTGTCCTGCGGTGGGTTGGCACCCTGCCCGGGATTGGTTCCCTGCCTTGTGCCCTGTGTTGGCTGGGATTGGCTCCAGCAGACCCCCGTGACCCTGTGTTCGGATTCAGCGGGTTGGAAAATGGATGAATATATAAAAGCCCTCCTCAATAGTTCTGAAGTAGGTAATAATGAACTAATACAAAACAAAACTCTAAGTACAAAAAGTTCAACAATAAACACCACAATACAAAGTCCAAACACAGTACAGATCCAGATGCACATGCAATTGGAGGTGATAAATGAACAGAAGTCCTAAGTAAACAGCTTTCAGTATAATATGTAAAGTTCTGTCCTACCATGATGGGGTGATGATGAAAAAATGCAGACGTTAGTAGTGCTCCACAGACGATGACGTTTAGCAACTCTGATCAGACCACACGATCATCAATCATGGGACTTGAACACAAATCCAGAAACTGTAATACTTGGTAAACTGTAATAATCTGATATTGGGGTGAAGCGTTGAGACACAAAAGACAGACGATTGAGACAAAGTTCGCACTACATATTTTTTCCCCCAGAAATGCCACCAGCAACACCCGAAGCTGACCAAAGGCAAAGTACAACCGAGGCTGCTGGGATTTGTAGTTATTTTAAGTAGTGCTGCTACATTTGTGCCAGGTAGTAGTGGCTACTCACTCAGGCGCTCGCACATTACACCATTCCGTAACCCCCAGAACACAGAGGAGAGGTTCTATAATGCCGTGTATATTGGCACATCGACTTATCTTGCTCAAATGGAAGAATCCTAACTCTCCTCTTTTAAGTCAGTGGGTAACTAAGGTTACATACTATTTGAAATTAGAAAAAATTTTATTCTCAGTTAGACAATCTGTGCAAAACTTTATCAAAACCTGGCAGGATCTAATCAATAACATTTTAGAATAAACATTTTAACTGAGGAAGCAGATTCTCTCCCCTCTTTTTTTTATTCTGTTTATTTTTATTCATTTATTAATTTATCTATTTACTTATTTTTACTAGTTTATAATTTTACTCTGCTGGCCTAGCTCTCTTTCTCATGGGTGGGGATTGATTTGTTTCGAACATAGTTTTGTAATACTTGACTTGTTTGTATGGAATGTTATTTGATTTTAATATCCATATTACTAACCGAGAATGCTAAACCGGATGGACGCAGGGACATCCGGCCATGGGCCGTAGCCGCAAAAAGACGTACTGCGCAGGCGCCACAAGAAATGAGGCGCAGCGAGAGGCGGACAAGACCACAGAAAAAAGGAGTGAGCACAGAAAAAAGGAGTCAAACGCAGGCGATGCACACAGCGCTGCACGAGCAATAACCCACACACAAACACAAGCAACGGACGGGACACACACAAAAAGGACGATTCAACAAGCCCCTGGCACACAAAAAAAAAGAGCCCGCAAACCCAAACACCCCCCCCCACACACACACACACACACACAAGCAACGGATGGGACACACACAAAGAGGAGGATTCAACAAGCCACAAGCACACAAAAAAAAGAAGCCGCGAGCACCACACAAAGCCGATTGGACACAAAACGGGACAGAGTACGGACATAGCACACAACACGTACACAAAAACGACGATTCAGACCCACGACCACAGTAACATAAATAACAAATGACACACAAAGCCCCATTTCTAAATGAACCGTCCGTATTAAACATACGTCATCTCAACACGTTCACAATATGCAGCATAGGTAGATCTCATTACAATGAGGCACTATTAACCGTTCAACCGCAGAAAAGGCTACATATTAACAGTGAGTGCGATCCTCCTTATTACTTATCCATATTTCTCACGCTCAAGAACAAACAAGTCATGAATTCACGATCACAGGTACAAAACGATACCGCTCGGATAACGGGACCAAACATAATTCACACTATGCAGCATAGCTGGATCTCATTACAATAAGGCACTATTAACCGTTCAACCGCAGAAAAGGCTCCATATTAACAGTGAGTGCAATACTCCTTATTACTTATCCATATTTCTAAAAGAAAAAATGTCTCGGCTCCAAAAACGCAAAGCTCAACTAAAGCTTCTAACTAACGATGTACCTAAAAGTTAAAACTTTATGAACTACATTAGATCCTACAATAGTTCATTTGCTTTTGCATCTACCGGAGTAAATATCAGGCCACCAAAAGGCAATGGCCCATACTGCTTTCCCATATGTGCACAAATACTGCATCGCATTGGAACAGTGCACCCTGAAACAAATCAACAACGCAAATATGCACAAATCTACATCCTAGATCCAGATGACGCAATCTATCAATCAATGTGCTGCATCGCAACAGGCACGGATTCAAAACGAAACACCTCCCGTCTCAGACATACGTTAACGGCAAGGAAGGCTACAACGGGCTTCTCACACAGCACAGGCAAATCAATTACAGCTCCAAAACAACACGTCCCAAATAATACACATGCAACAACGCGCCTCTCAAACGGCACAAGCAAAACATACACCAGGAAAATTCATTCGGATTAATGAATGTCATTTGCAATCATTGTCATTCAGTTCACTTCCCTGAAGAAACAACTGGCAATACAAATAATACATTTACACGTTGTTGTCAAAAGGGTCAAATTAGACTGCCTCCTTTACATTCATATCCTGAATATCTACAGAAGCTTCTAACTAACGATGTACCTGAAAGTGAAATCTTTATCAACTGCATTAGATCCTACAAATCGGTATCCACTATGAACATTAACGGTGGCACTGCACGTGACATCCGTCTTGCAAAAATGTTAATTATTGATGAATGTACAATGGCATCCAGTCACTTACTCAACACCATTCATAAACTTCTACAAACGTTTATGAATAATGATATTCGCTTTGGAGGAAAGGTACTTTTATTAGGAGGAGATTTTAGACGGTGCTTAGCTATTCTTCCACATGACATGCGCTCAGCTATTGTTCAGTGCACCTTAAAATACGCAGACAATTGGCATTGCTTTCAAAAGATACAGTTAGTAAAAAAGATACGATGTCCAGAACCAGATCATAACAATTGCTTATTACAACTGGGAGATGGTACACTCACCAATACAGCTGGACTTCAGGCACATATTATTACAATTCCTCAAGCCTTTATCTGCGACGACTTAGTTACAGACAGATTTGGAACAGCAATCTCATTAGACCAAATGCCCCTTTTAACACAACGCACTATATTATGTCCAAAAAATATTAATGTGGAAAACATAAATACCCAAGTCATTCCATTACTTCCTGGAGAGACACAACTCTTTATAAGCTCTGACAAACTTGACTCTGATCACAACAATAACCATCTTCATTGACATTACAAGTTCTGACCTGGAATTACCTTTTACACTTAAACGGCGTGTACAAAGAAATTTTCCAATAGACCTTTACACTGTGCCACACACTGTATTGTTTGCTTTCTATTTGCATCATCTACACCTTCACACTATTCTATATCTCATTCATACATCACGCTCTTTGTCATTCCCAACACCAGGGGTTGGCGAGCGAAGCGAGCAGGGGGCAGAGCCCCCTAGTAATCAATAAAATGCAAAAAAAAAAAATATATATATATATATATATATATATACATATATACAGTATATATATATATATATATATATATATATATATATATATATATATATATATACATATATATATATATATACACATATATATATATATATATATATATATATATATATATATATATATATATATATATATATATATATATACTGTATATAAAATGCTGCGTATGATCTTGCGCTATCAGTTGCGGTGCACAACCAGATACTTTTGAATGCAGGCAGCATTGTCTCGATGTGTTAGGTGGGAGGCTGCTCTACCACCCAATGAAATTACACAGCCTCATGATTGCATATGTATGAGGGTGATTAGCATACTCCATATTTGGTTGTTTCAGGGCAGTGTTCAAAACACATTCACGAACACACATTAACAAGGTGATTGTGATTTTAAAATTTCATAGAAATGTGCTTACATGAGCTTTTGTAAATCTAGTGTACGCATTTTCCTGTTATTTTGACATGTGCATATTTTCATGCTCGAATCAATGCAAAGTTTTATAAATGTGCCCCTGGCTGTCTGCAACCATAAACAGGAATAATCAGATTCAGAAAATAGATGGATGGATGGAAGGAGTGCTTGGTGTTATAGTCTTACATTCTATAAAGCACATTTAATCAGGTGTTATGCAAAATAAATATTTACTGACCTTAATTTGTGTTTTTTTTTTACTTACTTGTTACTTCTTATCTAGTGTTTACAACTTTGGGTCTCCCTGCTTTCTGTATTATTGATCAAACCCTGAGGCAATTTGGCGGCCATGCATGTTTGGCAGAAATCCACCCTGCCTGATCAAGCACTGCATGCCACGCTTTGGGTGGGAGGCTGCTCATCATCCAGTGATGTACCCAAAGCCTTTTTTCTGATTTCAGTAATATTTAGACCGGGCTTGAGTGAACAAAATACTTGCATGACTGCGTTTTCAAGTCTGAATACTTTTTTGCCTGACAACTTTAATTGACATAAAAAAGAACAATCATTTAGGGGGCACATGAACACCCGCCTATATTAAATAACCTTGGTTTAAGGTCCTTGACTTTTCTAATTAGGGTAGAATGTTAATACAATTTTCTTAATTAAGTTTGAATAAGTCTAAGCAATGACTCATCTTCTAAAATGTTTAACATACTGTTTTTTTTTTCTTTTTTGATATATTTTTTTAAATTATAACAAACGAAAGCCAGATTTTTTTTTCTAAAGTACTGGCATTTACGCAGCAGCATGCCAAGAGTAGCATCATTGTTCTTCAAATGTTGTTTACTTTTGCCAGTCTAGACAGGGCCTTAGTTTAACATCACAAGCGAGAGCAGCACTTACTGCAGCATACTGCCCCCTAATGTCACTCGAGAAGCAATCTTTAAAGGTAGGCACTTTAAAAACACATTAAATTAGCCACAAGATAACCAAAGCATCAGATTAATATATACTGTACAGTTTTGTTCAAGTTCCAATATTTAGTTTCTGATTTATTGGAATATGTTAAATATTTTCCAATCTATTCTTATTTTTTGTTTTGAGAATGTTATTTTATGTTGTTTTAAATTAAGTTTCTTTATTTGAAGATGTTTGATATTTTTAGAAAATGAACCCCTGAAATTGTAAATATTAGCAAAATTGCAGCAACAGATATTTAATGATTAGACAGGAGGTCCTACATAATGTCTGCCATTTCTTAATTTGGACCCATTCATTTATTGCCAAAGCTGTATACTTTTTGGGCTTTAATTTTAGTTAGCTCATTTGTTATGGTTCAGAACCCTTAGCTGGTTATTTCAGCTTTAAAGAGCTGCATTTAGAGATAGGGTGAGGAGTGTGGACATTCAGGAGGAGCTCAAAGTAGAGCCGCTGCTTCTCTGTATTGAAAGGAGCCACTTGTGGTGGTTTGAGCATCTGATTAGGATGACTTCTAGATGTGGTGTTTTGGGCACATCCAACTGGGTGGAAACCTCGGAGCAGATTCAGGATATAGAGGAGAAATTACATCTCTCAGCTGGCCTGGTACCTCCTCCGTAGAGGACTTGGTGAGGGAAAAAGGGATGTCTGGGCATCATTGCTTTGAATGCTGCCACTGTAACCTGCAGAAAATGGACAGATGGATGGTTGCATTGAGGTTTTAATTCTTTCCTATTTTCTTAACTAGCCAGCAGTTAATAACGAGAGGGGCCATTCCAATGAAACACTTATCTTACCATTGTCAACAACTACTAAAATGTTATCTGTTCTTGTCCTGCTAGATCTCTCATCTACCTTTGACACGATTAACCCCCAAATCCCCCTAGCCATCCTCTGTGATTTGGTATCCCTGAGACTGCCTTCAGGTAGCTTGAGTCCTACATCTTGGGCAGATCCTTCCATGTATCCTGTTGAGGAGTGATTCCAAGGGTACACCAGACAAATACGAGTGCCCCAAGAATCAATGCTGGGCCCTCTCCACTCCTCTCTAAACATCTTCTCAATAAACCCTGTCATCATGTCCCATGTTTTTCCTTACAGAACATAAGACATTTGAAAAATGAGAGAAGACCATTCAGTCTGTCTAGGTCGTTTGTTTCACTAATTGCTGTTTGCCCCAATATCTCATTCAGAGACTTCTTAACGGTTGTCAAGGTTTCTGCTTTGACTACACGGCTCGATAGTTTGTTCCACATTCCCACAACTCTTTGCATAAGGAAATGCTTTCTGGCTTCACTCCTTTATGCACTTTCCCTCAATTTCCACTTCTGTTCTTGAATACACGATTTACAGTTAAGCTGAAAGTTATTAGAATTCCATCGGTGCTGTGCCTGTCATTCCCTCCAGAGAACCACATAGTATCAGCCAGAATCTCTGCATGTCCCACTGATATCTCAACCTGTGTAAAGCAGCACCATCTCCAGCTCAACCAAAGCAAAGACGGACGTTGTTGTTATCCGAGCTCATCTGTCTTATTCAGCACACCATTTTTGTTTGGCTTGGCTCATTACTGCTAACACCTGCCAAGCTGGTACGCAGTCTTGAGGTTGTGATTGATAACCAGCTGTCCTTCAAGTACCATCTTGCTACAGTCTTGCAGTCTTGTGGACTGACTCTGTACAACATCCGTAAGATCAGACTGTATCTGAGAGAGTATGCAGCACAATTCCTGGTGTGGGCTTCGGTCTTGGCACGTCTGGATTACTGCTGGGAGGAGTGCACTGCAGATGATTCAAAATGCAGCTGCACATCTGGTTCACCCAGATGAGGTGGGCATATATTATCACTCCTCTTTCAAATCACTACACTCTTTCAAATTACTACATTGGCTCCCTGTAATGGCACATATTAAGTTCAAATCCTTGATGCAAGACCATAGAGTAGCACCTACACATCGGGAAACACTTGTGAAGCCCCATGATGCTTCTCGACCACTCAGGTCTGCTGATTAATGGTGTCTAGTGATGCCATCTACGCGTGACATCAAATCTCATTCCAGCCTCTTTTCATTTTTCAGTCCTTAGCTGCTGGAACCAACTCAATTTGAACATGTGACACCCTCAATGTGTTTAAGAAGAGTTTGAAGCCTGTTTTGTTCGACGATTGCCTGTCTAATTAATATTAGCTGCCAGGCTACTGTAACCTAGGAAGTGTAACTCACATAAATTTTGTTTTTGAACTCCTCGCTTGTGATAATACAATCTGTAACTTTGTCTTGCAGCACTTGTTCCCAAACAGTCCCCCAGACTGATGTTTACTTGATTATGTTGACTACTTTTGTAAGTCGCTTTGGGTAAAAGCATCTGCCAAGCAAACAAGCGTAAATGTAGACATAGATACAAATGACAAAGGAACCACCAGCCCTTCGGCTAACTTCATCCCATGTAAAAGCTGTGTATGTACATCATGAGGTATAGCTATATGAAAAAATAAGTACACCCCAAGTAGACAGATCAAGATTTGATTTTCATTTAAACAGTATCTATACATAAAGATAATATAATATAGCAATCATCATGCCACATTTACATTTTGTAGTCGATTGTAAAATTTAAAAAACATCAAATCCTCTTATCCATTTATCACTATGTCAAACTAGAATCAGTTGCACCAGATGAGGTGCAAATCATTAGAACATCATCAGAGATCTTGTCTGAACCTCTCTTATTAAAACCTCAGACATTTAATTTGCGATGCCTAGATTAAAAGAGCTCTCTGGTGCTTTCTGAAAAAAGGTTATAGATGTCTATGAGTCTGGGAATAGATTTAAAAAGATTTCCAAACAACTGGAAATCAACCATTCCACTGTCCAGAAGAGCATCTACAGTACAAGTGGAGAAGATTTCAAACGACTTCCAAGTTGTTCAGGCCAGGAAAAGATAGAGGTATTGAGGTGAATATTGAGGTATATTGAGGTGGCCACGGTAGCAGAAGACATGTTTGGTGAAAACCAAAGATAGCATTTGACATGAAGACCATGATAGTACCTGGAGAGCAGCGTTTCTCTGTTAAAGTTTGGGTTTAAAGGATGTAGCCTTGCTGATGCTACTGGGGCTTTTTATATAAAATTGTTAAATTATATTTACAAGATTAAAAAAGAGTTATATTTTTACCAAAAGGATGGAAGAAAAAAATAGTCCGATTGAATTAGTATATGGGAGATTGGAATTTGTAGCACATTACATTACAATTTGCATTTTTTCAGACTTGGATTAAGTAAATTGTTTTACCAGTAACCCAATAACTACCTCGGCCTACCACTCTGATTCTATGACTCTGAATCCGACTCAACAGCTCTACTCGCCACCACCACCTGATCAAACTACTGCGCAGTCGCTGGTGATGGTGGAATAAAAGTGGACGGTCTAACTGTTGAAGAGACCCACTGCATTGAATCATCTAGGACAAATGTAAAAAAAGAATAGGAACTACAGTAATCCCTCGCTATATCACGCTTCGACTTTCGCGGCTTCACTCTATCGCAGATTTTATATGTAAGCATATCTAAATATATAACGAGGATTTTTCGCTGCTTCGCGGGTTTCTGCGGACAATGGGTCTTTTTACTTCTGGTACTTGCTTCCTCAGTTGGTTTGCCCTGTTGATTTCATACAAGAGATGCTATTGGCGGATGGCTGAGAAGCTACCCAATCAGAGCACGCAGTTAAGTTCCTGTGTGCTGCTGATTGGCTCAGCGACGGAGTGCTGCACTAACCAGGAAGTCTCATCTCACTCATTCAGCATTAACGTGCTCCTGCTATTGCTTCAGGGGCCGTGTCCAAGCGCCAACAGAAGATGCAAATGATTGCAGAAAAGGTAAAGGTTTTGGATATGTTGAAGGAAGGGAACAGCTACACCGCTGCAGGACACCATTACGGCATCAATGAGTCCACTTTTTTTTTTTATTTAAAAAGGAGGAAAAGCATATAAGATCTACGGCCGCAGTGTCCTTTAACCAGGGCGCAAAACGAGTTGCAAGTGGACATGATAAGGCAGTAGTCTGGATGGAATCTGCTTTAGGGATTTGGATTGAAGAGTGCTGGAAGAAGAACACAGAAGAACAACGGCGGTGCTACACAATCGCCTGAAGAGGCTCCTTTAGAAGAGCTGTAACGCTATCCTTTGTTGTGCAGTAAAACTCATCGTTATCGGACAAGTCGTCGTGTCATTGTTGGTGAGTAACCATAATTAATTATCTATGTACAGTACTTATTACATGTACATAGTTTAGTGTCACTGTACACACATTTTACTGTATACAATTTTTCTTGCATTGTACGTATTTATTGCTGGTGGCCTGTCTGTCGTAATGGCTGTAACATATGTGATATCGGAGACACTCGATATCTTTAAAATAATATTTAGGTTTTACTGTATGTAAACTGTGTTTACATACATAATTTCAACAAATCTTACCTAATATCTAAGAGAATACAAAGGGTTTATGCTGTATAATTGTGCGGGAAATGTCTATAATAGTGTGGGAGAGTTTATAAGGGCTTAAAATATATAAAAATAACCATATGAACATATGGTTTCTACTTTGCGGATTTTCACCTTTCACGGGGGGTTCTGGAACGCAACCCCCGCGATGGAGGAGGGATTACTGTACTCAACACGTTTATGTTAGGTAGAATGCCCAGTTGTGGTTGCATGGTCTTTTGGCCTTAGACCCCTTGCAGATTTTGTTAATTTCTTTTTAACTTAATCTAGAAACAAAGACTCTATCTTTTCCATTACTTGTACAGTAAATCTCTGTTAGGCAAGTGTATATTGATTTATTTTTGTTTATTATTCTCAATATGCTATTTATTCATTCTTATTTTTATTTTTTTCTCATTTGTTTTGTTTTTTCTTGCAACTTTTTCTTTAATATCTTATAAAGCACTTTGAAATGCATTACTTGCATGAAAATGTACTTTAGAAATAAATGTTGCTGATTGTCTTTAGGATGTGTGTACGTGAAAAAAAAATAACGATAACGATTTAATTCAGTACCTTTCTGTATTTTTGAAGTCATGGAATTCCAACTCTTCTGAATTACTCGCCGATCAGATTTTAAAGTCTGTCTTTCTTATCTGCCTTATTCAGTTTCTGCTGCATCAGATTAAATTGCGGGGCCATCAGATTACCAAATAGGCAACTCTGCACCACATGCTGTAAAATTTAATTTCCTTAATGATCTTACATTTTCATTAATAAAATATACATTTCTTAAGACTTTATTGTGCGCATCAGCAAAGAACGTTATTGTGATTGATTGGGCTTTTAATGATGATGAAGTGTGAAAAAATAAAATGTCTGAATATAGAAAGAGTTGCAGTAAAGTAAGTAGGGTGAGATCCTTTCATTTTGTAAATTACAATGCAATTTACAGTCTGCTGTATTCAACAACTAAGTGCCCTATTAAATTTAAATTTCTTTACATAATTAATTTTTACTCATCTAAAGTGAAAAAATTGAAAGTGCCTGCACATAAACATCAAAGCATATTTTATTAGTGGCCTGTAAAATGGCATAGAATTAACAGTAAATGTCACATTATGGTTTTATTCTGTACAAAAAATATAAATCAAGCAAAATTGTGGTTCACTTCGTCCTCAGTAAATATTTCAGATACAGGTGTAGGCCTTAAAGTGAAGAAAACAAAAAAATGTAAGCGTTTGGTTAGGGTCTAACCACTTGTTAGCTTTTGTATATGTATGAGTGTGTGGCTAGCCTTGTCATGATACACGACTTCGAGAGCTTGTCACGTTTATCGACTGCAGTTGCCGGACCTCTATACCTTGTGGTCACAGAACGCAACTCCTTTGCAAATTGTTGGCACTGTTGAACAAGTATGACCCATTTTGACAGACAAAACACTTGGAGTATCTTCTTTTCTAGCTTCACTCTATTGTAGTATGAGTCAAGATGTTGAGTAGACATTTGTGTTGGCCCCAATATCGCACAATCCTCTCTTCTTTTACTACACTTGTTTGTCCTTCATTTCTTGAAGCCTCTGTTACGCTTCTCGGCTCATCTTTTTCTTATAGATTTGATTGAGCTTTTCTCTGTTTTATGGGCATTATATGCGTGGTAATTACAACTGAACCCTCCTTGGTTGTCAATTGTCACACACAGAAGCCCACCCCTACATCCTGCTGGGCAAGTCGCAGAGCACAATGAGTTGCTATGCATGACTTGCTAGGATTATCTGCTGACATTCTGGCTTCTGCTGACACCCCATATTTTCTCTGTGGCTCTTGAGAATCTCAGTCGCAGCAACTCACTTCTCCTGCTGTCATAACTCCCTTCCCTGGCTGGGGTTCAAAGTCTTGTTTCATGTCCTTTATATTCTTTGTTGAGCCATGTATTTATGTTAATGTTACTTTTGTTAATTATCTGCTGTGTCTTCTTTGCCTCTGTTATGTTGCATATGTTTTCTGGGTGGTCCCCCAAGTGGTGGGGCCACCTGCTACTCACCACGAGAAAGTGCCTTCAACCTTATAAATCTGGTGGTTCTCCCACAGTTCCTAATGACAGGCATTCCCAGGATGACACCTTGCTCCCACCTTTAGATCTGCGATGGCTCTCCCCTTCCAGTTGAGAGAAAGAGAGAGAGAGAGGTTGGGAGCATGCGCTCCCACCACACAGCAAACCACATGGATTGAGATGTGAGTGCAGCCATGCAATGAATGGACAGTGTGTGGTTTTTTACAGTGCCAATCCTGCCACCAACCCCCTAGTTAGAGGGCCTACTTAGATAGATAGATAGATAGATAGACAGACAGACAGACAGACAGACAGACAGACAGACAGACAGACAGACAGACAGACAGACAGACAGACAGACAGACAGACAGATAGATAGATAGATAGATAGATAGATAGATAGATAGATAGATAGATAGATAGATAGATAGATAGATAGATAGATAGATAGATAGATACTTTATTAATCCCAGGGGGAAATTCACATACTCCAGCAGCAAAAAATATTAAATTAAAGAGTAATAAAAAATGCAGGTAAAAAACAGACAATAACTTGAATAATGTTCAACGTTTACCCCCTCTGGTGGAATTGAAGAGTCGCATAGTTTGGGGGAGGAATGATCTTCTCAGTCTGTCAGTGGAGCAGGACAGTGACAGCAGTCTGTCGCTGAAACTGCTCCTCTGTCTGGAGATGACACTGTTTAATGGATGTAGTGGATTCTCCATAATTGATAGGAGCCTGCTGAGTGTCCGTTGCTCTGCTACGGATGTCAAGCCGTCCAGCTCTATGCCAACAATAGAGCCTGCCTTCCTCACCAGTTTGTCCAGGCATGAGGCATCCTTCTTCTTAATGCTACCTCCCCAGCACACCACACACTACTTGCAGGGCTGGATGTAAATTAACGTCATACCCAGAATGAAGCACTTGTAAGTTAAGGGCCTTGCTCAAGGGCCCAACAAAGTAGAGTCACTTCTGGTGTTTATGGGATTTGAACCAGCAACCTTCCGATTGCTGGAGCAGATCCCTAGCCTCAGAGCTACCACCCCTTCCAGTTGAGGCACAATAAAAATGGGCCATTCTGAAGGATGGCGGCTCATTCTGGGACTGAACAGTAAAGGAGGTGAAGCTCCCTATAACACAGCGTCAATACCTTTTGTGATTAAAATGACCAATTTGGGCAATTGTTTTGACTGCTTTAAAGCTCAGAAGTGCTTAAACAATTTTTGTTCATTTTTTTTTTTCTGTTTTGTCATTGCGATCAGTTAAATGGGTTAAGCCTGGCTGGTGCCCCAACTATTTCTACTAGTTCTCTCTCGCAGTCTTTACACCGGTCACACCAACAAGACTCTGGAAACGTTACCAAAGGTGTTTCAAGTAAATGATCTGAATACTTGTGTGAATGGGATATGTCATTTTTTTTATTTTTAATAAATTTGCAAAAATGTCTCCATTCATGTTTTCACTTTATCATTATGAGGTATTGAGTGTTGCTTGATGAGCAGAAAAAAATTAAATGATTTTAGCGCAAAATATATAAAAAGTAAAGGGGTCTGAGCACTTTGTGAAAGCAATGTACCACCTTCAAATAGTAAGGTTACTGAAAGTTATGATAGGTTAAGAGTCCTTGGTAAATATCTTGTCATTAGAATGGAACCACTTTGTATAGACCAGGGGTGGGCAATGTCGGTTCTGGAGGGCTGCAGTGGCTGCAGCTTTTTGTTCCAACTCAGTTTCTTAATAAGAAGTCAATTGTTGCTGATGAAACACTTAATGCTTAAGTGACATTTTGATGCTTTATTTTAGTGGTCTCGCTTGTTTTTGGTTTCCCACCCTTAATTGCTTATTTCAATCTTAAACAGCTACATTCGGTGTTTTAATGGCTCCTTATTAGCAATAAGATGTAAATGACAAAGCAGCCAGCGATTCTCCGTCTAATTTGTTTCCATTTACATCTGTGTGTGTTCATCATGCACTATTTGATTTAATAAAAAACTTAATAGAAAAATGTTTTAAATAGAAAAACAGACTGAAAATTAAACGTTTTAGGCTTCAAATCATTTGGATGATATCCTTGGAAAGGAAAAAAATCTACGATATAAGAACCTAACATTGCAGACTGACAAGCCATAAAATTAAATAAGGTTTGAGATTGGCAAGGATTGGCCTCTAATTGAGCAATTGGGTTGGAATGAAAACCTGCAGCCTCTGCGGCCCTCCAGGACCGACATTACCCACCCCTGGCATAGACAATACAGTTCATGAAAGAAACTCACATGAGCGTACGGGGGACTAGATAGATAGATAGATAGATAGATAGATAGATAGATAGATAGATAGATAGATAGATAGATAGATAGATAGATAGATAGATAGATAGATAGATAGATAGATAGATAGATAGATAGATAGATAGATAGATAGATAGTGTGGAACTTGCCCTGGACACAGACAGGCTGACACATTTGAATCACCCCACACACATTTATTAAAGTGCTCCATTATTTACAAAAGTGCTCATAAGTCCCCAAGTCTCCAAAGTCCTGGCCACAACACAATGCCTTCTCTCCTTCAGGCTGCCTCCTTGCCTCCTCCAGAGACCTCGTCCTTCTTCCACCCGACTCTAGTCCAACATGAAGGGAGACGGCCCCTTTTATAGCCACCCGGATGTGCTCCAGGTGTGTTCCGGCAATCTTCCACCGACAAGCCCCAGTGTGGCGGAAGTGCTGGCTGCATCCCCGGAAGCACTCCGGGTGTCCCTGCTCCTCTTCCCCCCAGCACTTCCAGGTGTAGCGGAAGTGCTGAGGTCCAGGGCTCCCAAGGCATCGGGGCGCCCCCCCTACAGGGTTGGTCCCCATAGCAACCAGGGTGGTCGCCCCCACATGGTCTGAGGCGGGTGTAAGCCCTCTTCTGGTCCTCCAGGGCATCCTGGCCGGGTTGCCCCCCCAGCCACCTGCGACAATAGATAGATAATTCAATAATAATAATAATAATTCTTTATTTATTTGTCGCATACATAGTTATACAAGACAACACACAGTGAAATGCATCTTTTTCGCATACCCCTTGGGGTCAGAGCGCAGGGTCAACCATTGTACAGCGCCCCTGGAGCAATTGAAGGTTAAGGGCCTTGCTCAAGGGTCCAGCAGAGTAGGATCTCTTTTGGCAGTGACGGGGATTTGAACCAGCAACCTTTGGGATGCTAGTGCAGATCCTTAGCCTAAGAGCCAGAATGAACTTTATTAACTCTGCACAGAAAGCACCCCAGCCGGCAATAAATCATAAAACCCCACCAGAGAACATTGTAGAGTTATGCCATCAGTTTACAGTCACGAGTATTTCATTTTGTATGTTGCTAGTATCGGGACAGTGAAATTGCAATGAATTACAAAAATGTAGGGTAATGCATGCTGACAGAAATTGGTCATTTTCTAGATATTATGCTCTTAATTATGGATAGTTCCAAACATTAGCAGTAATGGAGAATGTGTTATTTGTTCTCTGGCCAGTTTAACGGTTAATGAAGATGGGAAACAACTTACTTTATTTTTTCCTATTGTTGATGTAGTGGGTGGCTACTGTTTTGTCATTCCCAGATGTTTCTGACTAATTCTGACCAAAACCCTCTGTTTACAATTTTCATTGCAGACTGTAAAATTTACAGATAGGTAATTAGTGAACTTCAGTCTAATTCCCATTGTTTCCTTACAAGAAGTTTTATTTGCTCCAGCAAAGGAACGGATAAAACATTGTGATTTTATTTGGTTTTAAAATTTAAAGTCAAATTCCACTAACCACATAGTCTGCTGTATATAATAATTGAGGAAAATTCATCTATGATATAAAGTGCACTCACTGCTGAAATACACATACATACAACAGATTACTGCCAACTAAACAGGCAGTATGAATTAACTTCCTAGTCACTGGCATAGGTGGTTAATGCTCAGCCACTGTAGATATTAACCAGCAGTCGCTAAAGACCCCATCTCAATCTCCGTTAAGCAAACTATACTCCTATCTGTTCAATTGTTGAAAAAATTAAACTTCCGTGCATTTTTGTATAAAATCCTTCACTGAGTGCAGGCGCAGAGTGCTGTCACAAGTTCTCAGGTAAAATGCAAATACAGACTTTACTAATTACAGACGTGGACAAATGTGTTGTTACCCTTACAGCTCTACAGCCCTGTATAAAAGGAAAACATTCCCGAAGGGGGGCGTCTCACTTCAGACCTGACCACAATAACATGTACTGTAGATTGAAATGTGCTGTTGAGCAATAGCTATTGTCCCTCACAAGGAGTACCTCCAAGCTCATACTTTGTCACTGTTTTTAATGTTTTGATGGAGTTAAAAGTGATTTCACCCAGTTGGCACCCCAAGCATTTGGCTTTGGCTCTGCCTCATCATTCTGCCCACTTCAATTTCATATATATATATATATATATATATATATATATATATATATATATATATATATATATATATATATATACATTTATATACTGTGAAGCCAACCCCAACACATGGTTTATTTACAATGCACAAATCACCAATACACAAAACAATTCAGTCCCTTCTTTGACGCCAGTCCATCCACCTCCATTACTCCTCAGGCTTTGTCCTCTTCCTCCTTACTTTGGCCCCTTTTTATAGGTCACCCGGAAGGACTCCAGGTGCCCAACGAGCTTCTTCTGGCAGGACTTCCAGGTATGGTGGAAGTGCTGCCAAATAGGGCCCTGTAAAAGTCCAGGCGCCCCCTTCCAGTTGCCATGGGCCCCAGCAGAGTTGAGCTCCCATGCTCATGACCTGTGGCACCGCTGGAAACCAAGGGGGCTGCCCTCTGTTGGCCCAGGGGAGAAACTGCCCTGAAAATACTCTCTCCCCAGGTCCTTCCATACTCTGGGCTTCGCTCGCCCACCCCCACCCATCCCCCACCCCGTACGTGCTATGCTCCAGTCACTTCGTGTCTCTGCCGCTCGCGTTGTCAAGGGGGTGGGGGAGGGACTTGAACGCACCCTGAGGAGAGCCGGTCTGATCAGCTGCTGGCTTTCTGCTGCTGCCGAGCTGCCTGTATAGCAGCTGTCCTTTTGTCTCACTGCCTTGTCTCAAGTGACATTAAAGTGTAACTCATGGAACATCAAATTGTCTTCCGAGAAGATCACGTATTGTCTCCTTCCAAGCCTCCAAAGATTTTTTTTATAATATATATATATATATATTCATTGCATTCGTAGTCTGTCCCGACCTGAATTGTGTGGGTGGTTACCTTCCAGGTTACGCTTGTGGTTGGTCTGCCATTCGGCAAACATCCGCCACGGTGCCCTCTTCAGTTGCGAGAAAAAGATCATGGAATGTTGCATAGTTTACTGTCAAATAATGCAAAGAGTATGCGACACGTGTTTTGCCCTCATTTGGGCTCATCAGGTGTACACACTCTACTGCTCCCCTCTCAGGGATCGAACCTCGGACATCAGAGACGGAGTCCCTTTACACTGCGCCATGGCGTGTGGTTCGTTTATTTGACATCCTGTAGGTCCGGAGTAATTACATTCATTGCATTCGTAGTCTGAGTCCCGACCTGAATTCTGTGGGTGGATACTTACCAGGTAACTATGGAATATACTGTATATATATATATATATATATATATATATATATATATATATATATATATATTGTCCTGCGGTGGGTTGGCACCCTGCCCGGGATTGGTTCCCTGCCTTGTGCCCTGTGTTGGCTGGGATTGGCTCCAGCAGACCCCCGTGACCCTGTGTTCGGATTCAGCGGGTTGGAAAATGGATGGATGGATATATATTGTCACACGCATGCTCATGGGAGGCAGCTAAAGGGCTTGAATGAGAGCAATTCCATGCCAGACCAGGAGGTGGCGGGGTGCGCTAACTCTTTCACTCTTTCTCTCACTTCTCTGCAGACATGTTATGGGAAATTCCGCCTGGCCCCGATGAGATCACTTCTGGTTCCGGCCCTATTTATGACGTCACTCTCCTTTAAAGCCGCCATCTTTTTACAAGTAAATCAGTTCTGTGTTGGACTCAAACCTGTGCACATCTGTACAACCAATTTATCCCTTTGCAGCCAGGAAAATTATAAGGATGGTGGACCCAAACCTTTTTTTTTTTGGCTCCTTTATTTGTCTATCCTTGACAATATATCTGAGTATATTAGATACAGTACTTTCTAAGTATACCAGCAAGCCCGCGATTCTCAAAAGAATCGCAAATCCAAGAATGGCAATCAGTTTCTGTTCCCTTCGATATTTGGATGGATAAAATATCATGGAGGCTGGGTGCGTCCGGGGAAATGTCATTTAATTAAATAAGTATATCTGTACTAAAGCGTTTTCGTTTTGTGGAGCCGCGATTCTTTTGCCTCTGCCGACACCGACTGCTGGCACAGTGGATTACAGCAAGTTTAGTTTACAGGTTGTGTTGTTCGGGTGCCACCCACTGACTCTGGGAAGCTGCTGGGTTTGACTCTGGGGCGCTGAGGGGCTGTGCGCATGTGCCTCGGTGCGTCCTGCGTCCGGAATAAAAAGTGATGGAGGGTGGAGGCATCCTGGTAAAGGTGTCATTGAATTATATATATTTGTACTAATATTAACCAATTTATTTAAACAAAAATGGAATTGTAATTGTCACATCATGTAAGTCCAAAATGTCTTTGAATTGTTGTACTTAAAATCAATGTCCACACGTTGGAATTTAGGTTGGTTGGTTCCATCAGGACGTAAATGCATGACAATATCGCGGTGAAACGGAGGCTCACCATCTTTACTTTGAAACACAATTGCCACTTCATTAACGATGGAAACATTGTATCGTCTCAGATCGTGTTCTTTGTCCTTTATTAGCACTAATGCAATTTTAGTTGGTGCTACACCGTCCGCCTGTGCTTTTGTATTGGCTTCTTTTTCAACCTCATGTAGCATCTTTATAGAGTTTGCTAATGGGTGATTGTTTATGACTTCAGCTACGTTTCTCATTATGAGCTCTGTGCATTGCTTGTTTTCAGGAAGGTTCATTCGTTGATAAACTGCGTCATCTAGATCTAACACGTATATTTGGGAAAATTTGCGTTGGTGATTTGGCTCAGGGTGCACTGTTCCAATCCGATGCAATATTTGTCCACACATGCGAAAGCAGTATGGGCCATTCCCAGGTGGTGGTTTGATATTTACCCCGGTAGATGCAAAAGCAAATGAACTATTGTAGGATCTAATGCATTCCATAAAGCTTTTACTTTTGAGTACATTGTTAGTCAAAAGCATACGTAGATATTCAGGATATTCATCCAAAGCAGGCAGCTTACTTGACCTTTTTGACAACAACGTGTAAACTCATCAGTTGTACTGCCAGTTTTTTCTTCAAGGAAGTTAAGTGAATGACAATGACTGCAAATGATAGTCATTAATCCCAATGAATTTTCATGAACAGTGGACTCATTATAGAATGCATTCTCAGCTAACTGGCGGAATTGTTCAGCGTCTGTCCGTCGTTCCTGTCTTTGTCTTTGTTGGAATACTGAACGACTTTGTAGCCCTTGTGCAGTTTCTTTTTGGATCCGTGCCTCTCTTGCATGTAGTGTTTCAGAAACGCGTTGTAGGCGCCTTCGTTCATGGTTTTCATCCGTACGGGCTCGGTTTTGTATTTGTAACCGTTGAGCTCTTTGTTTTTGTAGCCGTGAGTCCTTTGCGTGTGTTGTTTCAGAGGCGCGTTGTAGGTGCCTTCGTTCATTGTTTTTATCCATACGGGCTCATTTTTGTATTTCCGTTACTTGAGGTGTTTCGTTTTGGAGCCGTGAGTTCTTTGCTTCTGGTGTTTGTGAAGCGTGTCGTAGGAGCCTCCGTTCATTGTTTTTATCCATGCGGTCTCGTTTTTGTTTCTCTGTTACTGAATGACTGTTATATGATCAGACTGCTGGCACAGTGGATTAGAGCAAGTTTAGTTTACAGGTTGTGTTGTTTGGGCGCCACGTACTGACTCTGGGAAGCCGCTGCGTTTGACTCTGGGGTGCGTTGTAGGAGCCTCCGTTTATTGTTTTTATCCATGCGGTCTATGCCACACAGACTGCTGGCACAGTGGATTAGAGCAAGTTTAGTTTACAGGTTGTGTTGTTTGGGCCTATGCCACACAGACTTGCTGGCACAGTGGATCAGAGCAAGTTTAGTTTACAGGTTGTGTTGTTTGGGCGCCACCTACTGACTCTGGGAAGCCCCTGCGTTTGACTCTGGGGCACCACGGCGCAGTGCGCATGCGCTTCAGTGCGTCCGCCGTGCATAAATTAAACTGTGGTTTAGTAATATAGATTGGTGTAATTATATATATATTTTTGTTGATAGATTGGTTCTTCTGATTGATTGATGCGCTATACTTTTTAAATGTTCAGTACACCTAATGGTGCTAATATTTCTGCTTATGCTATATTGTGGATTGACTATCATTAAGCAGGTTAATTTGTATTCTTTGCGAATTTCACGGTAGTTTTGTTCCACCCACCACAGTTCACCTTAGACTCCTTTTATCTCAGAAACCTTTATTATTTCTGTTCTGCATGAAAGCGTAAGAGTAATACTTTTCTTGGAAATCGCTACAAACTACATGAGGTAAGTAACATAAAAAACTATCATTATGGGAGGAGTATTCCTTTAAAAATAGCAACTTTGATGCAGTTTCAGGACCAACACAAACCTGATGAAATCCAATCCATCGCACTGAGACAATGGCATCGACTGCACATAGGATGCCTCTGAATTCAGTTAGAGGGTATAACAGTTCATTTGTAACCTTGATCTGTTCCTGAAGTATTGAATTATTCATGGAATGATATGATTATTCCAGCTTTGTCAGTTCACAGTCGACACAATCTATTTTTTATTCCAAGAAAGACATGGAATGCAAGGGCAATTGAGTTATTTTAGATGAAATTTTTAATTGTTTTATATTACTGTTGGCAAGTATAAAAGCAGCAGCTAAACATACAGAGAGTCTTTCATACGGTAACAACACAATTATTAGAAACCAAATGTGACGAATGGTAAAATTACTTTCTAAGCACGTCTGGCAAAACTCCAAAAATACCTGGCATATATCATCAGATAATTTAAAAAGGAAACCCCAGCATGTTATATTTTTCTTAATGCTGTATTTGTAAAGATATCACACATTTCTTACAGCCAGATTCAGAACATTACAAAAATGAGCATTGGCCATCTGTGTGATCTTACTCTCACAGAATATTTCTGTGTCATATGGTCTACAATATCAGCTACAAATTCAGTTTATTTGAAGTACAGTATGTTAATGTGCAGTTTGTAGTTTAAATAGTTTAGAGAATTGTATTTAATCACCAGAGTACCTCTGACATCCAGAAAAGATCGCTTCCATGAGTGTGGTCCCATAGGCTGTTTATGTGCAGCGGTGGTCCTTAAACACAAATCCATGGTCTCAGCATGTGCTAAAGCCAGCAGATATGGTCAGCAGTGGAACATCTTACAAAATACCCCATGTGTTCACATGTTTGGAATCACCCAGAATTTTCACGTCTTTAATGGAAATTCATATGTTTTTTATTAAGATATGGATAAATAACTTTCAAATATAGCCAAGACATTACTTATGTTTCTAATGGCTATTATTGCTTGAAATGACTAATTTATCATTTATTATTCACATATGGCTGCAAAGCCCCATTTTCCGCAGCAAGTTCTTCACTCTTGTCATGGTCAACTCCCTTAGCTTATCCTTAATTAGTCGTGTTTAAATGTCAATTGGCTATTAGAGAAACCTTTGCAATTGTGTTACCATGGCTGAAGCCAGTTTGTCTGTTCATTTGGGTTACAAAGTTCTGGCATTCCTAAAGTTCAGTTCTGGGTTCAAAAATGGCCAACATGAAACAGCTTTCTCAAGAAACACGTCAATCTATTCTTTTTTTGCAGAATGAAGGTTATTCCATAGAACTGATTGCCAAGTAACCGAAGACTTCATACAAAGGTGTCTTGAGAGAAGAGGACAAACTGGATCTAAGCAGGAAAAGGAGGGGAAGGCCCAGATGGACAACTGCAGAAGAGGATAAAGACATGAGAGTGTGTAATGTGAGAAACAAGTGCCTTACAGGTCCTCAGTTGGCTTCTTCCGTAAATACAAGGCAAATTCCAGTGTCGTGTGCAACACAGAAAAGACGACTCTAGGATGCTGGTTTCCAGTCATCTTCTGGGCATTTTCTTTTATGCATTGTTATCTTTTCTGTTTATTTGCTAGCTTTCGATAGGGCTTTTTGTTTGGAACTCTGCCTTTGTGGGCAGCTTCCTGAAATCATATTGGATGTTCCATTTTATACCTCATTAATCTCTTTCAGGGCAGCTGTTGACTTTTGTCAGCAAGAGAGGGTGCGGGTGACAATCAACAGTGACCAAACCCGCCATTACGTTATGCCGTTAGCTTTGTTGATTTGTCTGAAATTCCCTGCGCTCGCATGAGTAGCAAAGAGCAAACAATAGCAAAAATGGCATTGACATGTGGTGAGAGATCAAAGCGAATACTCAAAGCAAAATACTCCATATGTGGCATTTTGCATATTATCTCTGAATTGGAATCTGACTTGTCAGACTTTTGATGCCAGTGATCTGGAGATCGAGATTGAAAACGAAAATGAGGTACCGGCATCAGCTGATCGTGTGTAGCTGATGTGCCTACGGCAATGTTCACCTGGGAGGACCGCCGCTTACAATGACAAGGTGTACAAACCAGATTGTGTTGCACTGTGAACATGACCTCCGCTGCCGCCCCTGCCTTATGAAAACAGCCTGGCAGCCAGCCTGCCATGCATTCCTGGCATGCCGTCGTGCTGCCCATGAGGGGCTCAAACCACAAGAGATGGCAAACTGGCAGCCATAGCATGCAGCAACAGATGTTGATTTTTGTGTGAACCCATTGCATTGTGTGCTTTTCAGAAAACTGAGTCTTTTCTGACACACTCTGCACACCAGAATGACAAAGCAAAAACAAGATTTTTGAAACGTTTGCAAATTTATGAAAAATAAAAAACTGAAATATCCCATCAACACAAGTATTCAGACTCTTTACTCAGTACTTAGATGAAGCACCTTTGCCAGCGAGTATGGCCTGGTTGTTTTGCACGCCTGGATTTTAGAATTTCTCTGCCATTCTTTTGTGCAGATCCTTTCAAGCAAGATGGAACGTTAGTTTCAAGACTCTACAGAGACGTTCAATTGGGTTTAAGTCTAGGCTGTGTCTAGGCCAGTCAATAACATTCGCAGAGTTGACCATAAGCCATTCCTGTGTTGTCTTTGCTGGTTTTCATTAAGAATACCTCTGTTCTTTGCTCCGTTTGGCTTTCCCACATCCCTAACTAGTCCCTGCCACTTAAAAACAACCACACAGCATGATGCTTGCCACCACCATGCTTCATCGTTGGAATGGCACAGCACAGGTGGTGAGCAGTAATGATGTAATGCTTAGAATTGACACTGAACAATTCAATCTTGTTTCATCAGGCCAGAGAATGTTGTTTCTCATAGTGTAAGATTCCTTTGGGTACCTTTTTGGCTAACTCCAAGTGAGCTTTCATGTCCACCAACTCCTTCATAAAGCCCAGATTACTGATGTGTTACAGGGATGGTTGTTCTTTTGGAAGTTTCATTCATCTGCACACAGGTTCTCTGGAGCTCAGCTAGAGTGAACATCAGGTGCCTGGTCACCTCCCTTCCCAAGGCCCTTCTCTCCCAAATGTTCAGATTGGCCAGGCAACTCAGCTCTAGAAAGAGTCATAGTTGTTCCAGACTTATTTTATTTAGGAATTATTGAGGAAACTGTGCACTTGGGAACCTTCTTTCTTTTTGTCGCCTTCCTGAGATCGGTGTCTTGACGCAATCCTGATTCTAAGCTCTGCAGGTAACTTCTTTGACCTCATGGCATCTGCGAGACACTCTATAGACAGGCGCGTGCTTCTCCAGATCATGTCCGATCAACTGCATTAATCACAGGTGGACTCCAAACAAGGTTTTGAAATATCCCAGTGATGATCAACAAGAATGGGTTGCACCTGAGAGAAATGTCAAACATCATAGCCATGGGTCTGCTTGTTTGTGTCAATGTGATATTTCAGTGTTTATTTTTATCCCTGCAGACTAAACACTGGAAATTCTGCCTGGAACCTCTGACATCACTTCTGGTTCCGGACCCAATGATGTCACTTCCATTTTTGGACGAGATGACATCACTTCCCCTTGCCTTGCCTTAAAACCTAGCTAACTTACTTCTGTGAATCAGCTCTGTTGTGGACTCAATCTGTACAATACTGTACCTTCAATTTTCACTTGTTGCAGCCTTTATTCATGTATACGGGTGACTGCCCCGAACCTTTTTGAAGTATCAGAGCGTATCATTTCACAATACATAATTTTTTAAATTCCAATAGTCAAAAAGTAAGTGAGAAACTTTGATGAATAATATTCTCAGATACCACTAAGCAGACATTTTCCTATGCAGTCTTTGACCTTAATGATAGAAACTGGAAAGCTCACAGACTTTAACGTCCTCTACAGATAATAGCATCAGGAGTCTTCCTGTGTTTAATTGGCTATTAGACGTAATACACTACGTAAAATAAGAGATAAAGGCTAAAAACATTTACAAGTTTGTTGATAACAATGGCACTAACATCACCTTTCCCACACATGGATGGGTCTGTAAGTGTGAGTGGCATTTCAACTCACCCAACCATATTAAAAATATACAGACAAGACTTAAAGGGCATGGGAACAAAGTATTCTGAAACAGACAAAAAACAGAATTTGTGCTTCATAAAAGATGTTCATTTGCTGAGATATTAGGAAGATAAGGAGCCTACAATAACAAAATACAACAAAGTTTAAAATGTGGGCAGGTGTTCATAATAAATGGAAGCCACTACTCTTACGTCCATTACACATAGCCCCCCAAATGAACAAGGGAATTAATGAAAGAAAGTAATTAGTCATTTAAAAACAAACTGGCTCCAATGAAAATCTGCATTAGCTTTAGATAAAGAACACCTGACTGTTAAAGCATGTTAAAGCCTTATAACTTACTGTATCTATTATCATATGCAATAAATTCTAATCTTTGTTTGAATCGCCAAATATAACATTTAAAATTTATACATGTCAATGTTTTACTTACAGTGCACTCCATGAGGTTTGGGACAGAGACACATTTTTCCTTGATTTACCCCACAGTCTGCTCCACAGCTTAAAATTACAAATCAAACAATTCAGACGTGACTGAAGTACATATTGCAGACTTTCATTTTATTTCTGTCACACAATACTTCTTCTACACTGTCCCCCCATTTTAGGGAACCATAATGTTTGGACACAGCAATGGCAGATCTATTAAAGCCATCATATTTAGGACTTTGTCGCGTATCCTTTGCATATAATGACTGCTTGAAGTCTACGACTCATAGACATCACCAGGTGCTGAGGGTCTTCTCTGGTGCTGCTCTGCCAGGCTTCTAATGCAGCCATCTTCAGCTCCTGCTTGTTTCGGGGGCCTGTCCCCTTAAGTTTTTTCTTCAGTATATGGAAAGCCGGGACCCGGGTTCACTTCCCGGGTCCTCCCTGCGTGGAGTTTGCATGTTCTCCCCGTGTCTGCGTGGGTTTCCTCCGGGCCCTCCGGTTTCCTCCCACAGTCCAAAGACATGCAGGTTAGGTGGATTGGAGATTCTAAATTGGCCCTAGTGTGTGCTTGGTGTGTGGGTGTGTTTGTGTGTGTCCTGCGGTGGGTTGGCACCCTGCCCGGGATTGGTTCCCTGCCTTGTGCCCTGTGTTGGCTGGGATTGGCTCCAGCAGACCCCCGTGACCCTGTGTTCGGATTCAGCGGGTTGGAAAATGGATGGATGGATATGGAAAGCCTGTTCAGTTGGATTTAAATGAGATGACTGGCTTAGCCGTTGAAGACTTTTCCATTTTTTAGCATTGTAAAGCTCCTGTGTTGCTTCAGTAGTATGTTTGGATCAGTATCTTGTTGCAGAATGAAACACCGTTCATTTTGTTTGGAGGCATTTACTGGAACTTGAGCAGATCAGATGTCTCTATACAGCTCAGAATGTGCCAGTGTCGTCAGGAGTTCCATCATCAGTAAAGAGAAGTGTGTCACGACCGCTGGCAGCCATACTTGCTCAAAGAATAACGCCCTCTCCACCATGTTTAAAACATGAGGTGGTCTGCTTTGCGTCTTGGGCAGTTCCTTCTTTGCTATTGCCATCACTCTGATCAGGTTCATCTTTGTCTCATCTGTCCACAAGACATTTTCCCAGAATCCTGCAGGCTCTTTGAAGTCCTTTTTTGGCAAACTTTAATCTGGCCATCCTGTTTTTGTGCTTATCTAGTGGTTTGCATCTTGCAGTGTGACCTCTGTATTTCTGTTCATGAAGTGTTCTGCTGATAGTCGTCTCTGACGCACACACATATGCCACCTGAAGCCTGTTTCTGTTCTGTTGAACAGGCGTTTGGGGCTTTTTCTTGACCATAGTGAGGATTCTTCAGTCATCAGCAGAGAAGGTCTTCCTTAGTATACCAGTCCCTTTGTGAATACTGAGATCACTGGTGTGTCCTTTCTTCTTAATTATACTCTAGACTAGATCCTTAAGCTGCAATCAACATGTAAGTAGTCATGTTGGTCACTGTCACATGCCATTGAAGTTCCTTTTTATAACACCAAGAGGAAATGCTGAAACGTGCATCTGTCAGGTCTCAAGTTCTCCCATGCAGCAAACACTACCTCCATAATGGTGCATTAATCCAAACTCGTTTCCAGCTGTGTCCCTGTGTTCTTGATGAACTCATTTTAAAGTCACAGTCTCAATCCACTGGACTAATTCCCTTCATAATTTTAAATACTTCAATCAGGTCCCCTATTAATCTCCTTTTGCTTAAACTAAAAAGGCTCAGCTCTTTTAATCTTTCCTCATAACTCATCCTCTGTAGTTCTGGAATCAGCCTAGTCGTTCTTCTCTGGACTTTTTCTAGCCCTGCTACACTATTTGGACACAAGTATTGGGACGCCTGACCATTAAACCTACAGGGACTTTAATGCCATTGCATTCAAATACATCGAGTTTAGTATGGAGTTGATCCCCCCTTTGCAGCTGTAAGAGCTTCCACTCTTCTTGAAAGTCTCTCCACAAGATTTCAGAGTGTTTTTGTGGGAATTTGTGCCCATTCATTCTGTAGAGCATTCATGAGGTCAGGTACTGATGTTGGACAAGAAGGCTTGGTTCGCGATCTCTGCTCCAGTTCATCCCAAAGGTGTTCAACGGGGTTGAGGTCAGGGCCACTCAAGTTCTTCCACACTGAACTCATCCAACCATGTCTTTATGGACTTTGCTTTGTGCACTGGGTCACAGTCCTGCTGGAATAGAAAAGGGCATTCCCCAAACTGTTTCCACAAAGTTGGAAACTTAGCGTTCTCCAAAATGTCTTGGTATGTTGAAGCATTAACATTGCCCATTACTAGAAATAAGGGGCCGAGCCCAAATCCTGAGAAACAGTCCCACACCATCATCCCTCCACCACCAAACTTCAAAGCTGGCACAATGCAGTCATGCAGGTGACATTCTCCCAGCATCTGCCAAAACCCAGACTCGCCCATTTGACTGCCAAACAGAGAAGCGTGATTCGTCACTCCATAGAACTTGTTCCCACCATTCTCTCAAACACTTGGCATTGGACTTGGTGATGTGAAGCTTGCATCCAGCTGCTCGGCCATGGAAACCCATTCCATGAAGCTCCCACCACACAGTTTTTGTGCTTGCATTAATGTCAGTGGAGGTTGGGAACTCTTTGGCTGTGGAATCAGCACAGCTTTGGAGACTTTTATGCACCAGGCACCTTAGTAGTCATTGAACCCCAATCTGTGACTTTACGTGGTCTTCCATTTTGTGGCTGAGTTGCTGTTGTTCCTAAACACTTCCACTTTCCAATAATGCGACTTACAGTTGACTTTGGAATATCCAGCAGGGATGAAATTTCATGAACTGTCTTATTGCAAAGGTGACATCCTATCACAGTACTACACTTGATGTCACTGATCTCTTCAGAACCAGCCATTCTGTTTCACAAATGTTGAAGACAGCATGGCTAGGTTCTTCGTTGTATACGTCTGTGGCAATGGGTCTGATTGAAACCCCTGAATTCGATACTTAAGAGGTGTGTCCCAATACTTTGTCCATATAGTGTGTGTCCTTTTTGTAGCCTGAGGACCAAAACTGCACCCAGTACTTCAGATGAGGCCTCGCCAGTGTGTTATAAAGCTTGATCAGAACCTCCTTGGACTTGTACTCCACACATCAAGGGCACTATATAACCTGACATTCTTTTAGCCTTCTAAATGGCTTCCTGACACTGTTCTGAAATACCATGTTTCATTAGTCACCTTTTAAAATCCTATTTTAACGGCAGTTATTTTTGCTTGTCTAATCCTGGGACATATGGAAGACAAAGTGCCTATTAAACAAGAGAAAATGTGAAATTAGTTAGCAGCTTTTCTGGAAAAAATTATCAAGTTGCTTACAGCAGGCATAACCAAGTAGCTCATTTAGGTCCAGCTCTTTCCCCTAAATTGACAACCTAAGAAATACATTTAGACTGAAGGAAGAAACCTTCCAAAATATATTGTTTTAGTAAGTTGAAGGCAATCCAGGGTTTCAGGCTTGCCAGAATAGTACATCACTTGGGATGCAACACAAGCACTTCTTGTGGTTAAAACGAGTCCAATGATAATACGCATTTAGCAGAAATATCCTTTGAAAACTGGAAAAAAAATTCAAGCCCAAATATTTTGATTTAGACACAAATGCTGACTGGTGTCACAATTATTTCAATGTTTCTCTGGTAGTATGGCTAAAGGTTAAACAATTTTGCATTCTCAATAACTTCCATATTATTTCCAGTAAATGTTTTACTAACTGTTGGCAAGCAACGTAACTGAGGTCAAGAGAGAGGGATAAAAAATGTAAATAGGAGAGAACAAAGAATATTTGATAATTATGACATTCACTGCAACACTGTATATACACTGAAAACATGAGAAATATTTAATGTTTCACATTTTATATGCTGCGACAGTGCCTTTCAACATACGGGTGTTTAATGGAGATGTTTTTCAGAGCAAAATGTTAACAATATTTCAACTCGGTCAAAATCTAATGAAATACAAGAAGCAGTTTGAAATTTGCAATAAAATAAAGTGAAAAATATAATCAGTTATAGACAAGAAAATTAAAAAGAGCTGTATGGAAAGAAATGCAAAGAGAAACAAGATCAGGTCAGAATTGTACAAGTAATATCTTGCAGGTTTGTTTTTTGGTTATTTGTTTATTTTTATATATGCAATTTTTGTTTTACCAGTATCACGGCAACCTCACAATCAGTGCAATTTGTTCTTATTTGTTTTGAATAGGCACTACAGTCATGGGATATTTAGGTTAGCATGTCATTACGATGCATTTTTTGTATAGCGCTCTTCACTTGGTGTAGGTGTAGAACGCTGGGGCAAATTCTTAGATAAAATGCTAGTATAGAATATACTAATTAATAAATACAGAATTAGTCCATATCAAGATATAGATTTGTTATAGCACATAGAAAACAAAGTAGAAACAGATTAACATAAATGGAAACCAACAATATTTGTCCATTAACCCTAAAACATTAAGGTGCTTTGGGCATTATTTCACCTAAATTATATACCCAAAAATAAATGACTATTATTCATGTATTGTAATAAAGGAGTTGTAAATGGCTGGAGAGTAGTAAGTACAACACTTCAAATTAAAAAAAAGTTTTGGACGTGAGCATCAGTAGGCCGAATAGTTACCCAAATTATTCTATAACATTTCAGTAATTATTTACCGCTGATCTTTCTGGTCATAAAATAGGTCATTACGATAGCAATTGACAAGAAGAATTCATAATCAATTGCAGAATTACGGTATTTGAGGGTTCCTCTAGAGTGCCTTTTTCTCTTACACGATTTGGCTTAAAAACTAATCAGCATATCGTCATCTCATAACAGGCTTAAATTTCGAGTTTGGTATTTTTCTGTCCAGCCATTTTAGCTCGAGACTGTCTTCAAGAAACTGTAACACAGACAGACACACACCCATCATCGTCACGCTATCAGGGGACCCTAAAACATCGAGATTTGTCGAAAACCGGAGATTGAAATTTTTGACAGATCTAAAGCTTTTGCTCCTCTCCCATAGATGACAGGTTATGATGGGGGAGGGCACAACGCAATAAAAGTATTTGCATGATTAAAAACTTTTGTTTACACTTATATCAATAAAACACAAAAATAAAATACAAAAAAGGGATTTCTCTCCAAAAAACTGGATTTTACAGTGCATAACCAAGACATTTCATGATGCACAAGCCTGGAGTGAAACTTCTTTTGTGCCCCAATCTGTCAGCCATCATTAGGGATGGGAATCGAAACAAGAACCGGTTCCCACTGTTTCAATTCCTTGGAATTGTTTGCCATTTTTGCAAACGATTCCCCTATCAATTCCAGTCGCCTCGAATGACGTCACCGCATTGCGTAGCGTCATTTACCCAGCAGGAAACATGGCGCCTAAGTGGCACAAATGCTGAAAAGTTTGGTTATACTTTACGAGAAAGGATGACAACAGGGCAACTTGCAATACTTGCAAAGTAGATATTTCATCAAAGGGAGGAAACACTACGAATATGCAAAAGCATTTGCACACAAAACACGCGATAACCTTAAATGAATGTTGTGTTTTTGATCCGCTCCGGACTAGTGAATCTCAACCCAGCAGCAGCGGTAACGTTTGCAGGTCCTCTCCCGTTAATACGGCAGGTAACTAATCAACTAACATTGCATATTATGTTAGCGCGATTTGCCTTATTGCAAAACCTGCTATTACTGTGCATTGCATTTAGATGACCATGACGAGAGAGACAGACAGAGTCTGGCTGTCTCAGATGCTGGCAGTTCTCGCTGCAGTCTACCGGTAGCTTCTCCTTTCACAGAGGCGGGGAAAAGTAAAATGACACAGGCCAGGATAGACGAATGTCACCGAGCAGTGTGTGGTAAAAGGCTTGCACCCATTTGCCACAGTAGATGCCCCCGATTTTCGGTAAGTGAATGTGTTTAATTGTAGGCTAAGTCAGGGAATGTCAAATTTGCGTGTTCTCCTCTTACCGGATGTTTCATCCGTTTCCATTTCTGAGCTGAAACATGTGTTGAAGGCAGCCGTCACTGCAGATGGATGGGCAAGTTTTAGTCAAGATCATTACCTCACAGTAACGCTGCATTATGTCAGGAATGGCCAGGCTCAAGAAAAAGTCCTCAAAACCAAACCAGTGTACCACACACAGACAGGGACAGCTGTAGCAGAGGAGACTGATGAGATCTTGGAGGAGTATGGTATCAAAGACAAGGTTGTGGCAGCCACTGTTGATAATGCGGCCAACATGGATGTAGCTGTCAAAATAGTTGATGGTTGCAGAATTGCACTGTGCACAGTTCATTGGACTTGAGTTGATTGTATTTGTTGTTGGCTGATGTAGTTTTATTTTTGAGTGCTCAGCTCATATATACTTTTAAAAAGGAGAGTGTAAATATTACTGGACATTCTTGTGTAATTGCCACAGAATAATTTATGTTATACTTTGTTATTGCTACAGAAGAATATTTATTTTATTATTATTTTACATTTACACATTTTTTTCTGGGGACCCCGTGGCACCCCATCGAGGAGCCGTAGGCTGTGGATCTCTTAAGATCTCACTGTTGGGTTTGTAAGGTCATGCTACTCCTAAATGTCTATCTTGTTCAAAGATATAAAACAAAGTTCTAAGCTAATCGACCCATGTGTTCTCCTTTTTTAAAAATAAGAATCGATAGTAGAATCGATAAAGAATCGAATTGTTAAACAGAATCGAAAATGGAATCGGAATCGTGAAAATCTTATCAATTCCCATCCCTAGCCAAGTTTAGATTGCATATCCCATGGCATTGCAAAGTTATACTGCTTTGTACACAAAAAATAAATGACTCTCTTGCATCTAAACAATCACTCAAAACAAGTGTTGCAGTAGAAAAAAAATACATATACAGACAAACACTTTATATCATACTCTGAAGCAACAGCTAAACAATTTCTACAGTAACTATATACTGTGGGGATTCGTTACCTGGCCGGGTCGCCTCCTTAATGGAAGGACAAGAGAAGATGGCTTATGAAGGCTGCTATCTCCCCCAAGCTGCTATTTCGCAGCTCCCCCTGGGGTGTAACGGCACCTCGGATTCCCACAGAGCTATATGAGAATTGGTATTTGTCGTGTCAGCCGTGTTGGATTCTAGGGGTGCCACCAGGAGGTGCTGCAGGAACTACTGAGCCCTTTTACATAGGGTTCCTGCCTTCCACAAAAGTACGTTTCCAGGCCACAATAATGTGACAGTGGAAGTACTCCTGGGATTCAGAATATAAGAAGCTGCTAGCCTTCATTCAGGGAGCCAGAGTCAAGAGGGAGAGGACGACGCTTGCATGAGAAGGAGTGGAGGAGGCTGTGACAGAGACAAGAGACAAAGTGCTGTGGTTTATTATATTGTGCTTTATTCTGTGTTTCTGTATTGTGCTTGGTGCTGGTGGGAAACGTTTCCCACTAAATAAATGCCTTGTGTTGTGCTAAACTTGTGCCCGGTGTCTTTTGATTCTGGTGTTGGGGAGCTGGCGCGCCCCTGGTGGTCACAATACATACAGCTATACACTCAGTGTGTAGTTTAAAGTATTATTATTCATGCCAGTTATTAAAACAATTTTGTTTACCTCCAGACACAGAGGAAACTTACATTTTATACACTAGATATGGGTTTTTGTGCTGCAATTCACCCATCTTCTCCTGCCTTCTGTTGCAGTTGCCCTACAGAGGTGCAGCGCGTTATTAATTTATTTTCTTTAGTAAACCAAGTACATACGCACATTTCATACCAGCCTGTTTCAGTGCTGGGTTATGGTAGAGGAGACAATGCCTCTGCTGGGCAGGTAAACAGGCAGATCTGAGCACAGAGCTTGTCACACAGACACCATAACCAGTGTTTCTCAGCCACTTTTGAGTCGCAGGAGGCTGTCGCCAGCTCTTGAGCATGTGAGACAAGTTCACTGTACAATTTACCACCCCACTTTGTCCCTGTGATGTAACTAAAAAGGATTGACATGGCCTTTTTAATCCCATTTCTAATCATGAGCCCATCAACCTCCCTGTCCCACCTTGCCACTGTTTGATTTTATTTCTCTTTCGTAATTGTGAAAAAAGATAAAAAAATAATTCACATCTCTGTCTATGCCTTCGATGGAGGGGAGGTGGGGGGATTATACTGTGAACAAGTCACTATCTGAAACTTTTTTTCTCTTATATGCTTGCGACATAGCTATGCAAGCGGCACGATACAGCGACTTTCGATCTTCCTCATTTGAAAGTTTGAGAAGAACACATATAGCATAACAATTCCTCTTCAGTACACTAAGAAACACTGCCTGTACTCGACACTGAAATTGGAAGAGTACTGCTCAGAAAAATAACAGATAGCCTTCAGGTATGGCAATTGAACCCATGATGCTTGACCTGTAAAAGTGCATGTCGTGACGCTTCAAAGTCATTCTAAGCAGTATTTAAAAAATCCAACATAGCTTTGAGTTAATAATAATTTTTTGCATTTATATAGCTCTTTTCTCACTACTCAAAGCGCTCAGCAATTGCAGGTTAAGGACCTTGCTGAAGGGCCCAACAGAGCAGAGTCCCTTTTGGCATTGATGGGATTCGAACCGGCAACCTTCCGATTGCCAGTGCATATCCCTAGCCTCAGAGCCACCACTCCGCTCTTCATCAAGCTTGTCATTCTCAATAAAGTCAAAACTTTGTTCAGAATCTGAGTCAAGCTTTGTGGGTAACGATGTAAAATGGTGCGTAAAGATGAGCAGTTACATAGGCATTATATCTTTTGACCTTTACGCACAGCTATGACATGCACTGTAGTACAAATAACCAATCACAGACAACTATACATCATGGGAAGGCTCTGAACCCCAGATATCCAATGGTAATGAGTCGTTCACTCGACATAGGAGGGATACTTGATGGAAGCGGACTAATTCAGCTGTGATGCGCTGCTCGCCTTGGGGTATATGTGTGCAAATTGCATATTTTAATATTGGAAGTGAGCAGACAATACAGAAACATATCTATCTTACTAAACCACAGTTAATTTATGCACGGCGGACGCACCGAGGCGCATGCGTACTGCCTCCGAGGCGCATGCGTACTGCACCGTGGCGCCCGCCCCAGAGTCAAACGCAGCGGCTTCCCAAAACGCGGCGGCTTCCCAGAGTCAGTAGATGGTGCCCAAACAACACAACCTGTGAGCACCCAAACAACACAACCTGTAGGGTCAAATGCAGCGGCTTGCCAGAACGCGACAGATTCCCAGAGTCAGTGGGTGGCGCCCAAACAACACATCCTGTAAACTAGACTTAATGAACGAAGGCGCCCACACAAAGAAACCGCTTTAGTTCAAATAATGTTATTCAGTTAAATGGAAACTTTACCATGCCTATGACCTGTGAACTAAACCTGAGGTAAAGCGTGCACGCCAGGTTGTACAGCCGCCCGGACAATGAACGAGCATGCCCACAACGCGCTTTCGACACAGCACAGGCAAAGGAGGCACGTATCCAAATGGAGGGAGCTCAACGATTAGTAATACAAACACGAGCCCGTATGGATACAAACAATGAACGAAGGCGCCCACACAAAGAAACCGCTTTATTTCAAATAGGGTTATTAAATTAAATGGAAACTTTACCATGCCTATGACCTGTGAACTAAACCTGAGGTAAAGCGTGCATGCCAGGTTGTACAGCCGCCCGGACGCGACCGCCCACACCACCGCATATACCCTCCATGATATTTCATCACGCAGAAATTGATTGCCATTCTTGGATTTCCGATTTGCTAGCGAATCACGGGCTTACTTGTGATTTATTTAAAAGAAGACATTTTTGTGTATGTACAAATACCATTATTACTTTTGATTGACTTGTGGGTTTTTTGCAACATACACAAACAACCTCATGTATAAGTGGGTAATTAACGGTTGAACTAGAGGAGATAAAAGTACGCTAGATGTTGCGAAATGGGACACCATGGTGTCAATTTTTTTTGTGTCAAATACATTTTTGCTAGAGGATGAGAGGGTGTTTATTTAGAGAGTCTAAATGTACCATCGTTGATTTATGCAGATGATATTATCCCCTTTGCCTCATCTGACTATGACCTTTGAGTGGCACTCGAATGATCCTTGCAGAGCGAGAGGAGGTCGGGATAAGGATCAATATCTCCAAGTGTGAGGTTGGAAAAGAGTTTAATGTTCTCTCCTCCCTTGGTGGAGGAGTTCAAGCATCTCAGGATTTTATTAGTGAGCGATGGAAAAAAAGAATCTGAGATTGACAAGTGAATCGCAACAGTGGCAGTAATTTTGTGGGAGCTGTAGTGTTCTGTGGTGGTGAAGCGGGAGCTGAGTAGAAAGACAAATCTCTCGGTTTACCAGTTGATTCCATCCCTGTTCTTAACCATGGTGACGAGTTGTGGGTAATGACAGAAAAAATGAGATGCGTGTACAAGTGGCAGAAATGAGGTTTTCTTGCAGGATGGCAGGGCTGACATTCCATGATAGTGAGATGCTCAAGGATTTAGGAGGGGATCCGGAAAAGTTGCCCCCCACATTTTGCTCATCACATTTTGCTCCTCACACTTCGCCCCAGATATTTTTCCTATCACCTACCTGGATCATTGAAACTTTTTTTTAAAATTATTATTACCTATATTTTATTTTATTTTTAATTTTGATTTTATTTTAAATATCAAAATAGCGTTCCACAAAACTAGAGTTAATGGATTCTGTGCGTTTTTTTCATCAGCACCGTTACTCAACCATGTGATAGATGGAACCATGAATTCTACTGTCTACCAAAAAATCCTGAAGGAGAATGTCCGGCCATCTGTTCGTCAACTCAAGTTGAAGCGATCTTGGGTGCTGCAACAGGACAATGACCCAAAACACACCAGCAAATCCACCTCTGAATGGTTGAAGAAAAACAAAATGAAGACTTTGGAGTGGCCTAGTCAAAGTCCTGACCTGAATCCAATTGAGATGCTATGGCATGACCTTAAAAAGGCGGTTCATGCTGGAAAACCCTCAAATAAAGCTGAATTACAACAATTTTGCAAAGATGAGTGGGCCAAAATTCCTCCAGAGCACTGTAAAAGACTAATTGCAAGTTATCGCAAACGCTTGATTGCAGTTATTGCTGCTAAGGGTGGCCCAACCAGTTATTAGGTTCAGGGGGCAATTACTTTTTCACACAAGGCCATGTAGGTTTGGATTTTTTTTTCTCCCTAAATAATAAAAACCACCATTTACAAACTGCATTTTGTGTTTACTTGTGTTATATTTGACTAATGGTTAAATGTGTTTGATGATCAGAAACATTTTGTGTGACAAACATGCAAAAGAATAAGAAATCAGGAATGGGGCAAATAGTTTTTCACACCACTGTATATTAGTGATTCTCATTTTCACAAAGTTTATTGAAATGGAGTAAGTAAGCATTCCACTAGGGGGTGAACTCCTGGGGTTATGTGATGTGACATGCACAACTTCAACTCATTATTTTTGCTGAGGACCCCTATTACTTTATTCTTTAACATAAGGTATGATTTCCTGCACAAAATATGGTGCAATAATGACCAAATATTAGGGCTTTTTGGTCATAGAAAGACAAAAATAAGGGGGACTCCCCAAAAAGCTTGATGTCTTGCATAACTAGACATCAAGACGAGTCGAACGTAATATCATATATATTTGTCATGCTGGTGAATAAGGAGGCACCAGAGAAAAAGAAAAGTAAGTGATTTCAAAACGTTCATAAGTAATTTTTATAAATCACAATAAGACATGAAAACCTATGACACAAATTGTTGGGAAAATACTATGAGAGTCATCAGGATTTCACAGAAAGACTGGTACAAGGTTCAAGGGAGTCTATAGAACGTGATTACAGCTTTAAACTACACACTGAAACATTCCAGGGTTTTCTTTCATGCCGGTCTTTTGAGTTAAATATGTTAATCTTAAGGTAAATGATTTATATCAACAATAAAAATGCCAGATTTGTTACCGATAGTGAATTTTGGCCAAAACTGAAAAAAGAAGAAAGAAAGGAATTTGAGTCTTTTGAAGCAAATGTGTTCTGAATTATTGCGTTTGCAACTCTATTAAAATAAAATATTGAAATGTTTGGCAAATGTTGGTCTCCGTTGCTTATATTCAATTTCTTTACTCTCTCATTTTCTTATTGCTGTCCCGTGACACTGAATACTTCAAACAGTAATGCACAAAGCCTTAGCACTTAGCTGAAGGTTATCCTGGGTAAACAAACTACTTCGGAAAGATCAGTCATTTGTCTGGAATCCAACCAGAATTCCATTTTTATATGTTTTAATGGGCCACTAATGTGCCGAGAGGAAGTGGATCATAGTTTACAACCGTCACGTCTTCCATGCTGCACTATATATGAGACTAATTACTGTAAGATCGAAATGTTCTTCCAAGACCTTGCAAAGCATTCTTTAGGAACCTTTTTTTCCAAACTGCATTTATGCTTTTAATCTACTGGAACCCAGATGATAAAACAGGGATAAGAATACAGATTGTTTCGGGGAAAAGGATATTCTCCTTTCTTTGCTGTTTTTAAAGATTTTCTCTTGTTGTTGGCTCTTCTCTCTTTCTCTTAGGCAGGGGTTAAGTTAAGTTTGACTTGATTGTATGTAATGTTATTTTCTTCAAATAAAATCAATAAAAAAAAAAGAATACAGATCATTTTAGTACCGATATTCAAAAGTCAATTGAGAACTTTATTTATCAGATGACAGCATTCAAATGCACAGCATCATCATCTGTATGTTGTATATTTAGTTTAGCTAAACAGCATGATAGATAGATAGATAGATAGATAGATAGATAGATAGATAGATAGATAGATAGATAGATAGATAGATAGATAGATAGATAGATAGATAGATAGATAGATAGATAGATAGATAGATAGATAGATAGTAGAAGTGTGTTAAGAAACACTGTTATGCAGCAAGGCCTCAATGTGACTGTGAGTGCACAGTCAGACCTTTTTCGTTTTAGTCATTCTGGTGTCTGTTTGCGACTGTAGTGTATGTGTGTATCGATTTGTTTATTTAACGAGCTTCTGTAAAAAGGCCAAGTTTTGAAGATCAGTCAAACATTTTAGTTGACGCTAACAAAATCAAATAAACCAAATCTAAAAAATACCAAATTTAGAGTTTCACGAGATCAGCTGCAGTTTTTCCTTGATCTCTATATTTTGAAGTCTTGATACCTGTACGATTATTTGTAATTATATGGACTTGAGGTGAGGCAGTATCTTTGAATGATAAGGACTGGGAGGAGAACATAGTCAGAAGCAAGCTAAAGGAATTAGTAAAGTGGGCAGAAGTGCTGTTACTTTAAAATTAGTTCAGCAAAACAGTAAATTCACACGGAGAACCGTAAATACAAGTTACCGACAGTCTGGTAGAGAGTAGGACTTTTCTGTCAATCAAAACTCGACTTGATGTTATCTTGGAGGAATTCGGTGGAGAGCATTGGCGAGCTCTTTTGGGCTGAATGATTTGTCTAAATGTTTCTGATGTTCTAATGCATCACTTTATCCTCAAAATCCTACTTATAGGTGCAATAACAGATTTATGCACCTGACCCTTGCATACCTTTGTAAGTTCTCAATAAGACTATTCTTGTTGAAATGACTCTCTCTCATCTCGGATTGTTATTGTAGTTAATTTTCTTGTCTGTGTTAAGTCAAAGTTTGAGTTAATGCATAGCCATCATGATCAAAAGGTTTATGTTTTTGTCCACAGCTATTCCTGGCACAAGATATGTCTAAACAGTTCTGTCAATATCACCTTAGCTTCTGATTAGATGAGCAGTCTTTATCAATGGAGGTCCTGTCTAACTATTTCCCCAGTTTCGAAATCACTGAAATCTCACTTTTAGATTGTGGTAGACTGCCTGGTCTGCCTCGCATCATCAATCCTGATCGTTAATGTGATGTTCAGTGTTTAATTTTCTTAATGGCCACAATTCTTTTCAATTTAGTTTGCATTACTTATTTCCCCAAGTTTATTTTTTTCTTTTTCGTGTAAAATTGTAATACGCAGAAATGAAGGTGATAATTATTTAAGATACAACATTATTCATACTCTGTAAATCTGAGAACAAACTACTCCAATGAAATCACTTTAAACATTTAATTAAAAAAACAAAAGAGTAGATAAGAGGAAAGAGTTCACTTACTTATAGAGGCTATCTGGTTCCAGGCACTTAAAGATTAAAGAGTAGATAAGAGGCTGACCAAAATCTCCATGACGTTTACCCGCCACTATACAGGAAGAGCCAGGACCTGAGAGAAGGTCATCAGCAAAGCTTATTACTTCCCCTGATGAGAATAAAAAGATGAAAACAAAAGTAAACTTTAAGTGATAAGTTACACAACAGCACATTACATGGAAACCTAATCCAACTCTAAAATTCTGAAAGTCATCAAGAAAATGAACACATTAAAATTCCTTCAATTCACTACTCAATCAGGTACCTGAAGACAACAGTGAATGTTAAAGAAAAGTGCTTTCAAGATGGTAGCCGGGAACTGTATTGCAGAGAAATGGTCAGGTGAATATTTACTGAGCAAAGCCTGTTGGACTAACACCCTTCTTGAACACTACATATCCAGTAGTGCCACAAAGGGAATGGACATTTCTATTTCACATATATGAAATTACGTACCTGCAAGGGATATATATATAAATACTAGCTGTGTAAGTCTAGGCTGCAAAAAGCCCTGAGTCCTAGATACTATTGAAATCGTCAGAAGAAAAAAAAGATTAGAGATGTCAGGTAATTGAAAGGAACTACTCTGGGCATCCCTCTCGTAGGAGGTTTCATTTTGCTGATGTGCTCACATCGCTTGTGTATTAGCAGCGGGAGGATAAGTAAAAGGGATACCATTTTGTTGATGTGCTCGCCTCGCTTGTGTTACTAGCGGCTAAGCAAGGTTCTGTTTCCTCGAAGGTGGAGACCTTATCCCGACTCCACCGCTCACTTCCGGGCCGGAACAGACAGACACACACACTTCCACACGCAGACGTTTATATATAAAACTAGCTGTGAAAGCCTGTGGTGTAAAAAGCCCAGAGTCCTAGAAACTATTGAAATCATCAGAAGAAAATTGAAATGTAGAGATGTCAAGTAATTGAAAGGAATTACTCTGGGCATCTCTCTCCAAGGAGGATTCTTTTTGTCAATGTGCTCGCCTCGCTTGTGTATTAGCGGCGGGAAGAAAAGTTAAAGGGATACCATGTCACCGATGTTAGTGGCTAAGCGACTTTATCTTTCTTCAGAGGTTTCATTTTGTTGATGTGCTCGCCTCACTTGCGTTATTAGCAGCTAAGCGCGTTTTCTGTTTCCTCGGAGGCAGAGTCCTTACCCCGACTCCACCTCTCACTTCCGGGCCGGACAGACAGACACACACACTTCCACGCACAGACATTTATATATAAAACTAGCTGTGAAAGCCCGTGGTGTAAAAAGCCTGGGGTCCTAGAAACTATTGAAATCATCAGAAGAAAATTGAAATGTAGAAATGTCAAGTAATGGAAAGGAATTACTCTGGGCGTCTCTCTCTTAGGAGGATTCTTTTTGCCAATGTGCTCGCCTCGCTTGTGTATTAGAGGCGGGAAGAAAAGTAAAAGGGATACCATGTCGCCGATGTTAGCGGCTAAGCGACTTTGTCTTTCTTCGGAGGTTTCATTTTGCTGATGTTGTTGGCCTCGCTTGCGTTATTTGCAGCTAAGCGCGTTTTCTGTTTCCTCGGAGGCAGAGCCCTTACCCCAACTCCTCTCACTTCCGGACTGGACAGACACACACACTTCCACACATAGACATTTATATATAAGATATGTGACTGTTAGAACATATCACAAATAGGCACCAAACAATGCTGGGGCATAAACCCCACTTAATGTGAAAAGAAAAAAATAAGAAGTGAGTGTAAGCAGCAGGTGTTGCAACCAATTCAGTCCCCCTTGTCACCCTCTCGCAGCAAAAATGTCAATCATATCTCGAAAATCAGTGACGATTCACGATCAGGGCTTGCACAGAAATCAATTCTAGACCTTGCCCTTCTCTACGGATCACTGCAAGGTTCAAAATGTCTTTCTCTTAAAAAAAAAAGTTACTCGTCCTTACAAACGTTCCTCCCGCAGCAAGGAACCAGTGAGAATGTGCATTTCTGCCAATTCGTTTACAGGTGACAACTGCATGCTCAATGCTTGATTCTATTCATATCACAGAACAGGAGCACTAACTAATAAATGACCTACAGTACACATGACGGCACACTGCAAGACACCGATTGCACCACGATAAAGTCGGAGAACAAGTCTTGTTCAATTTTGCCGAATTGTGAAGCAGCCTTCCTCTTTGTCACAACCCCTGAAAAAACATCTTGCACCAACCTGGGGCTGTGGGCACCCCAGGTTGGAAACCCGTGATCAAATAAATCTTAAGTGTACATGACCACATTTATAAAAATGATATTGTTTTAGATTATTTGCTGTAAAAGTTCTATCTGCTATTTTTCACTTCAATTTTTAATAGAATATGCAATTTGGCCAGAAGAACACAAATGTCTGCATGGAGCCATACATAAACTGTATTTTGGACAGCAAATTTCCTCTGGCCCCTGCCACTTCTCGTCTGTGTTTGGCTGGATAAGAAGAGGAGTGCAGTGAGGCACGTGAGACAAAGAAAGATTGGTGGAATGGCCACAGGTGATTTGAATGCAGCGCTGTATTTTAATTTCTTTTAAAATAAATGCCACTTCTCAGTTGCTCCCACTGTCTCCGGGCTCATTCCTTGTGTTCAGTTACTATACATATACAGTATAATATGAGTGTAATTGTGTTTGGATGCTTCAGTTGCCCGAGGGTTGGACAAGGGCAGCATCAGGATGGCACAGATCAGGAGATGGGCCAGTTCAAAAATTTCAGAGCAAGCGCAGGACACTTTGGATTACTTTTCCTAGCTGACTTGGAAACATTTGGGAATCCCACACAAGAGGCTGTGTGGGTTTCCCAGATGTTTCCATGCCAGCTTGGAGAAATTATCCCTCCATGGTGTCCTGGGTTTAAAGATCCTTTTACTACTCTTACAATATGTAAATATGTTTTTGCCTTTTGATCCCATAAAAGGACACTAGAGGAAATATTTATTTAAATAAGCAGACGTCACATGCTGTAAAAGACACAGAAGGACCAAAATAAGACCCTGAAGCCACTGGACTCAAGCGAGATATAACTGATTCATGACGGTGATTTCAAAGACAAATCCACTAGTTTAGGCAGAAGCTCATATCAGTCTTTAGTTCGTGCTGTACAAAATGTCTGAAGATTACAAAATAAAAATGATTAGAGAAAAACATAAGAAAATAGTTAAAGCATAAAACAGTAACTTGATGTTACTGTTTCCATTCAAAATCTCTTAACATGCAGATTTTTATTATAACAGGATAATGGTTTTACATCTATTGCAATATCTGTTTGCAGTTCAGGCCTGGTGGCAAATAAAGGGCACTGCTTGCCAGAGATTTTTGGAAAAGAGTCGCCGTCAGACATCTGCAAACCTCTGGCAAGTTGCTCTGGTGAAGTGTTTCATTTGTTGTAAATTCGCAACATGTTTGATTTCAGACGTTGCAGGAATGCCAGTCATAAAATTATTATAAGGGAATCACTTTCAGAGTTATGCTGTAATTTACTCTGAAATAAAACAAAACTTCAGGACTGATCACACTAATAAGATCAGAAGAGAGTTTACAACCACAAATTTCATATTGCAATAATTGATAACAATGTCTCAAGAACACGTTCCTCTTTATTTTAAACTGCTGGGAAATTCAAACCAATACAAGTGCCTATAAATTTAAGATTCTTACATTTTTATAACTGTGTATTTGTTATATGAGCTACCAGAAACTGTTCCTAGATAAGCATGACCGCGGTAAGCAATACCATTCCGGGAAGAGAGGGGGCGCCGTCCCTAGCGGTATCCTGTCCTTTCTCCACAGCTCAAAGAAGACGCCCAGTGAGGGCAATCCCACCCGCCCATGACTTCTGCAACAAGTCCCAGCCGATCCGTCATGTAAACTGACAGCACAGAAACACCTCAGAAGTCGTCAGGGTCGGGGACAGGCTAGACATGCGAATTGAGTGGTCAGGTCAGGTCAGGTTGTGGAGCATGTACTGGTACAATGCGTTGCCACACCCACCACATGACAAAACAGCTCAGGATCCTGGTTGGCAACCCCCCAAGCAAGTCTAGTCCCACCCTCCGGAAATGACCTTCTATTTGCTGCAGCCAGATATTACGTCGGTGTCCCCTTGGTCTGGTCCAGCCACTTGGGTCCTCAACAATGAGGATCCTGTGAGCCAGATCACCCTCTGGGAATTGTGCCACATGGCAGTAGTGCCATAACTGACACTCCCTCATAATGCAGGTAACGTGCCTCATTTGAGACTCCATGAGCAATTGCTCATTCAACAAAATGACAAAGTTATACCAGCATTACTTAAGGATTCTCCAAAGAGACACAGTACCAAAAGAGTCCAGTCTTCGTCTCAGGTCACTGGATAGCATCCATGTCTCGCAACCATATAGTAAAACAGGAAGCACCAGCCCTATAAAGACATGGACTTTCATCCTTTTTCAAAGATATTGGGAGTGCCACACTCCCCTTTCCAGCGACCACATGACCCCCCATCCTCTCCCAATACATCTACTGACTTCATAGGAAGAGTCACAGGAGACATGAATGTCACTGCCGAGGTAAGTAAACCTCTCCATGCGGTTGACACTCTCTCCGTAGACAGACTCTTAAAAGACAACCCCACAGCATAATGCTACCCACACCATGCTTCACCAGTGGAATGGTATTGCGCAGCAGATATGTGGTGCCTGGATTCTACCAGGTATGATGCTAATCTTGGTTTCAGCAGATCAGAAAACCTTGTTTCTCTCAGTTTGAGAGTGCTTGTGGGCTTCCATGTGTCTTTTACATAGGAGAGACTTCTGACTGGTCAGTCTGCCATAAACCCCAGATAAGTGGAATGATGGTGGTCCTTCTGGAAGTTTCTCCCATCTTCACCCAGGTTTTATGGTTCTCAGGCAGAGTGACCACTAGGTTTTTGGTCATCTCTCTTATCACGGTTTTTCTCCCATAATTGCTCAGTTTGCCCAGCTGGCCATCCCTAGGAAGAGTTGAGATTGTTCCAGACTTCTTCCATTTAAGAATTCTGAAGGTAACAGTGCTTTTGGGAACTTTCAATGTTGCAGGAATTTTTTGTAGCCTCCCCAAGATCTATAAACCTGTCTCTCGGCTCTGCAGACAATTCCTTCGATCTCATGGCTTGGTTTTTTCTTCCTTGTAGGACCTTCTATAGGCAGGTGTGTGCCTTTCCTAATCAGTCCAAAGAACTGAACTGACTACATGTAAATTCCAAACAAGGTGCGGAAATAGCTCATCAAAGAACAATAGAATGGTATGCACCTGAGCTAAATGTATAGTATCATGGCAAAGGGTCTGAATGCTTGTATCAATTGATATTTCAGTTCTTTTATTTTAAATACATTTTTTACATTTCTAAAATTCTGTTTTTGCTCAGTGTTTGGTAAAAATAATTTGAATGATTTTAGCTCACGGCTGTAATATAGCAAAATGTAAAAAAAGAAAAGAGGTCTGAATTCTTTCTGAATCCACTGTATGTATTAAACAGGCTTCTGGTAGAAGGCAAGGCTCAGTAACTTTGAGTCACTAAGTCTGCCAGGTTTCTTTCAAGCTGTGGATCTCCACTGCGGAGCATTTACACCAAACATTTAATAAACCCTATATATTCACTTGTATACAAGTAACACACATACAGTAAAACCTCGATTATCCGTTTTGACGGTTATTCGATTAACCGTCAGTCTCCATTAAATGTCAGGGCCAAAAAAACAATTGTGCACGCCAGAGCCTACCTATTACTGTACTGCTGTTACTGCCGTGTGCGGTATGCTGAGAACCGTGTACATTGGAAAAACTCTCCCGTGTTATGCTGAAATAACATGCTGTTATCTTGACATCACAGTGTCAGTGACGTACTTTCAGTTTTAATAGTGTTTTGTAGCTTTTCTCTTTTGTTATAATTAATCTACTATATATTGCTATGGCCAATAAACTAAATGTGGTGTTGGAATTGCCACAAATTGAAATTATTGAACAATTACATCTTGCCTGAAGAAGGGGCTTGAGTTGCCTCGAAAGCCTGCTGTGACAAATACAGGCACTGTCGACCCCTTGAACCCTCAGACTACTCATCAGACACCAGGTAAAAGTCCAATAATTGAATTTATTATAATAATAATGTGCACAAAGCACCCTCCACTCCACTATACTCATAAATAAACAAATCAATAAAAATCCTCCACACTCCCAGACGCGTTGCCACCCTTCCACCCAGCTCAGCTCGCCATCTGGGATTTCCCACAATCCTTTTATAGTCCTTGACCCGATTATAGATTATAATATGCAGTGCGATATGTGGCCGGCCTTTCATCTCGGCCAATACCCCCAGGCCGCCAGGTGGAGCCCTCCCTGCAGCATGGAGGTGCCCCGAATGCCAGCAGGGAATCCTGGACAATGTAGTTTTTAACCCCAGCCCTGTTGGATATCTTGTGGCCCGCTAGAAGGCGCTGCAGGGAGGAATAAAGACTGCCTTATGCCCCGGAAGTATGTCCAAGTCACATGGACAAGGGGAATGATGTGCTTCCGGGGTGAAGAAAGAAGGATTTTTATCTGACCCGGAAGTGTTCCAGGTCACATGGACAGAGAAGGCGAAACACTTGAAAATTGTTCCACGTGTCACACTTGGCACGCGTGCTGTAGGTTGCCCAACCCTGCTATAAAGCATGATGCTGACAAAATTGAAAAATGTGTTGAAATTGGTAACCACTGACAGTAATGTTATTCTGTATTAATGTCAATGTTCTTCTGTATTGTAATTTTGTTTTTAAATTCTGTTATATTTTGTTTTATTACTGTAATACATTGTGACATGCAGGTAGCTTGTGATGTGCTGTGCAGGAGCAGAAGGGATGGAATGAATGCTATGTAAGTGATTGGATTGGGTGAAGGGCTTCTGGTCTGTGAGGGGAGGACACGCCTCTTAGGAGATGAGTGACAGGAGAAGTTAGGAGAAAAAGGAAGGTGTGGCGGAAGGAAGTTTTAAGTAGGAAGTCAGGAGACAATAAGCAGAAGTGTTTATGGTATAGAGAAAAGAAGAACATAAATGATAAACCGATTGGTAGGGAAAGCTTTCTTTTATTATTTTGGAGGTGTGCTCCATAACCCTGGCAATGGAGTATAAGATAGGGCACCGTTTGTTAAGGAACCAAAAATTCAAAGTAAAATATAGAAAACTCCAAGTACAGAAAACATTTAGTTTATGTTTGCTTACTATGCTGGTCATTACAATATTAAGTGAATTCATTAATTTTGTTAATACTATATTATTTCGTTAATATAGTTTTGTTTTGTAAATAAATATGACTATTCGCTAAACTAATCTATTGTATATCATTTTTAAAGTAGCTGTTCTGTTATCCGTCTTTTCTCTTATCCGTCACGACCTCGGTCCCGACCCTCTGATGGATAATAAAGGTTTTTCTATATTCTGACTTTGCAGGATGTTTGCTCCCTGGCCCCTTTGTAAGCTGCTAATGCTGTTAATGTAAGTACTGAGGGCTCATGGACAATCAAAGTCATTGGGCTCAGATGTGCCAAAATCCTTCTTTATGAGAGGATGATGGTACATAAGAACAAACCAGGTGAAGTGGAGCAAAATGGCAGGAAAATGAAAAGCAGCTGTGAGAAATGCAAGTACATGACAGAAAAGGACAACAAATTTGCCAAGAGCAACTTAAATGGTGATGTGTGTTAACCATAAGATATTGTTTAAGTTTAGTAGCCAAACAGACCAACACAGGAAAGTAGGGAAGCATTGAGAGGAGACCAGCCACATGTGTTTTTGTTTGTATTATCTTTTACACAGTCTACACTCCGTATTATAATATATGAGCTTTGACTCTGTGCCTGCCCCTGAGCTATCAATGTTGACTGGAAACTATTTGAATGAGTTTGTCTGAGCAGACTACCAAATGTACAGAGTGCAAATTGAATATACAGTATGTGTGCATCTACTCAGACAGGCTCAATCGAACAAACAGTTAAATCGTTTCCAGAAAACACTCATAGAATGCTGTATATACTTGTATACAGTGGATTGAGAAAGTATTCAGGCCACTTCTCTTTCTGCTCACATAATTGAGTTGTAGGTTTAATGTTAAATGGATATACTTGCCATTTTTGCCCATCAATCTACGCCCAATGACTCATAATGACAAAGTGAAGACATGTTTTAAATCAAACTCTGAAATCTCCCAGTCATCGAAATACTCAGATCCTTTGTCGTGGCAATCCAAATTGCAGTCAGGTACATTCTATTTGCTTTAATTCTCCTTAAGATGTGTCTAGAACTTCTACCTTTGGCAAACTGAATTGACTGGACATCGTTTAGAAAGGCACACAACTCTCACTTCATATCAGGACAAAAACCAAGTCATGAAGTCCAAGGAACTCTTTGTAGAACTACCATGATAAAATTGTGGTGAGGCCTAGATCAGGGTAAGAGAACAAAAACATATCTAAAGCTTTGAGTGTTTCTAGGAGCACAGTGCCCTCAAAAATTGTGAAATGGAAGAAGATAGAAATCACCAGGACTCTTCATAGAGTTGGGCATCTGGCCAAACTGACGAACCATGCAAAAAGAGGCCTTAGTCAGGGAGGTGACTAAGAGCCTAGTAGTGGTCACCGCATTACAAACATGAGAGGTTAGACAATAAATAAAAGAAACGGGACAGCATGGTGTGTAGATGGGTGCAAAATTGGCTCAGACACAAGATACAGAGGGTTACCTTTTCTTTCTTTTTAATTTTTCTTCCTATTTAGTCATTCTGGTGTGTGTTCAAACCATAGTATATATATATATTGTTATGGACGGCCGGCTACAGACTCCGGTCGCCACCCCCAGGCCGCCAGGAGGAGCCCTCCGGACAGCATGATCATGCCCCGAGTTCCAGCAGGGCCTCATGGACTTTGTAATTTGTATACACAGCCCTGCTGGATACCTTGGGGGCCACCGGGAGTCACTGTGGGGGGCTAGTGGGCTCTTATGTGCCCTATAACCCAGGAGTGCGTCATCATCATGTGACAGGAAGGAACGATGTGCTCCCGGTCTGAAGAAAAGGACTGTTTACCCTGACCCGGAAGGAATAAGGACTTATGGGTTTGGACAGGAACCACTTTCGGGTCAGGGGATATAAAAGGACTCTGGGAAGCCCAGTACACTGAGCTGAGCTGAGCTGGGAGGTAGGGTGGCGAAGTGTCTGGGCGAGGAGGATTGGTTTATTGAGAGTTATTGTGGTTTATGAATAGTGTGGAGTGGAGGGTGCTTTGTGCACGTTATTTAATAAAGAAGTCTTGGACTTTTATCCGGTGTCTGGAGTGGTATCTGAGGGTTCAAGAGGTGGCTCCACGCCTCTACTGCTACACTGGCGTAGTCGGCAGGACGGCAGGATTCTCTGGCTGTCTGTTGGCAGGAGACCTGTAATTCAAATTACAATTGTGTATGCAGACGACCCCAAGAAGGTCCCGCTTCAGTACGCGAAGGTGCAAACACCTCTCACTACGGAGAGCGCTGTAACCGTGAGCCTAGCTAGACTTCAGACCACAATGGGGAAGAAATCGGGAAAGAAGAAGGGCAGTCCTGACTGGGTGAAGACCATGATGGACGACGAATTGACCTGGACTTACCTGACTGGGTGTGAGGAGGACCGAGAGCCGATAAAGGCTAAACAAGCCCAAAGGGCGCAACAGCAGGGTTGCTGTCAGCCATCGGCCGCGCCGGAATCCCAAAACGGATTAGGGACACCGCTACCACGTCTGGAGGTATGTACCGGGAAAATGCCCGAAGTTTCGGGTACCTTTTACTCCTGTTTTGCAGAGGCATGCCTCCAGAAAGCAGACGGTGCGTCGGATGCCTTCCTCATACCTTGGAAAGATGGCAGCGTTACCCAGAAGGCAGGCCAGGCTAGGAGTCGTCAATCTACAAGCCCATTCGAGGACAAGGACCACGTGACCTCGCACGATGGATCCCGGGAACGATACAGTCAGTTCGGGTCCTTAGGTGAGGTCATTCGTTCCCTGATGGGTCCGAGCTCCCTGAAAAGGTAGGGGGAGGCGAGCAGTGCAGCGCCACAATTAAATAAAGGAAAAGAGGAGCGGGATGTGACTGAACGATCTGCCGACAAAGTAAAAGAGGCAGATCGCAGTCAGCCATTGGAGGCTACCCGTTCCTCTTTGAACTCCATTTCCCAGAAGCATCCGCGAAGCCCAGCAGAGCACGTGCCAGGAGCGGACGTGCTCATTACGTGTGCTTCCTCAGTTGATTTGCCCATTTGAATTCAAACAAGGCACGCATTTGATTTCAAACAAGGGACTCTATTGGCGGATGGCTGAGAAGCTACCCAATCAGAGCATGCGGTTAAGCTCCTGGGTGCTGTGCTAACTCTCAAGCATCTCACAACCATTCTACGAATGGCAAAAGATCTCCAGACATCAGTTGAAGAATGGGACCCGCAAATGATTCGTTCTTTGCAATTTAAAAATGCTCTTGACGGCGCCACGGAAGTGTATAGGAACCTCTTTACACAAATGAAAAAGCAGCGCCAGCAACTGCCCATCACGATGTTCCTTACACGCAAAACACTGCCTAGTACACCTTTTGTGGAAGAAGACGACGGCGGTGCTACACAGTCGCCTGAAGAGGCTCCTTTAGAACAGCTGTGACAGTGCAGTAAATGTCATCGTTATCTGACAAGTTGGTGAGTACCCAAAACTATTTTTCTACGTACTTAGTACATGTATGTACGTTTATTGTAACTGTGCGCACATTTTATACAATTTTTTCCTTACATTGTAGGTATTTATTGCCGGTGGCCTGTCTATCGTAATGGCTATAACAAATGTGATATCGGAGACACTCTACAGTATCTTTAAAATAACATTTTGGTTTTATGTACAGCATTTACATGTTATAGGTTTTTCACGTATTTTTATATTACCTACTCAATTACAATATGTTTAAAACTGTATTACGTATTAAATAAAACTCCTCAATGATATACGATACGTATGTTTGTGAGTAGTATATAAACTGTGTTTACATATATAATTTCAACGAATCTTACCTAATAACTAAGAGAATATAAAGGGTTTATGCTGTATAACTGTACGGGGAATATTTATAAACCATGTGGGAGAGTTTATAAGGACTTAAAATATCTAAAAATAACCATATAAACATATGGTTTCTACTTCGCGGATTTTCTTATTTCGCGGGTGGCTCTGGAACGGAACCCCCGCGATGGAGGAGGGATTACTGTGTATATATATATATATATATATATATATATATATATATATATATATATATATATATATATATATATATATATATATATAACATTAAAACAATCTAGATGAAACAAGGCCATTCAACCCAACAAAGCTCACCAGCCCTATCCACTTAATACTTCTAAAATCACACCAAGTCCAGTCCACCATAATACTTGGTCACTTATTCCATGAGTCTGTGGTTCTCTGTGTAAAGAAAAACTTCCCAAGGTTTGTGAAGAATGTACCCTTAATAAGTTTTCAACTGTGACCCCGTGTTCTTGATAAACTCATTTTATAGTAACAGTCTTAATCTGGCCTAATTCCCTTCATAATTTTAAACACTTCAGTCATGTCTCCTCTTAATCTTCTTTTGCTTAAACTGAAAAGGCTCAGCTCTTTTAGTCTTTCCTTATAATCTTCTTTGGACTTTTTTTTGGTGCTGTTATGTCTGTTTTGTTAAACAGTACTCCCGATGAGGCCTCACCAGTGCATTATAAAGCAGAACCTCCTTGAACTTGTACTCCACAGATCATGGCGCTGTATAACCTGGCCACTGACCTGTCCCCATCCCTGTTTGTTTGCTGTGTCTATGTATAATGACGTGGTAGCTCCCGTTTGAATAAATACCCTGATGGTTCCTGTTTTGATTGGAATGAAGTTAGTTTTCTTGAAGCCTTTGGACTCAGTGTTTTCTCTCTAGTACAGGACACTGACTTATGTGTCACTATATACATATACATATATATTATATATACAGTGGCCTGTTGGGGGAACTCCAGCTCCTCAGACCTGACACAGACAGACACAGGCACAAGTCTCTGCAAAGAAAGGCTTTTTATTTGGCTGTGGGAAATTCTTCCCAATTGCTTCCCACCACCAAAGCACAGTACAATCAAAGCAGCACACAGCAATGTCCTTTTTCTCTTCTCTTCTTCTTCTCTTTCTCTGCCCCCTCTCCCCCAGCAAGCTTCATCTCCTTCTTTCCAACTCTGGTCCTTGAACTGCAGCAGCAGGCATCTTCTATGTGACACTTGGGAGTACTCACGGTAGCATGGTCTGGAAGCACTTCTGGGTGAGGTGGGAGCCCAACAAAGTAGGACTACCTAGTCCCTGCAGTACTCCCTGGCTGCACCCCCAGAACCAACAGGTCTGCGCATACAAACTCCAAGTCCCAGCATGCCCTGTGAGAATCCAGGGTGCTGTAGCAACCCAGGGATGCTGCCACCTAGCGATCCAGGTGAGATAACACCCTATGCACACTCTCCATTATGAAGGTGTCCCTGCCAGGTAAAAGTGGCGGCTATCTTGACACTATATACATATATAAACATATATATACATATACTACATATACATTTGGGAAACAACTTCAGGGCTCATCAACTAGTAATACCACTCCAGGCCAACAGTTGGCGCTCTCACCTAATATCTCTCCTCTAATTCTATCTGCAGATCCAGGTATTGGTGACAGGCTACTGAGTGATGTTACTTTCAGTTTCCACGCACCGGGAACCGCTTCTTCCACCTCACACACCTCTTGAAGTCAGTTGACATTTGGGCTCATGTCTAGAAAGACGTTTTCAGAACACTTACATTTGTTATTTTTCTTTCAATATATGGGTGCCCCAAATCTTTGTCAACTCCATTGTGTTTATTTTCTTACAATATTCATATATATAGATTAACTTAGACCACTTTGCCGAGTTCTCTTTTCACTTTGATATTAAAGAGTCTTTTTCTCTTGGCTAGTGTCAAAAAAAGCCAAACTAAATCCACAGGAATTTAATGTTAAATAACAATAAAATGTGAAAACTTCCAAGGAGATGAATACTTTTTATAGGCACTGTATATAAATAAAGCACATATAGCTATAAAGTACAGAAAACATCACTACGAATAAATATTTCATAGGTATAAATACAACTATGTTTGGTATGGATCAGCTTTTGATTACAGTAAATTAGAAAAGTATAGTAATGCAACCCAGAGATGTGCACTCTCCGTTTAAATAAGCATAAATTACCCAGAGGCAAAATATGGTCAGTTACTTTATTAAAGTCTATTATTACAACATTGTGTACTTAAGAGATGAAACTGTCTGAACATTCAACAGAGCAGGCCGATTGTAATGTTAGAAAAGTGCTAGGAGGCAGTGAGTACAATTTAACTCGATCTAGATTTTTGGAGCCGAAAAAGTAAACAAAGGGGTTATGTTTGCATGGTGTAAGCTTCTGACATGAATAATTTGACAGTTTCCTAGAAAGAAGGCTCAGCAAGGAAACTCTAGCTGTGCAAATTCCATTTACACAGACAGGCTAAAAACAATGTTTAAACAATTACTTTTTCTAAAGGTTAAAACATCCAATACTTTCTAGTAAGTACGCATGTGGAAAATCCTTTATTTACATCTCATTCCATGGTGAATTAGATGTTTCAATAATTAGGCGCAAGAATGCACCACCTGTCAGGGTTCTGTCAACCAATTACACCTTCAAGGGTGCTCAGCGGCTTAGCACTGTCTCCTCACACGGGTTACTCTGGCAAGGGATGCAAACAAGATAAGCAGACGTAAGGAGAAGAGCCCTGATGAGTTTGGTGAGAGGTTGTGACATATGGAAGAGGAAAACCAGACGGGGAATGACGTGAAGAAAGCAGCTGGACTTGTTTAAAAATGGTGGGGTCTCACAAAAATAAATATTTTTTTTTATAAATGGTAAAATGAGTGCACCTTGAATCAACACATCATTTATTTCTCAGGAATGTTATGGACTTCACAGATCACATATTGGTGAGCTTTATGACTTTTTCGTTTTATGTTTGCTCTCCCATTGTAAGCCACCAGTGGAAATGTGTGTGTTTTTTTATAATTTACAAATAACACAGGTATAGATTAAAAATGATTTGATTACTGCTTGTAAGTTTCATATTTTTGGAACTAAATTAAAAAATGAACACCATTTTTCTTTATCATATAACATTTTTACTGCGTCAGCAGTCAGGGTACACACAATTCCCAGGTCTTCCGTGTATGTAGGACAGCAGAGCCATTGAGCGCTGAAGGAATGGCCAATTAGAAAAAAGCTGACGCTTGGTGTCAGAAACATCATCAGACCTCACTTGGTGGATCCAAATGAAGTGCTGCTACCACCACTTCATATTAAGGTTGGGTTAATGAGGCTGTTTGGCAAAGCTCAATTAAAGATGGAGCCAGTTTTATGGGTTTGTGCCAAAAATGTCCAGTTTGTCTGAGGCTAAAGTTAAAACAAGAAAACCAACTTCTAATGCAGAATTTGGTGCCGAAAATTTTTGGGTTTGTCTGAGGCTAAATTGAAAACGAGAAAAGCAACTTCTAATGCAGAATTTGGTGTGATGAATGATTTGGAACAAGAGGCTTGGATATCATTCAAAGAAGGAATTTCTGCATTTTTTGGATATAAATAAAGATCAGAATTATGAAGAAATTGTGAAAAAAAATAGTTAAGTTTAAAGGATTGGGTTGCAACATACATCCATCCATCCATCCATTTTCCAACCCGCTGAATCCGAACACAGGGTCACAGGGGTCTGCTGGAGCCAATCCCAGCCAACACAGGGCACAAGGCAGGAACCAATCCCGAGCAGGGTGCCAACCCACCACAGGACACACACAAACACACGCACACACCAAGCACACACTAGGGCCAATTTAGAATTGCCAATCCACCTAACCTGCATGTCTTTGGACTGTGGGAGGAAACCGGAGCACCCGGAGGAAACCCACGCAGACACGGGGAGAACATGCAAACTCCACGCAGGGAGGACCCGGGAAGCGAACCCGGGTCCCCAGGTCTCCCAACTGCGAGGCAGCAGCGCAACCCACTGCGCCACCGTGCTGCCTTGCAACATACAGTAAGTCTTAAAATTAGCTTTTTGCATGAACAAACTCATGAAGGGCTGCATGAAAGATTCCATCAGGATATCAAGGACCAGTAAAAAGAAGGTACCCAGGACATTGGGATGTTAGTATGATGGTGAACTACTCCTGGGTGATTCACAAGGATGTGCCAGAAAAAGTGGACAGATGACAGCCACCAAATGAAAAAAACGAAGAAGCGACAAAGAACTACAGAAGTTAAATGTAAGTCGATGAATATGGATTGTTGTTTTCTTTATATATATGATTAAAAATAATCAATTGACTATATATTTTCATGTTTTAGAACAAGATTGCATACATGAATAAATCATGCACTTTGTTACATTGTAATTAAATTTCTTTTCAATATTCTATTTAAATGTGACATGATGGAAACATTCTAATTATATTTTTTATTGTGTTCCTGTGTTGTGTTCTATTTAGAATGAAAAAAACATTTTACGAGTTTTTTACAGACATTTTTCAGCCTCACTCCTCACAGGTGGCGCAGTGGTAGTGCTGCTGCTTTGCAGTAAGGAGACTGTGGACGATTGTGGGTTCGCTTCCCGGTTCCTCCCTGTGTGGATAGCGCTTTGAGTACTGAGAAAAGTGCTATATAAATGTAATGAATTATTATTATTATTATTATTATTAATCCGCACTGTCTGTGCAACGCAGCCACAGAGAGCTTAAACAACTCGGTACATCCACATAAAAACGACAAGGGTGAGCTTTTTTGAAGGCTTTTACTGGACATACCTCGTTGTAAACTGAAATATATACAAAAGAAACATAGAGGTTTATACAGGTGTACAACCAAAGACAATAAATAATCATTTACAAAGCAATACATAGCAGACAGAATACATTAAACAATAAAGCTTTAAAAGACACTTACAAGGCGAGTGATTTCCACGGTTGGATCAAGACAAAGAGAAGCAGTAGACAGTAGACAAAGGTCCAAATTGCTGCGTACCACAACTAACCAGACCCAGGGTTTTATATACCTTAGAGATATGCGTCGGACGTGACCAAAACAAGCAATAAAGGGGTGCCTACGTGAGACACATGGGGTGTACTGTATTTAAATGTTTATTATGGGACCTACATGCTTTACGTGAGCTTCACAGACATTTATGACACCACTGTGAGTGTGGGACGTGACTGACAGGTATGTTAATAAATGACAAGACGAAGGGGGAGCACAGTTCGACAAATAACAGTAACAGGTAACAGCATGTGGGGCAGAACACTATGACTGTGAAAGAACTATTTTGACTACTGTGGAAGCCAGTGGAAGTGCCGCACGAGCACCCAGAAGCACTCCGGGTGTCCCTGGTATTCCTTCCGCCAGCACCTCCGGGTGTGGCAGAAATGCTGATGTCTAGGGCTTCACAAGGGTCCAGGCGCCCCCTGGCGGTGACCATGGGCCCCTATAGGGTTGAGCTTCCATGCTCCGTTCCCATGGCTCCCATACAAATCAGGGCAGCTGCCCTCTCATGGTCTGGAGGAGGCGTAGTCCCTCTCCTGGTCCTTCCAGGCGTCCCGGCTGGGTACCGCCCCCAGCTGCCCACCACACCACAGAAATTTCAAATTTTTAAGACGATCCAAAGCAGCCCACCCTTGTTGGGCATTACCAATTAGGGTATCCTGGAATGGCTCTGTAGTGATGGGTTTCCAATTACAAACCAGAGCATTCATGTATTTTGAAGTGTGAAAACATTTAACCATAAATGAACTAAACTATTAAAAAGGTGTCATCTTCCAGTGAGGAAAACATTAACGACCAAGCTGATGGAGAATCCATAACTGAAATAACAAACACAACTTTTATTTCTGTAGCACATTTTCATAACCAGGATGCAGATTTCAAAGAAATAGTTGCAAAAAAAAAGATAATTTAATTAGGTAAGAATAATAAAAAAAAAAAATCAATGTGGGTTTAATTAAAATAGATATATTATTAGTTGAAAGTTAGAGTCCTTATGCTGAATGTTATGTTTCAGGGTTTGCCTCCTGGCTTATTTATGTGATTATTTTTATTGTAATGTCCTCTAATTCTGAACTATTATTTTTAATGTGTATTTGTTATTACGTAAATGTTATTGTTTTATTTAAATATTATTTAGTAATAATGTATTGCATATCAACGCCTCATGACTACATTCCTTTTGTTTTGTGGGTAGAACCCTAGGAGGCGGGGCCACCATGACATCACTGCTGAGGGACCACCCTTCATCTTTATATTAAGGTTGAGTAGATGGAAGCAGAAGAGCATCATTGATAGTTGTGGGTAGTTGTAAGTATTTTCTTGGATTTTCTGGATTATTTTGTACATCTGCTCTGTATTGTTTATTGATTACTAGAGTATTATGGATTTGGACTTGTTAGCCTTGGTTTGACTTGTTTTTTGCCTTTTGCCCTGCTTTGACATTTTGTGTGACTTTTTGTTTATATAAAGAAATTCTTTATTTCTACAGATACTTTGTTTGCATTTCTTTCCCTATTGTTTTTGTGATTTTCTTTTTATGATCTATACATTATCAGGGGGATTTTAGTGAGAAGTTAAGCAAAATGACACCTTTTATTGGCTAACTAGAAAGATTACAGTTTGCAAGCTTTTGAAGCAACTCAGGCCCCTCTTGCCTGAAGAAGGGTAAAAGGTGCTACTTTCCTGGTCATCTTCATCAAAACTTACAGCCTCTCTCAAGTCAGTACACAAGAACATTTTTGTGTTTTATAGATATTTCCTTTTTCAATTTTAAAACCCTGTGCCCCATTTTGGCCCTATGCAGGCCTTAAAGCTCGCCTTTAATGTTTGAGACCAGGCTGCCTGGGCTGAAGTCCTGATGAGGTTCTGTGGATTTTGAAGTCTGTACCCCATTTTGCAAGCTTTGTATCATTGCAGCACAACGATGAAGAGTTAAATTTTTCAGTTTTGCCATCATTGCTCTCTTAATAAAGCAGTGACCCTAAATTCTGAATACTTGCAGGCACTGATCTGCATATAAAATGGATTTTACAGAGAAAGAATTAGGCGATTATTCATCTGATTAATCCACATTACGTTATTCAGTAGCTTTCATTATAATATCCCATTTTCTACCCTTACTTATTGCCATTAAAATTATGTCACATATGAAGTATTACATATGATATTTCACAAGGGGAAAACAAAACACCTAAACCAAAGCTATTAATAAGAGTTCACAAGCATATTGTAGGCAGGACAACTGGTCTGAAGAAGAATGGAAATAATGAAGGACAAACAGTTCAGCACAAATATAGGAAAAGGTGTGCAGTAGACAGCAGAATGAAATCAATATTTAAAGGAGCAATTAAGGACAAAGAGAAATGTCACTAGGATAAGATCAGCATCAAGCAGCTATCTGAAGAGTGCTCACCAAGATTAGTGCGCCAAGACCTCAAAATAAGCAGAAGGCCAATCTCGGGCGACCTCAATTTACATACCAGAACACAGAGGGGTCAACAGAGGACAATGATATGCAAAGGCTGGGATTGGAAATGATTTTGTAGGTTAGGAACAAAGTCAAGGGGATAAAACCAAACCTACACCGAAATGTTACTTACTTTTAAAAGGTGATCTATACATTTTTATGAACAAACTTATGACTTTATTTGTAGTTTACATTCAAAGAAAAAGAAAAGTGTCTTTTAACATTATGAGATAAAGACCTTGGCTATCATTTGTTGATTTATTCTTGATTACCCCAGAGGTGGAATTTATTGCTGTAAACTACTGTATGTTACTCCAGCCAAGGATGCCTGAAATGCAGCTACATAAAATACACTTCCTATGAGAAATGTCTTTGTGTTATTTGTACATAGAAGTAAAAATACAGTTCTTGTGAGAATTTTCTGTTGCTATCACTTTGAAACAAATGGATGCTTACCTTAAAACCAAAGAACAAATAACCTCAGACACTATAGAATATGAATAACAGTGCACCATAGAATGCTCCTAGTCAATTGGTTAGATAGATAGATAGATAGATAGATAGATAGATAGATAGATAGATAGATAGATAGATAGATAGATAGATAGATAGATAGATAGATAGATAGATAGATAGATAGATAGATAGATAGATAGATAGATAGATACTTTATTAATCCCAAGGGGAAATTCACTTACTCCAGCAGCACCTTACTGATACAAAAAAACAATATTAAATTAAAGATTGATAATAATTATTATATATAAATTATATATATATATTATATATATATATATATATATATATATATATATATATATATATATATATATTCATGGCATTCGTAGTCTGAATCACAATCTGATTGTATGGGTGGTTACCTACCAGGTAACGCTTGTGGTTGGTCAGCAAGTTGGCTAACATCCACCACGGATTCTATGATCTGCTTCTCGCAACTGAAAGAGGGCACCGTGGCGGATGTTAGCTGACTTGCTGACCAACCACAAGCGTTACCTGGTAGGTAACCACTCATACAATCAGATTGTGATTCAGACTACGAATGCCGTGAATGTAATTACCCCGATCTACATGCTGTCAAATAAACGAACCACACGCCGTGGCGCAATGTTAGGGGCTTCGCCTCTAGCGCTGACGTCCGAGGTTCGATTCCCGAGAGGGAGTGCAGTGAGTGTGTACACCTGATGAGCCCAGAATTAGGGCGAAACACGTGTCGCGTACTCTTTGCATTATTTGACAGTAAACTATTTCAACCATTCTATGATCTGCTTCTCACAACTGAGGGCACCGTGGCAGAAGTTAGCCGACTTGCTGACCAACCACAAGCGTTACCTGGTAGGTAACCACCCATACAATCAGATTGTGATTCAGACTACGAATGCCGTGAATGTAATTACCCCGATCTACATGCTGTCAAATAAACGAACCACACGCCGTGGCGCAATGTTAGGGGCTTCGCCTCTAGCGCTGACATCCGAGGTTCGATTCCCGAGAGGGAGTGCAGTGAGTCTGTACGCCTGATGAGCCCAGAATTAGGGCGAAACACGTGTCGCGTACTCTTTGCATTATTTGACAGTAAACTATTTCAACCATTCTATGATCTGCTTCTCACAACTGAGGGCACCGTGGCAGAAGTTAGCCGACTTGCTGACCAACCACAAGCGTTACCTGGTAGGTAACCACCCATACAATCAGATTGTGATTCAGACTACGAATGCTGTGAATGTAATTACCCCGATCTACATGCTGTCAAATGAACGAACCACACGCTGTGGCGCAATGTTAGGGGCTTCGCCTCTAGTGCTGATGTCCGAGGTTCGATTCCCGAGAGGGAGTGCAGTGAGTGTGTACGCCTGATGAGCCCAGAATTAGGGCGAAACACGTGTCGTGTACTCCTTGCATTATTTATATTATATTATATATAATAATTAGGTTAAATATTAACTGTTTTGAACAAGCAAGTGCAAATATTTATGCACCAATGCTGTCAAAACTCAGCATCACAGAAAAACAAAAATTCAGAATTAGCATAAGCCACCCTAATTTGGGGTGTTCATAAGAAATGTGATGGTTTGCTTCATGAGGTAGAAGTACTTAACAAATAAGAATAGTTGTTTGAAATTTTAAAATATGTGCTTCAACTTTATGCTTTAAAGTCTAAAAATTCTCAATTGTAACAGAGATTTGTCACTTTTCACCCTCTGATCGAGGTCCCAGTAAAGGATCCAAACTAACACCATACTCGTAATCGTAACCTTGGGTTGGGGCATACCCCACATGGATATGATTCAAATGTGTCATTTTTAACCTTCTGGGAGTGTCTCCAAAAGGGCCAGTACCACTAGCACAGAATCATATATCAAAAATATTATCATATTCGTAATCAACAGGCAGAAAATAGCATAAAATAACTTTTGACATGCCTATAATACCAATCCACATTTTTATGAAGTTTTGTGAAAAGAAGAAACTTTAACCCCTCTAATCCCATTAGCGACCGAACCCCTGGGGTCAACTGATGAGGCATATATAAGTTCAAGTGTTTACGATTATTCTTTCTGAAGTCACCTGTTTGTTTACTCTTCATAAGAGTAATCTCCTTGCCAAATTTATGGTTCAAATATGAGGGATATTTGGGTGTAGAGGTCAAAACATAGGAAGAAATTGTAAAAAGCTTAACGTCTTGCATAACTAGGCATTAACACAACTCAAACAGTATATCATAGTGGGGTTTTTCTCCTGTCGGTAAGAAACAAGGAACCAGACAAAAAAAAAAAACAAGTGATTTCAATCTTGCATAAGTAATTCTTATGAACACAATCAATGTTCCCTCTAAGTAGTAGCATATAGTGAGCAAAAAACATTGTTTATGAGCGACATTTTGTTTAAGCCAAAAATTTATGAGCACCAACTCCGACGGTCGGAGTGAGCAATCGTGCGATAAGTACGAGTGCCGCCGTCGGAATGAGCGATCGTGCGGGAAGTATGAGCGACGCTCTGTATTCGTGTGAGTGATTGCTCATGCGCTCAGCTTAGAGGGAACATTGAACACAATATACTTTTTAAGGAGGCACAAGATCTGACATTTGATTAATTAGACTTATGTTACAATAGGAAGACAATCTTGATTGCTAGTCTAGGGATGGAGTTAAGTGTGAAGACATCATGTTCAAAATCACACTGCTTTTTTCTCTTTCGACCCTATGTGGACAGAGATGTGTGTGTCTATCTGAGTAAACTAACCTCTAAAGAGCACACAAAATTGTACACGTTAAAACAACTAAGATGAAAAATAAACAAAACAAAAGTAAATCATAAATGAGCAAAAAACAAAATAAATTAAAGATTACAATGTAAAAAAAAAAATTTGAGCAAAAATGTCCAGTCTGCAGCAGTCCTCACCCGGTATTTCAAGGCCTGGTTTTGTTCTACGAAATGGCTTTCTTACTGCCACTGATTTGGATATCATGACAGACACTTTTTTTTCGTCTTCCCAGTATCTCTTCCTCACAATTCTGACTTCTAATTTTTTGATATGTTTCCAGTTTTGTTTGAAAGACAGGATTGGCTTTCATTTACGACCTCAGCTTGCTTTGCCACTTTGCGTTTCTCCCAGTTGTTACGTAAACATTTTTGCTGTCTAACTGTTAGGCAACATAAAATGGTACTAAGTGTGCACCACTCCACTGCAGAGAACACTCACCACTATACACAGAGGCATTTACACCAACTTTATTCGTCGTTTAAACATAACACAACCTTTTTCAACCTGGCTAATCTAATTCTGGGTCACGGGGGCCCAGTGTTATCCTTCATACACACATTGGTAATAGCACCCCAATCACAACAGCATTGTCAAAGGTGTTGCCCAGCACTGTCCGAAGACTTACGGTTTGACACCAGTCATACCCAACTTCATAACAGTAAACTGAATTACCTTTATTAGTTTCAACATGTGATTCTTTTAATAAAAAGGAGGATAATACAATATTTTTTCCACATAGCATTTCAGTAATGGTGTTAACAAAGTCTAAAATAAAATAAGCGGAACCATCCTCCTTTGCGGTTTTATTTTGGTCAAATGAATAACTACAAAAGAGCTTCAGGATAATAGGGGTTGTTTAAAGACTCTGATAAATCTTGATTTGAGACCACAAAAGCTCATTAAGTCAGGCTTGGCACAATAATTCCTCTGTTTCCTCCAATTACAACATCCCCTGTTCTGCTAATGGTACATTGTGTTCAGTCACAGAAGAAGAAACATGTGTGACATTGATTACTGAACGGTTTTAATGTGTAACAGGGCTCAAGTGAGCCTGTGACAAAGTGAGCAAGGGCACAAGTGTACAAGTGATATCAATAAAAAGCCCAAGAATAATTCTGACTAAATTCAGTTCTCCTTTGGCTCAAGTGGAATGCGTACCTTTCATCCTTCAAGCACCCCAGTTTGCATCCGACTGGTATAATAATTCAGGGTATTTGGTAATTGTTAAAAATTACTTCCCTGTGCTAAAATGGAATCCGTAGATTTCATACTGTCTTGACTTGAGGTTGTATCCCACTGGTAAATGGTTTCAGAGGAGGGTCATCCTTACGTGCCATCATTGTTGCAATCGATCTTCATAGCAATAATATCCATGGACGCTGCAGGCAGATGGTACAATGCTTGGTTGCTAAGGTCAAAGTTCCAAAGGTTGTGTGATATTAGGATTGCTGCAGTGCACTGTCCCATTTTCATTAGTTTTGTCATTTTCCCTTATTCCTTATGGGTGTTTTGTTCTGGTTTTATTTTGTATATATTTATAGATATACTGTATGTATTACAATATAAGAGTTTTAATACAACAATCAAACATATATTGCTATAAACAAAGGATAAAATTCAGACTAATCAAAAAGACAATCACGGAAACCATTACAACTTATTAATCGTAAAGGAATACTCCACCCAAAAATGTTTTCTTTTATTATATGTTACTTACCTATTGTAGTTTTTTTGTTTTTGTTCTTTATTTCACCTTATACAATTTCTTGTATTAGGAATTTGTTAGTTTTCGAATACCCCTTGAGGTCAGAGCACAGGGTCAGCCATTGTACAGCACCCCTGGAGCAATTACAGGATAAGGGTCTTGCTCAAGGGCCCAGCAGAGTAGGATCTCTTTTGGCAGTGACGGGGATTCGAACTGGCAACCTTCTGGATACCAGCACAGATCCTTAGCCTCAGAGCCACCACTCCACCCTATAAACTTTGTAGTGATGGTCAAGAAAAATGGTTAATCCTATGTTTTTGTGGAGAAAGGACATAACAAAAATTCTGATAGAATGGGACCTGATGGTTGGTAGATAGATAGTTAGGTAGATAGATAGATAGATAGATAGATAGATAGATAGATAGATAGATAGATAGATAGATAGATAGATAGATAGATAGATAGATAGATAGATAGATAGATAGATAGATAGATAGATAGATAGATATTTGTCCCCAGAGGGGAATTTGGCTTTTTACAGAAGCCCTTTAAATAAATAAACACAAATAGTATACATAAATAATATACACACACAATTTGGTCTGAACACACACACCAGCATGACTATAAAGCAAAAAACTTAAAAAGAAAGAAAAGTTCTGACTTGTCAGTCCCAGTCCCAGTGAGTCATTATGCAGGCATATTGCGGTTGGTATAAAGGACCACCTTGTAGCGTTTCTTTACTCACTTCTGCTGAATATTTCATTGGTTGAACGCCCTCAGTGTTAGTGTGTCAGAGAAAGGATGTGCAGCATTGTTCATAATGGCTCTCAATTTTGTTTTACAACCCCAAATTAGAAAAAATTGGGGCGATATGGAAACTGCAAATAAAGAAAAAAAAAAAAAAAAAAACTCAATGATACTTAAAAGATGTTTTGGCACCAAGGATACCAAGTGATGAAGCGTTTCAGATGTTATTTTGTTCCATTCTTCCTGCACATGTCTTAAGGTGTGCAACAGTATGAAGTCGTTGTCGCTACATTTTTCATTTCAAAATTCTACACAAATTTTCTATTGGGGACAGGTGAGGACTGCAGGCAGGCCAGTCCAGTACATGTATCCTCTGCTTCCGCCCCACACCTTTGCAATATGTGCAAGTGTGTACTTTCTACATTAATGCTGCCATCACAGAAGTATAAATGACCTTTATAAGGCACTGACACAAACCCATAACATGACAGACCCTGACATTTAGACTTATGGCTGATAACAGTCTGGATGGTCCTTCCTGTCTTTGGTGCAGAGAACATGGCATCCATTTCTTCCAAAAAAGATTCGTCTGACTACAATAAATATTTCCACTTTGTGATGGTCCATCCCAGATGCCTTCAAGCCTAGCATAGTCGACACTGCAACTAGACATGGTTAACATGAGGTTTTTTTTCTGCAGTAAAATTCATTGCATTTGTGAATGTAACTCTGTATTGTAAGGTTTGCTAAAGTAATTCCTTGGCCATGTGCTTATACAGCTATCGATGAGTGATGCAGTGCCATTTGAGGGATCAGAGATCACAGGTGTTCAGCTTAGGGTTGCGCCCTTGCCCTTTACACAGTGAAATTCCTCCAGATTCCTTAAATCGTTCAATGATATTATGCATTGTTGCATGAGAAATATGCAAATCCCTTCCAATCTTTTTTTGATGTTCATTGTTTTTAAACATTTCAATCATTTTCTCATGCATTTGTTGACAAACTGGAGATCCTCTGCCCATCTTTACTCCTCAAAGACTCAGCCTTCCATGAATACTGCTTTTGTACCAAATCATAATTACAGTCATATGAAAAAATTTGGGAACCCCTCTTAATTCTTTGGATTTTTGTTTATCATTGGCAGAGCTTTCAAAGTAGCAACTTCTTTTTAATATATGACATGCATTATGGAAACAGTAGTATTTCAGCAGTGACATTAAGTTTATTGGATTAACAGAAAATATGCAATATGCATCATAACAGAATTAGACTGGTGCATAAATTTGGGTACCCCAATAGAGATATGACATCAATACTTAGTTGAGCCTCCTTTTCAAATCTAACAGCCTCTAGACGCCTCCTATAGCTTTTGATGAGTGTCTGGATTCTGGATGAAGGTATTTCATACAAGGTTCATACAAAATCTCTCCAGTTCAGTTCAATTTGATGGCTGCCGAGCATGGACAGCCTGCTTCAAATCCTCACATAGATTTTCAATGATATTCAAGTCAGGGGACTGTGATGGCCATTCCAGAACATTGTACTTCTCCCTCTGCATGAATGCCTTTGTAGATTTCGAACTGTGTTTTGGGTCATTGTCTTGTTGGAATATCCAACCCCTGCGTAACTTCAACTTTGTGACTGATGCTTGAACATTATCCTGAAGAATTTGTTGATATTGGGTTGAATTCATCTGACCCTCGACTTTAACAAGGGCCCCAGTCCCTGAACTAGCCACACAGCCCCACAGCATGATGGAACCTCCACCAAATTTGACAGTAGGTAGCAGATGTTTTTCTTGGAATGCGGAGTTCTTCTTCCGCCATGCAAAGTGCTTTTTCTTATGACTAAATAACTCAATTTTTGTCTCATCAGTCCAAAGCACTTTGTTCCAAAATGAATCTGGCTTGTCTAAATGAGCATTTGCATACAACAAGCGACTCTGTTTGTGGCGTGAGTGCAGAAAGGGCTTCTTTCTCATCACCCTGCCATACAGATGTTCTTTGTGCAAATTGTGCTGAATTGTAGAACGATGTACAGATACACCATCTGCAGCAAGATGTTCTTGCAGGTCTTTGGAGGTGATCTGTGGGTTGTCTGTAACCATTTTCACAATCCTGCTCATATGCCGCTCCTGTATTTTTCTTGGCCTGCCAGATCTGCTGGGTTTAACAGCAACTGTGCCCGTGGCCTTCCATTTCCCTATTATATTCCTTACAGTTGGAACTGACAGTTTAAACCTCTGAGATAGCTTTTTGTAGCCTTCACCTAAACCATGAGACTGAACAATCTTTGTTTTCAGATCTTTGGAGAGTTGCCTTGAGGATCCCATGCTGTCACTCTTCAGAGGAGAGTCAAAGGGAAACACAACTTGCAATTGACCACCTTAAATACCTTTATATCTCATGATTGGACACACCTGTCTATGAAGTTCAAGGCTTATCGAGCTCATCCAACCAATTTGGTGTTGTAAGTAATCAGCATTGAGCAGTGACAGGCATTCAAATCAGCAAAATTACAAGGGGACCCACATTTTTGCACAGCCAGTTTTTCACATTTGATTTCATTTCATACAACTAAATACTGCTTCACTGAAAATCTTTGATCTGGAAAACACCGCAGTACTCAGATATTCCTAGAAAATGAAAAACATACCACTGTTATCTTTGTTTATCTTTATCTTGTTTGTTGAAAGGAGAATCAATTATTATGCAGGCTGAGAGGGGTTCACAAACTTTTTCATATGACTGTACAATCACGTGTTGACATCACCTCTTTGAAATCACATCATTATTTCATTATTGTACCTCACTACTGGCCGTAATTTGCCCCTATCCCAACTTTTTTCTAAATATGTTATAGGCCTGAAATGCAGGAATGGATGTCTATTAACAAATGAAATGAAGGTGACCAGACAAGGCATGAAACATCTTGGGTTCATACTGTCTGCAATGAAATAAAAGTCAAAGTACATTTAAGAATCACTGTGTTTTTTTTGTTGTTGTTTTTTTTGCATTTGTAATTCTCTCCTTAGTTACGACCTCCAGGGGGTCCAGAGTGCGTTCTATAACTGAGCTAGCTTTTGTAATTAGCTTGTTGATTCAGTGGGCCTCTCTTGAAGTGATGTTACCAACTCAGCACACTACAGTATACAAAATCACACTGGCCATCACAGAGTTGTAGAAGATGTGAAGGATGTCACAACCCACAGTAACAGTCTCCCTTTCTTATGTAGCTCCTCTGTATTATGAGACCAGTCCAACCTGTCATTAATGTGGACCCCCAAGTACTTGTAGGAGTGGACCACCTCTACATCCACTCCTTGAATAGTGGCCGGAAACAGAGGCTCTTTGGTGCAGTGAAAGTCATTAAGCAGTTCCTTGGTTTTGCTGATGTTAAGATGCAGACAATTCTCATTACACCAAGAAACAAAGTTCTCCACCTGGCCTCTCTCCTCTGTCTCATTCCCCTTTATCAGCACACCCCATAAGTGCAATATCAACTGAGAATTTCTGCAGGTACCATGACCTGCTGTTATATTTATAGTTGGAGGTGTACAGAGTGAAGAGAACAGGAGACAGGATTGTTCCTTGTGTTGCTCACAAACTGTGGTACGCCTGACAGGTAGTCCATTTTCTAGGAAACCATTCATCCATCCATTGTCTCCCGCTTATCCGAGGTCGGGTCGCGGGGGCAGCAGCTTGAGCAGATATGCCCAGACTTCCCTCTCCCCGGCCACTTCTTCTAGCTCTTCCGGGAGAATCCCAAGGCGTTCCTAGGCCAGTCGAGAGACATAGTCCCTCCAGCGTGTCCTGGGTCTTCCCCGGGGCCTCCTCCCGGTTAGACGTGCCCGGAACACCTCACCAGGGAGGCGTCCAGGAGGCATCCTGATCAGATGCCCGAGCCACCTCATCTGACTCCTCTCGATGCGGAGGAGCAGCGGCTCTACTCTGAGCCCCTCCCGGATGACTGAGCTTTTCACCCTATCTTTAAGGGAAAGCCCAGACACCCTGCGGAGGAAACTCATTTCAGCCGCTTGTATTCGCGATCTCGTTCTTTCGGTCACTACCCATAGCTCATGACCATAGGTGAGGGTAGGAACATAGATCGACTGGTAAATTGAGAGCTTCGCCTTGCGGCTCAGCTCCTTTTTCACCACGACAGACCGATGCAGCGCCCGCATTACTGCGGATGCCGCACCGATCCGCCTGTCGATCTCACGCTCCATTCTTCCCTCACTCGTGAACAAGACCCCGAGATACTTGAACTCCTCCACTTGGGGCAGGATCTCGCTACCAACCCTGAGAGGGCACTCCACCCTTTTCCGGCTGAGGATCATGGTCTCGGATTTGGAGGTGCTGATTCTCATCCCAGCCGCTTCACACTCGGCTGCGAACCGATCCAGAGAGAGCTGAAGATCACGGCCTGATGAAGCAAACAGGACAACATCATCTGCAAAAAGCAGTGACCCAATCCTGAGCCCACCAAACCGGACCCTCTCAACGCCCTGGCTGCGCCTAGAAATTCTGTCCATAAAAGTTATGAACAGAATCGGTGACAAAGGGCAGCCCTGGCGGAGTCCAACTCTCACTGGAAATGGGTTCGACTTACTGCCGGCAATGCGGACCAAGCTCTGGCACCGATCGTACAGGGACTGAACAGCCCTTATCAGGGGGGCCGGTACCCCATACTCTCGGAGTACCCCCCACAGGATTCCCCGAGGGACACGGTCGAATGCCTTTTCCAAGACCACAAAACACATGTAGACTGGTTGGGCAAACTCCCATGCACCCTCCAGGACCCTGCTAAGGGTATAGAGCTGGTCCACTGTTCCGCGACCAGGACGAAAACCACACTGTTCCTCCTGAATCCGAGGCTCGACTATCCGACGGACCCTCCTCTCCAGGACCCCTGAATAGACTTTTCCAGGGAGGCTGAGGAGTGTGATCCCTCTGTAGTTGGAACACACCCTCCGATCCCCCTTCTTAAAGAGGGGGACCACCACCCCGGTCTGCCAATCCAGAGGCACTGTCCCTGATGTCCATGCGATGTTGCAGAGGTGTGTCAGCCAAGACAGTCCTACAACATCCAGAGCCTTGAGGAACTCCGGGCGTATCTCATCCACCCCTGGGGCCCTGCCACCAAGGAGTTTTTTGACCACCTCGGTGACCTCAGTCCCAGAGATGGGGGAGCCCACCTCTGAGTCCCCAGGCTCTGCTTCCTCATTGGAAGGCATGTTAATGGGATTGAGGAGGTCTTCGAAGTATTCCCCCCACCGACCCACAACGTCCCGAGTCGAGGTCAGCAGCGCACCATCCCCACCATATACAGTGTTGACACTGCACTGCTTCCCCTTCCTGAGACGCCGGATGGTGGACCAGAATCTCCTCGAAGCCGTCCGAAAGTCGTTCTCCATGGCCTCCCCAAACTCCTCCCACGCCCGAGTTTTTGCCTCAGCAACCACCAAAGCCGCATTCCGCTTGGCCTGCCGGTACCTATCAGCTGCCTCCGGGGTCCCACAGGACAAAAGGGTCCTGTAGGACTCCTTCTTCAGCTTGACAGCATCCTTCACCGCCGGTGTCCACCAACGGGTTCGGGGATTGCCGCCACGACAGGCACCGACCACCTTACGGCCACAGCTCCGGTCAGCTGCCTCAACAATAGAGGCAGGGAACATGGCCCATTCGGACTCAATGTCCCCCACCTCCCTCGGGATGTGGTCGAAGTTCTGCCGGAGGTGGGAGTTGAAGCTACTTCTGACAGGGGGCTCTGCCAGACGTTCCCAGCAGACCCTCACAACACGTTTGGGCCTACCACGCCTGACCGGCATCCTCCCCCACCATCGAAGCCAACTCACCACCAGGTGGTGATCAGTTGACAGCTCCGCCCCTCTCTTCACCCGAGTGTCCAAGACATGTGGCCGCAAGTCCGACGACACGAGCACAAAGTCGATCATCGAACTGAGGCCTAGGGTGTCCTGGTGCCAAGTGCACATATGAACACCCCTATGCTTGAACATGGTGTTCGTTATGGACAATCCGTGACGAGCACAGAAGTCCAATAACAAAACACCGCTCGGGTTCAGATTGGAGATTCAGATTTCTAGGAAACCATAGGCTCATATCTCTGAGCTTTCCCTTAAAAGAGTTGGCTGGATGGTGTTGAAGGTGCTGGAGAAATCAATAAAAATAATTTTCACATTGCTGCCAGCTTTGTCTAGGTGAGAATAAGATTTAAGGGAGCTCAGTAAACATAAATGCAAGATTTAGACATTGAATTGCGGACTGAATTCATCCACATTACTAACCAGGGCAATAAGTTATATCATCTTGGTTGAGTCAGCAACAGAAATTATTCACTCTTTTACAAATATGTTAATGATGAATCATTCTGAATGCTAGTGACTTCAAATAAGTTGGACCTGCTCTATTCTACTGTTAATGACTTTAAATATAAACTTGTGGTATGACAGAATAATTTAATAGAATAATTTAAAAATACTTTCTATCTCTTGTCCTATATGCACTTTTAGCGCCTTTCTTCTGTATGTGCATGCATGTGAACAATTCATCACCAGCACTCCCTCTCCCCAGTGTGTTCCCATACAGCCTGCTTTTCAGAGTCTGTCATTATGTTCAAGACGCCATTCTCACATTCTGTCCACTGTTATACTCTCCATCATCTTTGAAGGTGAATCTCTGCAAGCCTCCCAAGCTATTTCTCCTCCTTGTGTGTCTCACACTCCCTCTCCCTCTTTTGTTGTGTCTCCAAAGCCAAACTGACCAATCACACCAAAGCCAAACTGACCAATAAGAATGCTCAGGGAAACTGGACACACAGATTTTAGTGTTTTATTATGTAGTAGATATATACAGTATATATATATATATATATATTGTGCTGGACAACCGGAGGTTCATCCAGCCAGGACATCCCAGAACAGGAAGAAGGGAGAAGAGCAGCCTTTTCGGGACACTGCCTCCCCCGGGACACTAGGTGGCAGCTCCCCTGGATGACAATGGTTCCCCGGATTCCCTCAGGGCATCCTGGGACATGGAGTCCATTTCTTCAGCCCTGTTGGGTACTGTGGGTGCCGCCATGGGGAGCTCACAAAGAACTCGGGGACTCCTACTGTTACTGCGACCCGGAAGTACTTCAGAGGCATGAGGATGGAAGCCCGTAGTACTTCCAGGCTATTTGAGAACTGAGGATGTGGCATTGATCCAGAAGAAGAGAAGGAGTACTTCCGGGTCATGGATTATTTAAAGGACTGGTCAAGACCCAGCAAGGGGAGCCAGAATTGGGTGGTAGAGTGACGGAGCTGCTGGGTGGAGAGAAGGATTGTGTTTATGGTATTATTGATTATTGATTTGTGAATTGTGGAGTGTGCGGTGCTTTGTGCACTTTATTTGAAGAAATTATTAAAGAATACTTCTTGGTGCTTTTAAATGTGTGTCCTGGACATCTGTCTGTGGGGGTTTCTCGGGGCAACAGCACCTCTAGCGTCCACAATATTGAGCTTCTGTAAATTTGGAATTTTCCTTATGGAGAAATAGATAGAAAGATAGATACTTTATCTATCTATCTATCTATCTATCTATCTATCTATCTATCTATCTATCTATCTATCTATCTATCTATCTATCTATCTATCTATCTATCTATCTATTATACAGTGCCTTTCATATCTATCTATCTATCTTTAATACATAATATATTGTCTGCAGTTTATTGAAGCCCACGCAATTGTCATCTTTTATGTCCTCATTCACCAATTATTTAAAAAACAAATACAACAAAACCTACTGTGTTTGCTTTACTGTGCTCCCATTAAAGGTTACAAAATGATCTCTGTTTTCAGTAAACTGACACCTTCTTACAAGTTTCTTGACCTTTCTGAAATAAATATCAATTTTCTACCCTACACTTATTCTACCTAGAAAGCACCCCAAAAGAATGTAATTATGCCTTTAAAAAATTCCCACCAGACAGCACTTTCCGTTCTGTTTCATGTGAGAGTGTTTATACTGTATATATTAAATTAATATTTCCTGGGATACCTTCAGCTTACAAGTAGTACTAGGGTGTTGAACTGTGTTAGCCATTATGAATGTAGTGAAAAGTCAAGCAAAATGACACCTTTTATTGCCTAACTAAAAAGATTACAATATGCAAGCTTTCCAGGCAACTCAAGCCCCTTCTTCAGGCAAGATGTAAACTTTTTAGTTAACTAATAAAAGGTGTCATTTTGCTTGACTTTTCACTACACTCAGCTTACAAGAAAGACCTGATATAAAAAGAAAATCAACACTTATTTTTTGTTTCTGAAAATAATTCTTTTTTGGCACACACAACAGAAAGTCCAAATGCACAATAAAGTGTAATAATGGAAAATTATAGGAGACACTATGTAATTATAAAATGAGATTGGCGGAATAAACAGTGAACTCCATTTGCATGTGTTGACATTATCACTTATTTTATCTAAAGCCAGTAATGTAAAGTTCTGCCTGCTTGTTTATTAAAATATATATATTCTCTGCAACTCTTTCTGACATCTCTCACTGCTGCATTATTCTCTTTTTTATTTGTATTTGTTCATTCCAGTTCATAGTCCCGCATAGACAAAAAAATCTGCAAAGTGTTTTTTGAGTTGCTTGGCAGAACTTCTCGATTCTACTCCTGGCACAACATGAACATCTACCAACATCTGGGAGCCACTGATCAGTGTATTTTGAGCATTTAATTCAATGAAATCTACTTAGATGATTGTTACATTGCATTTTTGGTGACCAAGTGAGAATAAAATGTGATCTGAAATGAATTGATTTTTAAGTCTACAAATGTGATCAGCCCAGTCTAGTGGCAATTGTGGGTTTCAAACAGTAGGTTTATAACCAGCCCCCAAATGTGGACAGTTCTCCAGTCAAAAAAAGTACAACATACGACATGTTTGCAGTGTCCTGAAAGGAATACTCCACTCAAAAATTATATCATTTTTATATGATACTAACCCATGTAGTTTGTGGTGATGGCAGAGATTTTTTGCTTCAACGGTCAACAAAGTTTCTTATACTGTATAACAGGAGTCTATTATGACAAACGCTGAACAACAGCAACAAAGATCAAAAAGTCCATGACAGAATCTTTCATTGCTCGTGTAGCATAATCCACAAATCAAGTCATCCAGTTGTATAATCATAACGTCCTATACAAATGTATTTTTACTAAGATATTGTTAAATAAACTACTCCCAGAGGACACTCTCATGAATGAAAATGTAACACACTTAGTATTTGAATTGAAGACCAGCCTCATTCAATGGTCAGAAAGTCCAGCCCAGTTTCACCGAATATCAAGAATAAGCATTCCATGAGAGACATGTAATAACAGTTAAAGAAAAGTGAGTGAAAATTTTATCAAGAAGAGAAATGCCCTGGACTTCTGCATATCTGAGATGCTTCAACAAGCAGAAGGTCCAGTTCACCCAGTCATCACTATTTAATCTGTTATATAAAAAAATCTTGGGACGAGACAAGACTTTTTCAGAGAGAAACAAGATGAGACATTTTCAAAGAGATAATTTCAAATCTCATGAGACAAGACTTTGTGCCAAAAGATGAATTGAAAACCTAACAGGTCCAAGTAGGGGCGGAAGTAAAAGACAGACAGTAGAAGAAGAAAACACAAAGAGAAGAAGACAAAGTAGAATGTCGTAAAGAGGTTCATAAACGTTGGAGTGATACACATGCAGAGCAAGTTAGAGATTATGAAAGTACTAAAATTCGAAAGTCTCAAAAAACTGATAGTAAAGATCGCATTAACACAAACAAACAGAAATCATTACTCGGTGAAATAACGGAATAGCGAAAAGAGATCGAATATATGGACATACTGTAGGTAATAGTATGTAGATATTGTTCGGCTTTAAAGTTTAAGTCGGAGATTTGTAGATCATCAAATTTGTGTTGCCATCAGGGAAAATTACTGTTTCTTCCCAATGAAGAGGCGTATCCGCGAGAAACAAAAGATTTGTTATTTGGTGAAAGTGAACCCCACAAACACTACAGGCAAAATATCCAAATCTACAATAATCTGTATTCGCATCATTCAATGCTCAAAATGTAGATTTACATGATTCAGGACCAAACGCTGAGAATCTGTGGTCACGCAACAATTAAAGCTACTACAAGTTTAATTTCAAACAAACCACAATTCGGTCAGGTTTATATTTATGATCATGGGGAGGCGATGCAACATAGAATCGAAAGAGTAAAATGATCAGATGTATTAGAAATTCTACAGCCAATAATGGATACAAATCCATATGTCCAAAAGTATTGCACTTTACACAAAATTTATCTGAAAAACATGGACAAAGAAGTTTTCTTGGATTTCTATATGAATCTGAAAGATCGTGCTCGCATATTTAATAAACCAACATGTGATGAATTGTCAACGATAATAGTTTCGAAAGACAGAGATATCAAAGACAGAGTTGATATTCGTGTTTATCCAAAAGCAGAGCACGATTCGTCACAAGTAGCAGAACCGGGAAATGACTAGCGTGTAGGGCCCGTACTGGGGTTGGCGAGCAAAGCGAGCAGGGGGAAGAGCTCCCTAGTTTAATTTTAAATAAATAAATGTGTTATTTTTGCCCATCAACCTAACACAAAAACCCATAACGACAAAGTTAACACGTTTTGAAATCTCATTCATATAAGTGTAAAAACACTTTGCTGTGTCACTCCGAATTGTGCTAAGGTGCATCCTGTGTGCTTTAATCCTCCTTGAGACATGTCTGGAACTGGACTGGAGTCCACCTGTGGCACACTGAACTGATTGGACATCATTTAGAAAGGCACACATGTACCTGTGCATATGAGGTCTCACAGTTCACTCTGCTCGTCAGGACAAAAACCAACACATGAAGTCCAAGGAACTCTCTGTAGACCACTAGAATGAAACTGTGGTGAGTCATAGATAAGATCAAAGCGATAAACCCATTTCTAAAGCTTTGAATATTCCCAAGTACAGTGGCCTCAAGAATTGTGAAATAGAAGAAGTTTGGATACAATATGATTCTTTCTACAGTAGAGTAGGCAAAAACTGAGTAATCAGGAAGAAGGGCTTGGTCAGGAAGGTAACCGGTAACCCTGTGGTCACAGTAAGAGAGCTAGAACTCCTCTGAAAAGATGGGAGAATGTGTTGGAAGGACAACCATCTCAGCAGTACTCTTGAGTAAAAGGTACACTATATGACAGCCCCCCATGGAGTTTGCCAAACAGCATTTAGAGGATAGTGATAGTACGAGAAAAAAGATTCTCTGCCTTGATGAGACAAAAACTGAACTCTTTGGGTTGAACTCAAAGCACTATGACTAGGCATTACTCGTCACGTGGTGGCAACATCATGCTATGGGGGTGCTGCTTAGCCGCAGGGACAGGAAGACTGGTCAGAATTGAGGGAAGGATGAATGTAGCCAAATACAGAGAGGTTCTTGAAGAAAACCTGCTCCAGTGTGCCTGTGACCTCAGGCTGGGCAACGGTTCACGTTTCAGCAGAAAAATGACCCGAAGCATACATGGGGCTGTCAACTCTTTTGCTCTGGAAATGATGACATTTGGGGCGAAAAATGAGGACTTTTGAAGATGCCTTTCCCTATGATGTCATAATATGCCTTTATACTCTCTTTAATGTTTTTTCAAATGATATAAACCTTTAGTAACAATTTATCACTATAATTATGATATGATGGCCACAATCACAGCCACTGGCAAACTAATAAACCCATTAAATATTTTGAATACATCAAGCCTCTTAAATTAACAGACTTCATTCCTTCCATTCTTATTTGGATAGTTTAACTGTCATAAACCTGTAAAAAAATGACACACGTGGTAAATTCACTTCTAGTAAAATAAAAATAATTTTACTCTTTTCAATTTAGTTTATTTGCATTTATCTACATCCTTTTATATTTTTCCACTGAAGCTATTTTTCTCAGTAAATCTGATATAATCTGATAAAACTGATAAAACAAGGATATTGGTTGTTCATGTAGTCTGTGAACTTGCACTTTCTTTTTGCCAAATTGGGTATTCCTGAATTTATGTACATGAAAGAATTATGAAAATATTATTAAATTACTTGAAGAAGTGACTTATTACTTGATCAACTGATAACTAAAAAGATATTGAATTTATATTGAATAAACGTATGTTTTTTTTAATTCACTGAAACTTGAATAGTTGACTCAGTAGTTTACAATTATGAATCCATTTTGGAACAATGGGTGGTAATAACATACAGTAATATTTTCCCTTAAAATATTACAAAGCAGTACTTACTCGTACTTTAATATGACAGACTGTACCTATATGTATGAAATTTCTTGTTTAACCAAGCTGCTAAAAGAAGAATCAAAAATAAGATCTCACATACAAAACGTAAAATTATTATTTTGATTTTGAATAAATTCACTTAGTTATGGTGAATTAATATTACAAATAATTAAAGACAGGAACGACATGTACAGTTGTGGCCAAACGTTTTGAGAATGACACAAGTACTGGTTTTCACAAAGTTTGTTGCTTCAGTGTTTTTAGATCTTTTTGTCAGATGTTTCTATGGTATACTGAAGCAGCAAACTTTGCATAAACCAATACTTGTTTCATTCTCAAAATCTTTGGCCACGACTGTTTAATGAACTGTCTACTTACCAAGAAGGTAAAGCTGAATTCAAAAGATGAAGTGAAAAAGCCAAGTTGGACAGACAAAAGCCAAGAACTCGAAAGGTTGTTTCTATTCTCGTCAATAACTGCATTGTTTACTACCAGAACAGAGGTGTAGATTCTGAGAAAAAAGTGTGCGCACTGCTTTTGCAAATGCTGATTAGTTTACGGCTTTCAAATTTTACCAATGATAAGGAGAATTTCAAATTTTAGGATCCAAAAGTCTGGACATTTTCCAAATTTTATAAACTCCTCCGGACAGTCCATGGCGCGTAAAAAGTGAGGATGGTTGGCAGCCCTAAGCATACAGCCAAGACAACACTGTAGTGGCTTCAGAACAAGTGTCTGAATGTCCTTGAGTGACACAGCCAAAGCCCACACTTAAACCCTACAGAACATCTGTGGAGAGACCTGAAGATGGCAGTTCACAGACACTTACAGACTCTGAATCTAACGGAGCTTCAGAAAATCTACCAGGAAGAATGGAATAAACTGTCCAAATGTACTAGATGTACAAAGCTAGTAGAGATTTACCCAAGGAGATTCGAAGATGGAATTGCTGTCAAAAGAACTTCAACTACTGAATTAAGGGTCTTCATTTCAGATTTGATGTTTAATAAATTTGCAAACCTGTTTGAAAGCATGTTTTCACTTTGCAATTATATATTATTAATTGTAGATGGATGGGTAAAATGGCAAATTTGTCCATTTTAAATGAAAATGAAGGGGTCTGAATACATTCTGAACCCAATCAATGATAAACACCCTTCTTTCTGGGTCAATAGTATCAATCTTACTGGTCTCAAAATGGTATAATATTATTTTGCAATTCTTTTTGAGAAGTAATATCAGATTACTAGCTCATCACTAGTAATAGGCTAAATGTAGAACCTCTTTCATCCCGACCTCCTGGTTTCACACTCCGGGCTACACGTTCAGAGATGAAATATAGAAACTCTACTGGGATGAGAACCTGTCCAGTAATCAAACTACTTTATGGTGACGTTCTAAAGGTGGACTATGACTGTATTGGACAATAATACAGAATCAAGTACGTTAACTTATGTAATATCTGTTTTCTACACAAATACATGTACAGTAAAATGAACAGGAAATTGAATCAAATTAACCACTTTAATAATATTTAATTTGAAACCAAACAGATTGGGTGTGGGCACTAGAGGGCACTGCTGCTTCTCAAACCCAACACAACAAGACACCAGGCACAAGTTAAAAGCACAAAAGAGCTTTTTATTTTTGAGGAAACTCTTCCCCAAAGCGTTTTCCACCACTACAGCCACAAGTAAACAATACAGCACACACAGTTCTTCTTCTTTCTTTGTCTTTTCTCCTCCACTCCTCCAACAAGCTTCATCTATCTTCCACCCGACTCTGGCTTGTCCCTGTGAGGTCAGCCTGGTCCTTTTATATTGTCCAACCTGGAAGTACTTCTGCTCTTCTGCACTTCCGGGTCAGGCGAGAACCTTATGTCCCATGATTCTTCCACAGCACCCCATGGTGGCACCCACGGCACCCAAAAGGGCTGTGATAGAGAATTCCAAGTCCCATGGTGCCCTGTGGGAATTCCATCCTTTAGGTGCCCAGGCCAGGTTGGGCTGCTGGATGGCCGTCCCTTACATTGGTCAAATGAAGTAAACAAGCTGCATAGACAGACAGATTGGTACAGCGGTGGCTTAGTGCCACATCCACGTTTACCTTCAGATATCTAGGTGTGTGTCTGGGTATTTGTGTGTGGTCATTTCTTTCTCTTTATCATCGAAATATTAATACAAGTGATAGATTGCATGTCATCAGACACATTGACGTCTAACTGCTGCCCCCATTGATGTGCCTCTCTTTCCCTTCTGCACTTTATGGTAGGTTTCATGAACCTAATTCTGAATTTCCCCATGAAAATTCTTCATCATTCCTTCTGCACTCTTGGAAAACTTTGTTTAGCTCAAATCATTCAGAAGTCCACTTTTGTGTAAGCATGGTTAATTAATAGTCTTCTTTTAATATAAGCATTTCCATTTTTAGCTGGCATCTGACAAATCCCAAATGAGGGCATCTGTAAAAGATCAAGGAAATGGCACTTGTGGTTCTCAAGTTAACTTTTTTAGTCAACTGCATCAGTGACACAACATGCTTAATTCAACAGCATGCACCAGTGTAGTTTTCCAGTTAATTAGATCACTAAATTACCTTAATGCTGCCTTATTATTATATGTATAAATTAAAAAAGGCAAGCTATACAGTAGATAAAGCAAATACAAGTTAACATTTACTCTACCTTTTGAATCTTGTGGACTAGGCTTTTGCTACTTTACAAAATGTTCAGAAAAAAACTAAAATAGGTGTATAATGTTGAAAACACACATACAGTATCATTCCATTAACTGCTAAACAAATATACAGCAATGCTAAGTCAGGAAATGTAAACGTTCAGTCTATAATTCATAAAAATGAACTCAAATGGTTTGATCACTGCCATATGAAGATAAGTGAACCACATCCCTCCAAACTTGTGGAGGTTAAGCACAAAATGAGCCCATGTTGAACTTATGGACATTAAAATAATAAGACTGAATAATGAGGGCAGACTCCTATTCGTTCACAAAACAAATAAACTAAAGTGAGGGCAGTTGAAGGAAATCGTCCCAGCATCATTCAGCTCTTTCTTGGTAATATGAAAGCAGAACATTCAAGAGAAAATTCACATTCTATTCAGAGGGGACTTGAAGAGCAATTGAAAAGGAATGCTTGGAGTGACATCTTCTAAGGGAAAATGCAAATTAAGTCGGAACAGACGTTTGTATGTGCCACACTCTTTAAATCTAATGAAACAATCCCATATATATGATATGATATGATATAGGGTTGCCATTCAGTGGTTCCCAGGAATTCACTGGATGGCCAACCTAATTTTCAAGATACAATATGCCTTGGGGTTTTAATGTGATCCAGGAGTAATGACAAGTGAAGTTTTGTTATGCATGCGATTTTGCAGTTGCAAAACACAAAACTGTCAAAAATAAGGTTTTGGTTTTTAAACTGTTTTGTGATGGAAAAAAAGAGAAATATTGCTCTCCAAAGATTATGCCACAGACGAAAACACTTTTGGGCTCCTATCAATGCTGCGTCAGTCATCCATAGAATCTGCCATGCAGCTCCACAAGTTCTCATGTGCCTTGTGTAATGCCTGCCAGCACATTCATGGTGCCATTCTCCACTTCGCACCACACTTGTGGTCAGTGGTAACACCACCTGCACTCAATACAAGCCAATCCAAACTACACACTTTCTGGAAAATAAACAAACAAACTGGACAAGAACATAATCCATAAAATGGTTAGGTTTACAGATAATACCAATCAAGGTAGAAGGACAGATGATGTAGAATCTGCTCAGTTTTTACAATTTGGTCAGCATACAGGCTTGGTCAGATTTGCAGCAGATGAAATTTAATGTAAGGAAATGTAAAAAATATTGCATATAAAAAGTAGAAATGTTAGATCTGAATACAGAATGGGATTTCTGAAACTTGAAAGTACCCCTTATGATTAAGAAAGACACATCACTAACTACATCCAGACAGTGTATAGAAATGAGCAAGAAGGCTAATTAAATGTTAGGTTATATATCACGATGTGTGGGAGGTTATGCCTGACGTATATGACACCCCAGGGAAGCCTCACCTGGAGTACTGTGTTCAGTTTTGGTCTCCATATTACAATAAAAAATTGGGAGTGTGCTCCCCTCGACTTTCTCGTTAACAGAGATAGAGGAAAAGGTCATCAGAACTGCTTCCAGTTGCGTAATATTTCTCAAATATCATATGTCTTTGTCTGTCATCATAACTAATTGATAATATTGATGCATAATCATTTATCTCTATAATCAAACTTTATATTAAAATTATATTTTTTGCACTTAGGGAGGTTGAAAATGGTTAGGGTTAGGCTTAGGGTTAGGTGGAATCTACGGTGGAATTTTTTTCATGATTACATATGCATTACCTAGATTACGTGCAAAGTAAAAAGAGTTATAGTCACCTGAAAACATAGAAAAAGTGTTAGAATTATGTAATATTTGTTGCAATAAATTGCTATAGATAAAACTGTATTTAGCTACACTTAATTATCAAAGTGATGGCAGAAATAAAAAAAAATCACAAAATTAAATGTATTATCAGGAACACAACAGGGATGTATCAGCTTATTGTTCCCATTACATCGTTATATTTACATGGCATATTCATTGTTTACATGTTATTGTTAAACTGATGATGCATACATTAAAATAAAATTAATAATAGTTATTGAAAGAATATGCGTTATATTGAATACAGTTTTTAATTTCATATACATATTTATATTTCCATGATACAAAAATTTAGATGGTTGTTTAAATGAAATAATACTCCTGGTTGAGTAATTTTTCTCAGATTTCATATTTGTTTGCTTTTCATCATTATAAATATCTATACAAAATTTGAATCATCTAACTGTAATTATAACCATAGTTTATTTGAAAATTCATGAAAGTATTCAGTTAAAAAGTGGCTCAAAAGTTGATAGGATTCCTTATTTTTGATATAAAGCAGGTGTACAAAATCTCATTGACGGAGGTCAGAAAGAGTTTTTGACTTATCGTGTTTACACACAGACATAATTTCAAATATGGTATTTTCTGACTCAGGAAGGTCTAAAACGTCAAGATTCAACAAAATCTAGCGGTCACATTTTTTCACGATTCCTATACTTTCTCTATACATGGTATTTTTGGACTCAGGAAGGTCTAAAACATCAAGATTCATCAAAATCTCACGGTCAAATTTTTTCACGAATCCTATACTTTCTCTATACTATGTTTATGAGAAAGTAAAAAAGACATAGCATCACAAGAGAAAGTCTTGAGAAGAGTGACTAGGCTGATACTAGGACCAAGAGGTATGAGCTATGAAGAGAGACTGAAGGAGCCAAATCTTTTCAGATTAAGAAAATGACAATTAACACATTGATGGCTGGACTATTTATTACAAAGATGCTACAGGGTCTATGCATATATCATAAACAATGAACTTTTCCACAACTCGTAAAAAATATAAAGAAGCACTAGAAATCAACAGTTTTATTATCAACAGTAATATGTAAAGAAACTGTCAATTACTTTATTTTCAACAGCAACATGACTAAAAGTCTCTATTTGAATGAAAGTCCTAGAAGGATGACACCTCGCAGAGTACAGGCTTAGAGTGGTGGCTCTAAGGCTAGGGACCTGCACTGGCACTCGGAAGGTTGCCGGTTCGAATCCCATAAATGCCAAAGGGGACTCTGCTTTGAGTAAGGCCCTTAACCTGCAATTGCTGAACGCTTTGAGTAGTGAGAAAATCACTATATAAATGCAAAGAATTATTATTAGAAGCACATGTGATGCAAATATAACACATTTCTTTGCACTGTCCATGCTTGTTGCAAACAACACATTTGGTAGTGGGCGACTGTTAGCACTCAGTTGGCTGCAGAATGTCCATGTAGTTCTGTCCTGACAGCTTGATCACTGTCAGTAACATTAAAATATTCATCTTGCAAAACATCTAATTGTTTTAAAACATCAGAAGCTCTATACCTTTTTCACGACGACTGTCTAATTATAGCACTGCTTACTGCAAGCTGATGCCACTAAAAAAATGAAAAATCTATGGCTATCCACCAGAGGGCAGCATGATAGTAGGTAACTGGGATAGGGCAGCTAAGCTCACCAGCAAACTGGCTGCGTCTGTAGTGTAGTATATGAGTTCTCTCGTATGTCGTGTTTTGACAGCTTCAATGACATACAAATTAACTCATACCTCAAAGTGTTAAGAGTAGAGGTGATTGAAGTGGAAAGGAATTAGGACAGTGGATCCCAGTTGTTACTTTAAAATATTCTCTGCTACAAGAACATGGGGACACAGTCAGAAACTTGTTAAGGGTAGATTGCACAAAAATGTTAGAAACTGAGTAGAACGAAAGACACATGGAATAAATTATTAAGTCGCGTGAGGGAGTGCTGGGGCTGCATGTATAAAACCTTACTTAGATTCTATTCTAAAATTTTGCATATGCTTTTAAGGCAAAAACAGCGTATACACACACACACACACACAACAAAAATTGGTTTTATAAAACCATACATATGCCAGATTCCACATTAAGTTCCTTCAGAAATCTTAAATCAACTTAAAACTCTGCACTAATGCACATACTTTTAGTTCTTCCCGCTCACCTCCCACCAGTAAAAAAGTATGGCTTAAAAAAATGCCACATTTGAATATTCATGAATTAATCACCATATAACTTTTGCCATGTTCCTGAATGAGGCGTTTACCTTCAAAGCATGGGGGAATGCAGAAAAATTAAACTTCAGTGGATGTTACCGTGAGGCATTGATGGCATTTGGTGGAATTTAAGGATTGGCTGGGAGGCCTCCTCTCCAACAGATGCACTCTTGTTACTGAAAATGCTTTCAAAGAAAGGGTATTTTTTCTTAATTTTTAAGACCACAGTTAATGTAAATATGTTTCTCAATGAATAAGGTACACAATGGTGCAGTGATGGCACTGATGCCTTGTGGTAAGGAGTCTGGGGAATGAATCTCAGGTTAAACTTTACATGGACTTTGCATGTCCACTTGGGTTTGCTCCAGTTTCCAGGTTAAGTGAATTGCTGATGTTAAATCGCCCTGCGATGTGCAGTATGTGTGTGTTCACCCTGCAATGACTGGCGCCCTGACAGAGGCTATTCGTATCTGCCCATAGCTTTCTAGGATAGGCTCTAGCTGCCCCGTGCTTTGGATACATGGGTTTAGATGATGGATGGATCAATAAATATTATAATCCGTCCTGCCCCAAGCAACTCTTACTAGAATGTCACCGATCCTTAACACAGATAAAGAAATACTCTAAACGATTTCAATTATAGGTTTGTTCACTATTTCATATTTAGTTCGAGAGAGGTTATTTCAACCTGAATATATTGTATTCTGTATTGTCTTCATTTACACACCCGAAAGACACTTCTGTCGGCAAACAGATCCCCGGTAGTCAGTACAAGCATTTGAAATGGGCTTACTGTATGCCTTCCTGTACAAACAATGGTGTTGTGGCCCGAACAAACCACCATCACACCTCACATATATCCCTGTTGCAAAATTCTTAAAAAACAAAAAATGTAATATCTGTCTCTTTGACGAAGCAAATAAAAAATAGAAAAATGCACCAACTTTCAAATCAGTTAACTAAGTTGGACTTAAATATTACGGTTATTTTACGCTTTACTATTTCAGCCATGGCTGCCGGAAGTGCATCTATTAAATACTGACTTAAAAGGAGTGAGAAGTCCAGCAAAATGACACCTTTTATTGGCTAACTAGAAAGATTACAATATGTAAGCTTTTGAGGAAACTCAGGCCCCTTCTTTAGGCAAGATGTAATACAGAAACTGGAGTTCCCTGTGTTTATATACACACTAGGACAAATAAGGACATTGGTAAATCTTTAAGTGAGACATCTTAAATGTAAAAAATTAATAGACCTCTTCAGGCTAAGATTCATTTAACAAGAGAGAAGAACAATGTATGGTCAAGATCTTTGGATAAGATAACTGTCCAACAAAGTCTTTTGAAGTTTCTGATGAGTTTTTCAAAACAATGTGGATCTGTGTCAGTCTGAGAGATGCAAACAATCCTCATACCTGGCCATAAAACACTTGTCTGTATTCAAACCAATTACAACATGGTTTGAATAGAGACAAGAGTTGTATGGCCATGTATGAGGATTGTTTGCATCTCTCAGACTGACACAGACAACTTGTCTACAGATCCACATTGTTTTGAAAAACTCATCAGAAACTTCAAAAGACTTTGTTGGACAGTTATCTTATTTAGAATTATTTATATTAACATTAAATCATCACTCAAACAAAGCAAACATTTTTTGTTAATTAGATGTTGACCTGGATCAAATCTCCTCATTTAGCCTGGAAAATATACTGATGTAATTTGATTTAATCCCTGTCTTCTGTTTTTCACATTTTTAACTTTTATTTCTTTTCTTTCTTTCTAATAAAAAGTTATTTATATTGCAAAGTCATATGAGGCAGGCTGCTAAAAATATTACACTTTTTTTCTTGGAAATTTCACTTTCACTTGTGAACAATTTACTGTAAGCTCGAACCGCATGCATTAATTTAGTTTTATGATAAAATTCTGGGATTGTAAAGTTGAAAAGCTGGTTATATAAACAGAGTTTCCTAATCAGCTAAAATAAGCAGGGCTGCTGACTGATGTTGTGCTTAAGGTGTTGCACAAGGCAATCGGTCCAGTCCCATCAGTGGGTCACAAGTCACTTAACCCAACAGGGCCGGCACAGGACTGAAAGAAATGAGTACTGGAAAGGCTAAAGTGTTCATCTTGAAAGACTCTCCTGTCTCAAATAATGTTTGTGTTTAGATCAGGGGTGGGCAAATTCATTCCTGGAGGGCCGCAGTGGCTGCAGGTTTTTGTTCCAACCCAATTGCTTAATAAGAAGCACTTATTGCTCTAGAAACACTTCTGCTTCATTGTAGTTATCTCCCTCATTAAGATTATGAACCCTTATTGCTTATTTAAGTCTTAAACAGCTGCATTCTCGGTTTTTAATTGCTCCTTATTAGCAATAAGATGCAAATGACAAAAGAAAGCAGCAGTTATCCATTTTGCTTGTTACCCTTTACACCTGTGTGTATTTATCGTGCACTATTTGATTTAATTAAATACTTGGAAGGTAAGAGAAGAGAAAAAAGTGAAGGATTGAGAATTACCCCTCTGTTTTACACTTCAAAGTATTTGGATGATATCCTTAGAATGGAAAAAAAAATCTAGGATATGAGAATGACTTGACATAGCAGAGTTAAAGCACTAACAAGCCATGAAATGTAATTATTGGCAAGGATTGTTTTCTAATTAAGCAACTGGGTTGGAACAAAAACCCGCAGCCACTGCGGCCCTCCAGGAATGAATTTGCCCACCCCTGGTTTAGACTAAAGTGTAGAAAATCGTGATGTTATTATTACATTAAATAAAAGGCTGCTGCAAAAACATTTTCAGTTTTAATTGTATAATTTTTCTCTTGTGACAAATAAGGTTCTATCTATCTATCTATAATATAGTGCCTTTCACATCTATCTATCTATCTATCTATCTATCTATCTATCTATCTATCTATCTATCTATCTATCTATCTATCTATCTATCTATCTATCTATCTATCTATCTATCTATCAATACCCCCAAGCTGCCAGGTGGAGCCCTCCCGGCAGCACTGAGGTGCCCCGAATGCCAGCAGGGAATTATGGACATTGGAGTTTTCCTTTACAGCCCTGCTGAATACCATGGGGGCCGCTAGAGGGTGCTGCAGGGAGGAACAGCGATTATTTGCCCTACACCCCGTCACGTCATCCCTCTTGTCCATGTGACTCGGACGTACTTCCGGGGTGAAGAAAAAGGATTATTATCTGACCCGGAAGTGTTCCTAGTCGCGTGGACAGAGAGGGCAAAACACTTCCGGGTCATGGACTATAAAGGACTATGGGAAATCCCAGACGAATGAGCTGAGCTGAGTGGAAGGGTGGCAACGCGTCTGGGAGTGGTGGATTGATTATTGGTTATTGTTTATTGAGTATTGTGGAGAGGAGGGTGCTTTGTGCACTTATTTATTATAATAAAGTCATTTTGGACTTTTACGTGGTGTCTAACATCTGGTCTGAGGCTTCAAGGGGTCACGGGGACCTTAAAACTGTCACAGTGGTGTAGTCGGCAGGATTCTCTGTTCATCGGTTTGGCAGAGGACCTGTTTATAAATTTTATGTTGACAGAGAACCCTAAGACGGCAGCGTCAGGACACACAGTAACATCGCCAAGTCCGTCATGGGGAAGAAAAAAAGCAAACAAAGCGACAGCACCTGTGGAGGATCCGAGCTCGTCATGCCCAACACTCAGGATGAGCTGAGGAGCGACCACACGGGGCGAAAGGCGCATACAGTGAATAACGACCATCACGAGGTACGTGCCGGGGAGTTTAAAGAAAATCCTTTTAAAGTAACACATTTTGTCCCGTGCATGTGCCTCGGAGAAGACCATTGGGAGGCTTTGCGAGAGGCAGAAGAAATTCCCGGTGATGGTGGTGTGCTCCTGTGCGAGCTGACGAGACCTAAAGGGGACTTCTGCATGTCAGCTGCCGGCGAAGGACACGTGATCAACCTCGATGCAATTTGGGAAGGAAAAGGTCTGCGTCCTGCTGCTTGCGAATTCACCCTCAAAGAAACGGACTTAGACTTTCCGAAGGGGAAGGGGGAGGCGAGCGAATCACCGCTCACCCCACGAAAAGGTAAAGAGGGCCGAGAAATGGCTGATTGAGCAGTCAGCCAAAGATGGCGGCCCGGTTCTCGATTAAGAACTCCAATTCCCAGAAGCCTCCGCGAGTCCCGTCAGAGCACATGTCGACAGCAGATGTGCTCATTGGCTCCCGGCCAGTAGGTAAGGAGAATGAGGAAGTGAGTTTGCCTCCGGTCGAATTAAATAACTTTGTAGACGTGCAGGACCTCGGAAAACTGATTGAGCCCGTACGAGGTGTTTTTCAGATGCTACAGGCTATAACGAAGATAGTCGGAGACCTGGGAGTGACGGCCGAAGTGCTGATAAAGAGGGTGGAGGAATACCTGCGGTGGTTTGGTAGGGAGCCCCCTGTCTTATATGATTTGGCGGTACAGGTTAGTAATGCCGGTACCGTACAGCATACAGGGACGCAGTGTGATCTGGGCCCGCGTTTAATAAGTAGCGGGTGCCAAATCACTGCGTGCACTACAAAAGAATGTGGAACATTGACCAAGTGGTCGAAGGAAGGGCCAATCGAATCGGAGCAGCTGGATGGTGCTCTCTCTCGGAGCGATTCGATCCTGAAGACCCTGACCCATATTATAAATAAATCTAGAGAGGTGCAAACAGCAAAAGGGCTCTCTTTAATAAACAGAGAGACTCAGACTGTGAGAAAACCCCAGAGTAAGCAGGAGATCCCAAAAATAAAACAGGGGTCTCCTAACAAAATAGAAAAGGGAGCTGAGAGCTCAAGGGCACCGCTGAAATCCTCCTCGGTGGAGAAAGGGGCGAAGCCGGCAATTCTGAACTGTTTTCAATTCCGCAGAGGGAGAATAGCAGGAGGAAAGAGGCAGTGCTATGGATGCTGAAGGACGGGTCACATTTGGAGATATTGTCCTTGGAGAACAGAGGACCAGATGACTCATTGGACTAATATTCCCCGTAGGTTCTCCAGGGAATACAAACAAAACTTCCGCCAAGATCCGTCCGGAAATTCCTCCTGGAGGAAGACATCCCTCTCGGGGCAAGCCGCTCCGAATCACGATTCTTCGCTGGGGGGAAAGTACTGTGAGATATAAAGGACGATGGGAAATCCCAGATGAATGAGCTGAGCTGGGTGGAAGGGTGGCAACGTGTCTGGGAGTGGTGGATTGATTATTGGTTATTGTTTATTGAGTAGTGTGGAGAGGAGGATGCTTTGTGCATTTATTTATAATAATAAAGTAATTTTGGACTTTTACCTGGTGTCTAACGTCTGGTCTGAGGGTTCAAGGGGTCACGGGGACCCTAAAACTGTCACACTATCTATCTATCTATCTATCTATCTATCTATCTATCTATCTATCTATCTATCTATCTATCTATCTATCTATCTATCTATCTATCTAGCAAATATTGGCCCCTGGCTGAATCCACTGGTTGTCTGCTAATCTCAAAGACATCATTCCAGGCAGTTCCAAAATGGCCAAGTGCAAGTGAGTTTGAGTGTGTGTGTGTGAAATTTTGCACTTACATTTATTTTGGAGTATTTTATATATTTTCTGTTAATATTGGTTCATTCATTTGTTATGTAGTATTTTATTGCAGACACAGGCCACATATCTCTTCTTGTTCTATTAGACCTGAGCAAAGAATTTGACACCATAGACCACGGTATTCTTATAAATCACCTTATACAATAAGTGGGCCTCTCAAGCAGTGGTTTCAGACTTGTTTCAGTCTTATTTAATTGTTTATTAGTTGTGGTGTTTGTAGTTCAGGGATCCATGATAATTACATACAGTGTACTACAAAGATCTGTTCTGTTCCCACAGTTATTTACAATCTACATGCTCCCATTAGGCCACATTATATTGAAATACAAGGTGAACTACAACAGTAAATGCAGATGACATGCAGTTTAACTTATCCATAGCGTCTCATGACCCAGATACTCTGTGTTCTCTGATCCAGTGTCTTACTTCTATTTCTGAATGGATGAGTAGTAATTTCCTAAAGCTAAATAAGGAAAATAAACTGAAATCTTAGTTGTTGATAAAAGTGGGAAAAGTGAAGGTCGTAGATAAAAACTTGATCCCTTAACATTTAAAGTAAGGGCAGACGTAATGAATTTAGATGTAATCATGGACTCTGACCTAAACCTTTAATTGCACATTAACCAGATTACGAGGACTGAATTTTTTTATTTAAGGAACATGGCAAATGTTTGACCTCTTATAAACTTTTGTTTTGACTTGACTTCTGTAGAACAACATTGGTTGTAGTTATTTCAAAATGCAGAAGCAAGAATCTTAATCATGAAAAGAAAATATGAGCACATTTAATCAGATTTAGCATCGTTCCACTCCTCCACTACTCCTTGAAATCAAAGGGTTATCCACAAAGTGCTCTCTTTTAAGGTCAAAAGAAAAGAAAATTACGCTCTCATGCATTATCCAACCATGCCTGACACTGTGACTATACAAGGCGCTCCTTTCTGGATGGATAGTACTACTGTACTGTATATCAGCTGTCCATTGTGAGCGGATCATTTTCAGGTGACAATAGTTAAGCATTTGGTCTGCAGTACATAGTGAAATATAGAAGCATTTGCTTTAGAAATGTGATAAAGTGAATAAAAGACAAAAATGTACTAGGAGAAAATTTGATGTAATACACAAAATGTACCAGGAGATGATTAAGAAATCAGCAGATGTCCTGTAAATAACAAGACTGGAAAGTTGTCACATACACAGAGATTTCAAGGATAACAGCTGAACCTGAAGGATATAACAAGAACAAGACTGTAATAGAACAGACTTTATTTCAATAAGTCATTGGGGTGTTCTCACACACGTGAGCACGGGAGGCAGCTAAATAGCTCAAAACAGGATAATTCCATGCCAGACCAGGGGGTGGCAGAGTGCACTGATCCTTTCTTTCTTTGCTCTGCAGACCAACCATGGTAAATTCCACGTGGGCCCAATGACATCACTTCTGATTCCTGCCCAGATGCCGTCATTTCCCCTATCCAGCTTTAAAACTGCCATTTTTTGTCTGGCACCTCAGTTCTGTTTGGACTAATGTCTGTAAAGACCATTGCTCAAACCTTTGCCTTTTTCACAGCTAGTTCTCAAGTATATGCCCTAAATCTTTTTACAGTGTCGAGGACATCATTTTATAGCGTAAAGCAACAAACCAGTCAGAGTAAATGTATGCATTAATGCAGCGCTGTTATGTAAATTCAGCTGTTTATAAAACAGACCTGTCTTTACTTTTTTAAACCATTCTGTAACACAATGTAATGAATTTTCTCTCTTTAACAGTTGCTGAAGAGATAAAGACACAATGGACAAGTTTCTTCCCGCCTGGTTTCTGACTCAAAGAGGTTTTACCAAACTTGTCCAAGTAGAGGATAGTTTCATTCTTTAATTAATACTAGCCATTCCCTGGTGCTTGACCCACGTAGTAGTGAAACAGGACAAACTTTACAAATCAATACACAAAAAGGTATCACTAGCTAAGCGGAGGCAAGTTCCTCTGTCTCGGATTAACGCAAATATATTGCTCCTGCAAGCGAACTGTGATTCTTAGCACAGTGAGAGAAGTCGCAAAATCAACCAGAATGTTCAAGCAAATTCTAGAAAAAAACCTTATCCAAATCCATTAAGTAGTTCTCTCATTTGCTAGCTAAGCAGATGTAAGATACACCCAGAAGCTGGCACGTAAGTGAGGAGGGCCCTGCACCTCCCCTCGGCCCACTGCGTCTCTCTCAGATTTGCGCAAATAAATCGGTACCACAAGCGAACTCTGATACTTAGCCTGATGAGAGAAAGTTGCAAAATCAACCAGAATGTTCAAGCAAATTATAGAAAAAAACCCGATCTAAATCCATTAAGTAGTTCTCTCATGAAAGTGGACAGTGTAGCAGGTAAGGCTTTTGTCCACCTCTTGGACCCTCAGGTACCACTCCAAACACCAGGTATAAGCACAATACTTCTTTATTTTACAACTATACTGTGCACAAATCACCCTCCACTCCACACTACTCATATAAACTCTCAACAATACAATTCTCTCTCCTCCTCGCCCAGACACTTAGCCACCCTACCTCCCAGCTCAGCTCAATGTCTGGGCTTTCCCACATCCTTTTATATACCCTGACCCGGAGGTGTTCCTGCCCAACAGTCCACAGTTCCATATTCCTTCCGGGTCAGGGTAAACAGTCCTTTTCTTCGACCCGGAAGCACATCGTTTCTTCCTGTCATGTCACCATGATGTACCCCCGGGTTATAGGGCACATAACAGCCCACGAGCCCCCCCCACAGCGACTCCCGGTGGCCCCCAAGGTATCCATCAGGGCTGTGTGTAGAAACTACAAAGTCCATGAGGCCCTGCTGGAACTCGGGGCACGTTCATGCTGTCCGGAGAGCTCCTCCTGGCGGCCTGGGGGTGAGGGCCAGAATAAGAAGCTGGCAATCCACCACAACAGACATATATATATTGTGATAGATGGCCAGGAACCCTGCCCCACCGGGATGCCTGGAGGAAGGACGGACCGGGAGAGAGTGGCACTATTCTTCCCTGGGCGCCTGGACGGTCCTTGAACCCTGGAGGACAGCGCTTCCAGTACACCAGGAAGTGCTGACGGACTAGGGATGGTGTACGCTTGGAGTGCTTCCGGGTGCAAGGTCAGCACTTCTGCCACACTGGGGAGTGCTGCCGGAAGGTCGTCATCATGCTCCTGGAGCACATCCGGGGCAAGATAAAAGGGGCCGCCTCACTCCATTCTGGGAGCCGGAGTCGGGTGGAAGAGGACGGAGCTTGTGAGAGAGGAGTGGAGGCGGCTGAAGGAACAAGGACTGAGCTAAATTTGTAAATAGGGAGAATAAAACGTGTGTGTGTTTTGAACATCTGGAGTCATGTCTCTCTGTGGCCGGGCTATCTTTTACTATATGTATAGAGATGTTGGTTTCTTCTACACCATTTAAGTTTATCCACCTCTATCTGGCGATAATCCTAATACTAACTCACAGCATTTTCCCTGCCGGCAACCAATTCAGGTCCCTTGTCCCATAGTGAGAGATAAACGTCAGCACAAAGGTCTCTGTTTCCCAAAGACACATGCAGAGACTTGTAGGCCTACTAAGTCTTCCGCACCATTCAGATGAACTTTAAATGAAGTGTGACAATGTGCCATTACAGAGCCATTTCTCAATGGAGTGCCACTTCACACCAATACGTCTGATACAGTTAAGTGCCATTTTCAGTATTTTACACTTTTCGCATTAGTTTTAAATAGTAACAAAAGGAAAAACGTCCAACTAAAGTCAGCCCATTACAGGGTGGAACCGTAGGAGGTGTGACCAGTTTGACTTTGCTGGTGAAGGACCACACTCTGCCTTTATATGCGAGGCCGGGGAGTCAGTCCTTCAATGGTTCATTGATGTTTGGAGTCTGCATTTCTTTGTGAGTATTTATTTAGGTTTAGGTTTAGGTTTAGGTATTTTCTAGGTTCTTGGATTTATTACTTACATTTTTTGTTTTTTTCAAAATTTGATTTCATATTGGAACTTATTTTTTTCTGGGTTACCTTCTTAGTTAAACCATTTTTGCCTTATGCTGTTTTGAACTTTAAATAAAATTCTTCATTTGAAAGGATTTTATGTTGAATGTATCTTTAAACCAGAGGTCTTACAATTAATATCCCTTGTTGGGCATATTTGGTATATTTTGGGGCATTTAGATATATATTTTGAACTTTAACAGACACCATTTTTGGTTTTTGCAGGGTGAAGACTGCCTGTGGTGGTTGGGGCTAGATGCCTGGGGTAAGATCATATCTGGGCAGGCTAGTTAAGGTCCTGGCCTGTTTTGTGTAACTTTTCAGAAGCCTTACACTCTTTTCACTATTTGGTGCGCACCTACCTGTAGTGCCTCTTGTCTTGTAATAATTCATTACATTTGTTTAGTGCTTTTCAGATTCAAAGTGCATTACATAGACAGTGGTGACCCATTTTAACCATCACCAATGCGTAGCATCCCCCTTACATGCGCCGTTATGCTCACCACACATTATCTATTAGGCGAGGAAGAGCTAGCCGAGAAGGGACAGGATATAATTAGGGGCCACAATGACAAGGCCGTGGTAAGCAATTTAGCCAGAAAATCAGCAAACATTCTACTATTTTTAAAAAGATTCTAGGGATCTTCTATGAGCACAGGAATATCAGAATCTTGGTTTTATTTCTTATCTGAAGGACAGTGACAATTTTTACGTCACAGTGTCCTTGTCAATGCACTGGGATATTGCAATCCTGATTGTCGCCTGATGGTCTCACAAACTGCTCTCCCAGCAGCAATCCAAGCTTTTCCTAGACCTAGATGGTCTTCCAAGTACTGGCTGGACCCACAAATACTCAGCTTCAGTTGGATTATTCATCCATCCATCCATTCTCCAACCTGCTATATCCTAACTACAGGGTCACAGGGGTCTGCTGGAGCCAATCCCAGCCAACACAGGGCGCAAGGCAGGAAACAAACCCCGGGCCACCGCAGGACATACACACATACACACCCACTAGGGACAATTTAGAATCGCCAATGCACCTAACCTGCATGTCTTTGGACTGTGGGAGGAAACCCACGCAGACACGGGGAGAACATGCAAACTCCATTAAGGGAGGACCCAGGAAGCGAACCAGGGTCTCCTAACTGCGAGGCAGCAGTGTTACCCACTGTGCCACCGTGGATTATCTGTTGTGAAATGCAGTTGGTATGGCTGCCCTACCATATCACCAGCACTATGCTACCCCAACAAGCAGAGCCGGACTGACGTTTACAATCAGCCGGTGCTTCCTGGCATTCATAGCAACCAGTGAAATAAACTAATGGTGAAATTATATAATGTTACTATACTGGAAAACAAGCAGGCGTTATTGCACTGTAGTGGGCACAAATCCTTTCGGTTTAACGTTGGAGGGTTTCTTTTCTGGTTGGTTGGTTTCTTGTTTTTCAAGTTTAGACTTTGCGTGCGTCTCACGCTCTGACAGTTAAACAGGAGCGCTATGATGAGAGGTGCTTTTGTGATTAAAGTTATATAGGAAGATTGTTTCAAAGTTTATAATATACTTTGAATTATATTTGGATGTTGTATGGGTTTTGGTATTTGTTACTGTGTATTTATTTTGTTTTATTTTTGTTTCAGATTTTAAAAACGTGTAGCATATGTTCAGATTTTTAACGTTTTTTTTTTCCTTTTTCCATCACAGAGACTGAATAAGCTACACAAAATGTTTTATTTTTTTTATTAATGAAACATGTATGTGAGAGGAATGAGTTGTGTTTTTAAATGTACCTGTTGTTCTTTATTTCGTGATAAGTTTGTTAATGAACGTGTCTTCTTTAAAAAATGCTGGACAGAATTCTATGGAACTGAGACATTTTTTGAGTCTTTTGTCTATTGAAGAAATCCAAAGTGGTCTTTTTTGACCACCACTTCAAACTTTGTGGAAGAGTATTCAGCATTACCATCCCAACACTGACAGCGGCTCGGCTGTGGAGATTCCAGACTCACAGTTGAAATTGCAGTCATAATCTCTGCATTGGTGATTCCACTGACAACTACTTTTTGTAGTTCAGTGCTTTTAGTAAATTTGTTTTGATATAAATATTATAGAAATACATGGTTTATTTATTCATGAAGTGCTGTTCCACACTTTATCAGAGGTTGTCTTGAGACTAATATTTAAGAGGTGAAATGTTTATGTAAAAGCTGAACCTACTGTCTCTTCATTTATAAAAAATTCCAAGACAAAATGGTGTTTGTTGGTTTTTTGAGTCTGTGACTGTACAAGAAAACTAATGTATATTGTGTGGCCTGGCCTGGGTTAGACTTGGGATTCCCGGCCTGAGTAAGCTTCCCAGTCTGGCCCTGCCAACAAGAATTGACATAGCATTATAGAGGTGACTGTGTGCAGAGGGTGCAGACCTATAAATACCTGGGAGTGCAGCTGGATGATAAATTAGACTGGACTGCCAATACTGATGCTCTGTGTAAGAAAGGACAGAGCCGACTATACTTCCTTAGAAGGCTGGCGTCCTTCAACATCTGCAATAAGATGCTGCAGATGTTCTATCAGACGGTTGTGGTGAGCGCCCTCTTCTACGCGGTGGTGTGCTGGGGGGGCAGCATTAACAAGAAAGACGCCTCACGCTTGGACAAACTGGTGAGGAAGGCAGGCTCTATTATTGGCATGGAGCTGGACAGTTTGTCATCTGTGGCAGAGCGACGGGCACTGAGCAGACTCCTGTCAATCATGGAAAATCCGCTGCATCCACTAAACAGTGTCATCTCCAGACAGAAGAGCAGCTTCAGCGACAGACTGCTGTCACCGTCCTGCTCCACTGACAGACTGAGGAGATCGTTCCTCCCCCAAACTATGCGACTCTTCAATTCCACCCGGGGGGTTATAGGTTGGGTAAACGTTAACATTATAAAAAGTTATTGTCTGTTTTTTACCAGCATTGTTATCAATCTTTAATTTAATATTGTTTTTTGTATCAGTAAGGTGATGCTGGAGTATGTGAATTTCTCCTTGGGATTAATAAAGTATCTATCTATCTATCTATCTATCTATCTATCTATCTATCTATCTATCTATCTATCTATCTATCTATCTATCTATCTATCTATCTATCTATCTATCTATTACAAAACATTCTCAGACCCACTTAATCTCTCATTCCCCATAATGGTGACTTTGGATTAAGTCAGTTTTGTTAAATAAGTAGGAAAAGGGTGGAGTGCCCTCTCAGGGTTGGTAGCGAGATCCTGCCCCAAGTGGAGGAGTTCAAGTATCTCGGGGTCTTGTTCACGAGTGAGGGAAGAATGGAGCGTGAGATCGACAGGTGGATCGGTGCGGCATCCGCAGTAATGCGGGCGCTGCATCGGTCTGTCGTGGTGAAAAATTTACCAGTAGATCTATGTTCCTACCCTCACCTATGGTCATGAGCTATGGGTAGTGACCGAAAGAACGAGATCGCGAATACAAGCGGCTGAAATGAGTTTCCTCCGCAGGGTGTCTGGGCTTTCCCTTAAAGATAAGGTGAGAAGCTCAGTCATCCGGGAGGGGCTCAGAGTAGAGCCGCTGCTCCTCCGCATCGAGAGGAGTCAGATGAGGTGGCTCGGGCATCTGATCAGGATGCATCCTGGATGCCTCCCTGGTGAGGTGTTCCGGGCACGTCCAACCGGGAGGAGGCCCCGGGGAAGACCCAGGACACGCTGGAGGGACTATGTCTCTCGACTGGCCTGGGAACGCCTTGGGATTCTCCCGGAAGAGCTAGAAGAAGTGGCCGGGGAGAGGGAAGTCTGGGCATCTCTGCTCAAGCTGCTGCCCCCGCGACCCGACCTCGGATAAGCGGGAGACAATGGATGGATGGATGGATGGATGTTAAATAAGTTATTTTCTAATATGCTGTATCCAGTAGGGGGCACTAGCTCCCTTGTTGGACTGTGTTCTTTTTTAATTGTGTTACATAATTTGAAACTACATACCCCAGTCAGAAAACACACAGGAGAAATAACTTAGCTTTCTTTAATGACGGTTTACGCTGCATGCAGGAAGCCATGACAAGAACCCAGTTTGGGAATGAGGGTCCGATGTATAGAGTATGCCATTTTCGTCACTGCGTTGACAATTCACTGGTGACAATACGCACAATGTTTGATTCTTTTCATACTATGGAACAGGAGCACTGTCTAATAAGTGACCTATGAATTATGTCACACTTCAAGATACCAGTTGTACCATGATAAAGTCGGACAATGCATCTTGTTCAATTTTGCAACTCGTGATGCAACCTTCTTCTTTGTCGCACCCCCTGGAGGTGTGGGCACTCAATGCTGGGAAACCTTAGATCAGGGGTCTCAAAGTCCAGTCCTGGAGAGCTACTGTGGCTGCAAGTTTTCATTCTAACTCACTTCTTAATTAGTGACCAGTTTTTGCTGCTAATTAACTATTTCCGTTTATTTTAATCGAATTTTCTTGAGACTCTGACCGGTGAATTGATTCTTTTTTCCTTAAACGGCACCTAAACATACATTTGATGTGAAGTGAGCCAACAGATGACCAACTAAATTGGGGCCTCAAACTCCAAGCAACTTCGCTTCATTCTTCTTCTTCTTCTTTGTCCGGCTGCTCCTGTTAGGGGTTGCCACAGCAGATCATCTTCTTCCATATCTTTCTGTCCTCTCCATCTTGTTCTGTTACACCCATCACCTGCATGTCCTCTCTCACCACATCCATAAACCTTCGCTTAGGCCTTCCTCTTTTCCTCTTTTTGTCTGGCAGCTCTATCTTTAACATCCTTCTCTAAATATACCCAGCGTCTCTCCTCTGCACATGTCCAAACCAACACAATCTCGCCTCTCTGACTTTGTCTCCCAACCATCCAACTTGAGCTGACCCTCTAATGTCCTCGTTTCTAATCCTGTCCATCCTCGTCACACCCAATGCAAATCTTAACATCTTTAACTCTGCCACCTCCAGCTCTGTGCCACCGTCTCCAACCCATATAACATAGCTGGTCTCACTACTGTCCTGTAGACCTTCCCTTTCACTCTTGGTGATACCCGTCTGTCACAAATTACTTCTCCACCCACTCCACCCTGCCTGCACTCTCTTCTTCACCTCTCTTCCACAATCCCCATTACTCTGTACTGTTGATCCCAAGTATTTAAACTCATTCACCTTCACCAACCAACTTCGCTTCATTCAATTTCTTAATTTGAAGCCAACTCTCGTTGCTAAATAAACCCGTTATTTAATTCCATGGCGCTCATTCTGCCATGGCAGACATTTCCAAAACTGTTGATTTTCTTTTTTAAGAGCGCTGTCAAGACGTTTTGTGGACCTGAGCAGATCAACATTACTGAGGCCTTCATCTTACTTTATTTTCAGTTATTGTGTGATGGACGCAGGTTGTTGTTTATATGTTGGTATATTTTGTGTCTTAAAATTGTTTGGTTGCTAATTAAGGAAAAAATAAATAATTAAGAGACCTGAGTCTTAAGATGTGCATCAATTAAAATTAAGGCAAAGGGTTAATTAGCAGCAAAATCTGGTCACTAATTAAGAAAAGGGTTAGAATGAAAACCTGCAACCACAGTAACACTCCAGGACTGGAGTTGGAGACCCCTGCCTTAGACTACGCAGTCACTCTGAATTAACCATGTCCGAGTAAGTATGTGTGTGTGTGTGTGCCCCTTGTGATAGACACCCCACCTTAGACTGTGCCAAGTGTTACCAGGATATGCTTTGGCACACAGGACCTTAAACTGGTTTAAGCAGGATTACCAACGGATAGATGAATATAGTATAAAACACTATGAAGTTCATTTTAAAAAAAAACGAATGTCTCCCTCCAGGAATAACACAAAACTGGACAAGACAAAACAAAAGAATAATTAAAATCCACTGCAGTATTTCATCTTTACTGTTGTGTCAGCTTTTCCTAAACATTTGACTGCACTGTGTAAATCTAGTTCAACAGCAGGTACAATTTTGCCAGTTAAAACATTTTTCTTGTGATAATCAATTTATGAAAAATGCATTTCTTTGAGACGGAGTGCTTAAATAAATAATGATTGTTATTTTATGCAACAAATTCACCACACACATTATGGAAACTACAAACATTTCTGACCTCAGAGGAATGTAGTTCGGTCATGAACAGTTAAAACAATGGGAAAATTACATGTTTTGTTGAAAGCAGAAGTGAAAGAAATAATCTGAGCAATAAGTAGACACAAATTGCGGTATAAAATAGCGTGACAGAAGGCTGAGGATAAGGGATATCATTAAAGTAAAAGAAAAATCAGTCAGTCATTATCCAACCCGCTATATCCTAACACAGGGTCACGGGGGTCTGCTGGAGCCAATCCCAGCCAGCACAGGGCGCAAGGCAGGAACAAATCCCGGGCAGGGCGCCAACCCACCGCAGTAAAAGAAAAATGAAAAATCTAAAAGAATAAATGGCACGTGCCTCACTTCGGCTGTGAAACGTACCGGCATGACAGGTAAACTCCAGTGCCTGCCTTGTAAACGTATTTCAGCTTTGTGCAGGAAATCCATTCAGTATCAAAGTGCATCGCTACTTGGAGACAGCGTGACAGGATAGATGGCTCATGGTGACTGATGTCAAATGCATACACATAAAAGCAAAAGATGACTTTATGTGGAGGATTCATTCATTAATTCGTTCATTCACTTATTTATTTATTTTTTTGCACCATTTGTTTATTTGTTTGTTGTGTTCTACATATATGTCTGCACTGGAGGAGCTGCTTTTAATCTCATTGGACATGTGTATCATGACAATAAAAGCCATTCTATTCTATTCTATGATTCATTCATTAAGAAGTTGAATTTAATTGCCTGCAGTATGTCTGTGAGATTAAATATATTAGCAAACCAATACTGAAAATACCTCTTTCACAATTAACTCAAAAAATGTGCAGTTTTTGATATGACTCAATTAGAACATTTACTCAACTTTAACTAATTAGTGACTAAAAAAATGCTGATGGTCACTTTTAACATAATGTTGGATCCCCACAATTCAAATTTGGAATAATGCAGCTTCTGAAAATTTCAAAGATATATGGGTTCATAATACGGAATAATAATTATTAATCCATTTAACCCTTTGAACCTGGCAGGCCAGTTTTTGCGTCAGCCACATAGTGATATATACCTGCAAGGCTGTTATAACAGTTCACTTATCTGTCGTCATAATCCTGCTGGCCTGAATAACGATCTACGCTACCTGTTATACTACGCTACTGTTATGCTGCACTACTCTCTAAATCTTGCAGTCCTCTGCCAACTTCTTATATAGTATGCTACCGTGGCTGTCCGTTTGCCTGTCCAGGATTTTAAATCACCTGCAGCTTGCAAACCGTTTGACTTATTGACCTGAAATTTGGCACACATATACTAAGTGACGTCTACTATCTGCTTTTGGGGTGATGATTGACGTCCAAAGTTATTCCTCTTTTTATTTTTATTTTATTTTATTGTATAATCAACACTCAGCAGCGGCAACAGAGCGGCCATGCAGCACATGCGTACGGGTGCCATTCTCATTCCCTAGCACCTTCGCCATCACTTCCCCTACCTCTTCATATCTTAAATCATTCTTGAGGCAGATTGAAGACTTAAGTGCCAGCTTAAGTGAAAACTTAAGGAAAACGTACTAAGTAATTGCAACACAAACACTGACTTAATCAGTTTTAACGCAAAAAGATGCCGATGGAGAAAGAGAAGAAGCGGGCCACTAGGGTGGATAAAAGAAGAGCTGCTCAGGAAGCAGCAAGCGCATCAACCTCTGAGCAAACAAATGATAAACGGACAGAGAAAGAGGATGAAAACTAGGAATGCTGAAGTCATGTGTATTCACTGCATGTTATCGTGCAGTGTGTCATTACTAGTAGAGAGATATTTCCAAAAGGCCACTACACCTCTCTGTTATCATAACCCGAGTGGCCTAAATACTGGCCTTTGCTATGTTAGACTACGTAATATCCCACTATCTAGTTACACTATTACGCTACTTATGCAGGTTACGCTACTTGCTTTTTTTTTCAGCTGTTGGTTGGTTTTGTTTTTTCTCATACGTTTCAAGAAGAAAATGGAAAGGATTTCAGTTGTACTTTAGCATGGGAGCAATTCAAAACAATAGATATGTCGTGTGCACAAAGATGTATAAGCAAGCAAAGAGAGCTTTTGCCCTTCTGCTCTGTGGGAGATTACTTTCCTCGCTGAACTTGCCTTAGGACACCTGTGTTACACTGTGACATGTGTACCACCCCAGTCTGTCACCTCACCTGCCACTGTCCCTGGCGTGGGCTGCACTGTGCCCTAGGGAGTTCTGGTGTTTAATGCCAGAAATGAGAGTCTTGCATGGATTGGAAGATGGTGAAAATCATGCGATATGTTCTTGATCATTGCCTTTGGCACCAAAAATGTTTTGAAACAAATCACTCAAAGGGAAAATTTTGGCATTAGGTCCTTATAATGAAGGGTAGAAAATGATGAAAACTGTTAGAATGAAAGTAATACAGCTTGTTCTGTAAAATCAATCTGTTGTTATAATATTGTGGTTTATCACCATACTAGCTATCCCCTGGAGCTACACCCATGTAGTAGTAAAACAGGAGAAACTTTAAAAATCAATTAAAAAAAAATGTAATTCTGGCCAAGTGAAAGGTAGGTACGCTCCAACGTCGAACATTGACACTGTATCTGATCGTGTTCATCTCTGATGGGAGAGCGTCCCCCTTGTGGAGAGAAAAGCACGTGGCCGTGATATCTCTGGAAAACAGCAGCTACCCTCTAAAACACACGTAGCTCTGATCTCTCCCTCAAAATGTCAAACGTTACTCCTTAACAATCTGTAGATAATAATGTCTGCTGAACAAACAGGCATCGCTAGCTAAGATGGAGGCAAGGTGCACTCCAACACGTAGCGAGAGATAGAGAGACTCGAACGGAGGCTGACGCGTGAGTGAGATTAAGGAAGCTCAGTTCCACCACTTCTATTCACAATCTACTTCTTTTGGTCACTAAGCAAAGACAGTGGCCATAGGTGTGAGCAGGAATGCAGATCGACTGGTAAATCTAGAGCTTTGCCTTTTGTCTCAGCTCTCTCTTCATCAAGACTAACTGGCATAGCATCAGCAAAACTGCTGGTGCCATTGTGATCTGCCTTTCCCTCAGTCCCTTCTTCCCTCAGTTGTGAACAAGACCCTGAATTACTTAAATTCCTCTGCTTGGGGTAGCACCTCCTCCCCAATCTGGAGAGGGCACTCCACCCTTTTCTGGGTGAGAACAATGACCTCAGATATTAAAGTGCTGATCCTTATCCCAACCGCTTCACACTCTGCCACAATCCACCCCAGTGAGCACCTGAGGTCACCACCTGAAACGCCTAAGGTCAGTGAACTGGACCCCATCAAACCCTTGAATGCTCCTAGAAATTATGTTCATGGAAAGTGCCAAAGATCCATGCTGTAAACACTGCAGGTAGCCAGCCCCACCCAATCAATAAGTGCCCTTATCCAATATACACTCCCTGGTCACTTTATTAGGTACACTGGTTAAAATACATGTTAACACAAATATCTAATCAGCCAATCACATGGCAGCAACTGTCAAGATGACCCGCTGAAGTTCAAGCTGAGCATCAGACTGATGAAGAAAGGTAATTTAAGTGACTTTGAACATGGCATGGTTGTTGGTGCCCGGCAGAATGGTCTGACTATTTCAGAAACTGCTGAAACTACTTGGATTTTCATGCACAACCACCTCTGGGGTTTGCAGAGAATGGTCCAAAATATTCAGTGAGAGGCAGTTCTCTAGGCCTTGTTGATGCTAGAGGTCAGAGGAGAATGGCCAGACTGGTTTAAGCTGATAGGATATGGTGCCATGTCACAGAGCTCAAACTGTTTTTTTGAACATGACAATGAGTTCACTGTACTCAAATGGCCCCCATAGTCACCAGATCTCAATCCAGCAGAGCACCTTTGAGATGTGGAGGAACGGGAGATTCGCATCATGGATGTGTAGCTGACAAATCTGCAGCCACTGCATGATGTTATCGTCTCAATATGGACTAAAATCCCTGAGAAATGTTTCCAGCACCATGGTGAATCCATTCCATGAAGAATTATAGCAGTTCTGAAGATAAAACGTCCAACGTGGTACCACCAAAGTGTACTAATAATAAAATAATACATTTTACAGCTAATAAAGAGGCCGTTGAGTGTATATCAACTGCAGTTGATATGTTTTACTGTTATTTTTGTTATTTAAAATTATTATGTTTTTATATTTTTATGAGGTTTTTTCTGCTTTGTTTGTAATTATATCCTATTACTTCAAATGGGCCTCCATTCTTTGCATTCTCAGGAGGCAGGGCCACCCTGACATCACCACTGCTAAGCCCTCCCTTTGGCTATTTAGACCATAGCAGAGACAGATCAATTCAGGAGGTCACTGTGCTTGTCAGGAGCTTTGCTGTTGTTCTTTAGATTATTCTGGTTCTGCAACTTTATTGCTCTCCCTTAAGGATTCTGTTTTCTGGATTGTGATTTGGGACTTGTTTGCTTTAGGATGATCTTTTAGTCTAGTAATGTTTGCTTTGTTTGGGTATTTTCTCATAATTTTCTATTTCTTTTTGAATAAATCCAAATGTATACACATTCCTTGTTTGCCTTTCTTTGCATACGCTGGGGGAGGAGGGGTGTTATGATTATCCTTCTGCTTGTGGGGTTTTCCTTTATTTTGGGGAATTTCTAGTTCTGTTGCCAGCTCTCCTTGTTTGGAGTCTGCTAGGTTGGAAGCCAATTGGTCATTGCTTTGAGTAAGTTGGATTGGACAGTAAAGCCGGTGTCCTCCTTCTTGGCTTCTTTTTAGGGGTCTCACACTCATTTTTCCATGTTTAAGACTCCATCTCCAGGTGGCCAGCTCCAGGAATTCATGGTTGTTCCAAACATCTTCCATTTAACAATTATGGAGGCCACTATAATCTTGAAAAATTTCAATGCTACAGGAATGTTTTTGTAGCCTTCCCCTGATCTGTGCCTCAACACAATCCTGCCTCTAAGCTCTGCAGGAAATTCTTTCAATCTCATGGCTTGGTTTTTGCTCTGATGCACTTTGTTAACTGTGGCACTGTCCTGCCAAGAAATGGAGAGGTGATTATGTACGTAGCTCAATCATGAGAAGTGCATGCAAATGACACCAAAACAATTAAAAATAAACCTAGCTATCAATTCCTAACGGGAGACAAGAATCAAAGTCGAAGAAACAGGCTAGAGGACAGCTCGTGACAAGTGCTATAAGAAAGGATTTCTGTTAAGAATTTTTTTAGAACCCTAGAAGCCACACCACTAGCAGTATCGGAAGTGGCGCCAATCACAGTTCTCAAAAAAGGTGGCAGTAGAAGGGCCTAAAAAATAGTAATCAAGTTGTCAACAATAACTAAATGAATTCATGTGCACCCTAATGATGACTGGGACCTTCTATAATCAGGTGTGTGTCTTTTGTAATCATATCCAGTCAACTGAATTGACCACAGGTGGACGACAAACCAAAGGCTTCATGCATAAAGCTGTGCGTAGAATTCACGCTAAAACATGGCGTAAGGGCAAAAGCGGAAATGAGCATATGCGCACAAAAATCCAGATGCATAAATCTATGCATACGCCAACTTCCACATTCTTCCGCTCCATAAATCCCGGTTATCGTGAAAAGTAACACAGATGCACGCACCTGCTGCCCCACCCAAACTCCTCCCAGAACTACGCCTCTTTGAATATGCAAATCAATATAAATAGCCCTTAAGCTCAGCGTTCTGTGAAAAGGCAATGGCAAAAGCACAGGGGAAAATAGAAGAATTTCAGCGAATACCAAGTGGAGGCAAGGAAAAATATACTATTTTTTGGTTTAAATTGTGGTATAAACAACAAAAGGAAGTTGATCGAGTGACATAGAGTGTCGGAGAAACTCGAAAGCTCAAGTTTACAAAGTCGCACAGTGCCCGAAATAAAAAAGAAGCTGTCACATATCAAAGTTGCCATGAAAAGGCGAGTCGTAGCCCACCGTCTGAGTGTCATATGAAAGCTTATTAGGGGACAGAGAAAAGAAAAAAAATAGGGACACAGTGAGAAAAAAGCTTGAAATGTCAACTTTAATCTCGAAATTTCCACTTTAATCACATAGTTTATTTTGTCATTAAAGTAGAACATCATAAACTTTATCTTTAAATCATTTAATTTACTAGTTTCTCAAATACCATCATAACTATAGTAGCACATTAAATGCTTTGTTTTGTATGTGTTCTTCTATGTGCTACATGTGTGTGAATCACTATGTGCTTCTTAAACGGGCTTTCTCTTCCTCCGACTGGTCACAGAATCCATCACATTCATGATATTACATGGGAACACAGTGGCGCAGTGATAGTGACAAGCTGGCGCCCTGTCCAGTGACTGCCTCACGCAAGATGCTTGCTGCGCCGTGCACAACCTTCGATGAAATAATTTATTGCAGCAGTACTGTCTCTTTCAAACGTACTAACCCCCAATTCCTGTCCTTCCTTTTCTTTATCCAAGTAACCAGTCGCCACACAATCAGCTCTGTAATAGACGTTAAGCCATCTGTAAGCTGAGAACGCTGATATTTCAAAACTTTTAAGGAATATTAAAATATCTTCGTAGTACATGTTTAATTATTCCATCCATCTATAATTCCAGGGTCACGCTAGCCCCAGTAAGAATACAGCGTGAAGCAGGAGCAATCTGTGAACTGAGCACCAGCTCCTTGCTAGCGCTGCGACTCCGTGTCCTCACATGTTTAATTATTAACAATATAGATTATTTAAATGATGTTAACATTTTATCTGTATAATGTAATAAACTTATTTTGCTACATTTCATCTTAAAAATGATATCGTCATCGTATGTAAATATGCGCTTTATAAAGTGGCTCAGGTTGTGCAATATTTTAACTGTATCACAAGTTTACAGTGAGGTAATTGTACTAATCAGTACAAACACTTCTACAAGAAACACTTGATGGACTGATTGAGTGTGTTTATTGTTCTTGGGATGAAAGTGTTTCTGAACTGCGAGGTCAGTACAGGAAAGGCTCTGAAGCGTTTCCCTTTGAGAGCAGTTCAATTGACAGCATGGAGAAGGCAGCGTGTGCTTGATAAATCTCTTTCTGATCAGATTGCACACTCAGATACAGTGGGATAAATAGTCTGAGTGGTGCATTGATTGTAACAACGCTAAAGCAGCTATGGTATTTGGAATAGTTTGATAATTCCGTGGACCATTATATTGTTACACGTTAATTACAATCAGATGCCTTAAACTAATAAACAATATGCGGTTAATTTCAGTGCATATGATAAAGCCGCGTCAGGGATGTGGATCTAAAAAAGAAAGGGAAACCACGCTGGAACGGCAGCACTGCTTTGATGCTGGGTGCCGCCAGTTTGCAAAACCGAGCGCAGAACTTGCGTATGCCAAGTATTTAGCTAGCGTGAAAATGTGTGTGGCTTTACGCCAAGTTTAGGTTTTATACATTGCAATTTGAGCGTGGAAACAGGAGTACGCAACATTTTTGTGCGTACACACTGTTTATACCTGAGGCCCCAGGTGATGATCAATAGAATGGGATGCACCGAAGCCAAATTTCAAGTATCATAGCAAAGGGTAAAAAACACTGGCCTCCACAATGTTTGGGACAACACCACCTTTTTCCTTGATTTAGCCCTCTTCTCCAAAGCTTAAAACTACAAATCAAGCTATTCTAACATGATTAAAGTACACATTGCAGACTTTCATTTAAGGGGATTTGTGTACATTTTGGTCACACCATGTAAAAATGACAGCACTGACAGTCTCTAAATGACAGTCTCTAAATTTCAGGGCACCATAATATTTGGGACAACTGGCATCACAGGTGTTTGTGATTCCTCAGGTGTGTTTAATTGCTTCATTAGTGCAGCCATAAGATACCTTAGCTTGCTTCTATACTCTTTGGAGTCTGTGGTTGCTATTGTTCAACATAAGGACAAGAGCTTTGCCAATGAATGTCAAAGAAGCCATTATGAGACTGAAAAACAAGACGAAAACTATTGGAGGCCTCAGTAAGACATTAGGGTGACCTAAATCAACTGTCTGGATTATCATTAAGAAGAAAGAATGCACTGGTGAGGTCAGTAATCAAAAAAGGGACTGGTAGGCTAAGGAAGACCTCCACTGTTGATGACAGAAGATACTATGGTAAAGAAAAGGCCTCGAACGACTGTACAACACATCAGAAACAGTATGTGTGTGTCACAGACAACTATCTGCAGAAGACTTCATGAACAGAAATACTCCACTCTGCGAAATGCAGACTACTAGCTAGTCACAGAAGCAGGATGGACAGAGTGCAGCTTGTGAAAGTGTCCTTAAAAGAACCTGCAGAATTCTGGAAAAAGTTCTTGTGGACAGACAGGACAAAGATGAATCTTCATCAAAGTGATGGCAAGAGCAAAGAGTGTGGATGAAATGGAACTACTGAAGGTCCATCTGTTAAAATAGTGGTGGGGGTGTTGTGGCTTGGGCAAGTATGGCTCCCACAGGTCCTGGCACACTTCTGCTGATGGCAGTCACACAACCAATTCAGACGAGACAAAGATGAACCTGCATCAAGAGCAAAGTGTGCAGATGAATAGGAACAGCCCAAGATCCAAAGTAGACCACCTCATCTGTTCAACATGGTGATGGAAGTGTTATGACTTGAGAATGTACGGCTACCACAGGTCCTGACGCACTTCTCTTCATTGATGTTGTAACTACTGATGGCAATGGCACAATGAATTCTTAGGGGCAGAGAAACATCTGATCTGCTGAAGTTCCAGTAAATGTATCCAAAATCATTGGACAAATCTTCATCCTACAACAAAATAATGATTGCAGATATACTGCAAAGGCCACACAGAAGTTTCTCAAAATTAAAAAATGGAAAATTCTTGAATGGCCATTTAAATCCAAATGAACAGGCGTTCCATATGCTGAGGCGAAAATTTAAGGTGACAATCCCCCAAAACAAACAGGAACTGAAGATGGCTGCATTAGAGGCTTGGCAGAGCATCACCAGAGACAATCCTAAGGACCTGGCAATATTTATGAATCAAAGACTTCAAGCAGTCGTTACATGCAAGGGATATGCAACAAAGTACACAATATGATGGCTTTAATAGACCTGCCATTGCTGTGTGCCAAACATTATGGTGCTCTGAAACGGAGGTCCATGTAGAAGAAGTGCTGTTATTTCTACATGCCGTGACTAAAATGCATGCAAATACCTTTAAATGAATGTAAGCTTGAAAAAAAACTTAGCATAAGACTGAAACATAACAAAATGTGAAAAAAGTGCTCTGGACCTCAGGAAAGGTCAAAGATTCACCTTCCAACAGGACAATGGCCCTAAGCACAAAACAAAGACAACACAGGAGTGGCTTAGGGACAACTCTGGGAATGTCCTTGTCAGCCCCAGCCAAAGCATTGACTTGAACCCATTCTAACGTCTCAGGAGAAACCTGAAATCAAGTTGTCCAGCATTGATTACAAAACCACCTAACAGAGCTTGAGAAGATCTGCAGAGAAGAATGGCAGAAAATCCCCAAACCCAGGTGTGTGAAGTTTGTCACATCAGACCCAAGAAGATTCCAGGCTGGAAATGCTGCCAGAGGGGCTTCAAACTATAAAGTATTGAGTAAAGAGTCTGAATACTCGTATCAATGTGATATTTCGCTTCTTTGTTTGTAATAAATTTGGCAACATTTCCAAATTCCTTTTTTGTTATTCTGGGGTATTGAGTGTTGCTTGGGGGGGGGGGGGGTAAATTTTAAATGATTTTGGCAGAAGGCTGAAACACTGCAAAATGAGAAAAGAATGAATGAGTCTGAGTACTTTCTAATATTACTGTACAACTTCAGTATTACTTCAACAGGGGCTGCGTGCGGGCTGACTCTTGTCTTGTGTGCCACAAAGATTTCCTTTAGTAGCACGCAAAGCTGTACTTGAAAAAATCAGGTTTAGAAAATAGATGTAAGGTTTAATTCACATAAAAATAAACAGTTTAATAGAAAACATACAAATCTGAAACTCAGCAATCAATCAGCAAGTAGTTTTTAAAAAGTCAATCGTAATTAATTGGCTCACCACGCAGAAGAAATCTACAGTAACCAAAGTATGGTTTGCTTCATTTTTCTCAGATGCAGAAGGCAGATAATGTTTAAGACTTCTGAAATACAACTTCTAAGATGATTTTCTCTTTGATTATTTATTTTTCTTTAAACAAAAGCTTAAGTGAAAGACTTTGAATCAGTCTAGAAGTTTTTGGCACACTACCAGGAATTGCAGGAATGTAAGGAATATGTCAGGTTTAATATGCTGATCTAAACAAGAAAAAATGAAAAGAAAAAACATTAATTTAAAGGATTGTTACCCATAGTAAAAGCAAGAGAGGTATTTTTTTCACCTTTTCTTTCACCATAAATCACTTTATATGATGTTTTTTTGTTGTTTGATGAGGAGTTTGTGTATTTGCTTAGTTTAGTTTAATTAATCACTATAGGCATAGTCTTGTGGGGCCAAACGTGATTCTTAAACGAGAGTACATATCTGTTGAAAAGTGTGAAGTGAATAGCGGTTAAAACGTGCTGCAAAGGCTCCACCCACAGGGCATCTTCCTAATGCACCCGCCCTCAATTTCTCCAGTCTGTGCATTTTAAACCGCAGCTGGGGTTTCAGAGAGAGAGCAAAAGATACTGAAGAAAAGACTTGCTGCTGAGAGAAAATAAAAAGCAAACATTGCTGTTATCCATTCAGGAGGTCGATAAGCACAAGGTAACTGAAGGTTAGTAATTCATTTGCATGTTGTAAAGAGCGCTGCGACAGCGGAGACGGACAGACACACACCCACATAGATCAATACAGCTACTGGGCACCACTCATTTGAGAACTGATTCAGAATCAGATTATCTTTATTGTCATTGTAACAAATACAACAAAATTAGGTGCACTCCCTGCGGTGTCAAAATATAATTAAAAAAGGATAACAATGGATAAGAAGAAATAAGGTAGAACACAAACATTCAGCATAAGACCTTAATGCACATGAATACTATGTGAATTTCCCCCTGGGATTAATAAAGTATCTATCTATCTATCTATCTATCTATCTATCTATCTATCTATCTATCTATCTATCTATCTATCTATCTATCTATCTATCTATCTATCTATCTATCTATCTATCTATCTATCTATCTATCTACTATTGCACAAGAGGTCATCTATTGCACTGCTGCATTGGAGGTGATTACATGGCATTCAGTGCCCTGATAGCAATAGGGTAGAAGCTGTTATTCAGTCTATTAGTCTTTGTTTTCATGCTCCTACAGTATATCTTTTGCCTGATGGCAACAGTTGGAACATGTCATGAGCAGGGTGTGAGGAGTCTTTTAAGATGTTTTCTGCTTTCCTGAGGCAGTGAGAGCTGTGCAGTTCATCCAGAGAGGGTAAGGAGCAGCCGATGATCTTCTGGGCAGTCTTTACGATCCACTGAAGTGTTTTCCTCTGTGCTGTTGTGCAGCTGGAAAACCACACGCAGAGGCAGTAGCACAGGATAGTCTCGACAGAGCAGCGATAGAAGGACACCAGCAGTTTTTGGGGGATGTTATTTTTCCCGAGGACTCTCAGGAAGTAAAATCTCTGCTGAGCCTTCTTCGCCAGCTCAGCTGTGTTCACACCCCAGGACAGGTCTTCCATGATGTGGACTCCCAGGAAGTGGAAGTCTGACACCCTCTCCACACAGTCCCCACTGACGTAGAGTGGTTTGATGTCCGTTTTTTTTTTCCTGAAGTCCACAACAAGCTCCTTGGTCTTACTTGTGTTCAGGAGCAGGTTGTTGTCAGTGCACCATGCTGTCAGCCACTCCATTTCATCCCTGTAGGCGGATTCATCCTCCCCAGAGATGAGCCCCACCACAGCGGTGTCATCTGCAAAATCTGACGATGGTGTTGCTGTGGTGGGTGGGGCCGCAATCATGTGTGTACAGCGTGAAGAGCAGGGGGCTCAGCACACACCCCTGAGGAGAGCCAGTGCTGATGCTTTTGGCCGAGGAGATGTGAGGTCCCACCCTAACCCTTTGCGTGCGGTCTGTCAGGAAGTCTTTAATCCATAGGCAGTGGGAATACGGGAGTCCCAGGGCTCGCAGCTTGCCCAACAATCTGTCAGAGAGGATGGTGTTAAAAGCAGAGCTAAAATCAATAAAGAGGAGACGTGCGTAGCTCCCCTGGTGCTCCAGATGGGACAGGGTAGCATGAAGAGCAGCCACAACAGCATGCTCAGTAGACCTGTTAGCCCTGTAAGCAAATTGGTGTGCATTAAAGGTGGGAGGGATGAAGGACATGATATGACTCAGGACCAGTCTCTCAAAACACTTCATCAACACCGGGGTAAGCGCTACTGGCCGATAATCATTCAGGCAGGTTATGGGTGATTTTTTTGGTAAAGGGAGTAAGATGGAGGATTTCAGACAGGGAGACTGAGGCCTGGGACAGTGACAGGTTAAAGATCTTTGTAAAGACCCCAGGCAGCTGCTCTGCACAGCTACTCAACACACGTCCAGGGACACCATTGAGACCTGCGATTGACAGCCTGGAACGAGCGTCTCACCTCGTGTTCCTCCAACTAAGGGAGTGGGTGATGTTGTTGTGAGTTGCTGCTGCGTGTGTAACAGCTGCCTCTTGTAGTTCCATCTCAAAGCGAACAAAGAAGTGGTCCAGCTCCTCTGCCACTGAGGCGTCACCTTCTGCAGCTCCATGGCTGGACCTGTAGTTGGTAAAGTGCTGGACTCCCTGCCAAACTTGCCTGCTGTTATTACTGTCTAGGTGCTCCTCAATCCTCCTCCTGTAGTCAATCTTAGCCTTTCTGATGCCTCTCTTCAGGTTAGACTGTGTCATGCTGTAGAGAGCCTTGTCACCACACCTAAAGGCCTCTATGTGCTATGATATCTTTCCGTCATTTTAACTTTTTCATTACTATATAATATAACAACAGCAAATTAAGTTTAGAGAAGCATTGCAGTCTATGGATATACAACGTGTTAAAACACTATGGATATTCTGTTATGGCATGTTTGCATTTCCAATTTAACAGTAATGTTAAATTTCTTTAGTTAATCGTTTAGACATGCAGTCAGAAGGTGGATGTTGTGCAGCCTCATCTTTGCATCTACTAGTGTAGTTAGGCAGATTTGCTGATTTGGGTGTTTTGAGCACTGAAATCTGCATCTCCTGTGGCTCTTCGTTATCAGCTCTCTTAACGGCAGGTCTTCTGATGGAGTGTGATACACCACTCAAATCAAATGCATATTTTGTAGTTCATATATTCTAGAATATACTGTTGCTGCCAGTTCTTTCCAGCTTACTTACTTCTACACTTAGATCATAAATGTAATCAGAATATAAGTTTAATATGTCACTGTGCTCTGTGCAAATATTTTAAATCTACTTTTATCTTCTAATCACATGTACAGCTAACACAAAGCCAGATTTAGCACATAGGAGTTCACCATATAAGAACTGCTAGGCAAGCTTTATAAGACAAGGACAAACTGCAAAATGGGCATTGTACTATTTCTGTGTGTCAGAGTCAGCATGACATTGAATCTTCTTTGCCTTGTTTGGAATGGCATGATTTACCTAAGTGGGGGCCTGCACATGGAGAAAGAGTATAAAGCCTTGGAACATTGCCCAGTACACCTTTGAAGCTGACGGACGGATGGGAGATAACGTCATCCGATCCGGAAAATCCTTCCAATGCAGAGACGAAAATGCCAGACTCTATGCATCGGGCCCCCACTACCCGAAAGATCTTGTCATGGCTTCCTCATCTGTTATGCCACATAAACCGTCATTAAAGAAAGCTAAGTTATTTCTCCTATGTGATTTCTTACTGCCGTATCACTAAGGGAGGGGTATCGCCTTTTTATATTATATCTATATAGTTTTTGGGTAATGTAAAATGCCACAATTACAAAAGAACGTATTCCAACAAGGGAGCTAGCGCTCCCTGCTGGATACAATAATGTTAAATAATAGAGAACACACACAGCACCTGTGACAACGTATCGCTCACATTTACCATTCGTCCATTGATGCTGTTGAATGCCAACATAGAATCTGATGATACACAACATTTTTTCCCTTGAATCAGGTTATGCTTATTTTTAAAATAGTTTACGCTTATTGTTAAAAAGTGAAATGAGCTGTCTGTACACATGACACAAATGTCTTTGTCTAATAGGGTTTTTAAGAGACTTTTCAACTGTAGACGTTCATCATAAACAGAAGCTTGCTGTCTGTTGGACCAGGTTAATGAGGGCACCTCTGATCTTTGCATTTCAAAATCACCACTCCTACTTTGAGAGCAACCTTCGTGAGGTGTTGGATGGGTTAGAAATGTGTCACTCGGTGAGTCGTCTAATTTTCCCCACGCACTTTTAAGCAAAATTCATTCATGGATGTCTCCAAACGTATATTTTATATGTCTGACATCACAATAGGCTAGGTTAACTACTTTGAAGTGGTAGGGTAATGATAAAAGGTAAATAAAGTAAATACAACTCATCTGGTTTGATGAAATGTCTGCATGAACCCACCACAATGTTCTGTAGCATGTAAGGAGAACCAAGAGGTGCGAACTGATGAAAGGTGAGGGAAAATCCAGAGATCACAAATATGAACAATTACAAAAAGTATGTATGGCGTAACATTCCAATGTGTTTGAGAACTTAGCTCATTTAAAAGTTGGAACAGTTTACACTTTTTAAAGTTACTTCAAAGGTTCGTGTTTTTGTAACAGTGAGCTACAAATAATAATGATAACTGCATCTATTATTCATTTACTCTTACGTAACAAGACCTTAGCAAAGGCTTCTTTTGTTCTTAATAACATTTACAAGACAGCCATAAAGCAGCTATTCATCTCTGTAATGTGGATTTCTAAAATAATTTCATGGTCAGCGATGGCTTTAGTGAGACATATTTCTGTTGATATTGCATACATCAGTATAAGACCTATGAAGTAACTTTGACAGTTTATCATAGGCTCCCTGCCCAGATGTGAATAATCACTTTCTGATGCTTTATAAGCATAACTAAGACTAAAAGAAGTCATTGTTAAGGTCTTGTTACACAAGAGTAAATGAGTAATGGATGCACTTTTGCTGTACCTACTGTACACTAAAGTGTTACCCATGTATTAATAGACTACATTAACACCACTCTACAATACCATGTGCAGTCAATCCTCAATTTTCACGGGGGTTACGTTCCTAGGAAATGACGCAAAAGTTGAAGATGCAAATATTTAATACATTTAACGAATCGGACATAGGGGGTTAGGTTCCAGAGACTACCAAAACCCTGTAATCTTTCACTAGAGATTATTCAAAATATATTTTTCTTGAAGGAATTCTTTAAAACAAAACACTATTTTTGATAATATGCACTTTTCAGAACACTGTAACCGTGAAATAACCAAATAAAATGCTGTACACGAAATACAATTGGTGACATGTAAAAAACATTTTTTTCTAGTAAGTCTGTGACCTTTTGTGCTAACAAGTCAACGCCGTTTTCCCTTGCCCGGACGCGGGTCACCGAGGCCCCACTCTGGAGCCAGGCCTGGAGGTGGGGCTCGATGGCGAGCGCCTGGTGGCCGGGCCTGCACCCATGGGGCTCGGCCAGGCACAGCCCGAAGAGGCAACGTGGGCCCCCCTTCCCATGGGCTCACCACCTATGGGAGGGGCCAAGGAGGTCGGGTGCAGTGTGAGTTGGGTGGTGGCCGAAGGCGGGGACCTTGGCGGTCCGATCCTCGGCTACAGAAGCTGGCTCTTGGGACGTGGAATGTCACCTCTCTGAAGGGGAAGGAGCCTGAGCTAGTGCGCGAAGTTGAGAGGTTCCGGCTAGATATAGTCGGACTAATCTCGACGCACAGCTTGGACTCTGGAACCAATCTCCTTGAGAGGGGCTGGACTCTGTACCACTCTGGAGTTGCCCCCGGTGAGAGGTGCCGAGAGGGTGTGGGTATACTTATTGCCCCCCGACTTGGAGCCTGTACATTGGGGTTTACCCCGGTGGACGAGAGGGTAGCCTCCCTTCGCCTTCGGGTGGGGGGACGGGTCCTAACTGTTGTTTGTGCGTATGCACCGAACAGCAGTTCGGAGTACCCACCCTTTTTGGAGTCCCTGGAGGGGGTGCTAGAGGGCATACCTTCTGGGGACTCCCTCGTTCTGCTGGGAGACTTCAATGCTCACGTGGGCAATGACAGTGAGACTTGGAAGGGCGTGATTGGGAGGAATGGCCCCCCCGATCTGAACCCGAGCGGTGTTTTGTTATTGGACTTCTGTGCTCATCACGGATTGTCCATAACGAACACCATGTTCAAGCATAGGGGTGTTCATATGTGCACTTGGCACCAGGACACCCTAGGCCTCAGTTCGATGATCGACTTTGTGGTCGTGTCGTCGGACTTGCGGCCACATGTCTTGGACACTCGGGTGAAGAGAGGGGCGGAGCTGTCAACTGATCACCACCTGGTGGTGAGTTGGCTTCGATGGTGGGGGAGGATGCCGGTCAGGCGTGGTAGGCCCAAACGTGTTGTGAGGGTCTGCTGGGAACGTCTGGCAGAGCCCCCTGTCAGAAGTAGCTTCAACTCCCACCTCCGGCAGAACTTCGACCATGTCCCGAGGGAGGTGGGGGACATTGAGTCCGAATGGGCCATGTTCCAAGCCTCTATTGTTGAGGCGGCTGACCGGAGCTGTGGCTGTAAGGTGGTCGGTGCCTGTCGTGACGACAATCCCCGAACCCATTGGTGGACACCGGCGGTGAAGGATGCCGTCAAGCTGAAGAAGGAGTCCTACAGGACCCTTTTGTCCTGTGGGACCCTGGAGGCAGCTGATAGGTACCGGCAGGCCAAGCGGAATGCGGCTTTGGTGGTTGCTGAGGCAAAAACTCGGGCGTGGGAGGAGTTTGGGGAGGCCATGGAGAACGACTTTCGGACGGCTTTGAGGAGATTCTGGTCCACCATCCGGCGTCTCAGGAAGGGGAAGCAGTGCAGTGTCAACACTCTATATGGTGGGGATGGTGCGCTGCTGACCTCGACTCAGGACGTTGTGGGTCGGTGGGGGTAGTACTTCGAAGACCTCCTCAATCCCATTAACATGCCTTCCAATGAGGAAGCAGAGCCTGGGGACTCAGAGGTGGGCTCCCCCATCTCTGGGACTGAGGTCACCGAGGTGGTCAAAAAACTCCTTGGTGGCAGGGCCCCGGGGGTGGATGAGATACGCCCGGAGTTCCTCAAGGCTCTGGATGTTGTAGGACTGTCTTGGTTGACACGCCTCTGCAACATCGCATGGACATCAGGGACAGTGCCTCTGGATTGGCAGACCGGGGTGGTGATCCCCCTCTTTAAGAAGGGGGATCGGAGGGTGTGTTCCAACTACAGAGGGATCACACTCCTCAGCCTCCCTGGAAAAGTCTATTCAGGGGTCCTGGAGAGGAGGGTCCGTCGGATAGTCAAGCCTCGGATTCAGGAGGAACAGTGTGGTTTTCGTCCTGGTCGCGGAACAGTGGACCAGCTCTATACCCTTAGCAGGGTCCTGGAGGGTGCATGGGAGTTTGCCCAACCAGTCTACATGTGTTTTGTGGACTTGGAAAAGGCATTCGACCGTGTCCCTCGGGGAATCCTGTGGGGGGTACTCCGAGAGTATGCGGTACCGGCCCCCCTGATAAGGGCTGTTCGGTCCCTGTACGATCGGTGCCAGAGCTTGGTCCGCATTGCTGGCAGTAAGTCGAACCCGTTTCCAGTGAGAGTTGGACTCCGCCAGGGCTGCCCTTTGTCACCGATTCTGTTCATAACTTTTATGGACAGAATTTCTAGGCGCAGCCAGGGTGTTGAGGGGGTCCGGTTTGGTGGGCTCAGGATTGGGTCACTGCTTTTTGCAGATGATGTTGTCCTGTTTGCTTCATCAGGCCGTGATCTTCAGCTCTCTCTGGATCAGTTCGCAGCCGAGTGTGAAGCGGCTGGGATGAGAATCAGCACCTCCAAATCCGAGACCATGGTCCTCAGCCGGAAAAGGGTGGAGTGCCCTCTCAGGGTTGGTAGCGAGATCCTGCCTCAAGTGGAGGAGTTCAAGTATCTCGGGATCTTGTTCACGAGTGAGGGAAGAATGGAGCGTGAGATCGACAGGCGGATCGGTGCGGCATCCGCAGTAATGCGGGCGCTGCATGGGTCTGTCGTGGTGAAAAAGGAGCTGAGCCGCAAGGCGAAGCTCTCAATTTACCAGTCGATCTATGTTCCTACCCTCACCTATGGTCATGAACTATGGGTAGTGACCGAAAGAACGAGATCGCGAATACAAGCGGCTGAAATGAGTTTCCTCCGCAGGGTGTCTGGGCTTTCCCTTAAAGATAGGGTGAGAAGCTCAGTCATCCGGGAGGGGCTCAGAGTAGAGCCGCTGCTCCTCCGCATCGAGAGGAGTCAGATGAGGTGGCTCGGGCATCTGATCAGGATGCCTCCTGGACGCCTCCCTGGTGAGGTGTTCCGGGCACGTCCAACCGGGAGGAGGCCCCAGGGAAGACCCAGGACACGTTGGAGGGACTATGTCTCTCGACTGGCCTGGGAACGCCTTGGGATTCTCCCGGAAGAGCTAGAAGAAGTGGCCGGGGAGAGGGAAGTCTGGGCATCTCTGCTCAAGCTGCTGCCCCCGCGACCCGACCTCGGATAAGCGGGAGACAATGGATGGATGGATGAACTCAAAAATAAAGCTTTAATCACTACCGTCAGAAGATGCCAACACTCTGTCCTTCTTGGCTGGCAGATGGCGCTGGAGATCGTGAAGGATGCACTGCCTTGAATTAATCCATCAGCGGCATCTGCTTTGTGCACCGCTTAAGGGTCTTGGTGTATGGAAGCATAGCGGAGGGCAGCTGATGTTTAATCTTGAGGCTGCGATCAATGGTAGGATCAGCAACCTCAATGTCTCTGGCCAACCGGTTGATTCATTAATACGAAACACACAGCAGACACTCACAGAATACTTATTTAACACCTTGATTTTCTCACTAAGCTTACTGTAGAGCCAGAAGGACAACACTACGCTTTGGAGGCATTATTACAACACAAAACTTGATTTTTTAAGCAAAACAATGAACATATGCAACAAATGCACATGGAATTCTTTACTCTACAAGAGTAGGATGAATAAGACAGATATTGTATCAAGTGATGGGCAATTCGTGAATGATTCGTTCTGTTTGAACAACTCTTTTCAGTGAGTCATATAAACTGATTCATGAATATTAACAAATCGATTCAGTGGAATTCAACGGGAATGCCAAAGCACATGCTTGTCCTTCCTGTGTGATGTCATCAGCTGCTTTTCGTTTCTCTAATAGGCGTTTAAAGCGCAAGAACTGCCTGAATTATCTGATTTGTAAATGAGTCGCTTCCTGGGAATTTATGAGATTGTTGAATTTATGATGTTGTGGTGAAGTGGCAACAGTTATGAGCAGTTTAGCACAATATCCTACATTATTATGTTTTTTTCTTCTTCTTTTTCCTTATATTATTACATTTGTAGCAAAGCTTTAGTGTTAGTATCAGGAAACTACAAAACATTATCATGACTTCCAAGAAAACTACAAAAAGTCATCATGAGTACCTCTGTGTGACTTGGTTGCCATCAAAGAGTGACGTCATTCATTCCCAAACACAAACTCATAATCCTAATTTGGAGTAAGAGTAGAGAGAGGTTGGGAGCATGCGCTGATTACAGACACGTTGCTGCACCCACCACCTGAATTGAGATCCAAGTGCAGCCATGAAACCGGTGACACCTCAGCAAGAGTAGGACACTTCATAAATAGTTCTCACATTCTACTCTAAGACAGGACAAATTCTCATCTTAATAAGACTTTTAGTGCAATTCCTTGGAGTAATTTTGAGACACCTGAAGAAAACAGGCCATGGTGAGGTTTCTCCCATGCATTATAAAGCTTAAACCTACCCAACGCGATAGACAGTGAATACCATGCAGGTAGCTCATTAGGCACTAGGATTTATTAAAGCTCATTTTATTTTTGTATTTTGGATTCCTCGGTTGTTATTTGGAATGGCTCAGGAGCATCCCTAGTGTTCGTTAGTGTTCAGCCTACACATAAAGCAGGTCATACGTTAGACTTAGTAATTACTAAAGGACTAAAAGTTGATATAAAGCAGGTCATTGATATTGGTCTATCAGACCATTTTCTTCTACTCTTTAATATAGAAATAATGATAGAAAACACTCATGAGAAGCATATTGTTAAAAAACGCTTCTTTGACTCATCAGCAGCTTTAAAACTTTCAAACATTCTAACCAATCAGTCCGTTTATAGTGCCAACTATAATAGCGAGGAGAATGTAAATAGTAAGGTGGAAAGATTTAATACTAAAGTGAGGGCTGCTGTTGACTTAGTTGCACCTGAAAAGACAGTTAAAAAATCTTCTAGCATTGTTATACCATGGAAGACCCAAAGAGTGTCTGATTTAAAGAGAACATGCCGTAGAGCTGAGCGTAAATGGAGGAAAACTAAACTAACTATTGACTATGAAATATTAAAAGTTAAAATAACAGAATACAATAACACAGTCCGTCTTGAGAGGCGTTGCTATTTCTCTAAGATTATAAATAACAATTAATCCCAGAGTCTTATTTTCAACAATTGATCATCTGTTAAACCAGGTAACTCAAAGGAATGCCTCCTAAGTACTTCCAGTAAAACCTGTGAGGCTATCGCTGTATTTTTCAATCAAAAAATTAATGATATTAGAAATAACATAGTATATCTCCCCAACACTAAGGATCCTCCTAAACCCCAGTACCCCATAATAAACAAAGTCATTCACTAGGATAGATTTACCTGATTTACATAAAATAATTTCTCAAATGAAACCCTCCACCTGTGCCCTTGACCCAATACCAACAAATTTTTTCAAAGAAGTATCGGGCGTGCTTAGTGATAATGTTCTTGACATAGTAAATTCGTCATTAGATACGGGGGTCTTCCCAGACTGTCTTAAGACTGCGGTAGTTAAACCCCTACTTAAGAAAAATAATCTCGATCCCTCTGCTCTTGAAAATTATAGACCCATCTCTAACCTGCCTTTCTTAAGTAAAATTCTAGAGAAGGCAGTCATTATACAGTTAAATGAGCACCTCAATAAACATGCTATTCTTGATAAATTTCAGTCAGGTTTTAGAACAAATCACAGCACAGAAACTGCACTCGTTAAAGTAGTAAATGACTTGCGGGTAAATGCAGACAGAGGCCATTTATCTGTTCTCATCCTCTTAGATCTGAGTGCCGCATTTGACACCATTGATCATAATATTCTTAAGAATCGCCTTAGTCAATGGGTGGGCCTCTCTGGCAGTGTCTTAAATTGGTTTGAATCCTACCTGGCAGGGAGAAAATTCTTTGTTAGTTGTGGTAATTATAACTCAAAGACACATGATATCCTATATGGTGTTCCACAAGGCTCTATCCTGGGTCCGCTGCTCTTCTCAATCTACATGCTTCCATTAGGTCAGATTATCTCAGGGCACAACGTGAGCTACCACAGCTATGCTGATGACACACAGCTGTATTTATCAATAGCACCTGATGACCCCAAATCTTTTGATTCGCTAACACAATGTCTAACTTGTATCTCAGAATGGATGAATAGTAACTTTCTCAAATTAAATAAAGAAAAAACCGAAATCTTAGTGATTGGCAATAATGGATACAATGAGGCTATTAGAAATAAACTGGATGCATTAGGATTAAAAGTCAAATCGGAGGTAAAAAGCTTAGGGGTAACCGTTGATTGTAATCTGAATTTTAAATCGCATATTAATCAGATCACTAGGACAGCATTTTTTCACCTAAGAAACATAGCAAAAGTTAGACCTCTTATATCATCGAAAGATGCAGAGAAATTAGTTCATGCGTTTGTTTTCAGTCGGCTAGATTACTGTAACGCACTCCTCTCAGGACTACCCAAAAAAGACATCAATCGTTTGCAACTAGTGCAGAATGCAGCTGCTAGAATCCTTACCAGGAAAAGAAAATCCGAACACATTTCTCCAGTTTTGATGTCACTACACTGGTTACCTGTGTCATTCAGAATTGACTTTAAAATTCTGCTTATGGTTTATAAAGCTTTAAATAATCTCGCCCCGGCTTATATATCGGAATGTCTGACACCTTATATTCCAAATCGTAACCTCAGATCCTCAACTGAGTGTCTCCTTAGAATTCCAAGAGCAAAACTTAAAAGAAGTGGTGAGGCGGCCTTCTGCTGTTATGCACCTAAAATCTGGAATAGCCTGCCAGTAGGAATTCGCCAGGCTAATACAGTGGAGCACTTCAAAAAACTACTGAAAACACATTATTTTAACATGGCCTTCTCATAACTTCACTGTAATTTAATCCTGATACTCTGTATATCTAATTCATTATAATAACTATTCATTCAAAATCTGTACTAACCCCTACTCTCTCTTCTTTTTCCTTTTCCGGTGTCCTGTTGGTGGTGGCGTGCTCCACCACCATCTACCCAAAGCACCATGATGTTCCAACAATGATGGATGGATTAAAAGCCAGAAGTCTGTATGACCATCAGCATCAAGTGACTCCATGAAAAACCCGAACTACAAAGAGGACTATTTCATTTATGTTAGGTAGAATGCCCAAAGGGGACTGGGCAGTCTCGTGGCCTGGAACCCCTACAGATTTTTTTTTTTTCTCCAGCCTTCTGGAGTTTTTTTTTGTTTTTTCTGTCCACCCTGGCCATCGGACCTTACTCCTTTCTATGTTAATTAATGTTGTCTTATTTTAATTTCTTATTTTGTCTTTTATTTTTCTTCTCTTCATTATGTAAAGCACTTTGAGCTACTTTTTTTATGAAAATGTGCTATATAAATAAATGTTGTTGTTGTTGTTGTAACATATTTCTGCAGTATATATGCTTTAATTAGAAAACTAATGATGAGAGTAGTTACTAATAACTAACTCAGAGAACTCAGAAGTTTTCATTTAAGCACCAAGAGTGCCAGCAAAGGCGCCTCCAATACTTTAGTACATACTTAACTAAAAAAGCATAATGTAGTCTGCAAAAAGGTAGATAACATCTGGATTTTGTCCAAGAATTCTCAACAAGTCAGCAATTATGTTAATTGAAAATAGTCAGTGCCCACTGACAACTCTCATTCGAAAATATTCAGATAAACTCCTACAAAGAACACAGATAAATTATAATAAATCTGGCAAGTCTTCTAGTATACAATACTTACTCTTAGCTGTTTAAAGTGCAGGGCACTGTGATGCCCAAGTGCCTGCAGCTTGGCACTTTCTTGTACCCAGGACATTGGCAGTCATGGAACCGAGGATGGGGTAGTGCAGGGGTACCCAGCCTTTTTCGCCCCATTTACCCCATGGCCACTTTTCAAAAGTAAATTTATCCCATTTTTTTCAACAATTTTAGTTTACACTTCTACTACAATAAAACAATCGACAAAGAAGAAATTTTAAGATACTGTTTCTAATATTCTCAAATGGAAAAAAATTTAAAATGTTTTTAAGTTCAAATAACAAAAATAAAGCACATAATAATGCTATTTCACTTATATAAAAACAACAATTGCTGAACAGATACCGGTATACCAGAATTAAACAAACTATGAATCTATGAGAACACATCAATCAGTAAAACACTTGTCCTTGCTTTTCACCTACAATTTTGGATTTTTCGGTGCAGTTCTTGGAAGAGCAAATCTCATGTCGTCTTTGGGAATTAATCAAGATCTTCGTGACTTTTTTAAGCAAATTTACCCATAGAATAAGTGAAATTTATCACCGTTTGTGAACCACTGGACAAAAGTACAAAACAGTACAGTGTAATTTATTTAGTACAGTTCTTTATAAATAAATAACCAATAAATAATCAAATAAAATCAGCGGAAAATAAAATTTTTCCATAAATAATTAAGTCCAAATCAGAGTTGAAATCAAGAATAAAACCTCTGAGATGAAATAAGGGATCCTATCACTCCTGCGAGTCTCAGTGCCTTACTGCTTTCTGTCTTTGTCCACTTCACCAACCTGGGCTGTCAGCCATTAAAATGGCTTCCATCTGCGCCACCTCAGCTGGTCTACACTGGGATGCCCAAAGCCCACCTTTATCATCCTACTGTAGGATGATCCCTGAAGTCAAACAGGCACTTTGTTTCTACACAAACTTTCTCTCTCTTACTCAATTGATCCCCTGTCTTTTCTTGTCCCTCTTCCTATCTATCCCTCTCAGTCTCTCCTTTATACTCTCTGGGTTCAGGTGATTTGCCTAACAACCTGCGGAGCATCAATGAGGAAACCAGCTGAGCTGATCGCATTTGCACATGAATGTGCAATCAGCTAATTCCCCATTAAACACCCCACCTCTCAATTGTTTTGCAGCAGCATGCACCCATACCAATTGAGCCTGAGGCACGCTGTTTTCATTACTAAAAATCTTGCACCACCACGGACGTCAGAACTCCCTTCACTACAAGGACCCAAATGCAGCAACTATTATAATGCAATAATACGAGGGCTGATTGAAAAGTAATGAAGATGTCCCTATTTCTCTTTCAGGGAGGAAGGCACGGGAATGATGTGCAAGTGTTTGTGAATGGCATACATAGATGTGTGTGACCCTTCAGTTGGGCCACTCTATTCTTCAGAGTTCTGTCACAGCTAATGGAAGCATCTCGTACACATTGTCATGGCAGATGAACACATTCCTGTGAGAGTACAGCAGAGGTGTGTGATTGAATTCTGTGTTAAGCTTGTGAAGAAACAGTAAGCTTGTAATGAAACTCTTGAAATATTACAACAATCGATTATGCAGAGTTTTGGTTTCACTCGGCATCTCGGTCAAATAGACTCAATACATTGTGTCAGAGAAAATGAAAATGCGTCGCATGTGCGGCAGGTGGGTGCCCAGAAATCTCAAAATAGAGCAAATGCAACGATGAGTTAAGGTGTGCAAGAACACTGTTCAAATGTCGGAGAGGCCTCCTGATTTTCTAACCTTGATTGTGACATGTGAGCCTTCTGTCTTCTTACAACAGTTTGTTAGAAATTGCAATGTTGACATCCATAACCGAAGCTGATGGCCACCCCAAATGCACTTTATCATTCACTTGTGTGCTGCCGGCCCTAAAGTGCTTCCACTACCAAAACAGCAGCATGGCTAATCATTTCATCACCATATGCTTGCCGTAACATTTCAAGAGTTTCATTCTTCCAAATCTAACATTATGTTTTTTTTCTCAGAGCACAGAGTATGACTCTTTGAAGGTGTGGAGAAAGCAGATACCTCAGTTTAAGGAGTTTAAGTTCCTGAAATTCAAGTTTATAAGTGAAGGTGTTGTTTCCATATCTTTGTAATAAATAGGATTAGCTAGAATATGCTAAGCAGAGTAGCTAAGCAGGGACGTGAGGTCAGGGGATGCAATTCCTGTGAGTACATCACGAAAAATAAAAAAAACTAATAATGATAACATAAATTTGTCCACTGGTCTGTGCCATAAATTTGTTTTCTGTATGATTCCAATAATTGTGATCATTTTTATAGTCAAAATCGCTGAATTGGCGCATTTCGTGTTAAAATACAAGGGAGAAACGCAAGGTGCGGCAGCGACGAGCCTCACCTCACCTCACCTCGGACTGTGCTCTCCCGCACACACGGGGTTGATACATTCAATTGGCGCATGCCTGTTGCTGTCTCTCTGTATGTCGCCAATATAAAGTTTATTATACACCCTGACTTTCCACAGTCTGGCTAATATCTTTAATGAATGTTTGTGACATATTTAGTCTTGCTGATCGGACATAAAACCGCAGTGAAAAAGCACAAGGTGAAGCAGACATTACCTTGCCGCACCGAATGTGAGCCCAACAGGTGCTCGTTGCTGCTGTTCTTCTACGCAGAGGCACCAATAAATTAGCGATATCAGAAAGTCAAGTGCACTGCGGCGGTCTGTTTATTTTTATTTTTTTGTTCCGACTGACTGCCAAAATGGAAGATTAAGACTGAAGGAAAATAAGGAGGACTTTTACAAGAAAGTGATGGAGATTTTCGTGGAGAAGGATAGGCACATGGACTTCATTTATAAATAAAGGTAAGACCATCAACAGTTTTCAATTTTATAAAAAATGGGATCAGACTAAGAAAAAAAAACATCCAATATTTAAAAACTAAATTTTGACCTGAAATAAAATATTCTTTCTGCGGTGGGCTGGCACCCTGCCCGGGGTTTGTTTCCTGCCTTGCGCCCTGTATTGGCTGGGATTGGCTCTAGCAGACCCCCGTGACCCTGTAGTTAGGATATAGCGGGTTGGATAATGGATGGATGGATGGATAAAATATTCTTTTGTTTTTCTTGTTATCCGTTTGTTGAACAGTTGGTATTAAAACTGATTAAAGCATCAGAATTAAAAACTTTTAAAAACAACTAAATATTTCAATTAAAGTCAACATTGAAATATGTTGTTTTTTTTTTGTACACCTCTCTGTACTTTCATTTGTATTGAATGAGTGTGAATTGCAACGGCAAATTTAGAACACATGGAGGGTGCAGAGCAAATACGCTCTCTCCGTCTCTCTTGCCGCTATAAATGTAACGTTCTTTATTATCCAAATATGAACCTTACCTGTGTATGTGTGTGTAAAGAATGCTGATGAGATATGAAACATAGCCAGTAGTCAATGTACATGCTGCTAATTGAATAGTGAATAAGTGACTCTTTGGGGTTCATAGATTTGTAAATCTCATTCTGAAGAAGTGAGTGCCTCACCAGCCATGAACCTCACCACATGTCACTGCAGCTAAGGGTTGGAAACTTGTTAAATTTCACACAAATATTAGGAAATTTTTCTTTTACGCAAAAAAACATAGACACTTGGAGTAAGCTAGCAAGTACTGTAGTAGACAGTAGGATTTAGGGACTTTCAAAACTCGACTTGATGTTCTTTTGGAAGAATTAAGTGGATAGGACTTGTAAGCTTTGTTGGGCTGAATGCCCTGTTCTCATTCAGATTGTTCTAATGTTCCTGGAATCTGCAGAATGAGCTATGTGGAAAGTTTAAAAGGAGTTTCGTTAGAACATTAGAACAATCTTAACGAAAACAGATGATACAGTCCAACAAGCATGCCAATACTATTCACTTAATTTCTCCAAAATAATGTGAATTCAAGTTTTAATGGTCTCCAAATTAATTTTGTCTATCACACTACATGATAACTTTTTCGATGTGTTTATGGTTCTCTGTGTGAAGAAAAAATATTTGTGTGAAGTCTACCTGCTCTGAACACATGTTCTTGTAGAATTTATTTCAAAGTAATAGTTTGGATCCTCTGTTCTAATTCCCTTTCCATTTATAAGCAATGTAATCATTTCACTGCTTAATCTCCATTTGTTTAAACTTAAAAGGTTTGACTTCAATCTTTTTTCATAGCTCAAACCCCATAGACCTGGCAATCAGCTGAGCTCCTTTTGTGGTAAAGTGCAGTAGGGGTCTGTGGTGGTGAGAGAGTTTGTAAAAGAGTGAGGTAGTACAGACCCTGTTAGTGTAGGTTTGTCAGAAAAAAAGCCATGTAGCCACAGAGATCTTGATGAGGGAATTTGCTAATTGTGTTTAATGTGCATGCAGGCAGTTAACACTGCTGTCCCTCATTGATGGATCGTATGGTGCACCAGAGCCCACTGGGTATAACAGGGGTCTTTAAATGAAAGCAAGGGAGATTGTAGAGAGCAGAAAAAATTGAGAAAAAGACTGGGGCTAAAATCAGGTGGAAGACATAGAGAAAGTCAAAGAGGACATCAGGGTTGTGGCAGAACCGGTGCACATGAAAGGAGGCAAGGTGGTTGGGGAAGCCCTGGGCAGAGCAATGGCATTCCATGGGTGGGGTTGCTCCTGCTGAGTATCAGTTAGGAGCAGAAGCAACCGATCGTTCTGGTGAGGTTCAACAAATGCAGAGGAGTGTTGGTGCACGAGGGAGCAGGACTTACAGAGCCCCCACAAATGTCGAAAGATGGTGGTGGAGATACGAGCCAATGGTGGTTGACCATACTTGCCCATGTGTGTCTCCATCAGCTGAGTAGACCTGATAGGTAAACAGATTACATCAGGTCAAGGAGGGACACTCTGGGGTTCAAGTTTTGAAAGAATAGATCATGGCTATGTTTAAATTCTTTATTTTAACATATTTAAGATATTACTTTTGAAGGATTTTTTTAAGGATCTGACACCATACCTTATATAATTGTATACCTTATATAACAGCGCACTGTTTACACCAAACTTGCATGTTTGTGTGTTCTAACTGCACTATTCTATCCTTGGTTTCGTGATTATTGATGACCTGAGTTCAAGGAGATGCTAAAGCTGCAGGCACCCCAGTTTTCTCAGTATTTTCTCCAGCACTGTTTTGATATGTCTTTTTTTGTAGCACTAAATCAAAACTGCACACAATACCAAAAACAAGTCCTCACTGCTGTGTTATAGAGCTCCATCATGACCTCCCTCGACTTGTACTCTACACTTCTTCTTCTTCTTCTTTCGGCTGCTCCCGTTAGGGGCAGCCTCAGCGGATCATCTTGTTCCATATCTTCCTGTCCTCTACATCTTGCTCTGTCACACCCATCACCTGCATTGTCCTCTCTCACCACATCCATAAACCTTCTCTTAGGCCTTCCTATTTTCCTCTTTCCTGGCAGCTCTATCTTTAACATCCTTTTCCCAATATACTCAGCCTCTCTCCTCTGCACATGTCCAACCCAACGCAATCTCGCCTCTCTGACTTTGTCTCTAAACTGTCCTACTTGAGCTGACCCTCTAATGTCCTCATTTTTAATACATGTTCATCCTCATCACACCCAATGCAAATCCTAGCATTTTTCACTCTGCCACCTCCAGCTCTGTCTCCAGATTTCTGGTCAGTGCCACCATCTCAAGCCCATATAACATAGCTGGTCTCACTACTGTCCAGTAGACTTTCTCTTTCACTCTTGCTGATATCTGTCTGTCACAAATTACTCCTGACACTCTTCTCCACCCATTCCACCCTGCCTGCATTCTCTTTTTCACTTCTCTTCCACAATCCCTGTTACTGTATTGATGATCCCAAGTATTTAAACTCATCCATCTTTGCCAACTCTACTCCCTGCATCCTCACCATTCCAAAGACCTCCCTCTCATTTACACACATGGATTCTGTCTTGTTTCTACTGACCTTCATTCCCCTCCTCTCTAGAGCAGATCTCCACCTCTCCAGGGTCTCTTCAACCTGCTCCACACATCATGCTAAATAACTTAACATTCTATTATTTATTGATTTATTTATTTATAAATCTCTTTAAAAACAACATCAAGGCTGACCAAAGTGCTATACAATAAAACCCAACACATCAGAAACACAATAACCCAAGGAACAGAAACATATAAACACATAAAAGCTGAAGAGATTCATAGTAAAAAGTACACAGATAGTCAACATATCATACTGGGTTAAAGGCCAGAGAGTAAAAGTGTGTTTTTAAATAAGATTTAAAGACAGCAAGTGAAGGAGCCTGCCTAACGTGCAACGGCAAGTCGTTCCAGAGTTATGGAGCTGCAGCTGAAAAAGCCCGATCACCTCAGAGTTTGCATCGTGGCTTAGGAACACGTAACAGCATCTGGTCTGCTGACCTGAGAGAGCGAGACGGTACATAAGGGTGCAGCAGTTCCGACAAATAAAATGGAACGCAACCATTAAATGTTTTAAAAACAAATAGAAGGATTTTGAAATGGATTTGAAAATGAACTGGAAGCCAGTAAAGGGAAGCCAAAATCGGGGTAACGTGCTCATGCTTTCTTGTCCCAGTTAAAAATCGAGCAGTGGCATTTTGCACCAGCTGTAGGTGAGCAATGGAAGCCTGGCTAATTCCAAAAAGAAGTGCATTGCAGTAATCTAGACAAGAGGTTATAAAAGCATGGATCACTGTTTCAAGTTTGCGTTTAGCTTTAGCTTTCTTACCTTTCTTTGGTCTATTTGGATGAAGATAATGAAGAGACCACTATAACTCCCAGGAGTAGCTTCAAGTTTCAGACCTCCCAAATTTTACAATTGTACTTCTCCTGTGCAATACTTCACATCCATCCATCCATTTTCCAACCCGCTGAATCTGAACACAGAGTCACGGGGGTCTGCTGGAGCCAATCCCAGCCAACACAGGGCACAAGGCAGGAACCAATCCCAGGCAGGGTGCCAACCCACCGCAGTACTTCACATTCATTTGCATTAAATTTCATGCGCAAATAATCTGTGCAAGCCTGTATTTATATTCTTATCAAGACTGTTTATATATTCTGTATATAAAACAGCAGCGGCCATAGTCTCGATCCCTGAGGGACACTCACTGGCAAACAAAAACTCTGTTCAAGGTAAGGAACATGTTTGATTAGTTACAGTGGATTCAGAGCGTGTTCAGACTCCTTTGCTTCCTGCTCACTCTATTGTGTTGTAGATTTAATTTGAAATGGATAAATTTGCCAATCAGTCAACACTCCATGACCCATAATGACAAAGTGAAAACATGCTTTCAGAAAGGTTTGAAAATTGATTAAAAATTAAAAACTGAAATCTCTCATTCATGTAAGTATTCAGACCCTTAATTATGTATTTTGTAGAACCCCCTGTGGCGGCAAATACAGCTTCCAGCATTCTTTTGGATTTGGACAGTTCATCACTTTTTTCCTGGTAGATTCTTTTCAGCATCTGTAAACTGCCATCTTCAGGTCTCTCCACAGATGTTCTCTGGGGTTTAAGTCTGGGCTTTGGCTGAGCCACTCAAGAACACTCAAAGAATTGTCCCGAAGACACTCCAGCATTGTCTTGACTATATGGTTTGAGTCTTACTTGACAGGTAGAAAATTCTTTGTTAGTTGTGGTAATAATACTTCAAAGACACATGATATTCTGTATGGTGTTCCACAAGGCTCTATCCTGGGCCCACTGCTCTTTTCGATCTCCATTCTTCCATTAAGTCAGATTATCTCAAGGCATAACGTGAGCTACCACAGCTCTGCTGATGACACACAACTGTATTTATCAATAATGCCTGATGACCCTGACTCTCTAGGTTCACTGACACAATGTCTTACTTGTGTTTCTGAATGGATGAGTAGTAATTTTCTCAAACTAAATAAGGAGAAAAAAGAAATCTTAGTGAATGGCAAAAATGGATAAAGTGAGGGTATTAGAAATAAACTTGATCCATTAGGATTAAACGTCAAGACAGAGGTAAAGAATTTAGGGATAATTCCATCCATCCATCCATTTTCCATCCCGCCGAATCCGAACACAGGGTCACGGGGGTCTGCTGGAGCCAATCCCAGCCAACACAGGGCACAAGGCAGGAACCAATCCCGGGCAGGGTGCCAACCCACTGCAGTTTAGGGGTAATTATTGACCTTAATTTTAAATCACATATTAAATATCAGATCACTAGGACTGCATTTTTTCACTTAAGAAATATAGCAAAGATTAGACCACTTATGACTTTGCAACATGCTGAGAAATTAGTTCACGCTTTTGTTTTTAGTCGCCTAGATTACTGTAACGCACTCCTCTAAGGACCACACAAAAAACAGATTAATCAATTGCAACAAATGCAGAATGCAGCTGCCAGAATCATAACTAGGAAAAGAAAATCTGAGCACATCACATCAGTTCTGATCTCACTACGTTGGTTACCTGTGTCATTTAGAATTGACTTTAAAATACTACTTATGAGGGCGGCACGGTGGCGCAGTGGGTAGCGCTGCTGCCTCGCAGTTGGGAGATCTGGGGACCTGGGTTCGCTTCCCGGGTCCTCCCTGCGTGGAGTTTGCATGTTCTCCCCGTGTCTGCGTGTGTTTCCTCCGGGCGCTCCGGTTTCCTTCCACAGTCCAAAGACATGCAGGTTAGGTGGATTGGTGATTCTAAATTGGCCCTAGTGTGTGCTTGGTGTGTGGGTGTGTTTGTGTGTGTCCTGCGGTGGGTTGGCACCCTGCCTGGGATTGGTTCCTGCCTTGTGCCCTGTGTTGGCTGGGATTGGCTCCAGCAGACCCCCGTGACCCTATGTTCGGATTCAGCGGGTTGGAAAATGGATGGATGGATACTGCTTATGGTTTACAAAGCCTTAAATAATCTCACTCTATCCTATATCTCGGAATGCCTGTCATCTTACACTCCAAATCATAACCTTAGATCTTCAAATGAGTGTCTGCTTATAATTCCAAGAGCTAAACTTAAAAGAAGTGGTGAGGCGGCCTTCTGCTGTTATGTACCAAAAATCTGGAAGAGCTGACCGATAGAAATTCGCCAGGCTAATATGGTGGAGCACTTTAAAAAGCTGCTAAAAACCCATTAGTTTAACATGGCTTTCTCATAGCTTCATTTTAGTGTAACACTGATATTCTGTATATGTATTGAATTATCATTTTATTTTTAATGGTTCCAAAATCCCTACTAACCCCTACTTTCTCTGCTGTTCTTTTTCTGGGTTTCTACGCCACCACCACCTGATCAGTCCTTACATTGATGGATTGAAAGCCAGAGGTCCACATGAACATCATCATCTAATTCTTCCACGTGAAGTCTGAAAACCATGAGGACTGATTGAGATCATTTATGTTAGGTAGAATGCCCAGTGAGGGCTGGGTGGTCTCGTGGCCTTGGAACCCCTGCAGATTTTGTATTTTTCTCCAGCCTTCTGGAGTTTTTTTTTTTGTTCGTTCTGTCCTACCTGGCCATCAGACATTACTTTATTCTTTGTTAATTAGTATTATCTAATTTTATTTTTTTATTTTTTCTTTCTTCATCTTGTAAAGCATATTGAGCTACATCATTAGTATGACAACATGCTATAGAATTAAATGTTGTTGTATGCTTTGTGTCAGTGTTATAATGAAAGGGGAAATGTCGCCCCAGTTTGAGGTTACATGCACTCTGGAGCAGGTTTCCTTCAAGGACCTCTCTGTGTTTGGCTGCATTCATCTTTCCCTCAATCAGACCAGTATCCCTGACCCTGTCGCTGAGAAGCATCCCTATAGTGTGATGCTGCCACTATCAGGCTTCACCATAGTGCTGGTATCAGGCAGATGATGAGCAGTGCTTGTTCTTTGCCAGACGTAATGATTGTAGTTCCGCTTAAAGAGTTCAATTTTGTCTCATCAAACCTGATAATCCTTTTTCTTGATGCTCAGAGAATCCTTTAACTCCAAGTAGGCTGTCATATGCCTTTTACTCAAAAGTGGCTTCTGTCTGATTGATGGATTACAGCTGAGAATGCCATCCTTCCAACAGGTTCTTCCTTCTGAAGCTGTCTTAGAGTGACCATTTAGTGCTTGGTCACCTCTCTCACCAAGGGCCTCTTTGCCTGGTTACTTTGGCCAGAAAGCCAATTCTAGGATGAGTCCTGGTGGTTCCAAACTTCTTCCATTTCCCAATATGTGAGGCCACTGTGCTCCTAGGAACACTCAAAGCTTTGGAAATGGCTTTATATCCCTTTTTTCTGATCTATGCCTTACCACAATTTCATCACATTGGTCTACTGAGCCTTTTTTTTTTGCTCTGCCATGCAGTGTGAATTGTGGGAACTTATATACACAGGTGTGTGCCTCTCTAAATCATGTCCAGTCGATTCAATTGAAATTCTGTCCAATCAGGTTCTAGACACACCTCAAGGATAATTAAAGAAAACAGGGTGCACCTGAACTTAGTTTGGAGTGACACAGCAAAGGATCGGAATACTTACATAAACGAGAGATTTCAGTCTTTTGACTTTTAATCATTTTGTAAAGTTTTCTGATAACATGTTTTCAGTTTGTCATGGGTTATTGAGTGTAGATTTATGGACGAAATGACAAATTTACCCATTTGAAATTAAATCTAAAACACAATAAACTATGCAGAAAGCGAAAGAGTCTGAATACTTTCAGAATCCACCGTACCTAAGGAGAAAACCTTCCACTATATAGGAGCAAGAGGGGGAAAGATGAAAGGTGTGACAGTGATACCAATCAAGAGGATGGGGTCAGACTGTCAGAGGATAACAACTAAAAGGAGGGAGCAGATCTCATATTCTTTATTACTGAAAAGTTTCAAAATTGGGAAATGATGATATTCCAGATTCACAATGAATAATTTGTCTGTTAGACGTTGAGTCCATTTAAGCATATTTTCATAAAAGATTTGGCAGCCAATTTCCTACGGTCCATTACTCCATGTCCGTTGACATATTATTTTTGCAGCTCCTAGAAGACCCAATAAAGGTTTGGCAGACAAACAAGTAGTGTGGCCAGTATGTAATAAATTTTTCTTAGAAGACAGCAAGAGCACATTACGTACAAAATATCATTTATCCTAAAATATTATTAACCTCAAAGACAGTTTCATTTAATGTTGATTGATAAACACCAATAAAGGTTTTTATTTAATAACTGTGTCTTTTACATATTTCTTTCAATAATAATGTACTGAGTGCTTGCTAAGTGACCATATCAAAATACACCAGGAGACTGTATTAATATTACAATATAATCAACAAAAAGAGACAGATGAATAAAGACTTTAGCAAAATTAAATTGTATAAATAATCAAATATCATTTACCAATCATTTACTAATCCTTTTTGGTCAATTATTAGGATTGTGGGGGAAAAGATGCAATCCTGCCAGTGTTACGATCAAGGCAGGAATCTACTGTACACGAGGTGCCAGTCCTTCACAAGGCACACTAGGCTACACAGGGAAAACTGCAGTAACCAATCAAACTAACGTGCATGTTTTTTGGGATACAGCCCATCATAAAATGAGAAGAACATGCAAAATCTACATAGACAATTTAGTGTGAGTCTTTTGGAATCACGAGACAACTATGGTTGTCACAGACCACAGAATTAGGCATTTACCTCTGTGCCCTGCTAGTTGATTATATCTGAACTGGTCAGGGGCTACCCAAATAAACCACAGACACCAGTCGGATGTTGCAAAAAAAAAAAACTGCAGTATTTTAATGAATGTAGGGTGTCAAAAGAAAGAATAACCCATTACATCAAATTTAAGTAAAGAGAAGACAAGCAAAAGTAAGGTAATCAAACATATACTTAACAAAAATATGACAAGGACCAGGGGTCTCATATATAAAACTTTGTGTGGGTTTGAGCATAAAAATATGCATACTGCACAAAATAGGGAAATGCTTACGTTAAAAAAAATCTGGTTTGTAAAACCTGCTGTACGTACATTTCTGCATAATTTACCCACATAATTTAAATCACAATCATCTTGTAAATGTGTGTACCTGAACGCGCCTTGAACTCAGTCTACTTGCCTTCCTGAAATGACCATATATGGGCTGTTCTAATGAGCCTCATACATATTGCAGTCATGATGCTGCAGACCTTTATTATCTGGTAGAACAGACTCCCACCTGACCAGGCTCACCAGGCTCTGGCACCTGCATTTAAGGAGAGAAAATCCTATGGTGTGCTCTGCACTGCACTGAAGCACCTCTCATCTGCACTCTGAGAGATGGGCAAAGGCGTAAGAGTAGCCACTATCACCTGGCACATGGAATAACATGATTGCTGTTACAATAAGTAGTAAAGGCCATATGAAACGCTGAGGGTTGAGCCAGTCAACTTACTAACAAGTCAGCCACATGAACAGCACATTCAGCAAGTCATCCAATGAGGTTGAAGGCATTTACTCAAACTTGAGCAGATCAGATGTTTCTCTACACCTCAGAATTCATTGTGCCACTGCCGTCAGCAGGTCTATCATCAATGAAGAGAGGTGTGCCAGGACCTGTGGCAGCCATACATGCCCAAGCCATAACACCCCCAAAACCATGATTAACAGATCAATCTTGGGCAGTTCCTTTTCGTCTTCACACATTCCTCTTGCCATAACTCTGATGAAAGTTCCTCTTTGTCTCGTCTGTCCACAAGATCATTTTCCAGAATTCTTCAGGCTCTTCTAAGTTCTTTTTCACAAACTGTAATTTGGCTTCAACTTTTTGTGGCTAACTACCTGCTTGCAGTGCACATATTTTAATAAAAAGTGTTTGAACTTTTATCCTGGCATCCAATTAAGGGTTCATAATTTTTAAACTCACATCGTTTGTAGGAATTACTGATGAATGCTTTGCAATCATGTCTGATTATTTTTTGCTTTGCGCCTTTCCCCTCTATTTATGGGGGAAGCGAAAGCTTTAGATATGTCAAAAATTTCGATTTCCGGTTTTCAACATTTTTGACAATTTTCTGAGTTGATGAATTAAATACAGGGGTCCCAGCTGTGTACAAGACCAACATCATCAAATACTATCATGTGAAGCCTGAAAGCTAAGAGGACTGATTTAAGAATATTTATGTTAAGAGAGAATGCCCATTGGGGGTTGAGTGGTCTTTGGTCCTTGAGACCCTTGCAGATTTTAATTTTTTTTCCTCCATCCTCAATGCAGTTTTTTTTGTTTGTGTTTTTGATTTCCTCCTGTCCATCTGACCTTACCTTTTTCTTTTGTTATTAATTCTTTATTATTGCCTAAACTTGTTTTTCATTTCTATTAACTTTCTTTTTGTCATCTTGTAAAGCACTTTGAGCTACAATGTTTGCATGAAAATATGCTTTAGAAACAAATGTTGTTGTTGTATAGACTAAAACAATATTCTATGTGCCTATGTCTAGGATGCTGATCATGAATATGATAATATTTTTGATATTTGATTCTTTACCGGTGGTCCTGGCCCTCTGAGAGTCACTCGCAGAATGTTAAAAATGACAAATGCCAACATAAGCATGTGGGGTATCGGTTTAGACTATTTTGAGGTCAGTGATTATATATACAATGTTATTTTCGATCGTTCCCTAGGAATCTGGACCTCTATGTAGTATTATGCGGGGAAAAATGACAAAGGTCTTTTACAATTCAGAATATCTAGACTTTCAAAATTTCAGTTGAGGCCAATATTTTAATATTTCAAACTAGCCGTTTCCTGCAGCTCCATCCGCATAGTGGTGAAACAGGACAAACTTTAAAAATCAATAAACAAAAAGGTATCGCTACCTAAGCAAAGTCAAAGTTCACTCCAAAACACAGAGGTAGACTGACTCCCCACTCCTGACATCACGCTTCCCCCTCCCCTCGGCCCACAGCCTCTGTCTCAGATTAGCACGAATATATCGCTCCAGCAAGCGAACTTTGATTCTTAGCGTGATGACAGAAGTTGCAAAATCAACCTAAATTATATAAAAAAAACCCAATCTAAATCCGTTATGTAATTCTCTCGTGAAAAGCAGACAGACATACAGACAGACAGATGTTGAATTTTATATTGTCACACACGAGCGATTGGGGGCAGCTAAAAGACCCGACGAGCCGTGAGAAACCGCAAGACGGGAAACTAAGGCAGTGTATTAACTCTTCTCTCTTTACTTTGCCAGGAAAGACAAGGAACAAAAAACTACGGCACCTTGAATTCATCCCGAAAACATCATGCCTATATTCGACGAGCTTCCGCATTACTCCCGGCTCACCCTGATGACTTCACCTCCAGTCGCTCACAGATGATGTCACCTCTGCCGAAAGATCATCCACGTCACCCTTCTTCCAGTCTTACTTCCATTCCCAATCTCATAAATTTCTCCGTGTATCCGCCATTCTTTGTCATCCATTTATTGCAAACCTGACAGTTGTACTGAATAACAAACTTTTGCTCAAACCCACAGTATACAGGGACGGATTCCCCAACCCTTAATCTGTGCTTTATTCACAATATACATAGAGATATTTGACACAACTATCCTTGTTTTTTTATGTACTTGAATGTCAGGAAGTAAATCATGTCGTTACTTATGAATGCCCCGAGTTAGGGCAGCTTACATTAATTCGGACTTGTTTAGGGCTGTTTCCAGTCTTACATTGTATTCAGACATTCTAGTTATGCAAAATAAATAATTTTGAATTCAATCTGATCCATTGCAGTCATTTGGAGAGCAGGCCATTGACCACTAAATTTGAGTGATCAGTGCAGAAATGCTGCGAACAACACACACACACCCACACACACACATTCACAAACAAATAAAGAGAAATCCCATATGCAAACTCTATAGCAGTGGCGTGAGGTGGTGGAGTGTATCACAGGCATTACACGCTGTTGTGTTGCACCCAGCCGCTGGTCTTTTCTTTGTGAATGTATAACAATAATACCAGTAAGTTCTTGATCTCTTCATCAATCCTATTAGATTCAGCCACTGATCATTGCATAAAATATTTCAGTGTTATGCTGGATATGTTATGCTCTTCAGTGTTAGATGGGCAGACCCCACCTTATAATCTCGTTGCTTGATTTTTCATCCCTGCGTAAAGAAATCACAGAGGGGGGTGAGACTCTGATCTCTGCAAAACATAACGATGCCCCTACTCTACAGCAACTTGAAAATTAAGTATGAAGGGAAAACCGAGTATCTGTGTGCCATTCATGTCTACTCTGGGATGTGAAGTATCTTTCTAAAAACCTTGTAATTATCAAAATAAGACTAAAAAACTATAGTAGTGTCTAGAAGAAGATGAAAGTTGGAATGAAAAAGTACAGAAATTAGGTTTCTCCATGACCATTGTAGCTTTAATGCATCGAGGAGCTGTACAACATGAAATAGCACCCCTAATCTTTCAGTATTACTTTCTCTGGCCAAAATATTCCTCTTTCCACATCTGTTACTAATTTGGGTGTTAGAATGGACTCCCAACTTACTTTTGACACCCACATCAAATATCTCTGTAAGTCATCTTTTTACCATCTCAAGAACATCACCAAACTCCGCCCATTACTCACCCTGGCAGATGCAGAGAAGCTTGACCATGCCTTTGTCTCTTCCAGGCTGGATTATTGTAATGCGCTCCTCATTGGGATTCCTGGCAAGAGTATCCAGAGACTCCAGTATATTCAGAACAGCGCTGCCAGGATCCTGATGAGGGTGCGAAAGCATGATCACATCACCCCAATCCTGAAAACCCTTCACTGGCTCCCTGTTTCATTCAGAATAAAGTATAAGGTCTCCCTTCTTACCCATCAGTGCATTTATGGACATGCCCCTCTTTATCTAAAGGAACTCCTTACCCCTCATACCTCCTTACGCTCCCTCCGCTCTGTACACACTAACACTCTTCAAGTCCCCAGAACTAAGCTCAGCAGCATGGGTGACAGGGCGTTTTCATCTGTGGCGCCGAGGCTGTGGAATGCCCTCCCTGATTACCTGAGAGCCCCACAGTCGACTGAGGCCTTTAAGCGAAAACTAAAAACTCATCTTTTTAGAAAGTCATTTTGTTAATGTATTTTATAGATTCTTCTGTTTTTTTGTTTGTTTTTTTTTTTATTCTATTTTTACTCTGTAGCACTTTGGGATTGCTAAAATATAAAGTGCAATATAAATAAAATTTATTATTATTATTATTATAATCTTTCACAGCAGGAGCTGCCATTGAGGCCTTCACAGAGGATACCCTTTGGTTTCCCACAGGAGACCCCAGTGATCACCCAGAATTATATTTTAAGACTGGCCTGGGAGTACTTAGGGAATCCCATGGACGAGGAGTTGAAATCCAATTCTGAGGAAAATGTTTTCCAGCTCTAGTCAGCTCATTGCCACTGTGAGCCTAACCAGGAAAAGCAGAAAGGAAGGAGATGAATGCAAGTCGGTATTTATACATTCTACACATTGATGTTCAGATCAACTTATTTTCTACCTTAGCTCGATTAGTGTGGAGTCAGCTTTTTTTTTTTTTTGATAGGATACATTTCCCCTAAACCCCCCAAACACCCCCCTTCAACCAACCAGTTTCCAGTGAAGGAAGACGGCTGTTTATTTAAGAAAGCTCAGGTTACAGGTTGAGCAAGCAAAGTAATTCCTGCTATAGCACATTCCTTCATCTGTTCTAAGCAGGTCTGTTTCCTGAAGATTTAAATAGTGCATTCCAAGCAGATATCATCCTCTGTGATCACCTCACCGCACACACTTGAGGCGAAACTTTTATTGCTCTTTCAAATTGGCATCTCAGTCAATGTTAATCAAGCCTGTAAGTTTCAGCACAGAAAATAATATTTAAGATATTTACAGTAGTGGTTTGTAAAGTATTATTATTTAAACTCCAAATGAATCAAGTGCATCAGAACATAAAGAGGGAGCAGAAAGAGTTCAAGATCATTCATCCAATCATTTAAAAATAATATGCTTAAGTCATGCATTTATCCATGAGAGGGCTTATGATAGAAGTCTGTAGAGGTGTATGAGAGAGAAAGGAGTGCCAGAGAGGATTGTCCAGGATATGTATGAGGGAGTGAGGACCTGGGTTAAAAGGAATGTTGGGGTAACGGACAAGACCCTAATTAGAGTAGGTCTGAACCAGGGATCTTCTCAAAGTCCTTATCTCTTTGATCTTGTTATGAATGTGTTGAGTCATGAGCTAAAAAGACCAATCCCCCTCGTGCAGGCTTGTTGCTGATGATGTTGTGTAGCACAAGAAAAGAGAAGTGGAGAAGAAGCTGGAAGAATGGAGAAGGGCTTTGGAAAATAGAGGATTGAAGATAAATAGGAAGAAGAAGACAGAATGTACGAGGTTTAATGACGATCAGGATTCAGAGGTTAGCCTGCACGGAGAGATTCTGAAAAGAGTTGATACATTTAAATATGTAGGATCAGTGGGAGGGCGGCACGGGTAGCGCTGCTGCCTCGCAATTAGGAGACCCAGGTTCGCTTCCCGGGTCCTCCCTGTGTGGAGTTTGCATGTTCTCCCTGTGTCTGCATGGGTTTCCTCCGGGTACTCCGGTTTCCTCCCACAGTCCAAAGACATGCAGGTTAGGTGGATTGGTGATCCTAAATTGTCCCTAGAGTGTGCTTGGTGTGTGGGTGTGGGTGTGTGTGTGTGCCCTGCAGTGGGCTGGCACCCTGCCCGGGGTTCGTTTCTTGCCTTGTACCCTGTGTTGGCTGGGATTGCCTCCAACAGACCCCTGTGAACCTGTAGTTGGATGGATGGATGGATGGATGGATCAGTGGTAGCCCAAAATGGAGAATTAGATGCAGAGATAACCCACAGAATGAAGTGTGGATGGAGAAATTGGAAGAAGGTGTCAGGAGTATTGTGTGATTGACGGCTAAAGATCAGGTTTTTAAGACAGTCGTAAGACCAGTAATGATGTATGGTACGGAGCTGAGACACGGGCGGTAAAGAGAGAGCAGGAGAAGACATTGGATGTTACACAAATGAGAATGTTGAGATGGAAATGTGGAATTACAAACAATGACAGAATAAGAAATGAGAAAATCAGGCGTAACAAAGTGTAAAGGAAAATAGACTGAAGTGGTACGGACATGAGGTGAGGAGAGACAATATGTGGGCAAAAGAATGATGGGAATGGAAGTACAGGGGAGGTGGATGGATAAAGCAAAAGAAGGCCTGCAGGACAAGGGTCTGATTGGACAGGAATCTCAGGACCAAGCTGTATGGAAAAAGCTGATCAGGCACATCAACCCCACATAGTAGTGTGAGAAGATGAAGAGGAAGAAGAAGAAGTAATAGCTTAGCCCACCTCATCAGGAGTTGCTGTCCATTCATCTGTTTACTGTATGTCCTGAATGTTCTTATTAATACAGAACCAGATGTTTAATACCAGCAGCATCAGGTGCAAGCCTGGAGCCAATTGTGGGTTCAGTTTTTACCTGAGAGGCATTTTGTGACACTAAGTAAGTTAGAGTGCTTATAAAAGGTACTCACCCCCTTCAAAGTTTTCATATTTTATTGTTTTACAGCATCAAATCATAGTGCATTTAAATGAGATTTTTTGGCACTGATTAACAGATAAAAAAAGACCCTTTAAATCAAATATAGAGTACAAAAATATTTCTTAAGTATCCAGTCCCCTGAAGTCAGCATTCAGTAGATTCAACTTTGGCAGCCATGACAGTCTCAGTTTGTGTGCATAGGTCACTGTCAGCTTTGCATATCTCCATTTTGCCATTTTCTCCATTTTTCTTTACAACAATGTTCAAACTATTTCAGGTTTCATGGAGATTTGAGTGAACAGCTTTATCAAGTACAGTCACAGATGCTCAATTGTATCGAGATCTGGACTCTGACCCAGCCACTTAGGGCATTCATATTGTTGTTTTGAACCCATTTATGTGTAGCATTGGCTTTATGTTTGGGTTTTTTGCCTTGCCAGAAAACAAATGTTCTTCCAGATTTCTTGCAGACTGCATCAGGTTTTCCACCAGGATTTCCATGCATTTTACTGCATTCATTTTACCCTGACAAGCCTTCCAGGCCCAGCTGCAGAGAAACTTCCCTACAGCCCAGAGTACGGATGCTGCTTTTATGATTATGTGCAGTGTTCAAACATGGGGTTTAGTCTAATGGCCAAAAAGATCAATTTTTGGCTTATCAGACCACAGCTGACTTTTTGAGTCTCCCAAGTGCCTTCTGGAAAAGTCTTTGTGCTTTTTTTTTCAACAGTGGCAAGTTACAGTTGTAACTGGTAAAGTGCCTACGCAACAGTTGTTTATAATAATATGAATTATTTGCTGTAATCTACTGCAGCGTTTCTCAACCTTTAAGTATTTGCGACCCGAGTTTTCATAACAGTTTTAATCGCGCCCCCCCTAACGTTTTTTTGAAACCCTAATAAAATTTATTCCTATATTTTTTGCTGCTGATACACCGCTACAAGTTTAAAAACTCCCTATGAATAGCGAAATTACGCCACATATGGCAACATTCGCGCCCCACAGTTTGAGAACCGATGATCTACTGTTTGAACATAAAATACAATTTATATATATCGATTAAAAGGATTGAAAAAAAAGAAATAAAAAAAAATGAATGGCATAACTTAAATTTAAACAATGATTTTAAACCTGAACTTTTAACAGAGGGGTGGCAGAGTGGTAGCACTGCTGCTTTGCAGTAAGGAGACCCGGGTATGCTTCCTGGGTCCTCCCTGTGTGGAGTTTGCATGTTCTCCCCGTGTCTGTGTGGGTTTCCTCCCACAGTCCAAAGACATGCAGGTTAGGTGCATTGGTGATCCTAAATTGTCCCTGGTGTTTGAGTGTGTGTGTGCCCTGCGGTGGGCTGGCACCCTGCCCGGGGATTTTTCCTGCCTTGTGCCCTGTGTTGGCTTGGATTGGCTCCAGCAGACCTTGTAGTTAGGATATAGCAGTTTGGGAAATGACTGACTGACTTTTAACAAAATACTACTTGAGCAAGTACAACCTGAATTTGAATGCCTTCCTAAAAGGCAAGTTGAAAAGAAGGCAATAAGAAAACAAGGCCAATGCATTTAAAGCCCTACAAAAAGTAAAACAAAACAAATCGTGTGTTAGTTCTCAAATTGGTGTAGTATAGAAAACACACACATGTCAAAGTAAAACTAAACGATCAGAACAAGTGTAGATTGTGAATGCACTGCTGAAGACTGATTTAATGGAAAGTATAAGCATCTCCTAAATGAGCAACCATTGAAAATGTGTTAAAAGTGCACAAATACCATCCTCAATTGTTCATCGTCATCAACAACTTGATAATTATACTCTACACAAGTGTTTTTCAACTGGCGCACTGTGGAAATAATAATGTAGTGCCCCAGGGTCCAGAGAGGAGAGAAACACCATCCTCAAGTGGCCGAGACCTGCCTGAGAATGATGAGATTACTTGGAGAAGACAACATCAAAGCAGCTCCACGTCCCTGTTTTGCAGACACAGCACTACATGAGCACCGTAGCAGCCAGGAGACATGTCAGCGGTCCAGCTGCCAGGATGCGTGTTCGCCAGCGACTCTCACAGAGTTGAGGTACAGCGGGAATACGAGTGTAGCGCTGTGTCTGTGAGCACCAATCTCCAAGCTGATTTTTTTGACAGGGTCTCCAGTAGTCAAGACCATTTGGACAGTTTATCACGTGTATGACATTTAATCATGGTGTGCCTTGGGATTTTTTGGGTTACAAAAAGTGTACCATCGCAGAAAAACAGCTGGAAAACACTGCTCCAGCTACACCATGTGGGCGGACAGGTTCTCCGCAACCATCACACTCCACTGCTTCTGGCACACAAAAATGATCTCTGTAGCTGCCATCTCACTTAAAAACTGACAGCGTGCATTACTTGGATGGTTACTGTATGTTGCATTCTTTGCATAAATTAGCAAAGATACAAATGATGATACAAATTTGAATCATGTGTAGGGATAATCATTAGACTTCTGTTTCGTAGATGTTTTTCATTATATTAGGGCAGTCAGAACTATAAGCTGGCTGGCACGTTAAATACAGGGGTACTAGGAACTTATTTTGGTTTTAGTGCCACATAAAGATAAGATATTTTGCACTTGGGTGGTATGACATTGATTCAATCGTCTTACAGAAACATGGCAAAAAAAAAAAAAAAGAGCACAACATTTATCTTTTTGGGCAGCATGGTGGCGCAGTGGTAGCGATGCTGCCTCGCAGTTAGGAGACCCAGGTTCGCTTCCCGGGTCTTCCCTGCGTGGAGTTTGCATGTTCTCCCCATGTCTGCGTGGGTTTCCTCCCACAGTCCAAAGACATGCAGGTTAGGTGGATTGGCAATTCTAAATTGGCCCTAGTGTGTGCTTGGTGTGTGGGTGTGTTTGTGAGTGTCCTGTGGTGGGTTGGCACCCTGCCCGGGATTGGTTCCTGCCTTGTGCCCTGTGTTGGCTGGGATTGGCTCCAGCAGACCCCCGTGACCCTGTGTTCGGATTCAGCGGGTTGGAAAATGGATGGATGGACATTTATCTTTGCAACTTTTCTCTAGCATTGCACCCTGACTTACATAAACCAACCCCCCTGCCTGCCTCCCCCATTTCCTCCCACTCCTTTGCATCTATGTCAGTATGTATAAATCAAGAAAATAAACACCAGTATGAGGTAAATGCCTTGGTGTCTGACGTTGATGCAACAATAATGTGTATTAAACTGGCCACATCGATCGCAAAAACTAACTTCCCTAGGCCTAATATATATATATATATATATATATATATATATATATATATATATATATATATATATATATATATATATATATATTATTATTATTATGATGGCAGGGATGCCCCTCCTGCATATAATCCGGTGGAACAGTCATGGGCTGCACAATACCTCACCTCAATACTAGATGGCAGACTCAGATTCCTGCAGGGCTCCATTGAAGATGGAGCGGAGTAGTAAAGAGAGTAGTGTGCCTTTTGTTTTGGTGATTTGGTTTGTGCTTGTGTGGACTGTGCTGTACCTGTGGGACACGGGGAAGACATGCTCCACAGGTGAAGACAATAAATCTTTTTTGTTTACTTTTAAACATGCCTCCGTGTCTGTCTGAGCCGGGTCGGGGAATATATAGTGCCTTTCTACAATATATATATACAGTATATTGTGGCGGGCGATAGGGTCCCATGCCCGGCCGGGACGCCCCTTCTACTTATGTTCCAGGGGAGCAGCTATGGGCTCATCATTCCTCCCCCGGGACGCTTGGTGGCAGCCTCCCTGGCTGACGATGGTGCCTCAGTTTCCCGCAGGGTTCCATGGGAGATGGAGTTCTCCACAACCCTGTGGGTATCTGGGGTGGCCGCCAGGGGGTGCTGCATGGATCCTGGAGCCAGCCTGGACAACTATATAGCCCCACCTGGAATTGCAATCAGGAACAGGTGATCAAGCACCTGGAGCACTTCCGGGTGGGCTATAAAAAAGGACCGGTAACCACCACTCAGGGCCAGAATCGGGAGGAACAGAACGAGGTTGCCTGGGAGGAATGGTGGTGCCAAAAGAAGGGTTGAGATTTGTGTTGTGCTTAGTACTTGGGACTGTGTTGTGGCTGGGGGGTTCAGGGGGAAGACGTGCCCTCCAGTTGAAGAAAGAAATAAAGTCTTTGTGTTTTTACATGTTCCTCTGTGTAAGTCTGTGCCAGGTCGGGCGCAATACAGCATCCATTTCACAATATATATATATATATATATATATATATATATATATATATATATATATATATGGTTGAAATAGTTTACTGTCAAATAAATGCAAAGAGTACGCGACACGTGTTTCGCCCTAATTCTGGGCTCATCAGGCGTACACACTCACTGCATCCCCTCTCGGGAATCGAACCTCGAACATCAGCGCCAGAGACGAAGCCCCTAATGCTGCGCTACGGCATGTGGTTCGTTCATTTGACAGCATTTGCAGTGAGTGTGTACGCCTGATGAGCCCCGAATTAGGGCGAAACACGTGTCGCGTACTCTTTGCATTATTTGACAGTAAAACTATTTCAACCATCCATCCATCCATCCATTTTCCAACCCGCTGAATCCGAACACAGGGTCACGGGGGTCTGCTGGAGCCAATCCCAGCCAACACAGCATGTAGATCGGGGTAAAGCGTTACCTGGTAGGTAACCACCCATACAATCAGATTGTGACACAGACTACGAATACCGTGAATGTAATTACCCCGATCTACATGCTGTCAAATAAACGAACCACACGCCGTGGCGCAACGTTAGGGGCATCGCCTCTGGCGCTGATGTCCGAGGTTCAATTCCCGAGAGGGAGTGCAGTGGAGTGTGTACACCTGATGAGCCCAGAATGAGGGCAAAACACGTGTCGTGTACTCTTTGCATTTATTTGACAGTAAACTATTTCAACCATATATATATATATATATATATATATATATATATATACAGTATATATATATATATTAGTCTATCACTCCTTCTGTCTAACAATACTAATCTGATTCTGGGTAATGGGGAGCCAAAACCTATTGCAGCACCACTGTGTCTAAGGCAGGAGTTGAAATATAAGTTTGGTGAACAAATTATTAGGAACACCTGTACACTTGCTTATTTATGCAATTATCTGATCAGAGAATTATGTGGCAGCAACACAGAGCTTAAAATCCTGTAGATGTAGGTCAAAATCTTTTGTTAATGTTTACCTCAAACACAAGAGTGGGAAGAAAATGTGATCTCAGTGTTTTTGACCATGGCAGGATTGTTGGGGCCAGATGGGCTGGCCTGAGTATTTCTATAACTGCTGATTTCCAGGGATTTTTATGCACACTATTCTTTAGAGTTTACTCAGAATGGTGTGAAAAATAAACATCCAGTGAGTGGCAGTTCTTTGGACAGAAACTCCTGGTTGATGAGCAAGGATATGAGGAGAATGGCCAGATTGGTTCAAGCTGACAGAAAGGCTATGGTAACCAGATAACCACTTGGTATAACTATGGTGAGCAGAAAAAAAATCTCACAATGCACACAACGTCAAAGGGTGAGGCAGATGGGCTATGACGGCAGAAGATCACATTTTGTTCCAGTTCTGACAGCCAAAAACAGAAAGGTGAGGCTGCTATGGGCACAGACTCACCAAAACTATTAGCTGAAGACTGAAAAACCTTGGCCTGGTCTGACGAATCTCGATTTCTTCTGAGGGTAGTGACAAAATTTGGCAACAACAGCATGAATCCATGAAACATTCCTTATGTCAACAGTATAAGCTAATGGTGGTGTAATGATATGGGGAGTGCTTATTGGCACTCTTTGGGCCCATTTTCTAAATGTCTGCTTCCATCATAATAATGTACCATGTCACAAACCAGAAGTCATCTCAAACTGGTTTTATTGGATTAGATAAGATTAGATAAACTTTATTAATCCCAAAGAAAAATTCAGATGAACATGACAATGAATTCACCATTCTTCAGTGGCCTTCCCAGTCACCAGATCTGAAACCTATAGAACACGTGTGGGATGTGGTAGAACAGGAGATTCATAAATTACTTGCTATAATCATTTCACCATGGAGTAGAATTTTATTACATAAAAAAATGAGAGTGTCTTGTGAGCAAAAGGAGGCACAAAGTCTATTATAAATTAAACATTGAAGTAGAATGAACATTGACCTCTGGTTAAGGAAATGGCTGGAACAGTAGATGCAGCATAGTGCTCCCTGGTTTGGGGTTTGGAACCCTTAGGAACTCTTCAGTACAGAAAGATAATGATACTCTGTCTTCAGTATTTCCTACACATGGCCATTAATCTTACAAGTTGCATTTTTGGAAACTTATCCTGATGAAAAGAGTATACCACATTGAATGAAGTGAGAAAACATTCACCTAAAATAGAGCTTGACATCACTGTTGTTTAAGATGTGAGGACTGGTGTGATTATCATTTAACAAGCTGCCAGCAAATGAATTGCAGTATTACAGGGAAGGTGCAATTAGCCTAATTGAGCATGCCTATTTAAGGAAAGAGTGCGAAACCTGCTTCTGAACTAAGCAATGTTTTCCAATGTGGTCACAACATTCATTTTTAAATATTTAGAGAGCTTTACACTAAAACTAGAAAGCTTTGGCATGACATGGGAAACTTGGTTGGGACCATGGCTGCAAGAAGTTGTAAACCATTTAGGACAGAAGCTGGTCCAAAAGACTTCCTGGTAGAGTATACAAGAAAAATGGCTATTCCTGTGACCATGCTAGTGGAACTGAGCTGCCAGGTCCTATTGTTGCCGCACCACCTTCTTCTGTTGGGTGCTCTCACTAAAATAATAGCACAGACATCTACAAGATAGGGAAATAGAGGTATGACCACCCAGATGGAAGTCAATTTGTGGTTATCGGAGCTGGAAGACTCCTTTTTAATGAGAAAGAAGTCACTTGAGGCTTGGGGAAAGTTCTGGAGTTAACCTCCCTTGGAATTAGAGGAAGGAAGCAATGAAGGAAGGAAGATAATAGACTAGACTTCCAGTTAGACAGGCTTCACTGTTATTCAGACAATGCCCACCTATACCTTTCTTGACATTTTTCCAGTGGTGTCTTTAATTAATTGTGTCAGTGAGTTAAAGAAGTAGAAATGCTAATTACGCTGCATTTTAAGTAAATCAGAATTTCAGAGTTCCTAGTTGGAATCTTAAGCCCCTTAAGTCAGATTTCCAAATCAGAAACTCTGAGCTGCTCTGTCAAGTCCGAATTTGTCCAACTACAGATTATGATGTCAATCCAAAATGGCGACATACACAACTTTAGTGAGAGCTGTAGTATTGTCCTGTTTTTTAGCAATTTTGTCAATTTGTGTCTCATTAAATCAGTCGTATACACAGTACTGTCCTACTTCTGCATATGGACATGCTGCCACTGTGCTTGGATACGCAAAGTACCGTGTAATGTGTTTTATCAACTGCTATTTATTCTGAGGGGCGAAGCACAACAAAGGTTTTCCTGGATGTATTTATATTAGTTTTCCAAATGTTTTACTGAAATACAATCAACTCGAGTGTGACGTCATTCTCAACTCCGACATTGATCTTCCTAAGTAAATAGACCTCATCATTAGTTGGGGGGTAGTGATGCATACCACATTATGCCATTTTTTTTAACTCAGTTGGTGTAATCATTAGTTTTACTGAATCAGCACACAATAAGCATAGTAGTTTCATTGACAACAGTACGTCTATTAAAACACATTGCAAAACCCATTCTTCCAAGTTAAAGTTAATTATTGTATTGTGATAGTCACTGGTTGTTCAAATCATTCTTTATGTTGTTTTTTCTTAATTCAAAATACTTCTGCAAGAATCACTACAAGAACTAGAAAGTGCAACCACATACATCCTGTTTATGTTATTACGCTGGCTTCTAGTTAAGCTTGGGGCCTTTTCCAAAATCCTCATTCATGCATAAAAGTCCTAAAATGGTCAAGGCCCTTCTTACCTATCTGAACTTATTATTACTTACAAACCAGAGCATACATTAACCTCATTGGTGTTCACCCTGAGTGTGACACACATCTCGGAATTCTGTTATGATGGTTAAGCCCGAGTAAGACGTCAGGGTGACGTATGAGGAGCCGCTTTACAGTGTTAAGACCAAGTAATTTTTGGAACAGTAGTCTGCTGCCATCTAGTGGATCAAATAACATCTGTTGCAAAAAATCATGGACAATTCTATGTGTTCTTCCATTTATACTAACTCTATGGTGACTTATCAATATTCATGAGTAGGGCACAGCCTTCAACCAAAAACACTTCTTCTTCTTCTTCTTTCAGCTGCTCCCATTAGGGGTCACCACAGTGGATCATCTTCTTCCATATCTTTCTGTTCTCTGTATCTTGTTCTGTTATACCCATTACCTGCATGTCATCTCTCACCACATCCATAAACCTTCGCTTAGGCCTTCCTCTTTTCCTCTTGCCTGGTAGCTCTATCCTTAGCATCCTTCTCCCAATATACTCAGCATCTTTCCTCTGCACATGTCCAAACCAGCGCAATCTCTGACTTTGTCTCCCAACCGTCCAACTTGAGCTGATTCTCTAATGTCCTCATTTCTAATCTTGTCCATCCTCATCACACCCAATGCAAATCTTAGCATCTTTAACTCTGCCACCTCCAGGTCTGTCTCCTGCTTTCTGGTCAGTGCCACCGTCTCCAACCCATATAACATAGCTGGTCTCACTACCGTCCTGTAGACCTTCCCTTTCACTCTTGCTGATACCCGTCTGTCACAAATCACTCCTGACACTCTTCTCCACCCATTCCACCCTGCCTGCACTCTCTTTTTCACCTCTCTTCCACAATGCCCATTACTCTGTACTGTTGATCCCAAGTATTTAAACTCATCCACCTTCGCCAACTCTACTCCTTGCATCCTCACCATTCCACTGACCTCCCTCTCATTTACACACATGTATTTTGTCTTGTTCCTACCTACCTTCATTCCTCTCCTCTCTAGAGCATCTCCACCTTTCCAGGGTCTCCTCAACCTGCTCCCTACTATTCTTATAGATCACAAAGTCATCAGCAAACATCATAGTCCATGGGGACTCCTGTCTAATCTCGTCTGTCAGCCTGTCCATCACCATTGCAAATAAGAAAGGGCTCAGAGCCGATCCCTGATGTAATCCCACCTCCATCTTGAATAGATAGATAGATAGATAGATAGATAGATAGATAGATAGATAGATAGATAGATAGATAGATAGATAGATAGATAGATAGATAGATAGATAGATAGATAGATAGATAGATAGATAGATAGATAGATAGATAGATAGATAGATAGATAGATACTTTATTAATCCCGATGGGAAATTCACAAGCATATGTCACTCCTAACACATACTTCACCACTGTCACATTTCCCTCGTAAATATCCTGTACAACTCTTACGTACTTCTCTGCCACTCCCGACGTCCTCATACAATACCACAACTCCTTTCGAGGCACCCTGTCATATGCTTTCTCCAGGTCCACAAAGACGCAATGCAGCTCCTTCTGGCCTTCTCCATACTACTCCATCAACACCCTCAGAGCAAACATCGCATCTGTGGTGCTCTGTCTTGACATGAAACCATACTGATGTTCACTAATCATCACCTCACTTCTTAACTGAGCTTCCACTACTTTCCCATAACTTCATGCTGTGACTCATCAATTTTATCCCCCTGTAGTTACCACAGTCCTGCACATCCCCCTTATTCTTAAATATTGGCACCAGTACACTTCTTCTCCACTCCTCAGGCATCCTCTCAACTTTCCAAGATTCCATTAAACAATCTGGTTAAAAACTCCACTGCTTTTCAACCAAAAACACAATGACTGTAAAAAAGTTGTACAAACAGTTTTAGAACAAACTAAAACAGAACTATTAGCTGATCAAATAATAGTGATAATAATGTACATGGGTCATCAGATCTTGACACAGATAGTGAAAGTGATGCATACAGCACTCTATGACCGAGCCACCGTGGTACACGTCGTGAGTTCGGTTGCATGATGGTTCACCATGGTGTGACATTAGCTGCAAGGCAAAAAAGAAAACTGATTGTGATCAAGTGCAAGAACAAAAAAGATGTTAGCCCCTTAAGCACTGTTCACAAAGCAGCAACTGTCAATGTTCATGTCAGGATGAATGTGAAAGTCAATAAGCCTTGCGCTGTGGTAGCCTACAATAACAGAACGGGCTTGTCAATCATGCAGATCAGGCTCTGATATTCTACACTCTCACATACAAGCAACAGAAGAAATATAAGAAAAATGTGCAAAGAAACATCAGCCTGTGAATTGGTGTCTGTTTCAAAACATCACACAAAGAATGTGTACTAAATTTCATCAGTACAGCAGTGGACCCTGGGTGTACCATTCCTACTGTTTTTATGTGAACGTTTTGGTATTTACATGTTTCTGTTAATATAAAAACATTTTTACTTGTTGAAAAAAATTCACCATTTTTGGCTTGTTCTTCCTGGTGCAAACATAATATTAAGGAAGCTACAAACTTAAAATGCTGGCCAGTGAAGATTACAATCAGTGAGGACCCAAGTTATAAGTGAACTAAGCAGCGTCATAGGGCTCCATGGTCACAAGGAGTCCCCCATCTTCCCAGAAAATGGGAAAGATGAGGAAGGTAAATTTGACAAAAGAAAAATGGCTCTGGAGTTGGTAAGCATACTCTGTAGTTGTGCTCAATACTTCAAAGGAGAACAATACCACTCTGCGTTTATTGTTCCTTTCTTATTGATGCCCCTGCCTATGTGAGACCTTCTAGTGTAACTTTTTTAACAAGGGGTCTTCAAACTTTAGTTTGCTTATGGCCTCACCAAGTATACAGCCAGAGCTGATTCCAAGCATACAGTAAATAAAATAACAGTGGCAAGCTGAGCTTTCATTTAAAGGGCTCTGAAGCTGTGGAATGATCTGTCTGCTTACATAAGAGATATCCGTTTTGACTCAGCTGAAGACTATTTTACTCTAGCATACCCTGACTAGAGCTGCTAATTACCTGTGTACATTGCATCTCTACAGATCTTTGAAAACAAACAAAATGTACTGGGTTTGTCTAAAAAGCAATAGTGAGGCAATAGTGAAGGTTTATGCAATATTAATTGCAATGAGTTTGTCCATGAATGTTTATGCAATAAGCTTTGATTAGATAAACTTTATTAATTCCAAGGGGAAATTTAGATAGATAGATAGATAGATAGATAGATAGATAGATAGATAGATAGATAGATAGATAGATAGATAGATAGATAGATAGATAGATAGATAGATAGATAGATAGATAGATAGATAGATACTGTATGTACACATATGTAAATGGATTTGTATCATGTGTTTCTTCTAGCGGTGTAATCATGTTTGCTGATTTGTTGGATGTGTGCTTTGTTTTCCTTTCTGTCAAACTACAACAATAGCTTTCAATACCGATATCTGATTTGATTCGTTTTGGGAATTCCTCACAACCCCACCAGTCACTAACACCACTATTGAAGTAAGCTGCAAACATTTCAGGTTTACTTTTAGCTGAATTTTGCTTGCTTCCAGATGATATGGCATGAGAAGCCATTTACTATGATGCCATAGGGTGTAAGTTTATCATAGTTGTCCAAATGCCAAATCTAATTTGCTCCCCTTCTTCAGAGTTTCCTGCGTCTTTATTGCAAAATGTCCTTTGCATCCAAACATAATTTTACTTCACACACAAAATTCTAGTTACCAGCAATACAGCTATCATATGGTATCCAATAAGTTAAACAGAAAGAAAACCATTTTATTTTCTTGAGATTTTGTGAGAATCATTCCATAAACTCAACAAATGTTTTCATTTTTTCAGGATCTTGAGAGAAAATTATAAAGAGAAAGCAAAAAAGTAAAAAATAACAATAGTGCACATCCTCTCTCAGTTTCTGTACTATCGAGACACTATTTTCAAACAAATTCAAATTAAATTTTTAAAGAAAGATAGAATAAACAATTAACAGCTGGACAATGTGAAAGGGTTTATAATGGATTTATGAACTTAGAAGATGCACCCAAAAGGAAATGACAAATATCTTAAAGAAGACTCTCTGACACACAGATTGTAAGTTTGCCTTTTTATGTTTTCTTGTATTAAAATGAATTAAAGAAGTGTTCTGTTGACTTAATAAAGATTTAAAATAATTGCATTTACTCTTGTAGGGCACACTTACAAGCTCAGAATGTAGGAAGAGCAGGTATTAACATAAAAATATTCGTATATCAAAATACGTTCTACTTCAATGGAAAAATGTAGATCCTAAAAATAGATAAGTGGATCTGTAATGTGTATTTATTTAATAAGTTACCTACAGTTATAGAATTATCTGGACCTCAGATAACATTGTACAACCAAGTGCGGCCTGAACAAGACACAAGGAGCGGTTTGATAATCAAAACCTTTGAGCTTGCTATCGTAGTCAAACTCATCCATCTTTGATAAAAGCTTTGCCTTCACAATAAAAAATAAATAAATAAATAACTGCCACCCAGGGCAAAAATATTGTTTTGAGAAACAACAGATGTATGAAGAATTTACTTATGAGTGCATCATAAATTCTCAGATCAAAAGCCAAATGGCCTTTCCTTGTTATAAACCCTTCTTATGTTCTTGCATTATATAGCATTTTCCCATCAGGCTGACACATGCCAGTATGAGGGATTCCTTCCTGGCACCATCTTCTATGAAAAAAACTTCATAGTATTATTATTATTATTGATGTTTTTATAAAAATTAGGGGTTTGGTATATTGATTCTTATCTCTACAATAACTATCAACCGTTTTAACTAAAGTGTGCTTTGAATGTGTTTTTTCTCATCATCTTAGCAAAGAACCTCCTGCAGGACACCAACATAGTTAACAAGCCGCCCCAAAACAACCATAAATAAATAAATAATAATAAATTTAATTTATATAGCACCTTTAAACTGAAAAAATGAATATTTTTTAATAACAAAGTATAAATATTCAAAGAACAATGTACCTGGTCTACCTATGATTGCTCAGCTTGAAAGACAAACAGCATTTCAGCCTTACTTTGTAATCCCTGGCCACACGATTTCATATTTAATGTACCTTTGCTCCATTTTATATATCAATTGAAGATTTAGAGGACACCGATGACGAGAAGCCACTTATACAATTTTGTTGACAGGAAGCAACTTATACCCTGCTGCCTTCTGGTGCATTTGGACACCTCTGGATTGCCATCTGATTCCAATATTTCCCTGCTGGGCTCCTTTGCTGCCACTGATGATCTCATAGCAGTGTAGGACAGATGGGTATTACCCACTTTGCTTTGCTTTGGAACATAGGTCTTTTGCCAAAAAGGCAGGTGCCAGGTCCTCATAACTGTGGCAAAAGTTTCAGCTCTCCTAACAGGGACTCTCTTTGTCTCTTTGGACCGTAGTTTCTGGATCTCATCTGATAAAACTGCAATCACAGACAAATGACATCCAGAGATGTTTCTATGACGCACCACTTACATACTTGTTCAGTAAACAAAGAGCCATAACTCAATGATTGACAACCAAAAGGTTGGGCTTATGTGCACTCAAGAATCCAATAGCAAAATGTCTCCATTCCTTCCCTCATAACCTAATGAGGACTACAGAGACACAAAGCTGCTGGCCTAAGCCACCAAATTCATACCATGAAATATAGGCTCTTTCAGCCAACTAAAGATAGACTCAAAAGAAGATGTTTCATCCATCAAGTAAGAACTCTTGAACAAATGCATCAAGATATTCCAGAGAGAATCCCTCAGTACCTTGAGAAGCCTGTATGGAGTGAAGTCAGCGTACATTTGCTGCAACACTGTTCATTGTACAATGCCCTGAGGTGCCAGATCTGGTCAGTAGAGACACCAGTGGAACAGAAGCTGTATGATAAAAAGGAGGACCTGCAGTGAAAGGCAGCATTCATCAGAGTGGCTGGAGTGTCCATGTGAGTAAAGAACAAGAAGAATAAACCCATTGCAAGCACTACAACTTTACTTATTATATATTCTCTGTGTTCTCAGCCTGGCCACCACTTCCACTCCATAGCGGGACATCTATTGATAAGGATATGGTCGTAAGAAAGGCTGGAGTGATCCTACTTAATCCGAAAGGTAATCAGGTGCTGGTCTGTAAGAATGGAAGACCTTGGGTAAAGAAGGGTACTACAAGTCCAAAACTTGCTAAAGTTAGGCAAGGTGCACAAGCAAGAAAGACCACATATAAATGCTTAACAATAGCCAGGTTTCCATCCAAGGAGTTTTTGCGAAAAAATATTTAGCGCTTCAAATTTTTTTTCCGATATAGCTGATGGAAATGCTAATTATCGATAAAATGTTGTACATGTCGACATAATATTTTTCTGTTTAACTTTAGCGCATAAATTCCATATCGATACTTCAGATGTCGCAAAAACTACATTGGAAACACTTTTTGTCGGAAAAAAAAGGGCTTTAACGCAAATAAATGTGTCACATATCACGTGCAATCAAAACGAGAATGGCGGAGCGGTTCGCATGGTCTGATGAAGAGAGTTTTTTTTTTGATTAAACATCGTTATTTTGTATTAATTCAAATTTCAGTTTTAATTAAAAACCTTAAGGGAAGCAGGTTACAGTACTAATTCAGTTGTTATCGCACTGAGAAGGGATGTTGAAAGGTAGGCTCACCTGTATAGATCCGATGCTGCAAACACAGCTGCATCATGGGCACTTCCAGGAGTGCCAACGCAAATGTCTCGTATCATGCACCTGTCATCAACAAGGGCCTGAAGAACAATAGATGGCCACCCTTTGCGATTAATGTAATCACGGTAGCCTTCCGTCGGGGGAAGAATAGGCACATGCGTGCCATCCAGCGCACCGTAAATCTGTGGCACAAGATGCACCGAGGAATTGCGGTATGCAATTTCATTGGCCTCCGCTACAGTCGGAAGTCTGACATAACGCCGCATTAATTTTTCTTTAATAGCGGTGCACACAGCATATACACATCGATGGACGGTAGTTTTACTAACCCCGAAAGTTTCTCCAACTACTCTATACTCGGCGCAGGTTGCCAGCTTGTAAAGGGCGATGGCAATCTGCTTTTGGGTTGGAACCGGTGGTCGGTGGCAACCTGTGATGGGCACAACATCAGGACTGATGAATTCACACAACATCTCAAACGTCGGCCGTGTCATTATAAAATGTTGCAGCCAGAGATTTTCTGTTAAGTCTCTCCACCACCTCCTCCCAGAAGGTCTTATTCCGTCGTCTCTCCCATACCCGTGGGTTTCGTCGCACTGGGGTACTTTCTTCGAGCTCTAGGGCTTACCAGACAAGCAACTGCTTCATTCTGCTGTCGTCTTCGGATATTATGTACAATTCCAATTATTTGTGAAACTGAAATAACAGTAAGCTGGCAGATTTCAAAAAACTGTCTGAATAATCTCTCCATTTCTTTGTTTCTTTGTTTAGTGGAGGGGGTGTAACGTGGAAAACAAAAGGTAATTTGCGACATACACAAAATTATGTATGGAAACGGCTCAAGGGCAGATTTTTTTCGCGATACAACAAAACTTATGCGACAGTTCTTTTTGGGGGGGGGGGGATGACGTCATCACGCACACCATTTTATCGATAAAAAGCCAGTTGGATGGAAACAGGCTGGAGACAGCAAATTTCGCACATTTTTTTTACGTATATTCTGTTTGTCGATAACAAAACGTTGCAAAAAACTGGATGGAAACTTAGCTATTGATATATATTTTTTCCCTCTCAAAGTGTTAGTCTTAAAGATTAGAATTTATACCAATTTGGGGTCAGGCCCTCAAGAAGGGAACTACTGTATGTTGGGAGTCTTGCCATTTAGAAGGTGATTTCATTTATTACATCATCACTGCAATTAGTCAGCATTTACTGCTACAGACTTTTATGCCACATATTTTCAGATGGTCAATGTCAATTTATTTATATAGCACATTTAAAACAACATAGGAATGCTGTGGCCAAATGCTTTACAATAAAAGAAGAGAAAAATATACAATTAACATAAATAGCATAAATAGAAATAAAATAAATGAACATAAATAAAATAAATAATAAATACAAGTAAGATTACATAATTACAATGAGGAAACCATCAGTATTACTGAAGGTCACGGAAAGCAAGTGAATAGAAATGAGTCTTTAATCTTGTTTGGAATTGTAGACGACTCCTTTATGTGATGAGGTAAAGAGTTCCACAGGCGAGGAGCAGCAGCTGCAAAGGCCCTGTCCCCCTTAGTTTTACACTTGGTACGAGGGACAACAAGAGACATCTGACCAGAAGATCTAAGCACTCTAGATGGCTGGTGTAAAGCACACAATTCAGATAAATAGTCAGGAGCAAGCCCATGTAAAGATTTAAAAACTAGTAACAAGATTTTAAAATTAGTTTGAAAACTAACAGGCAGCCAGTGAAAAGAAGCTAATATTGGAGAAACAGAATCAGACTTTCTTGCCCCAATGAGAAAGTGAGCGGCAGCATTCTGGACCAACTGTAACCTGCGTATCAGGGATTTGCAAATCTCAGAATACAGCGAGTTGCAGTAATCGAGGTGAGAAAAGATAAAAGCATGAGTAGCATTTTTGTCAATTTTATTGAAGCATAAGCCTAACTATCTCTGCCTTGTATGAGCCTTTGGAATATTCACGTTCGTTTGGTAGTATTCACATTATCAGTCATACCGTTTTCATGTATCCTGTTCATATAAGATTGCTTTTATGTGTAATGTGGGCATAACCCTAACCTAACTTTTAATATCATCATATCATTGTTGCAACTTTATACTGATATAATAATACAATACAATAATGTAATACAATACAACTGTTTTTTGTATGGTGCTCTCTACTGAGTGTAGGCGTAGAGAGTTGCGAACAATTCTCAGTGTTGAAATACAAGTATAGTTTAACCTATTTACTAAATACAGAACTGCTACACATATAAATGCAAATTTGTTAAAAACACATAGAGAACAAGGTAGAAACTGATTACACATAAATGGAAATCAACAATATCTGTTGTGGAGGATGGCTGGCGCTCATGCCCATTTGGGACGCCTGGAGGATGGAAGGACCGGGAGAGGAGCAGTACCTTCCCTGGAACATGAGAAGGCAGCATCCCTGGTGGGTGTTGGGGCCACAGAAACAAAGCTTGGAAGCTCAATCTTGTGTGTGTGTGTGTGTGTTTGGGGGGGTCAGCCCATGGCCACCACCAGGGGTCACATGGACATTGGCTAAGCCCTGGACTGCAACACTTCCAGTCATCAGGGAGTACCTGGAGCACATCCAGGGTATTATAAAAGGAGCCGCCTCACTCCATTCAGGGAGCCGGAGTCCGGAGGCAGAGAAAGAGAAAAGAAAGATAGAAAGGAAAAGAAAAGGACTGAGTAATTGGTGATTAGTGCACTGTGTTGTGAGTAGAACAACAGAAATAAACGTGTGTGCTTTGGATTTGGGTATCCTGTGTCTGTCTGTGTCTGGACATCTTTCACACTGTCCATCAATCAATTGATGAACTATGGCCAGTTGACAACAGTTGAGATTAAACTTGAACAAAAGAAAGTCAAAAATACAATCTATCTCTCAATGTCGACAAGACAAAAGAGATAATCGTGGACTTCAGAAAATCACGTCCTGCCTACATCCCACTCAGCATCAACGGGTTAGATGTGGAGACTGTTAGGAGTACCAAGTTCCTCGGTGTGCACATAACTGAGGAACTTACGTGGACGCATAACACCTCATCACTAATCAAGAAAGCCCAGCAGAGACTATTCTTCCTGAGGTGGCTGAAGCAAGCAAGTCTTCCCCCCTTCCATCCTCACCATATTCTACAGAGGCACCATTGAGAGTGTTCTGACCAGCTGCATCACGGTCTGGTATGGCAACTGCAACATATCCAACTGCAAGTGACTGCAAAGGATAGTGAAGACAGCAGAGAACATTATTGGGGTGCCTCTCCCTTCACTACAGAACATATTTTACAAACGCAGTGTCCGCAAGGCCTGCAGCATTGTGCAGGACTCCTTACACCCCTCACATGGACTTTTCACACTTCTGCCATCCAAGAGAAGATACTGCAGCATCAGAGCCAGATCTGCCAGGCTGCAGGAGAGTTTTATCCCCAAGCTGTTAGACTCCTTAACACCAGGCTGCCCTCTGGGATCTTCCACACGGCCTCAACCACCTCTAAAAACAGAACTTTTATACATGCGAGCCACTGTCCTGCAAAGACAAGTGTGCAGGTAGAGAAGAACTGAAAATCTCATACTGACCTTTAAGTATTTTGATACTCTTGATATCCTTCTGACCTGTCATTGTTTACACGTCTTAAACAACTATTATTATACACTGATCATTTCTGTATTATCTATATCTATTATTTATTATTTATTATATTACATATCTTACACATCAATATTGCTGCTACTTCTTTGTCCTATATTTGCACAATGTCTTGTCTTGTTTGTGTTTTAATTTTTAATTTTTAAATTTTAATTCTATTTTTAATTTATTTATTGCACGTCACGTTGTTACACTGTGGACCCTGAGCTTCGCAATTTCGTCTATCTGTATACTTGTATATGGTTGAGATGACAATAAGGTTCACTTTGACTTTGACTTTGACTTTAACATCAACGTCCAACGGGCGGCCTACTTGCCCCTGGGTTTTCTATAGTGGAGTGTGTCCAATTTGATGAGAGAGTCTTTCTAACACTCCTTTATCTGAGATGACTTTTCCAAATATAGAATTGTTTTTGTCTGTCTTCTCTTGTTTGGTATGCAGATACAGGTGATTCAAAATGCTTCTGGTGTTCGACCAGCCGAGGCATGCACATGTCACTCCTCTCTTCAGATCACTACACTGGCCTCTTGTAGTGGCACGTATTACATTTAAATCCTCGATGCTTGTCAGCGGATAAGCAACTATATATATATATATATATATATATATATATATATATATATATATATATATATATATATATATATATATATATTCATTGCATTCATAGTCTGAGTCCCGACCTGATTGTATGGGTGGTTACCTACCAGGCAGCATAAAGGGACTTTGTCTCTGACGCTGACGTCCAAGGTTCGATCCCCGCAAGGGGAGCAGTAGAGTGTGTACGCCTGATGAGCCCAAATAAGGGCAAAACACGTGTCGCGTACTCTTTGCATTATTTGACAGTAAACTATGCAATCTATATATATATACAGTATATATGGAGACCCTTGTGAGGTCCTATGCTTCTTCTCGACCACTCAGGTCTGCCGATGAATGGAGATGCCACTTTCTGCATGGCATCAAATCTCAATCAAAGACTCTTTTCGTGTTTAGCTCCTGGATGGTGGAAACAAGCTAAACACCTCCAATTGGAACTCTGACTCTGAAGACTCTCTTGTTTGGTGAATTTCTACATCTAAGTGGTAGCTCTTAGATTTTATAAATCTAGGAATTGTAACTTGCTTATATTTTGTTTTGACTTTTTCACTTGTGGAAATCGCTGTTGTACCCTTGTCCTGTAACACTTGTTCCCAAACAATCCCCCAGACTGGTGTTACTCGATTATGTTAACCACTTTGAAAGTCACTGTGGATATATATAAATTTCTGAATTACTGTCATGCATTTCTACAACTTTGCATAATACAATTTACTTTATTTTCCCCATGACATGTTCTCTGGAATATGTGAAGTACCCAAGACAGAATCAATGCCTAAATGGACAGTAAGTTTTACAGGGGGCCGTGCGGCATTCAGAAACCTCAGTAATCTAATTGTCTGCTTTCTGTGCACACCTTATCACACCACAATGTTTTTGGGAAACCGGAGTCTAATCGAGAACAAAATGGAAGATTTAATCAGCCTTCAGCTGATGCCTAGTGTGTTTGAGCAGGCAGCAGTACGAGAAGAAATAAAAGCAAGTCTGTAGCACAAAGAAAGCAGGTACATTTCCTACAGACAAAGAAATTCTTTACGCCGTGCAGTAAATCTCCCATCCATATGGCTTATCAGAAACAAATCCGACTGCAGATGCAGATGCATTCAATTAGTTCCAGCAATGAATAAATTATTATTACTGCCTCCTGATATAAATCTGCAACAAATGTACAGCCAAAGCATCATGTTAAAAGAAAAAAGTATGACACAATAGTAAATTACGTTGACTGTGGCACATACCTACTAGGCATATACCCAGGATTCTGTAATTCAGACTTTGATACATTTCAAAAAGATCATGCATAACAGCATACTCTAAAATCAAAAGAGCAGTATAAATATTCTTGTTTGTTAGGAATGCAGATAGGCCTGACATTACGACAAACTGAATTGAGTTAGAATCTTACAGGTGCAGTGGGCCTAGGCTACTTCATTGTCTATAAAAAGTATTTACCCCCTTAGCGCAGCTCCCACATAGTCAGTAAGAAAACCACATTTTGCACTTTTAGAACTGAATTTACAATCTGATGCTAGAGTAAGTAATAGTCTGGACACAGTCTATGTAGTATGTACACTTTCTTTTAAAAAATCTGGTAAAAACACCCTTTTTTTAATTTGGCATTTATTCCATTTTTTAAGAGGAGGATGGACTTTTAGGAGAGGAATGACGGATGCATTCAAGGTGGAGGTGGGATTACATCAGGGATCGGCTCTGAGCCCTTTCTTATTTGCAACGGTGATGGACAGGTTGACAGACGAGGTTAGACAGGAGTCCCCATGGACTGTGATGTTTGCGGATGACATTGTGATCTGTAGCGATAGTAGGGAGCAGGTTGAGGAGACCCTGCAGAGGTGGAGATATGCTCTAGAGAGGAGAGGAATGAAGGTCAGTAGGACCACCAAGACAGAATACATGTGTGTAAATGAGAGGGAGGTCAGTGGAATGGTAAGGATGCAGGGAATATGTGGTGCAGAGGGTCCACAGCTCAAGTCAACAGGGCCACTTTTTAAATAAATAATTGCCGCACTCGCGGCTTAGTGACGGGGCATGGTATGTGTGGATGGAGTGGTTCACGGGTGATGCGTGAGGCGGACGGTCCTCACTAAAGTGAGGAGTCATCCGCATCCATAATTGGTGCCGGGAGTTGCTAATTGCCACTTCTGATCCATGTCCCCGTAATAAACAGAAGTGTGAGGCAGCTAGGGAAGGAGAAAAAAAGGAAAAGAACAAAATGGACAGAGGTTATGAGTGAGGAAGGTGGCAGGAAGCAGCAAGGAGAAAGCTGGTGCATGATTGAGCGAATGTGCTCTCTGTGGAGAGGGAGGCAGCTGGACAGTGAGCCCTCGTGGGGTGTTTTGGCTGGCACCCCAGGAGCAGTTGATAGTGGTCGCTCCTGCTGAGCATTTTGAGGAGCAGGAATGACCGGAAGAAGGATGGCTTGCCACGTAAGGCCAAGAAGGCAGCGGGAGTTGGGACTTGGGATGTGAAAACCCCAGCGGGAGCGCCCTGGTCGCTGGGGAGCCCAAGTCACGGTCTGGTTAAGTCTACCGGAGCCAGGGATTGGCGAGGCGAACAGACCAGCAGAAGAAGATAGAATGAAGGTCAGCTGCAGGTAGGGTGGCTCTCCTGGTGCATAGCCTGGACGGGAGAAGCAGGGGAGTCACCAGTAGAAAGGCACCGGGTTGACAGCTTCCAGCCATTGTTTTAACCTCGTTGTTGTTTTAAAGGATTTTTTTTTCTAATGGATTTTAACCTCCATGATTTCACCTCTGTTTTAATGGATTATTTATTTATTGACTTGTTTGTGAAGCACTGCACTTTAATTTGGAAAATTTGTTTTTGTTTGTGGATTTTAAATACAAGCACTTTGCACTTTTTGCACCATCCCCTTGCTTTGTTGTACCTCACTGTCTAGCTCATCGGTGACATTACCGACAGTGTCGGGTTCAAGAGCTACCAGAAGTCAGATGGGAGCATGGAGTGAACCTGCATCATCACAGAATAGAGTTGGTGAATTTAAACCACATCTACTGTAAAATGATCAAAGTTAAGGTTTCCATATTATTTAGCTCTGTGTCTGACTATTTTTATATAGTTGTTGTTGTTGTTATTATTATTTATTATTTCTTCTTCTTATTATTATTATTAGACAGTCAGAATTATTGCATTCATAAGAATTACTTATGAATGCTTTAAAATCACTTGTTTTTTTTATGTCTTTTATGTCTCAGACGGTTGTGGCGAGCGCCCTCTTCTACGAGGTGGTGTGCTGGGGAGGCAGCATTAAGAAGAAAGACGCCTCACACCTGGACAAACTGGTGAGGAAGGCAGGCTCTATTGTTGGCATGGAGCTGGACAGTTTGACATCTATGGCAGAGCGACGGGCACTCAGCAGGCTCCTATCAATTATGGAGAATCCACTGCATCCACTAAACAGGATCATCTCCAGACACAGGAGCAGCTTCAGCAACAGACTGCTGTCACTGTCCTGCTCCACTGACAGACTGAGGAGATCGTTCCTCCCCCAAACTATGCGACTCCTCAATTCCACCCCTTGGGGGGGGGGGGGGGGGTTTGGGTAAACGTTAACATTTAACATTATACAAAGTTATTGTCTGTTTTTACCTGCATTATTATCAATCTTTAATTTAATATTTCTTTTTTTGTTTCAGTAAGGTGCTGCTGGAGTAAGTGAATTTCCCCTTGGGATTAATAAAGTATCTATCTATCTATCTATCTATCTATCTATCTATCTATCTATCTATCTATCTATCTATCTATCTATCTATCTATCTATCTATCTATCTATCTATCTACACGAAACTCCCCAACATATGCTATCCCATTCGACTCATCTTGATGTCCAATTTTGTTTAGCTTGTTGGGTTCCCTCCATCTTTGATCTTCTAGATGAAAAACAAAACTCATTTTAACCAATTTTTGGACCATATTTTGTGCAGGAAATTACAGTCCTACGATAAAGAGCAAAGCAATAGGTGTCTTCAGCAAGAACGATTAAAAAGACCTGAAGTTGTGCATGCCACATCAACTTACCCTAATGGGAAACGGGTTCAAAGTTACTCCTATTCACAAAACCTCAAAAAAAAATTGTGATCGGAAAAATAGGCACATCGTGTGTCGTTTTCAGCTATTTTGAGGTTGCTAATCATGAATCTACTCTCTATATATAAAATCCTAAGCCTAAAAGTGCAATAATTTTGTGCAATGATTTTACGTGACGTTTTTATGTCACATTTTTTGTCACGCTTTAAATCGGGCTTATTTTAAAACCTACATACAGTATATATATTTGGCATTCTTTTCAGAATGTATCAGAATTTGTTAGATGTTCACATTCTTATTCTGTTTTTAAATTATAAACTAAAAAATATCAAGAACTCACGTCTCACGAGACGAGACTTTGTGCCAAGAGATTTAACCATGCCCGGGAAATAAAACACAAAGAGTAGGATAGCTGCTGTACAGGGTTTTAAATGTTCGAAGTGAGATGCAGATCACATGGCAGAGCAGCAGAAGCAGCAAGCCAGCAGCTGATCGAGCAAAGAGAAGGTAAAAAAAGAACTGTATTTGTTCCCCATTGTATCACTGTTTAAGAGGGGGTTTCGGAGGAGCAACCGCATCTCCTTGGGGTGCGTTCAGCCCCCCTCTTCACAACGCGAGTGGCAGAGACACAAAGTGGCTGGCGCATAGTGCAGGTCGGGGGGGATGGCGAGCAAAGTGAGCAGGGGGCGAACTGTCTAGTTTGATAATATTTTTGATAATTGATTCTTTACCGGTGCCCCTAGCCCTCTAAGAGACACTTCCCAGAACGGTAAAAATAACAAATTTCAAATATAAGCATGTGGGGTATCATTTTAGATTATTTCAAGGTCAGAGATTACAAATATAATTTAGTTTTGATTCTTCTATAGGGATATAGACCTCTATTCGTGGGTGAAAAAGTGACAAATTTCTATTACAATGGGGAATATTTAGACTTTAAACATTTAAATGGAAGCACATATTTAAATTTTTCAAATATATGAAGCAGCTATTCTTGCTTAGGATGTACTTCTGTCTCATGCAGAAAATCATTACATGCCTTATGAACACCCCACTAATGGGCAATTTATGCTAATTCAGACTATTTGATATTTATTTTATTTTTACTTAATTTACTTTAATATTGAGTACTTTTGACTGTTTTTCTCTTTGCTTTTTGCCCCCTGACCAAAGCACTCTGCAGTCACCTCCATTGATAGGAGGAATATGAATGTTTCAACTATTGATGAGACCCGCTACATCTCAAACTCTGTGGCATTGTATTATCACAATATGTCAGGATTTATCAAAAATCCTAAAAGATGTGCGTCTAAGGTTAAATGAAGACTCAAAATTGGTCTGGGGTGTCTGAGTTGGTGAATGAGTCTTGGGATGTGTTTGAATGCATTTGATAATGAAATTGAGTCCTGTTGATGTAATGGAAAAAGGTTTTGAAAATAGAGAGATTCATTAATGTAACAATGTGATCTAAACAAATTGCTTAAAGTTTTGGAAATATACAGAATGTAAAGTGTTCCTTAAGCATAAGATGAAGCCCAGACATAGTGAGGCTTACTACATTGACTTCTAAATGACAGTGGACACATTCTACCTTTCAGGAGAGCATCCAAAAGCATATGTACTCCTTTTTATGGCTCCATCATCATCTTCAAGTATTTTCACAAATCTCAGAAGATTAGAAAAGACAAACAATGACTACTGACTGAGAGAAATGCTGAAAAGGAACTTGGCAAGCTGAGGAGAGCCTGAAAATGCAGCATGTTCAAAGGTGTATGATGGTTGATTACACTTTTGACGCAGTTGAGGTTGACAGGCTGAAAACAAGGAGCATGCATGCCATGTGTTGTTTTTTCAGACAACCTCGAAATGTTATTAAAAAAAAGAAAACACAGCTGGATGAAATTATTTAGGAATTTTGTTTTTCAGCAAAGTATTGTGGTAACTGAGAAACTTGTTTTGTCTTACTGTGACCTCCAAACATCAGGTGGGTAAAAGCAAAGCTAGTAAAAACGTGACATATGGCTATCACACCTCAGGTGCATGCACTCCCCAAAGTCAGCTCTCATTTATAGTAATTTTATTAAAAATGAATAAGGCATATTATTAGATGAGTTAACACAATCAAACCCCTTTAATCCAAAACAGGGCCTCGGCCATGCTGTCTATCCTGGAAACACTGGGTACAAGGAAGCAAACAACTCAGACTGGGTCTGGGTCAGAGGGTCTACACACACTTACACTATATATGTGTATGATATTAGTACACTCCTATAGGAAAGAGGGTTTGAGGTGTCCTAAAGGCTCCATAAGCCAGGCCAGGCCTTTCTGGCCTACCTAGAACGGACCTCACCCCAAGCAGTCTGACCACCTGACTTCTTGGGTTGGAATTGGCCTACTGGGCCCAAAATAAGGAATGAACGAAGGTCCAAGTCCTGGTACTTCCTGTCTTGCTTCATGGCTGTGAGACATGGATGCTATCCAGTGACCTGAGACAAAGACTGGACTCCTGTGTCTCTTCGGAGAATCCTTGGGTACTGCTGGTTTGACTTTGTGTTGAATGAGCAGCTGCTCACGGAGTCCCAAATGAGGAACATTACCTGCATTGTGAGGAAGCATCAGTTATGGTATTATGGCCATGTGGCACGATTCCCTGAGGGAGGTCCAGCTCACAGGATATTCATCATTGAGAACCCAAGTGGCTGGACCAGGCCAAGGGGACGCCCATGTAACACCTGGCTGTGGTAGATAGAGTGTCATTTCCAGAGGGTGGGACTGGACTGTGTTACTGCCTGGGGGGTTGCCCACCGGGATCCCGAGCTGTTTTATTGTGTGGTGGGTGTGGCAACGTGCTGTACCAGTGCATGCTCCCCAACCTGACCTGACCTGGATTGAAAACCTGCACAGTGGCCCTCCAAGTTCTGAGTTTGCTTAAGCTAATATTTAGTGCAATAATGTGGCATGACGCCACCTAGTACTAGCAGCCTATTCTTTATATTCTATTGCTTTAACTGAGTTTCACTCCACAAATAGTAACAGTCCCCAAAAACTGTTTAATTAGAAACTATTTTCATATTTAAAAGCAAAGAAATATGAATTCCATTTGTTCATCGATTCATTTTGCCAATACCCCTTTTCCAATGCACATTACTAGAGGATCAGATGCTATCGGAACAGCATGAAGCAGAACACTCAGCCACCTACACTTTCCAATTTAGACTTTAGACATCCTAACCATCAGGTTTTTGGGATGAGAGAGAAAAACAAAAGCAGCTAAAGAAAAAAAAATGGGCCGTTTATGCTGAAATGTCAAGTAAACTAATACTATACCTTACTGACACATGTTGCTTTTGGTGCTGACCTGATTTTCAAAAGCTTTTTTGAAACATATAATTTTAATCTGCACTTGTAAAACTGAATCTAGATTCTGTGACTTGATTTGATTAAAAAAATACATTTATTCCAGGACTAGAGTTTGTGTCCTCTATGTTGTGTCAAATGCATTTATTTGACAGACCACGACAAATCCTGTTATGACACATTTTATTGAATATATTTCTATATTTGGGGATTGCTATCCTGCACCTCCTGCTCCATCGTGCATCCAGGATGTGTGGTTCTAGGAAAACAATGCAGACCCTGTCATACACTCATTGCTTATTTAAGACATACCAGGAGACGAGCTGACATGATGTAACCACAGCCTTAGTGACTAAAGCCATTCTGACTCATGCAAAGCTGTTTCAAATGTTTGAAAGCTTCTTGACTGATCACATTTCAAACAGTTATATACAAAAGTCTTACCGAAAAACAATCTGCTTTTTTATATTTTTTTGACAATGATTGAACATGAAGGGTACACACTTACACATATATATTTAACTATCTGCTTTACATAAAGTATCCATTTTTTGTCTCTTGTATAAGAAATCAAAAACATTAAAACATAAAATTGCATGCAGCATTTACGGTATATACTTGTAATTTTTATTTGTGTGTGTCAAAATTCAGGTCCAAGGGTTTTTTTCAAAACTAACAATTTTGCTGCACCATCTACTCTATCTATCTATCTATCTATCTATCTATCTATCTATCTATCTATCTATCTATCTATCTATCTATCTATCTATCTATCTATCTATCTATCTATCTATCTATCTATCTATCTATCATATAGTGCCTTTCATATCTATCTATCTATCTATCTATCTATCTATCTTTCTATATATCTATCTATCTTTCTATCTATCTATCTATCATATCTATCTATCTATCTATCTATCTATCTATCTATCTATCTATCTATCTATCTATCTATCTATCTATCTATCTATCTATCTATCTATCTATCATATAGTGCCTTTCATATAGTGCCTTTCATATCTATCTATCTATCTATCTATCTATCTTTCTATCTATCTATCTATCTATCTATCTATCTATATATCTATCTATCTTTCATATAGTGCCTTTCATATCTATCTTTCTATCTATCTATCTATCTATCTATCTATCTATCTATCTATCTATCTATCTATCTATCTATCTATCTATCTATCTATCTATCTATCTGTAAGGTGATAGAAATACTCCATATTTACTATTACTATAAAACAGAATGCTGCTATATGTGTTTGTGTGGCTGGTCTCTCCGAGCAATATGATTGGTCCGTTTGGCTTTCACCTGATTGGCCATTTCAGCTGTGGTGGCTCAGTGGCAGTGTCATAGCTAGACTAGGTAGCCCCAAAAGCCTTAAGCACCTTCCTTTGGTTTTCCAAAAAATCCCACCCTTTCACTTTTACCCATCCATGCAGAATTGTGACTGGCAAATTGAACACACGGTTTTAAAACATTAGACAAATGGCTGATCCTCTTACAAGTTGTAACAGTATCTGTATTTTGTCATATAATTTCAAATTGTACTCTTTCAAAACTCCAGTTGCAATCCTGTGCTTGAAATGATGGAGGGTGTAAATGAGCAGCAGCAGAAGTGACAGCGCAGAGAGCTGAGCAGTAACACAAAATGTGCAGGTCGGCAATAACACCTTGTGACAGATGGCCGGGTCCCATGCCTGGCCGGGATGCCTCTTCACCACATCTGCCAGGGGGACAAGGCTGGGAAGCCCAATATCTTCCCCTAGACGCTAGATGGCAGCACCCCTGGGTTGCAGTGGTGCCTCCGAACTCCCCCAGGGCTTCATGGGGGTTGGAGTTCTGTGCAGCTCTGTGGGGTTCCGCAGGCGCCACCAGGGGGTGCTGCAACAGGAGCGGGTGGCCCCTTTCAGGCACTGTTTCGCCTTACCCGGAAGTGCAGTCGGATGTTAGCAATCAACCACCTGGAGCACTTCCGGGTGCCTAATAAAAGGGAGCCAGCAACCACCACTCAGGGGCCAGTCGGGTGGAGGTGGACAAAGCCTGCTGAAGAGGAGTGGTGGTGGAAGAGAGGAGAGAAAGACTGCTTCTTGGTGTACTGTGCTTTATTTGGGACTGTGTTGTGGCTGGAGGGATTACGGGGAAGACGTGCCCTCCAGCTGAAGAAAAATAAAAGCCTTGTGTGTTTTTACACGTGCCTCTGTGTCAGTCTGTGTGACACTATATGGCACATTTTATTACAACCTCTAAGACCATCACATTGAGCACAGGGACCCCACAAGGGTGTGTGCTCAGCCCATTGCTCTTTACCCTGCAGATCCACGACTGTGTACCAATCTACAGTTCCAATCACATTTACAAGTTTGCAGACGATACAACCGTGGGCGGTCTCATCACAGAAATGAGGTGAGCCAACTGGTCCAGTGGTGTAAAGACAACAATCTCTTTCTGAACGTGGGAAAGACCAAAGAGATTGTGGTCTATTTCAGGAGAGGTCATTCACATCACCCCCAATTGACCATCAACGGTGCAGCTGTGGAAAGGAGACATACATCTCCGAGGACCTCTCCTGGTTAGATAACACCACATCACTGGCCAAGAAAGCTCATTCCCGCCTCTACTTTCTACACAAACTGAGAAGAACATAAGTTCCAACCCCCATCACGTGCTCTTTCAACTGGGGCACAATCGAGAGCATCCTCACCAGCTGCATCTCTGTGTGGTGTGGAAGCCGCACTGCCTCCTGTAGGAAGACCCTGCAACGCATAGTGGATGCGGCCAGTAACATCATTGGTGCACTACTGCCCTCCCCTCAAGGACATTTTCCACACCAGTCTCACCCGTAGAGCCATCAGCATTGCTGGTGACTCCTCCCACCCATTTCACTCCTTTTTTGGCCTCCTCCCCTCCAGGCCCGCTCCACAAGACTGTCTAACAGCATCATCCACCAAGCCGTCAGGATGCTGAACTCTGTCCACTACCTTCCCCCCCTGCCCCCTGCCCCTGGACCATAACAAGAGTCACTGTCTACCAAGTACCCTACCTCAGCTGGTATTATATAAAGACTCCATATTACATCTGCTGCTAACTGTTTGTCATTTTGTACATCTCATAAGCTACTCTATAATGTACCTTCTCATTTTTTACTGTAATTGGCTTTTGCACTAATGACTATTGCACATTGTACACAGGTATACTTTACAAATTCTAATGTTATTTATCTTATATGTTATACTTTTATACTTTTTATATTTTATTGTACTACGAAGATGAGAGAGAAACAGTATTTCCATTCTCCTGTATGTTCTGCACATATAGTGAATTGACAATAAAAGGCTATTTGATTTGATTTGATTTGATTTGAACACAGTGTGATATAATGCAAAAATTCGGTTAACAAGTCAGGCATGTGCATGCCCAATGCAGAATATAAAACAACAGTGAATATTCTCTTTGGTGAAAGTGTATACATTTTGTTGTATTTGTTACCTAACACATACAAAAGTTTTATGGGGGGGTTTCATGGAACATAATAATAGTGTTGGAAGGTAGCAATTAAAGTTCTGAATAAGCTAGATCCATGTGTATTGATGACGGAAGACAAAAAAAAGCTTAGAACTAGGTGGATCTATGGGTAAGTTTGAATGTAGGCATTGTTTCTTGTAACTGAAACTGTATATGCTAGGTATGATACATTCTATTTGTGTATTTGTGCCAGCCAGCTCTGTGCTAAGTATGTACTATTTTTAATTTTCATTGAAGTGAATTATTCACTGATTTTGTAATTACACAGAGTTGTCAGCAGTGCAGTAAACATAATATGTACAATACATATTGTGATATTTGCCAGGACACCACCAGTCTGAGACCACATCTTTATCAAAAGACTTCTTTTATTTGTCTTCTCCACACAACAACACTACTCAATTCACAGTCCCGCACAACTCACAGTGCCTTCAGCCCCAGTCACCTCTCTCCTGGGCTTTCTCTCTCCTCATCCCTGGGCCACCTGTCCTCTCTCTCCAGGAGCTTCGTCCTGCTCCTGCTCCCGACTCCAGCTCCATGACAGGAGGGAGGCGGCCCCATTTATCCTCACCCGGATGAGCTCCAGTTGCTCTACCTGACGTCACATCCTGGTGTGGCGGAAGCGTCAGGAGATCACCTGGAAGCACTCCGGGTGACCCTGGAAGGATCGTCCTCCATCTGTGTGGCGGAAGTACATAAGTCCTGGACTCCAGAAGGCTCGGGGCGCCCCCTGGCGGTGAACAGAGGCCCCAACGGTCCTGAGCCTTCCTGCTCCCCTTCCGTGGGCCTCTTCTGCTCCAGGGCGGTTGCCCCCTCGTGGCCGGGAGGACAAATGTGCCCCGTCTTGGTCCTTCCAGGCGTCCCAGCCGGGTCTGACCCTCAGCCATGTACAACAATATGATACATAATAAAGGTTGCTGAGACACAGTCAGTCACAGTCAGTCAGTTGTTGCCCACGGTTGCCCACAAGGGAACGTGAATAGACCTAGTGTCTTTTGTAAAAATTGAGCACATGCTATATTTTGTGCACCATTAGCAAGCTCTTATCTATATATAATTCACTAAGTCCATGGCAAGCAAGACGCACGCAAGACAGCCATGCCCACCAACAATTCACTAAACAGCCGACCATGGCGCGAGAGCGAAAGCATTTGCCAAGAATGTGTTCATTAATCAAGAACGAAAGTTGGAGGTTCGAAGAAGATCACATACCATCGTAGTTCCGACCATACACGATGCCGACTGGCGATCCGGCGGCGTTATTCCCATGACCCGCCGGGCAGCCAACCGGGTAACCAAAGTCTTTGGGTTCCGGGGGGAGTATGGTTGCAAAGCTGAAACTGAAAGGAATTGATGGAAGGGCACCACCAGGTGTGGAGCCTTTGGCTTAATTGGACTCAAGACGGGAAACCTCACCCAGCCCGAACGTGGCTCACAGGTGCATGCGACTGAGGCGGTGTGTGGAAAATGAACAGTCAACGTGACTCACAAGTGCATGTGGACTGTACACAGACGAAAGCAATTCAGGTGAGGAGTTGGGGGCGGACACATGAGCAGGCAGTGAGTACTGAACGATGACTAAGAGATGACTTAAGAAATCGGCAGACTAGAATGGTGGGGGCAGAATGGGCGTCAGACGATCAAACTTGCCTATCTAGAGGATGTAAATGTCCTAACATGGGTTCTGTAGGTGAACCTGCGGAAGGATCGTTACCTGTTGTGCCGACCCGTCGTTGGACGCATAGGACACGAAACCTCTCGGGCCCGCTTCCCCGTCCTCTCTCCAGAGTTCCATCTTTGCATTCACTTACAGTCGTATCCTCAAACCCACCCCATTTGGACAACTGTGACTTTCAGGAAGTGTTCACCCATCAATACATAATTATGCGGCTGGCTAGTTATAATTATTACTTTAAAACACCCAACATCAAATTCTGACACATTTTAACAATAACGAAGAATGAATTAAAACATGTCTTGTCATCTGTTTTTATTCCCCACTATACTATGGGGGGACAAAATCATCTGCAATTTCTGCCCTTAGTTTCTTTTTTCTATTCCATCATGGTACATAAAACATGCAACATCAGGCAGATGAGCTCCTCCTCCGTTTGTGAGGTACGAGTAAAACACCTGCGTTCCTTATTTCCATCTCTGCATTACACACATACAGTAGTACTTCAGGATGAACATTCAGTGGTTGTCAACTCTCACACATACAAGGCCTGCCCCTGTGACTAAAGACAAAATGAAACCTGTCGCAGGTTAGGTGGTCTCAGTCGTATTAGGCGACTGTTTGATGTGCTACATTGACTCGCTAAGATTATGGAAATAAAAGCCATGACTGATAATCACTGGAAACGTTATATACATTAGAACAATCCAGACGAGAACAGGCCATTCAGCCCAACAAAGCTCGCCAATCCTATCCACTTAATTTCTTCTAAAAAAAACATCAAGTCGAGTTCTGAAAGTCCCTACAGTCTTATTGTCTACCATGCTACTTAGTAATATGACCTTAAGACTCAGTCCCTGCACTCTAAAAGTTCACATCTATTCCTGTCTGTCATGCAGATTGATGTATGAATTGAAATGAAGTGCATTAGCACACCATGGTGGCAGCAGATGAGGATGGCGATTCAGGAGAACAAAGTAAAAAATAAAGAAACCTAGAAACTTTGATGATGATAGCCTGTGCCACAAAATTTGAATAAATGTAAAGACCCTTGTGATTAATGAGCAAGACTCATTCTTTATGATACTGCAATACATTTTCTCTTTTATCCTGGTGTCAGTGTTCCCTGGAAAGTACTGCTGATGGTGTCATTTATGGTGGCATTTGGCAAAAGGAACCTTACTTCAAAATTATGAAAAAGAAAATCATTCAACTCTGTTGTGGAGAACTGTCATTATGCACTTTATGTGTCAAGTTTAATGAAGTTACAATTAAAAAGGGCAATCTTTTAAAGGTAGGTCACAATTTTTCATTATGTTCTGATTCACTCTTTGTGTCAGTGCTGAAAGAAGGGGCACAGACTAGGAAGAGTTAAAATAAGAATAATTTTTTTCCTTCTGCTTAGGCAAAAACAGATAAGAAGATGGCCACATTGCCGGTCAATCCACTAGTTGACATAGGTGGCCACCAAGGGTGATGCTTATTTAGGTTAAGGGACATGCATGCAGGGTGCTGTTTATGTAACTCAATGTACACACGCTCCACAATAAAACCCAGAGTGCTATGGATACCGAGGGGCACCATTCCGGTAACCTAAGGGGTGTACTTTCCAGAATCAAATAACCCCCCCCCCCCCATCACTACTATGATACGGGGTAGCTGTTTTGGCAACTCATCGGGTGCATACTGTCTGTATGACTACCTAATTGTTATGTCTCTATCATTCCAACAGAAGGCACATCATAAACATGTGTAGTAACAAAATGCATTGCATTTGTCATTCCAACAGAAGGTGCATCACAAACATTTGTACTAATGTATTTTGTTGTTTCCGCCATATGTTGGAGTAACAAATAAAATGCATTTTATTACTGTCAGCATTACAATATACATTCCAATGGATGGTGTATTGCAAACATTCATACATTTACATTTACATTTACATCGTTTAGCAGACGCTCTTATCCAGAGCGACTTACAACAGTGCTTAGTAGTCTACGACTGTTCTTCAGTCTTTAAGGCTAGGATTAAAATTCATGTTGAGGTCTATGTTGATTATTTAGAATTCAACACGTCTTAGACGGGTGGTGCAGCTAATTTACAGTTAAATACTTGGAAGACTCAAAGCTATAAATGCCACCAAAGGGGCTTCTTCAGGGAAGGATAAGTGTCTGTGGTCATCCGGTTGTTAAGTCACTGTCATTCCAACAGATGGCACATCATAAACATGTGTAGTAACAAAATGCATTGCATTTGTCATTCCAACAGAAAGTGCATCACAAACATTTGTACTAATATAATTTGTTGTTTGCACCATCTGTTGGAGTAACAAATAAAATGCATTTTATTACTGTCAGCATTACAATAAACATTCCAACAGATGGTGTATTGCAAACATTCATATTGAGGTCTATCCATCCATCTATCCATCCATTATCCAACCCGCTATATCCTAACTACAGGGTCACGGGGGTCTGCTGTAGCCAATCCCAGCCAACACAGGGCGCAAGGCAGGAAACAAACCCTGGGCAGGGCGCCAGCCCACCACGGGGCGCACACACACATACACACACACCAAGCACACACTAAGGCCAATTGAGAATCACCAATGCACCTAACCTGCATGTCTTTGGACTGTGGGAGGAAACTATTGAGGTCTATGTTGATTATTTAGAATTCAACACGTCTTAGAAGGGTGGCGCAGCTAATTTACAGTTAAATACTTGGAAGACTCAAAGCTATAAATGCCGCCAAAGGGGCTTCTTCAGAGAAGGATAAGTGTCTGTGGTCGTCCGGTTGTTAAGTCTCTGTCATTCCAACAGAAGGCACATCATAAACATGTGTAGTAACAAAATGCATTGCATTTGTCATTCCAACAGAAGGTGCATCACAAACATTTGTACTAATGTATTTTGTTGTTTGCACCATCTGTTGGAGTAACAAATAAAATGCATTTTATTACTGTCAGCATTACAATATACATTCCAACAGATGGTGCATTGCAAACATTCATGTTGAGGTCTATGTTGATTATTTAGAATTCAACATGTCTTAGAAGGGTGGCGCAGCTAATTTACAATTAAATACTTGGAAGACTCAAAGCTATAAATGCCGCCAAAGGGGCTTCTTCAGAGAAGGATACGTGTCTGTGGTCATCCGGTTGTTAAGTCTCTGTCATTCCAACAGATGGCACATCATAAAAACGTGTAGTAACAAAATGCATTGTATTTGTCATTCCAACAGAAGGCGCATCACAAACATTTGAAGTAATGCATTTTGTTACTATAAATGTTTGTGATGTGCTGTCTGCTAGAATGACAAATGCAACGAGTTTTATTACTACAGGCATTACAAATACTGTATATTCCAATGTATGGTGCACTGCAAACGTTAGTGTTGAGCTCTTGGTTGATTACTTAGAATTCGACCCATCTTAGAAGTGTAACACAGCTGGTTAAATCTACAACACAATAAAGTCTGCAGAAGGTAAAGGGACTGGAATATTCTCAGAATCCATTATAGTGTGAGGAAATGGCCGAGAAGAGATATTGCTTTGTCAATGTGCAGTTGCGAGGGAGGAAATCCCAGAAGCTGACATTCAGGCAGACCTTCAAGGTGTATTAGGACACAACTAAATGGGCACTATCAGATTTTGACACTGGTTAAGGAATTTTAATGGCAGGAACACAGACATGACAATCATTCGTGAAGCCGTCGCCCTCTTACTCATACTGCTAAGAGCAACAAGGAAAACAATCAATGAGCTCATCAGACAGAATCAACTTCAACTTATGACAATCGGTGATTGGACTAGGGCAGCATATCTGCCTGTTGTTTAGGCATGACTGGAAAAGAGATGTACACTTCAGGAATGCTGTCAAAAACGAGACACACGAGGCCGTTCAGGCAGCAGTGCATCAATGCTTAGGCCCAGATGGCGCAGACTTGTACCACAAAGGAATCTTCAAATTTCTAGACCAGTGGCAAAAATGCACCAGATTTTGCACAGAAATAAACAAACATTTGATTAACAAATAATAATTTCTTCTTCATATTTATATTGAATCATAAAATTAAAATCTTTGTTGCTTTTGGTACAAAGCCTCTCTCATGGATTATTGTTATACACCAATTTCTTCAATAACGAGACAAAATGTGCAGTTCCCTCAGAAAGTATTGAGACCCCTTCACTATTTCACATTTTGTTATGTTTATGATAAAATCATTTAAATTAATTTCATCCCCCATCAAACAACACTCAATACATTAGAATGACAAACCAAAACAGAATTTTTGCAATCTTGTCAAATTTATAAAATAAAAAACTGAAATATCACATTGGCACAAGTTTTCCACCCCTGTGCTATGACACCTGAAATGCGGTTCAGGTGCATCACATTCTGTGGCTCATCATTAAGAACATTAGGACAATCGAGACGAGAACAGGCCATTCAGCCCAACAAAGCTCGCCAGTGTAATCCACTTAACTCTTCTAAAATAACATCAAGTTGAGTTTTGAAAGTTCCCAAAGTCTTGCTGTCTACCACACTACTTGCTCACTTATTTCCAAGTGTCCATGATTCTCTGTGTAAAGAAAAACTTCCTAAAGTTTGTGTGAAACATTAAGATGTTTCTAGCACTTGTTTGGAGTCCTCCTGTGGTCAGTTCAATTGAGTGGTCATGAGTAGGAAACACACCTCTCTATAGAAGGGCCCACAGATGAGCGAAAACCAGTCACTGAGGATGAAGGAATCTATCTTACTAAACCACAGTTAATATATGCATGGCGGACGCACCGATGCGCATGCGCACTGCGGCCTTGGCGCCTGCCCCAGAGTCCAGAGTCAAACGCAGCAGCTTTCCAAAACGCGGCGGCTTCCCAGAGTCAGTAGGTGGCCCCAAACAACACAACCTGTAAGCACCCAAACAACACCACCTGTAAACTAGACTTGCTCTAATCCACTGTGCCATTAATGTAGATCACATGACAGTCATTCAGTTTGGCACCCGCCCCAGAGTCCAAAGTCAAACGCAGCGACTACCCAAAACGCGGCGGCTTGCCAGAGTCAGTAGGTGGCACCCAAATAACACAACGTAATGCGCCGTGGCACCTGCCCCAGAATCAAACGCAGCGGCTTCCCAGAGTCAGTAGGTGGCACCCAAACAACACAACCTGTGAGCTACACTTGCTCTAATCCACTGTGCCAGTAATATAGATCACATAATGGTCACAGACTCTAATCCAGCGACTTCTCAGACTCAGTGGCTGGCACACAACACCACAACCTGTAAACTAAACTTGCTTTGTTGTGTCAGCAAAGGCAACAGAATCACGTCTCCACAAAACGAAACCGCTTTAGTACAGATATGCTTATGTAATTAAATGACATTTCCCCAGACACACCCACCCTCCATGATATGTCATCCATCCAGATATCGGACGGAACAGAAACTGATTGCCATTCTTGGATTTCCGATTCGCTAGCGAATCGCGGGGTTACTTGTTACCTGCAGAACTTAGAGATTGGATTGTGTTGAGGATCAGCTTCTGTAGCGTTAAAAATTCCCAAGAACACAGTGGCCTCCATAATTCATAAATGGAATACATTTGGAACAACCATGACTCTTCTTACAGATGGCAGCCCATGCCAAGCTGAGCAGTCGGTGGAGAAGGGCCTTGGTAAGAGAGGTGATCAACAACCCAATGATCAGTCTGGCTGAGCTCCATAGAAACTGTGTGGAGGTGGGAGAATGTTCCAGAAGGGCAACCACCACAGCACCACTTCCCTAATCTGAGGAGTCAGACAATACATGAAAGGCATGTAGAGCATCATTTCTCAATCTGTGGGGCACGCCCCCCTAGGGTAACAAAAAAGGGGGCGCAAATGTTGCCATATGTGGCGTACTTTCACTATTCATAGGGAAATTTTAAACTCGTAGCGGTGTATCGGCTGCAAAAAATATAGGAATAACTTTTATTAGGGTTTCAAAAAAATGTTAGTGGGCCCCATTAAAACTGTTATGAAAACTCGGTCGCAAATACTTAAAGGTTGAGAAACGCTGATGTAGAGGACACTCAGATTTTGTGGAAACAAGATTCTCTAGTCTGATGAAAGCAAGGTTGAACTGTTTGGCCTCAATTCTAAGAGTAGCGTCTGGTGGAAACCAGGCATCACTTATCACTTGCATAATTCCAGTGGTGACGCACGGTGGTGACAGCATCATGCTGGGGGTCGTTATTCAGCAGGAGGGACCGAGAGACAAGATAAGGTTGAAGGAAAGCTGAAATGAGCAAAGTACAGAGATATCCTTCATAAAATTCTGCTCCAGTCTGGACCTCATACTGGGCCAAAGGCTCATCTTCCAACAGGACAGTGGCCCTAAGCACAAAGCAAAGACAACACAGGAGGGGCTTAAGGACGACTCAGGGAATTCCCTTCAATTGCAGAGCCAGAGCTTGGAGTTGAACCAAACTGAACATCTCTGGGGAGACCTGGAAATAGCTGTCCACTGGTGGTTTCCATTTAACCTGAGAGATCTTGAGAAGACCTGCAAAAAAGAACACCAGAAAAATCCCCCCAAATCCTGCTGTGTGAAGATTGCTGCATCAGAACCCAAGAAGACTCCAGGCTGTAATAGCTGGCAAAGGGGTTTCAACTAAATGTTGAGTAAAGGGATCTGAATACCTGTGTCAATGGAATATTTCAGTCTTTAATTTTAATAAATAAGCAAACATTTCAGAAATATTGTTTCGAGGTGTGATTCTGGGGTACTGAGTTTAAATTATTTTAGCATACACATAAGAAGATGCCATCTCGTTTCCTAAACCACTTATTTCAGGCCAAGGTTGCAGGAGCCTATCCCAGCTGGCATAAAGCGCAAGGCAGGAACAATCTCTGGACAGAGTGCCAGTTCATCAAGTGTCAAACACACACACTATAGGCATAATTTAGCATCACCAAGTCACCTAACCTGCATGTCTTTGGACAGTGGAACAAAACCCATGCAGACACGGGAAGAACATGCAAACTCCATGGAGGGAGAATGCGGGATGTGAGCCCCGGTCTCCTAACCGCGAGGCAGCAGCCCTACCACACTGCACCACCATGCCGTCCCATAACAAAAATGTGAAAATGTGAAGTGGTCTGAAAACTTTCTGAAGGTGCTGTAAATATGTTTAGATTAAAATATCAAACGATATTTTTGTAGCTACCATAATTCAATTTAGGGCTGTTGGTGATGGAGCCATTTACATTAGCATTATGTGTAAGTAGGAAACAGTGCTGGATATTTAAAAGCAGTAACCAGTTCACTTTCTGTAATGGACCACTGCACCATCCAGGTGTCCCGATCAGGCATAGGACAGGATAGATGACTAAGTTAAGAGTGGTGTCCTAAAACAAAAGAAAAAATCTGGTACCCACGAGCAAAAGGCAAAATCAAACCAAAAATAAAGCTTGTGGGTTTCTGAAGGTTTCCATAGGATGTTATGTTTTGCTCCCACATCCCAAAATGAAAGACTGGCTGGGTTGATTGGCAATTTCAAACTGGCCCTGTATGGACGCACCAGTACCCTGTCCAGGGCTGCTTCCAGCTGTCCTCCCGGTGATACCAGGATTGACTCTGGTCCCTTGTGATCATGAATTGGATTAAGTGGCTGTGCGGATGTATGCATAAAAGGCAATATGACAGCCGTTAAGTTTTTGATATATTACATACATGTATTTGAAGTGAAGGACTTAATCAGAAAATCTGGCAAACGTGAGTATACAGAGAATCAATGTAACATATCTTCTGCAAAACACTCCAAAACCTAATATGTGGTTTATAATAACTATCTAATGATTTTCTATCATATTTTTCTTTAAAACAAAAAACACACACACACACACACACACACACGCACACACAGCAGAAGTCTATGTTAGTAACGCATGTTGAAAGCAGATGTTTTCGAAAATACTTTTTACGGGGGATGCATTCGTTGCTTATCTTAAATGAACATTCAGTGACCTGTGAAGACTTGTAGCTGTGCTGATGTAACCCTATTAAAATTATAATATAACAACAGGAAGAACAAAGAGTAGAAAGGACTACAGTCACCTGAGTTTTTATAATATTAACATGATAAGTGCTAAGATCATAATGAATGAAGCATCAAGAGGAGAAGGCAAGGCCGGGACACTGAAAGGCCAACAGTTGCGTGAGGCACATGAAATGTGAAATGATGGCAGCTAGCATAGTGTGTATAAAAAAACGGGAGGCTGCAGACCACAAAGAGTTCACTAAAATTCTGTTGCGTCAAGTGGGAGTCAGTTCAGGGACCACCACGACCTCACTTTCTCACAAGTGGGTTACATAGCATTACCTGTCCACCTATAGTGGATTTACATAGTATTCAGACCCGTTCACATTCTGAACACTTTATTGTGTTGTAGATTTAATTTTAAACAAATATATTTTCTATTTCTGCCCATCAATCTACACTAAATAACCCATAACAACAAAGTGAAATCACATTCTCAAGAAGGTTTGCAAATGTATTAAAAATCAAAGCCTTAAAACATTCAGTCACTTAATTCAGGACTTTGTAGAAGCCCCTTTGGTGGAATTTATAACTTTGGGTTTTCCTGGGATTTACGTTTAAACTAGCTGTGCTACCCGTCTAAATAATGAATGTGGTTTTCAAAATTAACATTTGCAGTGCACCATCTATTGGAATGTTTTTTGTAATGCATGTAGTAATAAAATGCATTCTATTTTGCATTCCAACAGATGGCGCATTACTACAAATGTTTATGATGTGCCTTCTAGCAGAATGAAAAAATGTTATGAATTTTATTACCACAGCTGTTTGTGATAAGCCATCAGTTGGAACAACATAGACATAGTAACTGGATGGACACAGGGACACTTCTACTAAACAGTGTCATCTCTAGACAGAAGAGCAGCTTCAGCGACAGACTGCTGTCACTGTCCTGCTCCACTGACAGACTGAGAAGATCATTCCTCCCCCACTCTATGCGACTCTTCAATTGCCTGTTTTTACCTGCATTACTATCAATCTTTAATATAATATTGTTTTTTGTATCAGTAAGGTGCTGCTGGAGTATGTGAATTTCCCCTTGGGATTAATAAAGTATCTATCTATCTATCTATCTATCTATCTATCTATCTATCTATCTATCTATCTATCTATCTATCTATCTATCTATCTATCTATCTATCTATCTATCTATCTATCTATCTATCTATCTATCTATCCTTTTATTAAGGTGGATTACTACATTTGCCATTTTTGCCCATCAATCTACACTCAATAACCCACAATGACAAAGGGAAAACATGCAATTACAGCTTTGAGTCTTCTTGAGTAAGTCTCTACAACCTTTGCACACCTGGATTTTGGTAGTTAGAATAAGCCTAGCCTTCCAATCAAGGATCAGTTGGTTCTATTAATGTAAAGTGTGTTTCATTTACTCAAGGCAGACATTAGAACATTAGAACAATCTAGACAGGAACAGGCCATTCAGCCCAACAAAGCTTGCCAGTCCTATCCACGTAATTCTTCTAAAGAAACATCAAGTCAAGTTTTAAAAATTCTCTGAAGGACTACTGTCTATCACACTGCTTGGTCACTTATTCCTGTGTTTATGGTTCTCTGTGTAAAGAAAAACTCCTTAATGTTTGTACAAAATTTACTCTTAACGAGTTTCCAGATGTGTCCCCATTGTTCTTGAGGAACTCATTTTAAAGCCACCGTCTTGATCCACTGGACTAATTCCCTTCATAATTTTAAACACTTCAGTCAGGTCCCCTCTTAATCTTCTTTTGCTTAAACTGTAAAGGCTCAGCTCTTTTAATCTTTCTTCATAATTCATCCCCTGTAGCCCTGGAATCAGCCTGGTTGCTCTTCTCTGGACCTTTTCCAGTGCTGCTATGTCCTTTTTGTAGCCTGGAGGCCCAAACTGCACACAGGACTCCAGATGAGGCCTCACCAGTGTGTTATAAAGCTTCAGGTACTCCACACATCAAGGCGCTATATAACCTGACATTCTGTTAGCCTTCTTAATGGCTTCTGAACACCATCTGGCAGTTAATAGTGACAAGTCCACTATGATTCCTAAATTGTTCTCATAAGGTGTACTCTCGATATTCAGAGCTCCCATTTTGTATTCAAACCTAACATTTTTACTTCCTATGTGTAATATTTTACGTTTACTGCCACAAATCTGCCCAAGCCTATATGCTGTCCCGGTTCCTGTGTAATGACGCAACTGAATCTAAATGATCTGTCAATCCGTCTAGCTTGGTGTCACATGCAAACTTAACCAGATTGTTACTTTTATGAAATGCATGATTATGACAACACTCACTGTATGATTTCAAAGCACCCCCAAGAAATGACCATCAAGAACAACAATCAAGGCTGAGAAAGACACAGATGAGAGTGTAACATCTACAGATTTGAGTACCTGTTGCCAATCCATCTAAAGTGGATTCAGAAAATATTCAGACCACATCACTCTCTGCACACATTATTGTACCATAGATTTAAGTTTAAATTGAAAAATTTGCCACTTTTGCCCATCGGTCTATACTCAACAACCCAAAATGACAAAGTGAAGACATTCAAATCCTTTGCTGTGGTACTCCATATTGTGTTCAGGTGCATCCTGTTGGCATGAATTCTCCTTGAGAAGTGTCTAGAACTTGACTGGAGTGCACTTGTGGCAAACCGATCTGATTGGACATCAATTACAAACGACACATGTGTACCATGAAGTCCAAGGAAGTCTTTGTGGCTTTGTGACAAAGCAAACATCTGGCCAAGGAGGTAAAACCATTTCTAAAGCTTCTAGTGTTCCAAGGAGCACGGTGGGATCAATAATTGTGACATGGATGATGTTTGGAACAACCAGGACTCTGAAGTCTGGATTCTTCCAAGAGTTGGCTGTATGGTCAAACTGAGTCCCCAGTCAAGATGCACCTTGGTCAGGGAGGTAGGTGACCAGTATAAACCGGGCCTTAGAATCCAATGGTCACTCTAAGGCCCGGTTTATACTTCACGCTCAGAACGCATATGCGCATACATCATGGCTGCCACGCGTTCCCAGCGTTCATTTAGGCGTCCTCTGAGCACGTCCTCAGAAATTAACGTGACGTGTGTGCGAGTTGCAGTACCAGCAAAAAGTCAGGGGGGCGCAGTGTGATAAAAGTTGGAACGTGACGTCAGAGTCTCTGTTTACTATCTACATGTGACAGAAAGACGCTTTGCAGATCCTACGGGATCGATGTGCGCGCTTCGATGTTTGATGAATGGTTCGATGTGGTGAAGCAAAATGCCGACATACAAATGCATTCGTGGTGCTTTTATATTCAAGCGTGGCATATTCCCCATTGTAATGATTTCAAAAGTCTCACCAACAGTGTATTTTTTGCACCTTTAGAACAGCATCACAATGTAGGGCAGCGTATTTGAGCTACAGAGAAAAAAATTAAGGACACAGTGAAAACGTCTATTTAGACTCTAATTTCGTCTTTAATCTCGAAATGTCCACTTCAGCCTCGTAGTGTACTTTATCATTAAAGTAGACCGTCATCTTAAAACCAACCCAGTTGTTAATCTCTACGAGCTTCTGGGGCTTCCTCAAAACCTGACAGCAGCAATCGCCACACAGAACACATTAAATTTATGACATTCCAGCTCTCTGCACATTTAGAATTCTTAGATTTATACTTGATATCATTTTCATGATGAAATGCATTAAAAGTATTTACGTTACGTTTTACAGATAAGTGGTTAACTTCATTTAAATAATGAAAACTGATAATAATTACACATGTTGTGGCGGCACGGTCTGCCTCGCAGGGAGTCACGTCCCTGGTGTTCCCTACCTGGAGTTTGCATGTTTTCTTGGTGGGTTTCCACAGTGTGCTCCGATTTCCTTCCAAAGATTATGAAGGTTTGGGGATTTGGTGATGCTAAAATGACGCTAGTGTGTGTGTGTGTGCTTGATATCACCTTGCGATTAGCTGATGCCCCACCCAGGGATTGTTTCTGTCTCATGCTTGATGCTTGCTGGAATGGGCGCATCCCTGGACTGATGGATGTAATAATTAAACATCCTTTTCAGAGATATTGTGGCAAGGTGTCCTAGGAATTTAATAGATGTTTCAGGCAATTCACAACACAGCGAAGCCAAACCTATTCTCACCGTGATGCTATCTCGCACTGCCACCTGGTGGAATCTTCCAGATTTACATAAAGTACTGTGGTGCCCGGCGGGCATCCATGGAGGAGTGGAGGAGGGCTTGTGCCTCCTCCAGGACATGAGGGGGCATCCTCCCTGGTGGTTTTGGGGACCACGGGTACGGAGCTTGGAAGCTCAACCCTGTAGGGGCCCGTGGTCACCGCCAGGGGGCACCCAATGCCTTGGGAGTGTTGGCCCTCAGTACTTCCGCCACACCGGGAAGTACTGGGGGGAAGAGACTTGAAGACACCCGGTGGACTTCCGGCTTCACCATGGGAGCTTCCGCCACACAGGGGTGTGGCTATGAGCCCTCAGGATCCACCTGGAGTCCTTCCGGGGGGAATAAAAGGGGCCGCCTCCCTCCAGTCAGGAGCGAGAGTCGGGTGGAAGAGGACGAAGCTTGGTGGAGAGGAGTGGAGGCGGACCAAAGACTGAGAAAGGCATTGTGCGTGTGGCCAGGACTTAAGGGGTGATTGGTGCTGAGGCACTGGGTATGTGCACTGTATATAGTATGAATAAACACGTGTGTGGTAAAACCATCATGTCTGCCTGTCTGTGTCCGGGCTGTTCCCCACAGTACACACGCAAGTATAAACAGTACACCGCTTGCATAGCAGTAGTGTCCGCTGGAGCACGCGTTGCGTCACGTGACATATAAACCCGGCCTAAGAGAGCTTCAGAGGTCCTATGTTGAGAATGGAGAACCTGTCGAAAAGGATGACCACCTCAGCAGCACTTAGGTGTTTAGGGCAGTGCAGCTAACTTCTAATTGGAGTTTGCCAAATGGCATTTAAAAGAATCGGAGAGCATGAAGGAAAAGATTTTCTACTCTAATGAGACCAAAACTGGACTCTTTGTGCAGAGTTCCAGGCTCAATGTCTCTAAGATGAAGCATGGTGGCAGCATCACACTATGGGGGATACTTGTCAGTGGCAAAGACAGAGAGGTGGAATTGAGGGCAGGGTGAATGTAATGAAATAGATAGAGGTCCTTGAAGAAAACCTGCCCCCTATGACCTCAGATTGGGGCAACAGTTAACCATTTAGCAAGACAACGACCTGAAGCATAAAGCCAAGGCAATGCTGGAGTGGCTTCGGGACAATAACCTGATTATCATTGAGTGGCCCAGTAAAATCCATAGAGTCATACAGACTGCTTCCTATCCAATAATCCTGTACAAGAAAACAAAGAAATTACACTGGACAACAAATTTTGTCTAAAGTCTTGATTTTTGGAGATTATTATAGACAGCATGAAGTTGAGCACAAAAGTAATTTCAGATTGACTGTATTGAATTTGAAGAAACATAAATTTCAATTTCAATTCTTTATTGTCATGTGTACAAGTACCATGTACAATGAAATGCTTGCTTGGATGTGCCCCTGTAGACAGTGAACATAGACAAAAAAAACCCACACATAACAAATCAATGAATATAAATAAGTAAATAAATAAAACCAGAATCCTAGGAATAAATAGAGACAGTGGCAGAAGTATATGTGCAGGTAGCAGTGTAGGTGACACAAGGTTATTGATTGTTCATGAGTCTGATTGCAGTTGGGTAGAAACTGTTCCTGAACCTGGCGGTGCACATCCGAATGGATTTTAGTCGCTTCCCCAATGGGAGGATGGTGAAAAGTGACAGTGCAGGGTGGCTGGGGTCCCGCCTGATACAGTTCACTTTCCTGAGACAACGTGTAGTGTGGATGTCATGGATCGCAGGGAGCTGTGTGCCCGTGATCTGCCGTGCTGTGTTCTCAACACGCTACAGAGCTCTGCAGTCCTGAACTGAGCAGTTGCTGTACCAGGATGTGATGCATCCTGTCAGGATGGATTTCACAGTACACCTGTAGAATTGGCACAGGGTTGTGGGGGAGATCCGAACTTTACTCAGTCTCCTGAGGAAGTAGAGGCATTGTTGGGCTTTCTTGACTACTGTCGCAGTGTGACTTGACCATTTAAGATCATCAGCTTAATTTAATTAATGACCATTGTTACACACGTGCGCATGGGAAGCAGCTAAAGGGCTGGAGTGAAGGCATGCCGGGATGTGGCAGAGTGCACTGACTCTTTTTCTTCCTTTCCTGTAGACCATTCCCGGGAGATTCCATCTGGCTCTCTTGACGTCACTTCCGGGACCGAGTCAATTGAAGGAGCCCTTACCGGCTCCGGCCCCTGTGATGTCACGTCCGGGCTCGTAACCAATGGCTGAAGAACATGGGTCCGATCCTTATGACCTCACTTCCTGTCTTCCCCTTTAAAAGCCTGCCCCTTTTCCCTATTTCCTCAGTATTGTTTTGGACTCTGTTGTGAGCACATCAGTGCTATATTTAAAGAACGCAATTTTGCAGCCAGGAGAACAAATTATACGGGTGGCTGCCCCAAACCTTTATCTGATTATGTCTCGTTTTTGTGACACCATTTAAGGTCATTTAACTTAATTCAGCATGTTAAAATGAGGGACGTTCAAAACATTTCTGCACTTTTATATTTTCGTTGGAAACGGTGAAGGCAGGAGGAGTAGTAATTGGGCATTGAAAAGTTGGTTACGGCGCTGGGAAAATAGCATCGCAAACGAATGTGACTATGTAGAAAAGTAATTTAATTTGTTTTTTAAATTCTTAGTTAAAAAGAAAAGAGGGAAACCTTTTGAACATCCTTCGTATACTGAGTTTTGTTGTTGGTCTTTGTTCATGCTCAGCCTCTGATGCTTCTCGTTTCAGTAACCAACAATAGGCAGCTAGCACTAATAGATTCTATCTGCCCCAGTACCCAGTACCGCTCTTCCATCTTTGCAGTGTCCTAGGGAAACCTTTCACCATGTTTGTCACTAACTACATCAAGATTAGAAGGGAAGAAGTCCAAGTGTAAGTCCAGAAATTGAATCTTTGTGGTTTTGTATGCTTGAAGCATGTTGTCAACCAGCTGGATGTAGTTTGGTGCTTTGCAGCTGCCAAGAAAAGTCTCAAGAACATCCTTGAATGGCTTCTATGCGATTTCCTCTGACCCCACTAGAAGATCTTTGAACCACTTGCCATTGATGACGCGTCTGATTTGTGGACTAACAAACATGCCTTCCTTAATCTTGGAGTCAGTTATTTATGTTAACATCTGTCACAAATATTGAAATCTTTCACCTTTCTTGTTTGTCACTTTTAAAAAACATTTTTCATCAATCCAAACCTTATGTGAAGAGGAGGAAAAAAATGTCACTGTTTAGTGCAACAGAGGTTTATATGCCACACTGTTCTGCTCTGGAATCAACCCATGGCCAGGTTTTTTACAATAATAATAATTATTATAATAAAAGAATAAGACTTAAGGCTACCCCATTTGCAAATGAAACAACTGTTCTAAGTATATCAGAGCTGCACTCCTAATAGCAGCAACGCTACATTTAGATCTCCACAGATGGCCCAGTTGTAGTTGTTGTACTGTCCATGTTTGCTTATAACAGAGGAAATCACAAAAATAGGCAATTGTAATAAAATGGTATGTGACAGGAAAATTTAAAGGTGATACATTACAGAATCCAAAAGACACACTCCAAAAATGTTCAGGAGACAAAACCTTTGCTGACCAATGTAACCAGCCCGTCACATCCACCAACAATCACCCAGCTGAAGAAGAGAGTCGTAAGAATTCTGAAATGGATCCCAGTGTTTTGTGCACAGCTCGATTCATTTTCATCACAATTAAGCTCGCAGGATTACAGAATGGTGAGTATAAACATAGTAGATATTTAACAAATACTGTATATTGTGCAAAACAACAACAAGACAGAATACATGTGTGTGAATGAGAGGAAGGTCAGAAAAATGGTGAGGATGCTGGGAGCAGAGTTGGTGAAGGTGGATGAGTTTAAATACTTGGGATCAACAGTACAGAATAGCAGGGATTGTGGAAGAGAGGTGAAAAAGAGAGTGCAGGCAGGGTGGAGTGGGTGTAGAAGAGTGTCAGGAGTGATTTGTGACAGACGGGTATCAGCAAGAGTGAAAGGGAAGGTCTGCAGGACGGTAGTGAGACCAGCTGTGTTATATGTGTTGGAGACGATGGCACTGACCAGAAAGCAGGAGACAGAGCTGGAGGTGGTAGAGTTAAAGATGCTAAGATTTGCATTGGGTGTGACGAGGATGGACAGGATTAGAAATGAGGACATTAGAGGGTCAGCTCAAGTTGGACGGTTGGGAGACAAAGTCAGAGAGGCGAGATTGTGTTGGTTTGGACATGTGCAGAGGAGAAATGCTGAGTATATTGGTAGGAGGGTGCTAAGGATAGAGATGCCAGGGAAGAGGAAAAAAGGAAGGTCTAAGCGAAGGTTTATGGATGTGGTGAGAGAGGACATGCAGGTGATGGGTGTAACAGAGCAAGATGCAGAGGACAGAAAGATATGGAAGAAGATGATCTGCTGTGGTAACCCCTAATGGGAGCAGCCGAAAGAAGAAGAAGAAGAATTCTGCAAAACAACATAAACTGACCTCAGCCTTACTCAGCCGTGGAATCTCAATTTCTCTTTGATTTTTTATTGAAAGTAATTTTAATCTTGCAAGTAAACTCTGTGATGTCAGCCTATCTAATACCAGGTAGGACCTTCTTTTCTTCCCGGAATTCTTCAGGGCATGGATTGACAATGGTAATGGAAATATTCTTTATGGATTTTGGTCTACGCTGACCCAATAAGAGCAGATGGTTCATGTGGACTTTTTTAGCCCATTTCTGCTGAGAACCTCCTATTCCACTTCATTCCAAAGGTGCTCTTGAGGGTTGCAATATGGAGATACTGAAGTAAACTAAAGTCACTCTCTTCTTCAAGAAGCCAGTCAGAGATGATAGATAGATAGATAGATAGATAGATAGATAGATAGATAGATAGATAGATAGATAGATAGATAGATAGATAGATAGATAGATAGATAGATACAGTTGTGTGAAAAACTATTTGCCCCCTTCCTGATTTCTTATTCTTTTGCATGTTTGTCACACAAAATGTTTCTGATCATCAAACACATTTAACCATTAGTTAAATATAACACAAGTAAACACAAAATGCAGTTTTTAAATGATGGTTTTATTATTTAGGGAGAAAAAAAATCCAAACCTACATGGCCCTGTGTGAAAAAGTTATTGCCCCCTTGTTAAAAAATAACCTAACTGTGGTGTATCACACCTGAGTTCAATTTCCGTAGCCACCCCCAGGCCTGATTACTGCCACACCTGTTTCAATCAAGAAATCACTTAAATAGGAGCTGCCTGACACAGAGAAGTAGACCAAAAGCACCTCAAAAGCTAGACATCATGCCAAGATCCAAAGAAATTCAGGAACAAATGAGAACAGAAGTAATTGAGATCTATCAGTCTGGTAAAGGTTATAAAGCCATTTCTAAAGCTTTGGGACTCCAGCGAACCACAGTGAGAGCCATTATCCACAAATGGCAAAAACATGGAACAGTGGTGAACCTTCCCAGGAGTGGCCGGCCGACCAAAATTACCCCAAGAGCGCAGAGACGACTCATCCGAGAGGTCACAAAAGACCCCAGGACAACGTCTAAAGAACTGCAGGCCTCACTTGCCTCAATTAAGGTCAGTGTTCACGACTCCACCATAAGAAAGAGACTGGGCAAAAACGGCCTGCATGGCAGATGTCCAAGACGCAAACCACTGTTAAGCAAAAAGAACATTAGGGCTCGTCTCAATTTTGCTAAGAAACATCTCAATGATTGCCAAGACTTTTGGGAAAATACCTTGTGGACTGATGAGACAAAAGTTGAACTTTTTGGAAGGCAAATGTCCCATTACATCTGGCGTAAAAGGAACACAGCATTTCAGAAAAAGAACATCATACCAACAGTAAAATATGGTGGTGGTAGTGTGATGGTCTGGGGTTGTTTTGCTGCTTCAGGACCTGGAAGGCTTGCTGTGATAGATGGAACCATGAATTCTACTGTCTACCAAAAAAATCCTGAAGGAGAATGTCCGGCCATCTGTTCGTCAACTCAAGCTGAAGCGATCTTGGGTTCTGCAACAGGACAATGACCCAAAACACACCAGCAAATCCACCTCTGAATGGCTGAAGAAAAACAAAATGAAGACTTTGGAGTGGCCTAGTCAAAGTCCTGACCTGAATCCAATTGAGATGCTATGGCATGACCTTAAAAAGGCGGTTCATGCTAGAAAACCCTCAAATAAAGCTGAATTACAACAATTTTGCAAAGATGAGTGGGCCAAAATTCCTCCAGAGCGCTGTAATAGACTCATTGCAAGTTATCGCAAACGCTTGATTGCAGTTATTGCTGCTAAGGGTGGCCCAACCAGTTATTAGGTTCAGGGGGCAATTACTTTTTCACACAGGGCCATGTAGGTTTGGATTTTTTTTTCTCCCTAAATAATAAAAACCACCATTTACAAACTGCATTTTGTGTTTACTTGTGTTATATTTGACTAATGGTTAAATGTGTTTGATGATCAGAAACATTTTGTGTGACAAACATGAAAAAGAATAAGAAATCAGGAAGGGGGCAAATGTAGATAGATAGATAGATAGATAGATAGATAGATAGATAGATAGATAGATAGATAGATAGATAGATAGATAGATAGATAGATAGATAGATAGATAGATAGATAGATAGATAGATAGATAGATAGATAGATAGATAGATAGATAGATAGATAGATAGATAGATACTTTATTAATCCCAATGGGAAATTCACAATGATGGCTGCTTTCTGACATGGTACATTATCCTGCTGGTAGTATCAATCTGAAGAAGTAGAGACTGTGGCCATAAGATGGTTACAATTTGGTTAGCAGCAATATTTAGGAACACTCTAGCAGTGGTTCTTAAACATTTTTTCTCGTGACACAATCTTGCTCTTTTCAAGTGTCTTCAAGTCAGTAAGATCAGGGAGGGAGGTTCCCCTTGGAAAATCAGCTGCCGATACTCATGGTGCCTGCAGCGATCCATTGCGAGATGCTTCCCAATGAATACAATGGTGAGTCGCGAGCCTGTGATCAAATATTAGGTCTTGACACATAGTTTAAGAAAATATGCACTACAGCATTCACATTATGCTCAGTTTGCAACGAGAAAATATCACCGGCCTGTACTGTTGACATAACTCCAAACTGGTTCATTGATTCATGTTGCCTTATGAAAACTGTGGCAGAGATCAAGTTCTGTTGGTCCAGTCAGTCATCTTGTTTTGTACTTAGTCGACAGGAGCAGAACCTTGCGTGTTCCTCTGCTGCTTTAGCTAATCATCTGTAATGTACAACAAAATGCTAATTCAGACATGTCCACCTGAATATTTCCATTGTAAAGGGCTCTTGTGTTTTTAGATTATCTGTTAACGTGAATGATTCCGGCCAGTTTTTTTTTTTTGTTTTGTTTATTTCACTATTCTTTGTAATCTCTAGTGTAAAAATTCCAAAAAGGAAGTCGTTAGTGAGATGTTGACTTCACCACGTCTGGCACTAACTATTTTACCACTGTCGATGTTGCTTAGATTAAACATCTTATACCCATTGTATGAGGGGTAACCAAAAATTCCCTTTCTTATAAACCCTACAGCAATTCCCTTTTAGCCACTTTCAAAATACTTTCCTTAAGATGCAATACACTTGTCCCTCCACTTCTCTCATTCCTAGAATCATTTCCTGTTCTCATCTTTCGTTACAGTGTCTAAAAGCCTCCTACCTTTTTAGCTGGATTTCTTCCAGGGTAGCAAATTTTAGTACCTTTAGCCTTATTTTAATATCAGGAACAAAAATGAGTGAGATCTCGTGAATACGGGGAATGCAAAGCAACAACTACATTGATTCTGGTTGAAACATGGTGTGTGTTTGTGTGTAGTTTTTTGTTCAAAATCCAGTTTTTCCAGTGTGTCATTTCTCCAGATGGTTTTCCTGATACTTTCCCATAGATTGATTAACAGTCTGTACGCAGGGAACAAATTTCTTAGGAACAAGTCTGTCAGTTTTGAAAAACACGATCATCATTGCCTCTGGAAAATCTACTATGTTGGCTTAGAGTAAAAAAATGTTCAAATCAGATGCACAATTGTAGAGTAAACACCAATATTAGGGTGTTATACTGAAAAGACAGTAATGTGGTGACTGGCAAGTAGCCATGGCCTTGTGGGACCACCCACAAACAATGGCATTGAAAAATAAACACAATTAAAACTGAATACATAGAGGAACCCTGAATGAGACAAAACGCTATTGACCTATTCCATTAAATTTGGGTCCCCCCTTGTAATGTTCAGTTAAACAAACAACAATTACATCTCTTCGCCATACTTTTCATGCTACCGACAGGGTTTTGTGTTATAATTGGAGGAACAGGCTAATCACATTAGCAAGCTTTTCAACCCCAAGGAGGCCAAAGTGGAGGTGGAAGGATAAAGTAAAAGAAGATGTGAAGGAAAAGAGTTGGACTAGGGAAGAGGAGCAGGACCAAGCTGTATGGAGAACGCTGATCAAGCACATCAACTCCACACAGAAATTGTAAAAGATGAAGAAGAAGAAGACGAAGATGAAGAAGAAGAAAATGACCAGAATGAGTATGCTTCTGTTGGTTACCTTTAAAAGTTCAGTAAAGACCATGAAGTCAGCCAACATGGCCTTCCAGAGCGAGACTTTAAATCCACACTCAAAATGACAGGCATTTTTTTTTGTTCTGTTTGCAAAACATGTTGTCTCTCGACTTATCAAGTAAATCTTCACGAATGATTTAAGATTGAATCAAGAAACAAATAAATGTTTGTTCACAGCGCCCTGGCACAAGATAAAGAATGAGATGGTTTTAGATCTACTGTTTCCTATAAATTGTGTTTATCTCAAAGAGGTCTGTTCTGTCAGGCTCAGTGAGGTGTTGATGTTATTTCCAGATGTACTTTACAATTTACTCTGTAAATGCAACCTGTTTTGAAGTATTGGTTTCATTTTTATGTGTCTATTACCTTAGCAAGGAACAAGATTTTTTAAGTAAGACTTCTGACCTGATTCCATACCACAAACCATCTCAAGCAGATTTGAGCTAAGCACTGACCTTATAGCAGCTAAACTTAAGATCCTAACTTTGGGCATGCAGGGAATGGACTATTTTGTACAACTCAATGAGGGGTTAAAGTTTTGGGTTTGGGTTTATCTGTGGCACCTCTGCACGATAACCACCTTTTCCCACCCTCTCAAACTTACGCAATTTTTATTGTCTGGAAAACCTTCGGGATTAAACCACTTAGAGATTTGTACATAAACAACGTCTTTGCATCCTACTAACATTTACACTCCAGCAACACATTTCTTTCACTACCTTCAAATCAGAAACTTTGTTAAACAAAATCTGTCCAATTTTCCTTACCTCCCACCTACCTCCATGCAGGATAAAAAATATTGATCAGTCTTGAGGACTCAGACAACATTTCCATAATATATAAAACTATTTTACAGTCCCTCCCTTTCAAAGATCCAAGAGGACAGTGGGAAAAGGATCTCTTACTCAATATCTCAGAAATGGAGTGGAAGGTAGCAATGCACAGAATTTACTCGAGTTCCATATGCACAAAGCATACAATTATTCAACTTAAAATTATATACAGTATCGAGCACATCTGTCTCATTTAAAATTGTCCAAAATGTTTCCAGGGCAAGATCCAACCTCTGAACATTGCAATCGAGCTCTAGCCTCATTAGGCCTCATGCAGCAAATTAACATCATTTTGGATAAAAATCTTTAAACGCCTATCAGACAGCATTGGTGTCACAATCCCTCTTAACCCACTAACTGTGGACTTCCAAATGGGCTTAAAGTGGAGAAGGACAAACAGACTGTAGTCGCCTTTACTTCACTATTAGCACGTGGACTTACCTTTGCTCAACTGGAAGAATCCTAACTCTCCTATTTTAAGTCAGTGGGTAACTGATGTTATATATTATCTAAAACTGGAAAAAATCAAATTCACACTTAGTGGATCTGTACAGAACCTTTTCAAAACTTGGCAGGATCTAATCAGTAACATTTCAGAATAAGCATTTAAATTGAGGAAGGAGATTCTCTCCCCTCTTTTTTATTCTATTTATTTTTATTCATTTATTGGTTTACTTATTTTTACTAGTTTAAAGTTTTCCTCTGCTGGCCTAGCTCTCTTTCTCATGGGTGGGGGTTGATGTGTTTCGACCCAATTTTGTTAAACTTGACTTGCTTGTATGGAATGTTATTTGATTTTAATAAAATCAATAAAACGTAAGAAAAAAAAAAAGGTTCTGGGTAAACTACTAGAACAACAAACTTTGGAAAAACGAGGTGCAAACACAGACCAGCATTGCTATGTGACCAGGTACCTTATGACATCGCATCTGTTCTATGAAATACACAGATGGATCAAAAACAGTGGATTCAGAAAGTATTTAGGCCCCTTATTGTGTTGTAGATTTCATTTTAAGTAGAGAAATTTTCAGTTTTGCTTATCAATCTGCGCCATAATGACACATTGAAAACATGTTTTCGGGAATATTAGCAAATTTATTAAAAATCAAAAACCTGAAATCTCTTGTTCATACAAGTATTCAGACCCTTAATTCAATACTATGTAGAAGCCATTTTGGAAGCAATTACAGCTATGAGATTTTTAAGTAACTCTCTGCAAGTTTTTTGCACACTGGGATTTGAGCAGTTTATCGAGTTCCTCCTGACAGATCCTCTCAAACTCTGTTAGATTGGATGTAAACCGCCATCTTCAGGTCTCTCCACAGATGTTCTATGGAGTTTAAGTCTAGGATGAGGCTGGTCCACTCAAGGACAATCAGAGACTTGTCCCAAAGCCACTCCAGCATTGTTTTAGCTGTATGTCATGGTTGTGTTGGAAGGTGAATTGTTTGCCCAGGTCTGAAGTCATATGCACTATGGAGCAGGTCCTCTCTGTATTTGGCTGTATTCATACTTTCCTCAGTTCTCACCTGTTTCCCTGTCCCTGCCACTGAAATGAAACCCCCATAGCATGATGCTCCCACCACTATGCTCCACCATAGAGACGGTATTATGAAGGTGATGAGCAGTGCCTGGTCTTCAGCAGACACAGTTATTATAGCCCTGCCTAAAGAGTTCAATTTTTGTCTCATCAAACCAGAACATCTTTATTCTCATGCTTTCAGATTCCATTAAACCATCATATGCATTTCACTCAAGAGTGGTTTCCATATAGCAACTCTACTATAACTGCCTAATTGATGGTCGTCCTTTCCAACAGGTTCTCCCATCTTAGCAGAAGACCTCTGAAGCTCTGTTAGAGTGACCATTGGGTTCTTGGTCACCTCCCTGACCAAGGCACGTCTTGCCCTGTTACTCAGTTTAATGGGAAGGCCAACCCTAGTAAGGGTCCTGATGCTTCTAAACATCTTCCATTTCACAATTATTGAGGCTACTGTGTCCCAGGGAACACTCCTTGCCCTGGTGTATGCCTTACCATGATTTAATCCTGGAGATCTAGTGAGAGCAATTTAAACTTCATTACATAGTCCACACATACAGTGTGAATTGAGGGATCTCATATCCACAGACGTGTGCATTTCTTGCCTGGTTATTCAGTTTGATCAGAATACCGGTGCGGTGAAGAGTCGTGGTAGTTTCCAAACTTCTTCCATTTCAGAGTTATTGATGCTCTTTGGAATACCATTCAGAAACGGTTTTATTCCCTTGCCCTGATCTTAGCTTCACCAGAAAGCTCTACAAAGAATACCTTGGACTTCACAGCTTCTTCTTTGTCCTGACATGTAGTGGGAATTATGAGACCTTCTATACACAGGGACATGTGTGCCTTTCTAAATGATGTCCAGTCAATTCAGTTTTCCATAGGTGGACTCCAGTGAAGTTCTAGAAACATCTCAAGAAGAATTAAAGCAAACAGGAGAAACCTGACCATAATTTGGGGTTTGAGCAATGGGTCTGAATCTATACTAATAAAAGGCAAAGCCCTGACTGACTGACTGACTGACTGACTGACTGACTGACTGACTGACTCACTCACTCACTCACTCACTCACTCACTCACTCACTCACTCACTCACTCACTCACTCACTCACTCACTCACTCACTCACTCACTCACTCACTCACTCCTCTCCTAAGGGGAGATACTGTGGGATCTGGGCATCAGTCAAAGCACCAATCACAGGCCCAATTAGAAAGCGGGAAGCTGTGATTTGTCGTCTCCCTCCCATGTAACAATCACAGCCCGTGTTACAACACACTATGTATGTATGTACAGTATATATGTATATATATGTATATGTAGATATGTGTATATGTAGATATGTATATATATGTATATGTATATATATGTTTACATAACCTCTTTAGCACACTACTTCTCTGCTGCGAAGCTCGGGTATTTTGCTAGTACTTATATAAATAAGACATTAAACTCCTAAAATGGTTAACATATTAGAATGGGGCTTTAAGGTCTTACAGGAGGGCATCAGTTATTCACTTATTGCTAAATCACAAAAATAAAACCTTTGTTAAATTCAATTAATAGCATATAGTGACTGATAAATGCACCACAGCAAGCCCTCAGAACCCCGAGTTCTAAAGTGTTACCAAAATGGGTGGTGAAGTATATGTAGTATTTCATTAAAATATCAAATTACATTATATATCATTTTTATTTGAAAATCTCTGAACATGTGCCAGTCTGTGTGTTTTGTACAATTTTCTGGCAAGCTCAACATCTATGCTGAATAGCAGCCTGAGCCACAAAGCATCTGTTAAATATTTCAATGGAATTAGTGGCTTCTTGACAGATTCCGTTATCTGCTATCATAAATACTTGCCGTGACCATTTAGTAACTGAAACCAGTGTTTGGATTTTACAGTGCATTTTGAACTGGTCTTCAAGGAGGATGAAAATAATGGCGTTAAAGGACAGGGAAAATGATTGGTGGCAGAGATGGGCTGTACAAGTGTGGGTCACATGACATGACACTCACTGAGTCAAATCAGAATTAATTAGAGGATAAAGTTAATCCCACTAAATCTCCAATGGAGCCAGCAATTAGCAGCAGAATAAATAAAGTTAAATGATTGTTTTTCCAACTTGCAAGCACAAGCACTTCATGGCCTGTCAAGTAGAAATGAATTTAGCAATGGCAAACATTTTCTCTCGTTTATGTTTGCGTTTGATATTACTTTTATGCAAAGAACATTTTGTCATAAGCTTCCTTAAATGTATGTTTTTAATGGTGTCTGGTTCTCCTCTCACATCCCGAAGACACACCAATTAGGTGAATTCACAGCTTTAACTTTAGAAAAGCTTCAGATGTCCTCTGTTGAGATGGGAGAACCTGTCAGGAGGACAACCATTTCAGCAGCACTCCATCAAACAAGTGCTTATTGTAGAATGGCTAATTCCCGCTTTAACTCTGAGAGCTTGGGGAAAACGCTTCTCTGGTTTGATGAGACAGAAACGGAACTTTTTGGGCAGAACTCCAAGCACTGTGTCTGGCGAAGACAAGGCACTGCTCATCATCGGCCTGATACCATCCCTACGGTGAAGCATGGTGGTGCCTTTCAATATAAACTAATGGCACCTTTAGGCAAATCTGACTACAACCTGATTCATCTTACTCCAGGCTACGGGTCTGTTATTAGACAACATCCTGTTACCACCAGAATAGTGAAGAAGTGGAGACTGGAGGCCTGAAATGGCTCTGAGTGACTGCTTCCAAATGAGCGACTGGGAAGTGATGTGGGAGTCAAATGGGGACAAAATGGAGGAACTCTGTGACTGCATCACAGACTACATTAACATGTGTGTCGAATCAGTGGTACCCACAAAGGCAATGTGCTGCTTTCTAAACAATAGGCCCTGGATTAATAAGGAGCTGAAAGGTCTCTTGAATGAGAAAAAGAGAGCATTCAAATCCAGTGACAAAGAGGCTCTGAAGGACGTACAGTGAGTGCTAAAGAAAAAGCTGAGTCAAGGGGAAGGAAGCTTACAAATTTAAATGGGAAACAAACTCACTCTGAATAAAATGAAAGATGTCTGAAATTAATTGGGTATTATCACTGGACTCAAGCAATCCAGGGCTCATGTGCTATAAGGAGATGTGGATAAAGCTAATGCTCTGAACCAATTTTTTAAAAGATTTTCCCTCCCGCTGCCAACTTTTTCCAATGATCAGTCTCCTCACACCATCCCACCTACATCAGCATCTCCTACCATGTCAACTGGAAGGGCCAGTGATGAGTCTACCTCTGACTGTCAGTGTGGACTGTCCATAACTGAAGACCAAGTAAGGAGACAACTGAGGAAGCTACACACAGGAAAAGCTGTGGGACCAGATGGAGTCAGTCCTTGTTTTTTAAGACCTATGTTGACCAACGTTGTGGTGTCCTCTGTCTCCTGTGCAGCTTTAGAAAGTGTTGCTGCATTGTTCCTGTTTCAAAGAAGGCATGCACCTTTTCACCTAATGACTACAGAACAGTAGCACTTATGTCTCACCTTGGAGAGACTAGTCCTGGACAAGATGAGTCCTCTTGGACAAAAATTGGAGTGAAGGATGCAATTATCCATCTGCTCCACAAGGCTTACTCACACCAGGACAAAGTTGGCAGCACTGTGAGGATTATGTTTTTTGATTTCTCCAGTGCCTTTAGTACCATCCAGCCATCCCTGTTAAGGGGTAAACTCAGAGATATATAGGTGGATAAGCCTGTGGTCTCCCGGGTGTCAGGCAAACCGCAGTTTGTGAGACTCAAGGACTGTGTGAGCAATACTGGACCACCACATGGAACAGGCCTGTCTGCTTTACTCTTCACTCTGTACACCACCAACTAGAAATATAACAGTAGGTCAGGTCACTTGTGGAAATTCTCAGATGATTCTGCACTTATGGGGTTAACTGATAAGGGCGATGAGACAGAGGAGTAGAGTCAGGTGGGAAGTTTTCCTGGTGCAAAGGGAATGGTCTGCATCTTAACATCAGCAAAAACAAAGAACTGGTTATCGATTTTCACCCCTCCAAACAGCATCTGTTTCCGGTCACTGTTCAGGTTATGCCTTTTAATGACAGGTTGGACTGGTCTCGTAACACAGAGGAACAGTGTAAGAAAGGGCAGAGCATGCTCTTTTTCTTTTGGAGACTGTGTTCCTTTAATGTGGGAAATGATATTCTTCACATCTTCTGCAATTCTGTGATGGTCAGTGAAGTTTTCTATAATGTGCTGTACTGGTAACATCACTTCAAGTGAGGCCCACCAAATCAAGAAGGTAATTAAAAGGCTAGGCTCGATTATAGGATGCACTCTGGACCCATTGGAGGTTGTGGCAAAGGAAAGAATTAAAACAAAGTTGAGTGTCATTATGAACAATGCTTCACATCCTCTCTGTGACACACTTACACTGAGGACTTTCAGCCAATGAATCGTTCAGCCAAAGGGGATTAAGAAACGCTATTGTGGTTCCTTCATACCAACAGTAATACCGCTGCATAATGCCTTACTGGGATTAGGACTGCTAAATCAGAAATTTTCTTTGTTTTTAATTTTCTTCTTTGTTCAAACCAAAGTGTGTGTGCATTTTTATTTATTGACTTACTTACTGATCTATCTATTTATGAATCTATTTACTTAAAGGGCTTCTGTAAAAAGCAAAATTGCCCACTGATGGCAAATAAAGTTCTCTATCTATCTATCTATCTATCTATCTATCTATCTATCTATCTATCTATCTATCTATCTATCTATCTATCTATCTATCTATCTATCTATCTATCTATCTATCTATCTATCTATCTATCTATCTTATAGTGCCTTTCATTTCTATTATATAGTGCCTTTCATATCTATCTATCTATCTATCTATCTATCTATCTATCTATCTATCTATCTATCTATCTATCTATCTATCTATCTATCATATAGTGCCTTTCATTTCTATTATATAGTGCCTTTCATGTCTATCTATCTATCTATTATATGGTGCCTTTCATGTCTATCTATCTATTATATAGTGCCTTTCATATCTATCTATCTATCTATCTATCTATCTATCTATCTATCTATCTATCTATCTATCTATCTATCTATCTATCTATCTATCTATCTATCTATCTATCTATCTATCTATAATATAGTGTCTTTCATATCTATCTATCTATCTATCTATCTATCTATCTATCTATCTATCTATCTATCTATCTATCTATCTATCTATCTATCTATCTATCTATCTATCTATCTATCTATCTATCTATCTATCTATCTATCTATCTTAGCAGCAGGGACAGGGAGATTGGACAGAATGGAAGGAAGGACGAATGCAGCCAGTTACACAAAGGATCTTGAAGAAAACCTGCTTCAGATTACATGCAACCTTGGACTGGGGCAACGATTCACCTTTTATGTGACAATGACGTGAAGCATACAGGACAAGATGGCTTCAGGACAAGTCGCTGAGTGTCCCTAAAGCACCCAGTGAAAGCCCAGACTTAAACCCCATTTAAAATCTGAACAGAGACCTGATGATGACAATTTACAGATGCTTGCCATCCAATCTAATGTAACTTTAGAATATCTGCCAGGAAGAATGGGATAAACTGCCTAAATCCAGGTAAGTAAAGCTTACAGAGACTTACACCAAAAGAGAGTGAAACATTTGCTTGACAGCTCACACAAACACAACATCTCTGCTGCTCCAGATAAGTTAACAAATAAAGTACCAAAAATGTCACTTTACTGGAAATAAATGGAAGGGGAAAGCAAATATGTATGTAGGAACTGATTGTCTGAAGATTATTATTGTGAAAAACCAACATTATCAACTTGTAGCTAAATGTTGTTTGAACTGATTGATAACGCAGGAAAGTTGCAGCAGCCCTAAGTGATACAAACAGAGTGGCTTAAGACTCTGATCTCTAGCACTCAGCTCCTGATCTTTCAATCCCAGACATACACAAACAATTGCGGCAAGTCCCTGATCTTCTTACCCAGCATGTACCATTTATATTCTTGTTAAACAAAAATAAGTTTGTTTCCAAATTCTTACTTCTATATAATTTTAACAAATTACTGTATTTTATCTAATATTAATAGCTACATCGGAAAAAGTACTTCAGTTCCTTTTCTCCTTTCATAGGATAATACTGATACTTATTTTACCATTTTGTTTAAATAGATATTTTTAAATTGCTGAGTATTGGATACTACTCTGTTGGGTATACTTTGAAAAATGTTATGTTTAAGGAAAATAAAGAGCAGTTAGTCATAGGCCCTCCACTACTAGCACACATCAGTTGATGGCATTTTCCATCCATCCATCCATTTTCCAACCCGCTAAATCCGAACACAGGGTCACGGGGGTCTGCTGGAGCCAATCCCAGCCAACACAGGGCACAAGGCAGGAATCAATCCCGGGCAGGGTGCCAACCCACCGCAGGACACACACACAAACCAAGCACACACTAGGGCCAATTTAGAATCGCCAATCCACCTAACCTGCATGTCTTTGGACTGTGGGAGGAAACCGGAGCGCCCGGAGGAAACCCATGCAGACACGGGGAGAACATGCAAACTCCATGCAGGGAGGACCCGGGAAGCGAACCCAGGTCCCCCAACTGCGAGGCAGCAGCCCTACCCACTGTGCCACCGTGCCGCCCTGATGGCATTTTCACATCTGAAAATAAAAGCCATTGAGCCATTGAGTTTAAAAAGAAATGGAGTCTACTAACACAAGAAATTGCATTTTATTATCGCTATTACTTTTGAATATGATTTGTGGCTACAAAACTATCTAATAAACAAAAATGTAATAAGCGAATTTCAGATGAAGTAAATAAAAATGTGAAATTATCCAGCTTTCCTATCAGTTAACTTAGTTGTCAAGCACACCTGATTGTTAGGCCATGATTACACTGTCTAACTTATTTTTCTACGACTTTTTAGAAAAAATAAATAAATTTGAAACTGTTCTGTGATTGTTTATAAATGTGTAACAAATTTTAAACCCATTTAATCCCTTTCAGGGTTTGATGTCTCTGCCAGCATCATCAGGAACTGACCCCATCAGTCCATCCCAAAGTCTAGCCACACACACGGATCCAAGCTCAGTCAAACTGGGCCAATTAACTTACCAGTATTCCATTAGTATGAGTATCCAGCTAAACACACACACACATGCACACACATGCAGGGAGAAGGTATAAACTCCATATAGACAGTGAGCAGGCTGAAATCTTAATATAAGACTTGGGAGCTGTAAAGCAACAATACAAACTACTGTGCCTCCACCACATAGAAATCTGATTAATTTAATAAAGGTGTAAATACAGTCACATTTAAGGAATTCCGGGCCATAGCAGTCAATAGATGTAATAATAGGTTGGTCCACAAACCAATACAAAGAGTTGTGCGTACAAGAGGCAGTCAATGGACTTAACAAAAGGTAAAACGCCAGGTCAGGGGTTGACGAAGTGCACTATTGTCTTTTCTCCATCCTCTACAGAACCCCAGAAGGAAAGACCAGCTAAAACCCAACCAGGTTCCACTTCAGTCTCCAGACCAGACTGTCCTGCTGACCTCACTTCCACCGGTGCCCTGTTGGACCTTCCTCTTCCTTCCCACCACCTACAAAGCCAGCCACTTGCCTTCCCCAGTCAGTCCCATTCTGAACTCAGTCTTTTGAGACTACTCTATGGAGATATCGCTTGATATTAACAACAATATACGCCGTGGAACTCCAAACCTTTTTCTGGTTTCTGTGTTTTCTTTTACAATGTTTAAAGAATCATTTATCCGGAAGGCTTATTGTTGTCCATTAGAAATAGCTTGCTTACCTGTGAAATTTCAGCCTGATTGTGAAATATTTAGAGGTTGCTCCATTCAGAATGTCTTTTTTTGTATTATTATTATGCACACATTATTTGCCGCTTGCCTAACAGTGATCTTTGGTGCACAACACATTTTTCATTTGTGCTTGCGACCCATCTATGGCAACATCGGCAACGATCTTATGGTAGGAAATCATGAAAGTTCTGCGCATGGCGGCTACAGCTCGGTGATGTCACGCTGCCCTCGCAAAGCATCTCATGGCACCAGGAAAAAAAATTGTTTGCTTAAGTTGGCCACACAGCAGATTTGCAGGAAAATATTCAGCAAACAAGGTCATGGATGAATACATCATATTTGCTGTGGAAAATGGGCAAATATTGCTGATCAACACTAATGACCAGTGTGATATTTGCCCAGACACCATCAGACAGACACCGCATCTTTATCAACAATATGCTTTATTTGTCTTCCCACAACACACTAGTCAACTCAGTCCCGCACCACAACAATGTGCTTCTAGCCCCAATCACCTTTCTCCTGGGCCTTTTCTCTCCTTGTCTCTGGACCACCTGCACTCTCTCTCCAGGAGCTTCGTCCTGCTCCTGCTCCCAACTCCAGCTCACTGACAGGAGGGAGGCGGCTCCATTTATTCTCACCCAGATGAGCTCCAGGTGTTCTGCCTGACGTCACGTCCTGGTGTGGCGGAAGCATCAGGAGAGCACCCGGAAGCACTCCGGGTGACCCTGGAAGGATTGTCCTCCATGGGTGTGGCGGAAGTAAATAAATCCGGGGCTCCATGAGGCTCAGGGCACCCCCTGGCGGTGACCAGAGGCCCCAATGGTCTTGAGCCTCCCTGCTCCCATTCCGTGGGTCTCTTCTACTCCAGGGTGGTTGCCCCCTCATGGCCCGGAGGATAAATAAGACCATGACCCAGTCCTTCCATGCGTCCCGGCCGGGTCTGACCCCCAGCCGCGTACCACACCAGTAAACAAAAATGGTGAGCACTGCAGCAGTTCAGAGGCAGGCATTGACTTTAAACACAACTCTCTTTTCTTCATATTGGCTTTGAATTCAGGTTTAGGTTTTTGGTGGCTACATTTTGTTGCATCAGTTTGAATTGCAATTTGGGGATTGATTTTTAAAAACTTAAGAGTGCTGCTTTTGGAGATTTTCTTTGATTTAAAATTCATATTCAAATTCAGAGACTAGTAGCTTAGTTTTGGTTTGAGAATTCAATGTAGGGTTAGTTTTTGTCCTCCATCTTAACATGTCATTTACAATTATGTTTTATCTCATTATTCTCCTTTTCTTTAAAGCTTTTGAGTGTATTATAAATTTAGAGCTTCCCTTTATTGCTATTTATTGTTAATTAACTTGGGATCAACATTACAGAGTAATGGGGATTGTGGAAGAGAGGTGAAAAAGAGAGTGCAGGCAGGGTGGAATGGGTGGAGAAGAGTGTCAGGAGTAATTTGTGACAGACGGATATCAGCAAGAGTGACAGGGAAGGTCTACAGGATGGTAGTGAGACCAGCTATGTTATATGGGCTGAAGACGGTGGCACTGACCAGAAAGCAGGAGACAGAGCTGGAGGTGGCAGAGTTAAAGATGCTAAGATTTGCATTGGGTGTGATAAGGATGGACAGGATTAGAAATAAGGACATTAGAGGGTCAGCTCAGGTTGGACGGTTGGGAGACAAAGTCAGAGAGGCAAGATTGCGTTGATTTGGACATGTGCTGAGGAGAGATGCTGAGTATATTGGGAGAAGGATGCCAAGGATGGAGCTGCCAGGCAAGAGAAAAAGAGGAAGACCTAAGAGAAGGTTTATGGCTGTGGAGAGAGAGGACATGCAGGTGATGGGTGTAACAGAACAAGATGCAGAGGACAGAAAGGTATGGAAGAAGATGATCCGCTGTGGCAACCCCTAACGGGAGCAGCCGAAAGAAGAAGAAGATTGTTAATTATTATTGTCCCTCATCTGATTCTTATTATTTTTTTTTATTTAATAAACAATTCACTTTATAATAAAGTGCTTCAACTAGAACAAGGGGTCCCCAAAGGAAACATGTTACAGGTAAATTTCACACAAATATGAAAGTTTTTCTTCAAAAGGAGAACAATAGACGCATAATAGTAGAAGCCCAGTGTGGTAGACATTGGGACTTTAAGGTCGGTGGGGAGCATAAACACAATGAACCACCTGGATTGGGACCTGAGTGCAGCCGGTGACACCGCAGCACCACACTGGAACAGCGTAAGGTTTTTTAAATAGTGACTGGAGTGCCAATCCTGGCACAGACACCCAAGTTTCCCCTGAAAGTTGGAGGAACTGCTTGCAGGGCTGGGTGCAGATTATCATCATACCCAGTACAGAGCAATTGTCGGTTGAGGGCTCAACAGACTTTAAGACTCTTCAAAATGACACTGAGTCATTTATTAGTTGAATCTGATTGGCAAGCTTGTTAGGCTGAATTTGTTGTAATGTTCTAATAACATTTTTTGTCTCTCTTATTAAGAGCATAAAACATCTGACAAATGAGAGGAGACCATTCATTCCATCAAGCTCATGTGTTTAGCTAATAGCTAAGCTGTTTCAGAATTTCATCCAGATCATTCATAAAGGCTGTCAAGGCTTCTGTTTCAATTCTATGTCTTGGTAGTTTGTTCCAGGGTTCCATAACTGTTTGTGCAATGAAGGCCTTCCTGGGTTCAGTTTTAAATGCACTTCCCCTTAATGTCCACTGCTGCCCTTGAGTATGTGATTCACTGTTAGATAGAATGTTGCTGGATCTACTTTATCAATGCCTTTGAGTATTTTGAAGGCCTGGATGAGGTACCCACACAGTCTCCTCTGTTTGAGACTAAACAGGGTTAATTCTCTGAGTCGGTCACAGTAGGACATAGATAGATAGATAGATAGATAGATAGATAGATAGATAGATAGATAGATAGATAGATAGATAGATAGATAGATAGATAGATAGATAGATACTTTATTAATCCCAATGGGAAATTCACATTCTCCAGCAGCAGCATAATGATACAATAAATAATATTAAATTAAAGAATGATAATAATGCAGGTGAAAAACAGACAATAACTTTGTATAATGTTAAATGTTAACGTTTACACCCCCGGGTGAAATTGAAGAGTCGCATAGTTTGGGGGAGGAACGATCTCCTCAATCTGTCAGTGGAGCAGGACGGTGACAGCAGTCTGTCGCTGAAGTTGCTCCTCTGTCTGGAGATGACACTGTTTAGTGGATGCAGTGGATTCTCCATAATTGATAGGAGCCTGCTCAGCGCCCTTCGCTCTGCCACAGATGTTAAACTGTCCAGCTCCATGCCAACAATAGAGCCTGCCTTCCTCACCAGTTTGTCCAGGCGTGAGGCGTCTTTCCTCTTAATGCTGCCTCCCCAGCACACCACCGCGTAGAAGAGGGCGCTCGCCACATCCGTCTGATAGAACATCTGCAGCATCTTATTGCAGATGTTGAAGGACGCCAGCCTTCTAAGGTAGTATAACCGGCTCTGTCCTTTCTTGCACAGCGCATCAGTATTGGCAGTCCAGTCTAATTTATCATCCAGCTGCACTCCCAGATATTTATAGGTCTGCACCATCTGCACACAGTCACCTTTGATGATCACGGGGTCTATGAGGGGCCTGGGCCTCCTAAAATCCACCACCAACTGTTTGGTTTTGCTGGAGTTCAGTTGTAGGTGGTTTGAGTCGCACCATTTAACAAAGTCATTGATTAGGTCCCTATACTCATCCTCCAGCCCATTCCTGATGCAGCCCACGATAGCAGTGTCATCAGCGAACTTTTGCATGTGGCAGGACTCCGAGTTGTATTGGAAGTCCGATGTATATAGGCTGAACAGGACCGGAGAAAGTACAGTCCCTTGTGGCGCTCCTGTGTTGCTGACCACAATGTCAGACGTGCAGTTCCCAAGACGCACATACTGAGGTCTGTCTTTAAGATAGTCCACGATCCATGCCACCAGGTATGAATCTAATCCCATCTCTGTCAGCTTGTCCCTAAGGAGCAGAGGTTGGATTGTGTTGAAGGCGCTAGAGAAGTCTAGAAACATAATTCTTACAGTACCACTGCCTCTGTCCAAGTGGGAGAGGGATCGGTGTAGCATATAGATGATGGCATCCTCCGCTCCCACCTTCTCCTGATATGCAAACTGCAGAGGGTCAAGGACGTGTTGAACCTGTGGCCTAAGGTGGTGAAGCAGCAGCCTCTCCATGGTCTTCATCACATGTGATGTCAGAGCAACAGGCCTTAAGTCCCATGATGCACAGCTTCAAGTGTTACTATGTCTTTTTTGTAGACTTGCACACTATACTCTACACAAAATGGAATTATCATCTAACATATATTCGGTCATGATTTCCAAAAATGATCATGAAGGTCTCAAAGGGCTTATCCTTTCCAAATCATGGTGATACCCTTAACCAGCTTTTCCAGTATAATTTCCAACTTAATGTTGTTCAACCACTCTCAATGTATATTTTACTTTTAGTTAAAAAACCTCACAATGTCTCTACAACACTGTACAAGAAAGCATAAACTGCCCCAATCACAATATAGTTCAATAAAAATATATTCATGAATGTGGTAAAATATTGAATGAATAATCTAAAATCCTTCAGATTAATTCCTCTATGAATATATGATTAGTACTTTAGTTCATTTGGTTATGATTCATAAAGAACAGACCATCAGAAAAATAATAATGATAACAAAATGAGGATTTTAATATGTTCTCTAAAAGAACATTTTGTGCGCTATTTACAGATGAAAAGTAAAAAAAATTGTAATAGGAAACATTTGTAACACATTTAAGAGAATGAAAACATTAAACACGTGCCAGTCAGAAAAATATTGTGTACTGCCTCAAGGCAATATACCTCCCGCATATGCAAAATATGATACTCTTTTGTTATAATAAACAAGCATTGCTAGCACTGAACAAAAAAGACCTCCCACAAACCTCATTATAATCCATTTCAGTTTCATAGGAGGTGGAGAAACATAAACCAAAATCATGTAAGCTATTCAAATGCAGCTTGAGGTGGAAGGCACAGAGCATTGTGCAGTAAGAATTAAAAAAAAAAACTACCCTGTTTCAAGACTGAAAACTCTTTGCCTTGTTTTTAACTTAAAATTATCTTTCAGGCAATTTGAACATAATTCAAATTTACCCAAAAAGAATTTCAGCAAATGGAACAATAACATTTGCATGTGACAGTGTCCTTTGATAGACTATTGTCCTCTCCAGCGCTGGTTCCTGTTTTGCACCCGATGCTGTTGGGATGGTCTCTGGCCTCCCAACGTCATGAAATAGAACACATAGGTTTTGAAAATGGTATTAATGGGGTTGTCTCCAACATCTCAAAAATCTGCATGCCACATGAAGTGCTGATTCTAAAATGGACTTACATACAGTAATATGAAAACATTTGGGAGCCCCTCTCAGCCTGCATAATAATTGACTCTACTTTCAACAAAAAAGATAACAGTGGTATGTCTTTCATTTCCTAGGAACATCGGAGTACTGGGGTGTTTTCCAAACAAAGATTTTTAGTGACTGCGGTGGGTTGGCACCCTGCTTGGGATTGGTTCCTGCCTTGTGCCCTGTGTTGGCTGGGATTGGCTCCAGTAGACCCCCGTGACCCTGTGTTTGGATTCAGCAGGTTGGAAAATGAATGGATGGATGGATTTTTAGTGAAGCAGTATTTAGTTGTATGAAATTAAATCAAATGTGAAAAACTGGCTGTGCAAAAATGTGGGTCCCCTTGTAATTTTGCTGATTTGAATGCCTGTCACTGCTCAATGCTGATTACTTGCAACACCAAATTGGTTGGATGAGCTCATTAAGCCTTGAACTTCATAGACAGGTGTGTCCAATCATGAGATATAAAGGTATTTAAGGTGGTCAATTGCAAGTTGTGCTTCCCTTTGACTCTCCTCTGAAGAGTGGCAGCATGGAATCCTCAAAACAACTCTCCAAAGATCTGAAAACAAAGATTGTTGAGTCTCCTGGTTTAGGGGAAGGCTACAAAAAGCTATCTCAGAGGTTTAAACTGTCAGTTTCAACGGTAAGGAATGTCATCAGGAAATGGAAGGCCACAGGCACAGTTGCTGTTAAACCCAGCAGGTCTGGCAGGCCAAGAAAAATACAGGAAAAAATACAGCATATGCACAGGAATGTGAGAATAGTTACAGACAACTCACAGATCACCTCCAAAGACCTGCAAGAACATCTTGCTGCAGATGGTGTATCTGTACATCGTTCTACAATTCAGCTCAATTTGCACAAAGAACATCTGTATGGCAGGGTGATGAGAAAGAAGCCCTTTCTGCACTCACACCACAAACAGAGTCGCTTGTTGTATGCAAATGCTCATTTAGACAAGCCAGATTAATTTTGGAACAAAGTGCTTTGGACTGATGAGACAAAAATGGAGTTATTTGGTCATAACAAAAAGCACTTTGCATGGCAGAAGAAGAACACTGCATTCCAAGAAGAATACCTGCTACCTACTGTCAAATTTGGTGGAGGTTCCATCATGCTGTGGGGCTATGTGGCTAGTTCAGGGACTGAGGCCCTTGTTAAAGTTGAGGGTTGGATGAATTCAACCCAATATCAACAAATTCTTCAGGATAATGTTCAAGCATCAGTCACAAAGTTGAAGTTATGCAGGGGTTGGATATTCCAACAAGACAATGACCCAAAACACAGTTCGAAATCTACAAAGGCATTCATGCAAAGGGAGAAGTACAATGTTCTGGAATGGCCGTCATAGTCCCCTGACTTCAATATCATCAAAAATCTATGGGATGATTTGAAGCAGGCTGTCCATGCTCAGCAGCCATCAAATTTAACTGAACTGGAGAGATTGTGTATGGAAGAATGGTCACAAATACCTCCATCCAGAATCCAGACACTCATCAAAGGCTATAGGAGGCGTCTAGAGGCTGTTAGATTTGCAAAATTAGGCTCAACTAAGAATTGATGTCATATCTCTGTTGGGGTGCCAAATTTATGCACCTGTCTAATTTTGTTATGATGCATATTGCATATTTTCTGTTAATCCAATAAACGTTAATGTCACTGCTGAAATACTACTGTTTCCATAAGGCATGTCATATATTAAAAGGAACTTGCTACTTTGAAAGCTCAGCCAATGATAAATAAAAATCCAAAGAATTAAGAGGGGTTCACAAACATTTTCATATGACTGTAAGTGAAAGTGGGTGTAGGTGTGTTTTCTAAGCGTGTCCAGCGATGTGCTGCTGCTTCTTCTAGGGTTGGTTTCATTTGTTTGTTGAGAAACTGAATTTGTAGCATTTGTATATATAAAGTAAATATATAAATATAAATATATAATATATACTAGGGGGCTTTGCCCCCTGCTTGCTTTGATCGCCGACCACCCTGGCCTGCGCTATGCACCAGCCACTTCGTGTCTCTGCCACTCGCGTATGTGGATTTCACTTTCACTAAACAACAAATCTTTTAATTCTCACGGATATGCCTCTTCATTAGGAAGAAACCGTACTTTTCCCTGATGGCAACACGAATTAGACGATGTACAAGTCTCTGACTTAAAGTTTAAATCCGAACAATATATTCAATCTCTTTCACTGTTCCATTATTTCACTGAGTAATAATTTCCATTTGTTTGCACTAATGCGAAGTTTACTATCATTTTTTTTGAGACTTTGGAATTTTAGTACTTTCATTATCTTTAACCTGCTCCGCATGTGTATCACGTCAACGTTTTTGAACCTCTTAACGACATTCTACTTTGTCATCTAATTTTTGTCTTTTACTTCCGGCCCCAGGTGTGGTTAAATCTTTTGGCACAAAGTCTCGTCTTGTGGGATGTGAAAGTTTCTCTCTGAAAAAGTCACGTCTTGTCCCAGGCTAAAAACTCTCGTCTCATCCCAGGATTTTTTTAATATAATAGAGAGATCCATCCATCCATCCATCCATCCATCCATCCATCCATTGTCTCCCGCTTATCCGAGGTCGGGTCGCGGGGGCAGCAGCTTGAGCAGAGATGCCCAGACTTCCCTCTCCCCGGCCACTTCTTCTAGCTCTTCCGGGAGAATCCCAAGGCGTTCCCAGGCCAGTCGAGAGACATAGTCCCTCCAGCGTGTCCTGGGTCTTCCCCGGGGCCTCCTCCCGGTTGGACGTGCCCGGAATACCTCACCAGGGAGGCGTCCAGGAGGCATCCTGAGCAGATGCCCGAGCCACCTCATCTGACTCCTCTCGATGCGGAGGAGCAGCGGCTCTACTCTGAGCCCCTCCCGGATGACTGAGCTTCTCACCCTATCTTTAAGGGAAAGCCCAGACACCCTGCGGAGGAAACTCATTTCAGCCGCTTGTATTCGCGATCTCGTTCTTTCGGTCACTACCCATAGCTCATGACCATAGGTGAGGGTAGGAACATAGATCGACTGGTAAATTGAGAGCTTCACCTTGCGGCTCAGCTCCTTTTTCACCACGACAGACCGATGCAATGCCCGCATTACTGCGGATGCCGCACCGATCCGCCTGTCGATCTCACGCTCCATTCTTCCCTCACTCGTGAACAAGACCCCGAGATACTTGAACTCCTCCACTTAGGGCAGGATCTCGCTACCAACCCTGAGAGGGCACTCCACCCTTTTCCGGCTGAGGACCATGGTCTCGGATTTGGAGGTGCTGATTCTCATCCCAGCCGCTTCACACTCGGCTGCGAACCGATCCAGAGAGAGCTGAAGATCACGGCCTGATGAAGCAAACAGGACAACATCATCTGCAAAAAGCAGTGACCCAATCCTGAGCCCACCAAACCGGACCCCCTCAACACCCTGGCTGCGCCTAGAAATTCTGTCCATAAAAGTTATGAACAGAATCGGTGACAAAGGGCAGCCCTGGCGGAGTCCAACTCTCACTGGAAACGGGTTCGACTTACTGCCGGCAATGCGGACCAGGCTCTGGCACCGATCGTACAGGGACTGAACAGCCCTTATCAGGGGGGCCGGTACCCCATACTCTCGGAGTACCCCCCACAGGATTCCCCGAGGGACACGGTCGAATGCCTTTTCTAAGTCCAAAAAACACATGTAGACTGGTTGGGCAAACTCCCATGCACCCTCCAGGACCCTGCTAAGGGTATAGAGCTGGTCCACTGTTCCGCGACCAGGACGAAAACCACACTGTTCCTCCTGAATCCGAGGCTCGACTATCCGACGGACCCTCCTCTCCTGGACCCCTGAATAGACTTTTCCAGGGAGGCTGAGGAGTGTGATCCCTCTGTAGTTGGAACACACCCTCCGATCCCCCTTCTTAAAGAGGGGGACCACCACCCCGGTCTGCCAATCCAGAGGCACTGTCCCTGATGTCCATGCGATGTTGCAGAGGCGTGTCAGCCAAGACAGTCCTACAACATCCAGAGCCTTGAGGAACTCCGGGCGTATCTCATCCACCCCCGGGGCCCTGCCACCAAGGAGTTTTTTGACCACCTCGGTGACCTCAGTCCCAGAGATGGGGGAGCCCACCTCTGAGTCCCCAGGCTCTGCTTCCTCATTGGAAGGCATGTTAATGGGATTGAGGAGGTCTTCGAAGTATTCCCCCCCACCGACCCCCAACGTCCCGAGTCGAGGTCAGCAGCGCACCATCCCCACCATATACAGTGTTGACACTGCACTGCTTCCCCTTCCTGAGACGCCGGATGGTGGACCAGAATCTCCTCGAAGCCGTCCGAAAGTCATTCTCCATGGCCTCCCCAAACTCCTCCCACGCCCGAGTTTTTGCCTCAGCAACCACCAAAGCCGCATTCCGCTTGGCCTGCCGGTACCTATCAGCTGCCTCCGGGGTCCCACAGGACAAAAGGGTCCTGTAGGACTCCTTCTTCAGCTTGACGGCATCCTTCACCGCCGGTGTCCACCAGCGGGTTCGGGGATTGCAGCCACGACAGGCACCGACCACCTTACGGCCACAGCTCCGGTCAGCTGCCTCAACAATAGAGGCACGGAACATGGCCCATTCGGACTCAATGTCCCCCACCTCCCTCGGGATGTGGTCGAAGTTCTGCCGGAGGTGGGAGTTGAAGCTACTTCTGACAGGGGGCTCTGCCAGACGTTCCCAGCAGACCCTCACAACACGTTTGGGCCTACCACGCCTGACCGGCATCCTCCCCCACCATCGAAGCCAACTCACCACCAGGTGGTGATCAGTTGACAGCTCCGCCCCTCTCTTCACCCGAGTGTCCAAGACATGTGGCCGCAAGTCCGACGACACGACCACAAAGTCGATCATCGAACTGAGGCCTAGGGTGTCCTGGTGCCAAGTGCACATATGAACACCCCTATGCTTGAACATGGTGTTCGTTATGGACAATCCGTGACGAGCACAGAAGTCCAATAACAAAACACCGCTCGGGTTCAGATCAGGGGGGCCATTCCTCCCAATCACGCCCTTCCAGGTCTCACTGTCATTGCCCACGTGAGCATTGAAGTCTCCCAGCAGAACGAGGGAGTCCCCAGAAGGTATGCCCTCTAGCACCCCCTCCAGGGACTCCAAAAAGGGTGGGTACTCCGAACTGCTGTTCACTGCATACGCACAAACAACAGTTAGGACCCGTCCCCCCACCCGAAGGCGAAGGGAGACTACCCTCTCGTCCACCGGAGTAAACCCCAATGTACAGGCTCCAAGTTGGGGGGCAATAAGTATACCCACACCCTCTCGGCACCTCTCACCGGGGGCAACTCCAGAGTGGTACAGAGTCCAGCCCCTCTCAAGGAGATTGGTTCCAGAGTCCAAGCTGTGCGTCGAGGTGAGTCCGACTATATCTAGCCGGAACCTCTCAACTTCGCGTACTAGCTCAGGCTCCTTCCCCTTCAGAGAGGTGACATTCCATGTCCCAAGAGCCAGTTTCTGTAGCCGAGGATCGGACCCCCAAGGTCCCCGCCTTCAGCCACCACCCAACTCACACTGCACCCGACCTCCTTGGCCCCTCCCATAGGTGGTGAGCCCATGGGAAGATAATAGAGAGATATATTGTATAATTCTATAAAACACAGTCATCAGCAGTGCGTCTGTCTGCAGAGAGAGTGTCAGCCATGTCGAGAGGTTTACTTACCTCGGCAGTGACATTCATGTCTCTGGTGACTCTTCCTATGAAGTCATTAGACGGATTGAGAGAGCATGGGAGGTCATGAGGTCGCTGGAAAGGGGTGTGTGGTGCTCCTGATATCTATACAAAAGAATGAAGGTCCAAGTCTTTAGAGTTCTGGTGCTTCCTGTCTATGGTTGCAAGACATGGACGCTATCCAGTGACCTGAGATAAAGACTGGACTCCTTCAGTACTGTGTATTTTTGGAGAATCCTTGGGTATCGCTGTTTTAATTTTGTGTTGAATGAGCGGTTACTTATGGAATCCCAAATCAGGCACATTGCCTGCATTGTGAGGGAGCATCAATTACGGCACTATAGCCATGTGGCGTGATTCCCCGAGGGAGGCCGTGATCGTATAGTGGACAGTACTCTGTGTTGTGATTCCCCGAGGGTGATTCAGCTCGCAGGATCATCATTGTTGAGGACCCAAGTGGCTGGACCAGGCCAAGGGGATGCCCAACTAACACTTGGCTACGGCAGATAGACAGTCATTTTCAGAGGGTGGGACTGGACCGTGTGTATGGCTGGGGAGTTGCCCACCAAGATCCCAAGCTGTTTCATCGTGTGTTGGGTGCGGCAACACGCTGTACCAGTACCTGCTCCCCAACATGACCTGACCTGTATGTATAAATATAACACTCTATCATACTGCTTACCAAATAGATAGAGTGACAATGGATTTGTACTGTGGAATCAGCTTGATGCAGTTCTCAAGTGACAATGCAAAGCTACATGGTTCTCCTAACAGCCCTCAATCAGGCCAATCATAAGCCTAGACTTCACCTATAAAGGTCTCACTTACAGTGCTCTCCATAATGTTTAGGACCGAGGCATTTTTCCTTGATTCACCCCTCTGCCCTCAGTTTAAAATTACAAATCAAACTATTCAGATGTAATTAAAGTGCAAATTACCGACTTTTAAAGGTATTTGCATACATTTCAGTCGCTCCATGTAGAAATGACAACACCAAAGTGTTTGGAGAGGGGCCATCTATAGATGAGGCATGATAAGATCATTACGGAAATTTCCAAGTGGGTGGACCTTCAAAGGGTCAAAGTCAATGGAGAGAAATCTCACCACTTGAACATATTAGGTTCTTAGGGAAAGGGGATAAGGCTCTAGTATAAGAACAACTACCAAGAACCCCTCAACCATTTTGCATCATGCTTCAGATTGGGAGATGTGAGTGGATTTGAAAAAGAAACCTATCTTTCCAGAAGAGGTGGTAGTAACTGTACTGTAGCCAGATTTGATTTTACAATCCAGGAACACAAAAAATATCCTGGTAGCCAAACTTACAGTTCCTTAGGAAGATAGGCTGGCTATATCTCACCAGCTAAAGAGAGACACATATCAGGACTTCTTCAATGACAGCTTCTTGTCAAGGGATGGTGTACAGTGTTATTCACCATCAAAGTGTGTTGCTCTTGATTCCCAGCACCATCCGTGTGTTATTTTTATTTTTATGGAGGATCAGAGTGAAACCCAAAGAGCTGACAAAAGTCACAAGGCAGATTACTGGGGTGGCTGAGATCAGCTCATGATGGTTATGAGTGAAAAGAACCCAAAGCTGGAACCCTTCTGCAGATGAACACAATGAGGTGAACAGTTCAGGTTAAGAGACAAAACATTTGTGACCCTAAAAGGGGTTTCCAAATCTCGTAGCATTATTTAAATTAGTTCCATCAACTCCTACTTGTAGCACAACATCTTTGATATTTAATTTTACTAGCTGTCCCTTGTGTTTCTGATTAATAAACATTGCATCTCTATGTGGTAACATCTGTGCCCTTTATCAGTATGATTCCAGGTTGGACAGCTGCCGAAGTGGATGCAGGACCATCAGTCCGTAAATTAAACAATCTTATCATTAAAAGTAAAGAGAGTCAAATATCAAAGAGAGGACAAATTCAGCAAACTGACAAGTGTGGCATTAAAATATTGCAAGGCAACAGTTAAGCAATTTTGGGCTGTTGGAGACACCAGTCCAGCAAGCTATGCGTTCACAATACACATTCAATGTCAAAAGTGAGGATGGCTTGAGGATGGTAGGCTGTTTTTTAACCTTCCATTCCTTGATTCTAACTCGCAATGGAAAAAAAAAAAAATGAATACAAAGCTTTTAAAGGCCAATGTCAATTTGTTTCAGAGAACATTACGTTTCTTAAGCTGTTAAATAGAGGTGCTCTGAGAGTTACTGCAAACACTTTGGTATTTGCTCAGAATTTCAATGATGCAATTGTTATTCTGACATCATCAGATCCATTCCACTTATTGCATGGTACAATCACCATTACTGCACAAATTCCCAAGGGCTTGAGCGCCTGCCAAACCCAAAACATATTGATTAAAAGCTTCCTTATGGAAAACGCTTTCTGATCTAATGTGTGCTGTTTAATTATTTTACAGAAAAAAGCCACAGTGGCTTAGGGTTGCGTGCTTTACCATTTAAACGGGGGATCAGCAAAAGGAAACTGAAATACCGAGAAAGGATGTTTTTCATTCAGATAATCACCGAGCATAAGAAATACATTTGTTACCTATTCAAAAAAAAAACACAAGTACCGCTGTGGAGGATTGTCATTGGATGTGTCACTAAATTGCAAGGTAACGTCAAGAGAAAAGAAGTGGAAAGGCAGCTTAAATGGGCTCGGCAAAACAACCTTGAAAATTAGTGCAAGAGATAAGAAAGATGTGTCAGGGTGGCCAACACCACTTGAAAAACATAGGAATAGAATATGATCAAGAAAATAAATGGAAACCTAAAATTATTTTATTAAGTAGAAAAGGAGATAAATACACTTTAGGCATGGAAGAGTTTTTTTTTTTTTCTGCTTACAGTCGCACGTAATGAATACTCTGTCTTGTTGAAGGATAACAGCTAGCAATTTTACCTGTCAAGTTACAAAAAGTGTTAGATTACAAATGACTCACTCTTGGCCAAGCAGCTAATTGGTAATCATTTGTTGTTAACAAAGGGGCAGGAAAGGAAAGCATGAATTACATGCACAATCAAGCGTGCCTGGGTGTTTTATTATACCGTATTAACATTAAACAGCCCCATTTTGTAAAATTCTTCACAAAAATATTGTTGGTAAGTATTGAGCAGTTATGTGGTGGGCTGGCGCCCTGCACGGGGTTTGTTTCCTGCCTCGCGCCCTGTGTTGGCTGGGATTGGCTCCAGCAGACCCCCGTGACCCTGTAGTTAGGATATAGCGGGTTGGATAATGGATGGATGGATTAATCAGTTATTAATATTGTAAAAACTAGAGTGGGCCATAGAGATTTAAAAGCAGACCATTTCTTAATACCTTGAGAATGACAGCAAAATGTAAAAAGCCCATTAAATTACATGTCTATTATTCACTAAACTTTTCCAGAAAGCAAATATGTTAAAAAATATATATATATTTTTTCTTTTATATCTTGGAAAGAAGGAAGCTCAAGTTCCCTGGGAGCCCCAGAGGGCGCAATTAGAAATCATAAAGTCTCTAAAAAGTTGACTTAATTACAGATGTCCTTCACAAAGTATTCAGACCCCTGCACTTTTTACACATTTGATTATACTGAAGCCTTGTCCTAAAAACATTCATGTTTTTCCCTCCTCAAATACCACTCAACACCCTAGAATGAAAACAGGATTTTAGCAATGTTTGCAAATTTATTAAAGATTAGCTGTCCCCCGTGGCTCGGCCCTTGTAAAAGTGAATCAGGACAAACTTTAAAAACCAATAAACAAACAGGTAACGCTAGCAAAGCAGAGGCAAGGTACGCTCCCACACGTGACGAGAGGTAGAGCGACCCAAACAGAGGCTGGCGCGTGAGTGAGTGAGGAGGGCCCCGCCTGGCTCCCTAGTCCTGAGGTCATCTAAAAAATCCAAAGTCTTTCTGTCTGTATGTATGTCTGTTCGCTTTTCACGAGAGAGCTACTTAACAGATTTCGATTGGGATTTTTTCTATAATTTGCTTGAACATTCCAGTTGATGTTGTGACTTCTCTCATTGCACTAAGTATCAGAGTTCGCTTGTGGTAACGATTTCGAATCCGACAGAGAGGCTGCAGGCCGAGGGGAGGGGGACAGGGTCCTTCTCACTCACACGACAGCCTCCGTTCGAGTCGCTCTACCTGTCTCCACGTGTTGGAGTGCACCTTGCCTCCACTTAGCTAGCTGTGCCTGTTTGTTCAGCAGACATTATCATCTACAGATTGTTAAGGAGTAACATTTGATGTTTTCGAGAGAGATCACAGCTGCGTGTGTTTTAGAGGGTAGCTGCTGATTGGCAGAGATATCACAGCCATGTGCTTTTCTCCCCACGTGGAGGACGCTCTCCTGTCAGACCTGAACACGATCAGATACAGTGCCAACGTTTGACGATGGAGTGTACCTACCTTACACTTTGCCAGAATTACACTTTTTTTTTTATTTAATTGATTTTTAACGTTTGTCCTGTTTCACTACTACGTGGGCAGAGCCGCGGGGGACAGCTAATCAATAATAAATATGAGTTGGGAGACACCGTCATTCAGGAAGCAACCTCTGAAAAGTATTTAGGGGTTTATGTTGACACAACAGTTTCATCAACTAAGCAATGCAGAGACGCAATTAAAAAGGCAAATGAAATGTGAGGTTATATCATAAAAACTGTTAAAGGATGTTATGCTCAGACTATATAATGCACTAGTAAGACCACATCTGGACTTATTGTGTGCAGTTCTGGTCAACACAGTAGTAGAAAGACATAGCAGCACTTGAATTTGTGCAGAGGAGAGCAACCAAGTGCATAGTGGAACTTAAGGACATGTCCAACTGTGACAGACTCAGAGAATGAAATGTGTTTAGTCGAGCAGAGGAGACCATGTGGGGAACTAACCCAGGTACTTAAAACACTCAAAGGCACTGATAAAGTAGATCCAGAAACATTTTTTGAATCACGTGTTCAAGGACATCAGTGGAAATTTAAAGGAAGTGAATTTAAAACTGAAGCTAGGAAGCACTTCTTTACACAAGGAGTTGTGGGATTCTCTAACAAACAGAGACATGGAGTTGTAGCAGGAACCTGAACAATCTTTAAGAAAACACCTGAATGAGATACAGGGACAGCTTAGCTATTAGCTAAACAAACAGGATTGATGGACTGAAGTGTCTTTTCTCGTTTGTCATATTTCTTATGATCTTATATTCTTAACATCCATCCATCCCTTTTCTGATCCCATTTAATCCCGAGCAGGGTCGTGAGGAAGATGGTGCCTATCCAAACATGCAGATGGCACAAGGCAGGAACAATCTCAGAAATATCTGTTCATTAATTATTTGTTGGACTACAGCCTATTGAAAACAGAAGATAGGAACAAAAAACTCCAGTCCATAGCTCCCTGGAGAACATAAGTCTATCTGTTCCACATCAGTTAACAACAGGCCAGTTACAACAGTGACAACAGCCAAATGGCCGCCCAACACCTCTTGGGCATTTTACATTAGTGTCTGTGCTGGGCTGTCTAATATGATGGCAAAATCTCTCCATCCATCAGGCAAGGGGGTGGAAACTGTTTAATGCAAGGTACCAAATGTAAATCATTGATTGGTCACCAGGCTTAGCTGTAAAGGTCCTAGAAACCACGGGCAGCTGGGAGGTTTGACGATGTTCTCCTCCAAATCTCACATCTGTATGCAAAATGTCTCACAGTAATTAAGGGGTCCTGTTAGTACTCAAGTGTCGCCTAACACTGAAATCCTATTCTGGTAGTACAAAATAAACAATCATTTTTATTACTTCTAATCATAGTACCTTCATTCAAAATTGGAAATTTTGACTAAAATTAGTATATATGTAAGCAAAGCTAGAAAAACTTCATCGTTCTCTTAACTTGTCCTCCTGTGCTTTCACAGTCTCACTCTGTTATATTTATTACTTTTTGGGATTTTTTTAGGTTTTTCTTTTGACATATTGCCCCACACATTCCAGCTGTAATATATGTTGATCTGTGACAGCGCTGTGATGGGCGCTGTAAAGATAAAATCAGCCCGAATGAAACGGTTTACTGTATGGACCCTTAGTCTGTTTATGTTGAGACTGCATTCACAAATGACATTAAAACAAAAAGAAACAGCAACATATACTTCCATTTTCATAAAATATCTTATAAAAGATGACATTTCAAGTTAGCCATATGATAAAAAAATAACAGACTTTGTGTACAGATTCCTAAGGTCAAAAAGGTTGTATTTATTATGGGTTGCTTGCCAGTATTTCCTTTTACCTTGTCAGCATGAATATATGAGTGTTTGTGACAGGCAGTCTACAGATCAGTGTCTGGCATTTTTCCTACAATCCAATCTGCTGATGGTGATGAGGTAATTTCATATATATATATATATATATATATATATATATATATATATATATATATATATATATATATATATATATATATATATATATATAAAGTATCTATCTATCTATCTATCTATCTATCTATCTATCTATCTATCTATCTATCTATCTATCTATCTATCTATCTATCTATATATTATATCATATTATATATACACACACATGCACTCATATATATATATATATATATATATATATATATATATATATATATATATATATATATATACTGTATATATATATATATATATGTACACAGCAAGAGATTGTAAGCGTGTGTGTGTGTGTGTGTATAAAACAGACAAAGCACTGAGTTGGATAATGGAAAGCAACTATTTTCCTTAAACCAGTTTGTTGCTAGTACATCATAAATACAAATCACGTATTTTCTCAGCATGGTTTATTACTCAGAATACTAATGATAGAAACAGATACCCGGAATTTGAAAAAAAAAAAAACAAACTCTCTGGATGCTAGCCTTTAGCTATGAATAAGCAACAATGGTATGAAATGTCGTGGAGAATCAGGTGCTGCCTAATAATCCCAATGGAGAGATGGATCCCTAAATGTGCTTGGGAAGTGGGGGGTTGGGGGGTTCTCTCATACAAATTGAACGAGCAGAGGTTTAAAACATAAACTCAGGTGATCTGGTAAGGATTTTGATTCCCATGAAAGATGTTTTTCTGTAAGGCAGAAGCCTCTGTATGGTAGGACACTTGGTTTATTAATGATTATTCTACATTTTTTCTCTAGTTTCTTTCAACGATTGTTGTTAGATAGATAGATAGATAGATAGATAGATAGATAGATAGATAGATAGATAGATAGATAGATAGATAGATAGATAGATAGATAGATAGATAGATGTACTTTATTTGTCTACAAGGGGAAATTAAAACTTTACAAAAGTTCAAGAAAGAAAAACAGAAATATAAATATATAATATGTAACCGGGGCGGCACGGTGGCGCAGTGGGAAGCGCTGCTGCCTCGCAGTTGGGTGACCTGGGGACCTGGGTTCGCTTCCCGGGTCCTCCCTGCGTGGAGTTTGCATGTTCTCCCCATGTCTGCGTGGGTTTCCTCCGGGCGTTCCGGTTTCCTCCCACAGTCCAAAGACATGCAGGTTAGGTGGATTGGCGATTCTAAATTGGCCTTAGGTGGATTGGCGATTCTAAATTGGCCCTAGTGTGTGCTTGGTGTGTGGGTGTGTTTGTGTGTGTCCTGCGGTGGGTTGGCACCCTGCCCGGGATTGGTTCCTGCCTTGTGCCCTGTGTTGGCTGGGATTGGCTCCAGCAGACCCCCGTAACCCTGTGTTCGGATTCAGCGGGTTGGAAAATGGATGGATGGATAATATGTAACCAATAAAACAAACAACAACCCCCTAAACACACATCTGACTTGGATACTGGAGACGTGCTGTAATCAATAACAAGACTATAGGTGGCAATAAGATGGTCAGACCCGTTCAGATGTTCATTTGAAGGTGTTAACATTTGAATAAAGCAGGTCCAGTTTGTTGTGTCTGAAAAAAGAAAACATGCCGTTTGACGTTGGTTCAGAATTACTCATTATTCTGTTGCTGAGTTTAAAAATAAACATCAACAGGATGATGTCACCACTCCTTGGCAGTTGTTTGGGCATATTGAAGTTTATCTCATCTAATCTAACCTAATATTGGTTGGCTGAGTGAGGATATTAAACAGAGATAATGTTGATGGTAGTGTTGGGGTAACAGGCAATTTGTGAATTTCCCATTGGGATTAATAAAGTATCTATCTATCTATCTATCTATCTATCTATCTATCTATCTATCTATCTATCTATCTATCTATCTATCTATCTATCTATCTATCTATCTATCTATCTATCTATCTATCTATCTATCAGACAAGATCCCAGTTCAAGTAGGTCTGTACCAGGGATCTTCTTGAAGTCCTTACCTCTTTCATCTGGTTGTGAATAGTACTAGGGTGTTGTACCGTGTTAGTCATTATGGATGCAGTGAGAAGTCAAGCAAAATGACACCTTTTATTGGCTTACTAAAAAGATTACATTATGCAAGCTTTCGAGGCAACTCAGGCCCCTTCTTTAGGTCGTGGCCTCAAAAGCTTATATATTGTAATCTTTTTGGTTAGCCAATAAAAGGTTTCATTTTGCTTGCCTTCTCACTACATCTGGTTGTGGATGTAATGAGTCATGGGATAACATAATATTCCCCCGGGTGCAGGCTTTTTGCTGATGACATTGTGTTGTGTAGCACGAGGAAAGGGGAAGCTGGATGAATGGAGAAGGGCTTTGGAAAAATAGAGGGTTGGCAATACATAGGAAAAAGAAAGAATATATGAGGTTAAATGATGATTGGGATTCAGAGGTTAGACTGTAGGGAGAACTACTGTAAAGAGTGGATAAATTTAAATATCTAGGATCAATCAGTGGTAGCCCAAGGTGTAAAATTAGATGCAGAGATAACCCATAGAGTGAAGTGTGGATGGAACAATTGGAAGAAGGTATCAGGAGTATTGTGTGATAAAAGGTTAAAGGTAATCATTACAAGACAGTGGTAAGACCGGGAATGATATTTGGAGCTGAGACATGAACAGTAAAGAAAATCAGGGGAAGACGTTAGATGCAACAGAAATGTGAATACTGAGATGGGTGTGTGGAGTTACAAAAAAAGGACAAAATAAGAAATTAGACAATCAGAAATACAACAAAAGTGGGAGAGATATCTAAGAAAGTACAGGAAAGTAGGTTGAAGGTGGTGTGGATGAGGAGAGACAATGAATATGTGGGTAAAAGAGTGATGGGAATGGACGTCCAGGGGAAGAGAGTTTGAGGGAGGCCAAAGCAGAGGTGGGTGGATAAAGTAAAAGAAGACCTGAAGGAAAAAGGGCTTTGCTGGTGTGGAGCCGCAGAAGTGAGCTGTATGAAGAAGCATGATCCAGCAAATCGACCCCACATGTGTGACACGTGTTCACATAATTCCTCAGTCCAAGTATCAGTTTTAAAAGTTTTAGTAAGATTCAAAGCAAAACTTCACACAAAAACACAGAGAAAAAAAATTGTAATACAAAGAAAGGAAATGTTCTTGTGTAAAGAAAGTTCTGTTTAAGGCTTAATTATCTTGTTTCATTTCTCTTCCACATATGGTCATACAGTCATACGTTTAAACGTTGTTCTTCTTCTTCTTTCAGCTACTCCCATTTGGAGGTCACCACAGTGGATCATCCATCTCCATCTATTACTGTCTTTTACATCATTTTCTGCCACACCAACTGCCCTCCTGTCCTCCCTCACCACATCCCTAAACCTCATCTTTGGCCTTCCTCTTTTTCTCTTGCCCAATGGTTCTATCCTCAACATTCTTCTCCTGATGTACCCCTCATTTCTCCTCTGCACATGCCCAAACCATCACAATCTAGCATCTCTCACTTGGTCACCAAACTGTCGTACCTGTGTTGTCCCTCTAATATACTCATTTCTAGTCTTGTCTACCCTTGTTACTCTGAGCGAAAATCATAGCATCTTCAACTTGGCCACTTCCAGCTCTGCCTCCCGTTTTTTCTTCAGTGCTACCATCTCCAAACCATACAACATAGTTGGTCTGTTTTATAGATCTTCCCTTTGACTCTGGTAGGTATTCTTCTATCACAAATCACTCTTCTGCCACTCTTTTCCACACAGTCCACCCCGTCTGCACTCTCTTCTCCACCTCTCCGTTGCTTGAGATGGTTGAACCCAAGTTTTTAAATTTGTCTACCTTCACCACCTCTGCTACTTACGGTCATAACCTTCCACCACCTTCTTAGTGCCAGACCTAACCCCAGGTAAACTGGGAAGGGTTCCATCAAAAAGGGTATCCAGCATAAAATCTGTGCCAAATCAAACATGCGGATGAGAAACAGAATGTCCATACTGGATCTGTCGAGGCCCGGGATACCAACAACTGCTGCCAACACTTTCAAATGTTCGTAGCTTTAAAAAACTGTACGCCAATGTTCTACTTGTAAACTAATGTAACACTCCATACTTCTAACAGAGAGACTATTTCTTGTCTGGCTTAATTGACACTCTGTTCTTACAGGTATAGCTGAGAAAGTCCTATTAGCTGCTATCTTACATGGGGCAAAAGATTACAACATAATCTATGCAACGATGTGAAATTCTAATTAAATTAGCAGACACCTGAGAATTTAACATTAAGTTTCTAAGACTGGCTAAGATTGCACTAAAAGAAAAGGCCAACAGATAGAAGCTGGTCCAATGCAATAAGTTAGTGATGGCTTATGGGTAGTTCAAACACACACAGAGCAGTGTTCTGCTGTTAGTCTAGTTGAGGCTAAAATTAAATTAACATAGACGCTCCACTGCAAGATTGCACCATTGTTGAACAAGGCGCCATAGTCAGATTTCTTTGGGGAGCAAGAGTGAAACCAGTTGAAATTCACTTTAGCAGTCCTGTTGAGCCCCATTGAATCGATTCATTCATGGTAACAAATCGAGTTGTATGATTTACTAAAAACTGTTGCTCACAAAGAATGAGCAGTTTGAGAGTCCTCCATCACTAGGGGCACTGCCGCTCACATATACAAAGTACAGAGAATGGAACAGTCATGCTAAAGAGCCTCATTTGAATAAAAACAACTGGCAGCCCCTTAAGCGTTTGGTTTCAAAGCTGTTTGGTTTTGTCTTTGTTATGGAAATACTGAAACAAACGTATAAGTTTATGTTTAGATTACAACTTGTATTATTCTGTGTCACGCATGCGAGTCTATGGATAACTTTTCTGGCTCATTCGAGGTAGGTACTACCACTCTGGGTCGAGACTGGGGAGGAGTTTCTCCTGTTTTCTGACTCCGCCTCTATCTGTCTCCCACCTATAAAGGCCGCAGCTGCCAGAAGGAGGTGTTCAGAGTTGAACAGAACACACCACTGGACAAAGCTCCTTTCATTCTGAGTAATTGTAAATAGTTGCCTAGCCTGAAGGCTTTTTTATTTTTTGATTACATGAGTTACTGAGCTTTAACGGCCTTTTCTCATAATTTTTTTACTGACAGAAATAGGGACTACGTTGGCACCCCAACATTTCTTCATGTCATTTGCAGTGCTTTCCTCAACCACATCTGCTATCGTAATTAATTACCATCAGAATTAGATAGATAGATAGATAGATAGATAGATAGATAGATAGATAGATAGATAGATAGATAGATAGATAGATAGATAGATAGATAGATAGATAGATAGATAGATAGATAGATAGATAGATAGATAGATAGATAGATAGATAGATAGATACGAGGGTTGTTTCATAAGTTTGGAGACTTTTTTTAAATAGATCCAACATGGTTTGGTCAATTCCAAAGAAAATTTTTACTCACATAACCTAGTCATTTGGCAACACTTCAGTGCTGTTCAACATACTCTCCCCCGATTTCAATGCACTTTTTCATGCGATAAATCCAACGATCAAAACAGTGACGAAAATCAGGTTCAGTCAGTTGGTCAAGCTGCTCTTCCACCGCAGAAATGAGGCTGTCCCTGTCCTCAAAATCCATTCCTTTCAGCTCCTTCTTCACCGTCGGGAACAGCCAGAAGTCACAGGGTGCCAAATGAGGTGAATAAGGGGGCGAATGAAGGACTTCAATCCCAGATTTGGCGAGGAAGTCAACATGTTTTGTTTGACTTGTGAGGCGGCGCGTTGTCATGGTGAAGGATGAAGTTTTTCAAGGTGCGATTAGGGCGACCTCTAGTGAGATTATTGAAAACTTCTGGAAGGCACAGGGTTGTGTAGACATCAGAGTTCATCGTCGTGCGTTCTGGACGTGGAACTGAAGCAATAATTTTTTTGTAGCCAAAAAAGACGGCAAACATGGTCCTCTTGGCTGACCTTTGGTGCCTGGCTTTCAGTGGAGGAAGGCAACCTTTTGGACCCCACTTCGAGCTCTTTTTCTCATCTCCATCTGTAGCTGGGTGGGCCAAAAATTTATTAGAAGATGTGAAAGGATTGTAGAACAATAGAAAAAAATTTCGTCCACCTCCGATGACGGCAAGTGACCGAGTCTCAAAACTTATGAAACAACCCTCGTAGATAGATAGATACTTTATTAATCCCAAGGGGAAATTCACATACTCCAGCAGCACCTTACTGATACAAAAAAACAATATTAAATTAAAGATTGATAATAATGCAGGTAAAAACAGACAATAACTTTATATAATGTTAACGTTTACCCCCCCGGGTGGAACTGAAGAGTCGCATAGTTTGGGGGAGGAACGATCTTCTCAGTCTGTCAGTGGAGCAGGACGGTGACAGCAGTCTGTCGCTGAAGCTGCTCTTCTGTCTGGAGATGATCCTGTTCAGTGGATGCAGTGGATTTTCCATAATTGATAGGAGCCTGCTGAGCGCCCTTTTCAGCCTTGAGCTATGTCAATTGAATTTTTCTTGGAAAATAATTTAATGGAAAAAAGTTTAGTTTTTATTTCTTCTTTATGACATTTTGAACTGTGTTCTTTAAACTCTCTATTTAATCTGAGTCAATGGTAGGGTTTTCAAAATTGAGACTGCCCAATGCAGGTTAGCAAACAGGAGGTAAATCTTCATTAAGATTTTAAGAATCCCAGAGGTGGACAATATTGAGCAATTAAAGAGAACTTTTAGGAGCTATGCAGCAACTCTGATGGACAATATCAGGACATTCCTCAAAAGAAACAGAACAATAATGGCTTTTGAAGACTTATATTAATGGTTTTGTTATATCTTTTGTCATGTCCAGCAAGGCCAGTTGAAGCCTGCGAATGAAGTTTATTTATAAAAGAATTTGAGAATCATATCCTAATGTGAATATTAAACACAAAAAGCTCAAACCTGATGATTCAGAAAAGATGGATGCAGCATTTTCGGGAAGTCTTTGCTCTGGCCAATCACACGTGTTTGTTGGCTTATCTTTTAAACACTGATTGGACAATCACAACTGCTTACTGTTTTGCGCAAAAAAATGAAATCTTGCAAATCTATTTTTTTTTTTTTTACAAGTCAGCTGGTTCTGAAATGCTTTCATATATGTTCACCCTGGGTAGTAGTGCTCATTCAAAAATCCAAGAAGTTGTTTCCGCAGGAGACTGGAAGACCATCACTCTTGAATTGTTACTCCTTTGACTTGGGTTACATAGCATAGTTGTGACAGCCCGGGTTGGCTCCATCCCGTTCCTGCCTTTCTCTCCATTCCTTTCACCTCCCTGTCTTCCTTTTTTGGATATTTCTTCCCGTCCTTCTGTCCCCCTTCTGCCGTGCAGGCTCCTTTTTATCCTGCCTGGTTAGGTGCAGATTTGGTGCTTTGTACAATTTGAGGTATGAATGAGGCACCTGACTGATCTGTTCGCATTTGCCCATGTATTCATGATCAGACAAGCACCCCAATTGACCCTGGAGTGAAGTGTGCTCACACACACCCACACCCAATCAGAGCCTGCACTGATTTTCTATCTAAAAACATCACTGCAACACGGACCTCTCATCACACACTTCACACTGCACTGAAAACAATAAAAGCACTAAAATAAACACTTCCATAAAACAAAGACCTAAGCCCCCTTTTGAAAATGGGGCATTAAAAGAATAAGAACTTATAATGACAATAAAATCAGCAATAAACAATCCATTCTAAAAAGTCCTCTTTTGGCTTGACTGGGTACGTTCGTAAAAACAGTCTGGCACTAAACCCAGTTGCTGTTTCTTCTTACGCTCTTCATTCCTCACCTCAATGACTCATCCCACTTCTGCCACCATTTGTAACAGTCTGGGTTGATTCCATTCCTGTCTTGTCCTTCTCCTATAATCTCTGTGTCTTCCTTTCTTTCATCATCTGATCTGTCTTTCTGTACCCCTCTGCCATGCAGGCTCCCTTTTATCCTGCCTGATAGGGTGCAGGTATGTTGCTATGTCCACTCTGAGGTGAGAATGAGGCAATTAACTGATCTGCTTCCATCTGCACATGTATGCGTGATCAGCCAAGCAGCCCAATCAACCCCAAAGTGAATCACGCTCGCATATACCTGCACCTGATTAGAGCCTGTACTTCACAGGATACGATTATTCATATAAAAACTGCACTGTGCTACAGATCTCTCGTCACAACAGAATAACTTTCCATTTTTACAGATGTTATTTGGTGGCAATCTGACATGATTCTGTTATTTCAACATTATGAAAATAAATAACTCTAATGTTTCCAGGTACGTACTTTCTCAATGGCTTTTCTAAACTACAGAAATATCTGTCATAGAGGAAATACAAATACGAGCCATATTAAATACATTCAGTCATCTTTTTGAAATGTCTATGGTATAAAAGTATAAAGACTAATGTATAAAAAAATGAGAATGATTTACTACAAGTCCTTCTTTAAGCTAACCAGAGACTGGGTTGAATTTTGAAACCTAAATCAAATATTTTATAGTTGGAAATATGCTGGCTCTCATTGTCAATGTGGTTTTTCCAAAAGGACATAATGTGCTCAAACCATTGTATTGAAGCTGACGGATGTTATATTTTTCCTTCTAAAGCTATAAAACTCTGGATCATGAGCAGTAGTGCCTTTGCATCTCCGGAAAATGAACTTTAATATTGAAGACAGTTCAAAACAGATAGGAAAAAAAGTGGGAACCTAAAGTTCAGCTGTATGTTTATTTGAACAGCCCTATTTGTGTGCAAAATTGTGGGTAATAGAGAAATGATGTTTTAATTTACTTCTAAAATAAAGTTTTTTTTTTAAGTGGTTATATAATAGTTAATTTGTCCAAATATCTCATTCACATAAAAACCAGTGCAGTTTTTCATTTGACCTATGAGACATGGTAGTTTGTTGACGATGCCTATGCCTCTCTATGTGAAGGAGTGGACTTTAGGTTGTGTTTTAAATGTACTTCACTTTGATTTCCAATGTGGTCTTCAGATAAAAATCTCCTGATTCAGCTTTCTATTCTATACTGGTTTAATTCTCTTAACCTACTAGAGAAAGAAAAGACCTTTGTTCTAAGGAGTACTGATGGGCATTTTGGTTCACTTCACTGATTCCATTCTTTTAAACTACCCATTTAAGTGTATCAGTTAGTTTCACTCATTAGATTTATGAGATTCACTAACAGAATTCACTGCCATCACATTTGGAAAGTGTGGGTTAAGTTGCGGTGTTGGCTGGGGCCCAAGTGTGGCGGGGGTCCCCTTTGATTGCATTACAAATCTACAAGGTGGCCCACGAAAAAGAGGCCCACCTCCACCGAGCCGACTCCCGTGGATCATAGGCCCCATCTTCTTTGACATGAAAGTGGAATCGGAGGTGTATCTACAGATTTTTTGCCAGTTCTACGCACAATTGACGGACTACAAACGTGACCATTGTTACTTCCAGCAAGATGGTGCGACTTGCCATACTTCCCACATATCTATGGCTACTATTCGGGAGCATTTCCCTGAAGACAGGATAATTAGCAAGGGTTTATGGCCACCACGATCGCCTGACTTAACAACGTGCGACTATTTCTTGTGGGGTCATTTAAAGGGCTGAATGTATGAGACAAATCCGCAGACTGTAAATGAACTGAAGTTGAACGTTGAAAATGCGATACAGAGAATTGATCGCAAGACATTGCAAAGAGAGTATATGAACATGCTGAAACGGGCACAGAGATGTATTGACGTACAAGGAGATCACTTTCAGCATCTTCTGTAAATGTGAGTACCAAATTTGATCATTTTTCTCTTCACCACATAATGCAGTCATCTTGGTGGAGGTGGGCCACCCTGAATATACTATAATTATATATACTATATATATTTAATTATACATTTAACATGATAATAATTCATATGACATTGCACTGTTTCAGTACACAAAACATGATTAGACAATAAAACTGTATAATTAACATAAAATATTATCTTATAGAATCACAAGTGAATGTTAATTGTGGATCTTGTTTGCGGGGTAATGATTTGTTTCCCAAATCAAGTGAATGATAAGCATGTGACTCGTTCTCAATTATTGATTTGTTTGCAAAACAAATGAACGAGAATCTTGTAACTAGTGCTCAGGTAATGATTCATTCTTGAATCAAATGAATAATAATCATGAGATTCATTCTTAGGTAATGATCTGTTTGCAAATTAAATGAATGAGAATCATTGGCCTTGTTCTCGGGTAATAATTCATTCACAAATAAAATGACCGTTAATCGTGTGACTATTTCTCAGGTAATGATTCACCCTAGAATCAAATGAATGAGAATTGTGTGGCTTTTTCTCAGGTAATGATTCATAAGCAAATCAGATTAATGAGAATTGTGAGCCTCATTCTCAAGTAATAATTCATTTTCGAATCAACTGAATGGGAATTGTGTGATTCTTTCTCAGGTAATGGTTTGCTCACTGACCAAATCAATGATAATCGTGAGATTCATTCTCAGGTAATGATTTGTTTGCAAATTAAATTAATGAGAATCATTGGCCTTGTTCTGAGGTAATAATTTATTCACAAATAAAATGAACGTTAATCATGTGACTGTTTCTCAGGTAATGATTCACCCTAGAATCAAATGAATGAGAATCATGTGGCTTTTTCTCAGGTAATGATTCGTAGGTGAATCAGAATTTTGTGCCTCATTCACAAGTAATAATTCATTTTCGAATCTAATGAATGAGAATTGTTGGACCTTTTCTTAGGTAAAGATTCATTTGAGAATCGAACGAACGAGAATCATAAATGAAAGATTCAATCGTGAACCAAATGAACTAGAACCTTGATACTTGTTTTCACAAATGAAATGAACAGGAATCATGTACCTCATTCTTGGGAAATGGTTTGTTCACGTACCAAATGAATGAGAATTATAAGACTGATTCTCAGAAAGTGATTAAGTTTCATCTCAGAAGAATCAGTAAATAATAAATGGCCATTACAGTTAATGATGACAATAAAGTGTGTGCTTAAGTTCAGTTGAAAGCAAATCATTTTTAGAAATGCGAAAATATCTTTATAAAGTTCAGTTTTGTGTGACTATTCCATTTAATGTACAAAGGGAAATAAACATATTAGTTTTAATATTGCTCATAAATTTAGTTTAAAATTGTACAAAACAAAACAGTTTATTCTAACATAAATGTTTCATTGCTGTGTTGTAGGCCTACTTGTATGACGAATTAGAGAATCATCAGTGGCAAAGTTCTTGTTCCCAGTTTCATTTCAAAAGAATTATAAGTGAAGTGGTTCAGGTGGTTCTTGCATGTGTGCTTAAAACATCTACCACCTCCAGCAAAATGAAAGAAGATGACAACGTCACGTGGGACACACATTCTAGCTTTAGTACTCCTGTTGAGTGCCACTGAATCGATTTAATCTGTGCTTGCAAAATTTTTGTATAATACATTGAAAAGATTTGCTCAAAAAGAACAAAACATTTGCAAATTGCCCCATCACTACTAGGAAGCTTGAGATGTTTTTTTTTATGGAAGGGTGACCAGAACCTCACACATTACTTAGCAAAACTTTATTTGAATTACAATTCAGCCTGATTACCGGATAAAACAGGAGTTGATTTTAATGTATAATTTCTGGTATTTTATAATGTCGGTCGTATAAGTCGAATGCAGAAAACTCACGCTATTGGTCCAAGAGATTACGATATGCTAACGTCCACCTGTGAAAGTAACCATGGAGCACACGGCCTTTTTTCTATGTATTGTGCCTACGTGACCACACGGTAATGCCCAAACTATTCTGAAGCGACGTTTGCACTGTTTTGTGTTTCTTGTATCTCACACCCTCATACACCTTTATCGTAAGAGCATCCCTTATGTACGATGCAGCGTTCGATCAGAAGAAAATATGAAGCTGGTTTTAAATTAAACATCATTGAAGTAGCAACAGAACAGCGCTGCTGCAACAAAATTCGATGTGTTTGAGAAACTGATGTGAGATTGGAGGAAGCAAGAAGATGTAAAAAATTAAAAATAATAAGTATTGCATTGTTGAACGGGCACATAAGTCGGGGTCTGATTTTATGATCGATTTTTTGGGTTTCAAGACCCGACTTATACGTGAGTATATACTTTCTTTTTCTGTAACAGAGCAAGATGCAGAAGACAAGAAGAGATGGGAAAAGATGATCCACTGTGGCAACCCCTAACGGAGCAGCTGAAAGAAGATTTATTTTCTATTTCAATTTCTATTGAGCACATCTCATCTTTTTACTTTTTACATACTTTTGGTTACATTTTTAATACAATTCAAGCTTTTATTTTTTAACAGACTTTTAAAGTACCCTTGGCATTTCATACCCATGTTACCCTTGGCATTTCAAATAATCGGTGAACTAATACAAATGTTAAGTGTCTCATTTAGGAAAACTGAGGCCCTTTGTTGACTGCCAATTAGTGAAGTGAAGGGTGGCAGTTCTTATATAAATATTTTATTAGCTTGAAAAGAGAACAATCTAACATGGTCCTTTTTATTTTATTTTATTTTTTTACATTAACTTGCACAGTAAGCAGTAACTTTGCATTTTGAAAATGTTGTTAAAAGGCACTCCAAATGATCTGACATCATACTAAAGGTCAAAGGAAAACTTTTAGTCAAAAGGGCAAACCAAAGTTGAAAAGCCAAAGTTCTTTTAATTTGGTAGAGAGTGGTGTAATAATATTTTATTTTGTCACAAATTAGTTGTCTTTGGGGCGGCACGGTGGCGCAGTGGGTAGCACTGCTGCCTCGCAGTTGGGGGACCTGGGTCCTCCCTGTGTGGAGTTTGCATGTTCTCCCCGTGTCTGCATGGGTTTCCTCCGACCACTCTGATTTCCACCCACAGTCCAAAGACATGCAGGTTAGGTGGATTGGCGATTCTAAATTGGGCTTGGTGTGTGGGTGTGTTTGTGTGTGTCCAGCGGTGGGTTGGAACTCTGCCCAGGATTGGTTCCTGTGTTGGTGGGGATTGGCTCCAGCAGAACCCCGTGACCCTGTGTTCGGATTCAGCAGGTTGGAAAATGGATGGAAGGATGGATAGTTGTCTTTGCTTTGCGGCAGTGGTCTAAAGAAGAGAGTCATGTGGTCTGCAAAATCACAGTCAGAGCAGAGAGACTTTTTAAACACTCAGGCGCATTAGTCTGTTATGTACTTAATAGTCATTTAGCCCGTTACAATAATGGGCGCTAGAACAGTAGTGCATAAACATTAGTAGGACCAGTCTATATTAAATGACAAGGGACTTTGACCTCATTCTTTTTGTTGGTCGTATTTTTCTTTCTTTCAGCCTTTCTTTTGTTGATGTTTACTTGCTGAGCTGACCGTTCTTCGTGGGCTGCCGCCGTGTATTGTGTGTCTTTAATTTTCTGTGACAGTAATACTGTCTTGCACGGCTCTATTCAATAAGGGCGCGCACAAAAAGGCGAGCTTCAAAAGGGCGACCTCAATTGATCGTGGCGAATAAAGGCATTCATAGATAATTTAGTTCAAATGGCTCTGGAATATGTGAAGAGCAACAAAGGTGCAGGTCTTTATTTACGCGCGCCTTTATTCGCTGCGCCCAATTGAGGTCGCCCTTTTGAGGCTCGCCTTTTTGTGCGCGCCCTTATTGAAGGATGCTGTCTTGTACGTCCGCTGGCTTGTACGTCCGTAATATACCTTTAATTTTCTCTGGCGGTAATACAGGCGTGCGCGTCAGTAATATGCCTTTAATCTCCTCTGACAGTAATACTGGCTTGTATGTGGCTGTAATATGCATCACTGTATTGTGTACCTTTAATTTCCTCTCGCAGTAATACTGGTTTGTATTTCCGTAAAACACCTCTAACTTTCTCTGACAGTAATATCGCTCATCGCACCGTGCCCCGCGCATGCGCACTTCATCAGAAGACACACACACACGGACACCTGGACGCACATTGGGATTTTATATATATAGATGGGGATGTTCATTTATAAAGATGAGGATGATGTTAGACCTCCATTCTCCTACAATGACATTCTGTTGTTTGATAGAGAAGACCATTTGACTTCCACTCCTTTCTTCTACCTGTTACTTGTTGCAATTGCACTCTTCAAACTATGTATGTCTGTCTCTCTGGACAGGTCTCCCTTTTAAATACTGTACACATTGATGTCAGCCAGGAAAGCTCAGCTCAGGTCAAAGCAGTTTTTCAATTCAGTGCGACTGATGACATGCCCTGTTTCTGGTGCATCAGTGCTGTCAAAGGGTCTTTTGTTACATTGCTTTAATGGCAGAGAGTATATTATCACTGGAACGCAGGACTTTGAAAAACCAGTCCAGCAATACTGATTTAAAATATTTTCACAAAAATACTTGTAAAATAAATATGCTAAGTGAAATGTTAAATTATACTAAGAAGTAAACATAGGTGCTATGTGTCAGCCTGAGATTATGTGTATTTTCTGCTTTATTGATGTTTATTAATTAGTAATTTTCATATTTTTATGTAATTTCCTTTATTTTATAATGATTTGACATTTATGTTCTGTTTCTTTAATTGTTCTTATGTTCCTTATATTCTGTGGGTGGAGCCCCCAAGAGGTGGTGCCACCCTGACATCATTTCTGCCAGGTCCTCCTTCTAGCTTTATAAATCTTCCCAAAAGAGCAGACCCAGCAGTGGAGCACTGAGTTAGTATCAATGTTTCTGGGGATTATTTTTCTTATTTACTCTGGTTTACTGGATTCTTCTTTGCAAGTACTGGATTGTGAAATTAGAGTTATTCAGGTTGGATTGCCTTTTAAGCAAATCCCTTTTGAACGTTATGTTATATTTTTATATTTGATTAGTAAGTTCTAATTTTTATAAGGATTCTTCAATGTTCTTTTGTTCAAAGTGAGAAGTCTACTTCATGGTCAACCTCTCTCTTGTAGGGCCCATACTGCTACTTTTCTGGGAATTTCTGTGAACTTTTAACACAAGTTCCTCATTTCAGGACTGCTTATATCTCAGCCAGGGAGGGGTTCAAATTCATGTTTTATATCTGCTTTGTTCATTTTTGCTTCTTTGATTTATGTTAATGTTATGTTTGTTGATTATGTGCATTATCATTTGTTTTGATTTTGTTAATGTATGTAAGCTGCCCATGTTATGTTCCAAGTGTTTTGTTGGTGGTCCCAACAATTGCCACCAGGAACTGCCCCCACTGTATAAATCTGATAGGAAAGCACTATATAATAGATAGATAGACAGACAGACAGACAGACAGACAGACAGACAGACAGACAGACAGACAGACAGACAGACAGATAGATAGATAGATAGATAGATAGATAGATAGATAGATAGATAGATAGATAGATAGATAGATAGATCTTTATTTGTCCCCAGTGGGAAATGTGGCTTTTTACAGAACCTCTTTAAATAAATAAATAAATATATATTGACACAGAAGGCTGGGGTTCTTACCCAGCCGGGAAGCCTGGAAGGGCCGGGAGGTGGCATTTATGTCCTCCGGGCCATGAGGGGGCAACCGCCCTGGATCAGGAGAGGACCACGGGAGAGGAGCAAGGAGGTTCCAACCCTTTGGGACCCATGGCCACCACCAGGGGACGCCTCAAGCCTCATGGAACTCGGGAAACATTTACTTCCGCCACACCCGGGAAGATGGAGGAAGATCCTTCCAGGGGACGCCCAGAGTGCTTCCGGTGCAAAGGGCAGCACTTCCGCCACACCAGGAAGTGCTGCTGGGAGAAAGTCACAAGAGACCTGGAGCACATCCGGGTAGAAATAAAAGGGTCCGCCTCCCTACAATCTGGGAGCTAAAGTCGGGAGGGGGAGCAGGACAAAACTCCCATAAGGAGAGGAAAGGCGGCCATGGACATTGAGCTTGAAGCCCGGAAGAGGGGTGATTGGTGCACCGAATCAAACCTCGGACGTCAGCATCAAAGGCGAAGCCTCTTATGTTGTGCCACGGCGTGTGGTTTGTTTATTTGACAGTATGTACATCAGGGTAATTAGAGGTTCGATTCCCGAGAGGGGGTGCAGTGAGTGTGTACGCCTGATGAACCCAGAATTAGGGCAAAACATGTGTAGCATACACTTTGCATTTTTTGACAGTAAACTATTTCAACCATTCTATGATCTGCTTCTCGCAACTGAAAGAGGGCACCATGGCGGATGTTTGCTGACTTGCTGACCAACCACAAGCATTACCTGGTAGGTAACCACCCATACAATCAGACTGTGATTCAGACTACGAATGCTATGAATATATATATATATATATATATATATATATATATATATATAAATAAACAAACAAACACACACAATATGATCTGAACACACAGATAGATAGATAGATAGATAGATAGATAGATAGATAGATAGATAGATAGATAGATAGATAGATAGATAGATAGATAGATAGATAGATAGATAGATAGATAGATAGATAGATAGATAGATAGATAGATAGATAGATAGATAGATAGATTGATGGCTTTTTACAGATCTTTAAATAAAGAAATACATAAATAGGTTGATAAGTAAGCAGATAAAATAAATAAACAAATATGCACACAAACTTATAGGTAATAGATAGAACTGGCTTTTTACAGAAGCTCTTTAAATAAATACATAAATAAATATACATACACGCTATGGTCTGAACACACATCAGAATGATTAAATTAAAAAGAAAGAAAAACTTCTAACTTGCCAGTCAGTCACAGTTAGGCACTATAAAGGTGTGTTGCTGTTGGTATAAAGGACCTCCAATAGCATTACTTGAATAATTTGTTGGCTGAAAGTCCTCAGTGTTAGTGTGTCAGAGACAGGATGTGCAGCATTGTTCATAATGGCACTCAATTTTGTTTTCATTCTCTCCTTTTTACGACCTCCAGGTCGCTCTTTTAATTAGCTTGCTGATTCGGTGGGCCTCTCTTGAAGTGATGTTACCATCCCAGCATACCACACACTGACCATCACAGAGTTGCAGAAGATGTGAAGGATGTCACATCCCACACTAAAGGAACACAGTCTCCTAAGGAAGAAGAGTCTGCTCTACCCTTTCTTCTATTGTTCCTATGTGCTCCAAGACAAGTCCAAACTATCATTAACATGGACCTCCAAGCACTTGTAGGAGTGGACCACCTCTACATCCACTCCTTGAATAATGACTGGACATACAGTAGAGGCTCTTTGGTGCTGTTTAAGTCAATAAGCAATTCCTTGGCTTTTCTGATGTTAAGATACAGACAGTTCTCAAAGTTCTCACCCCGAATCCTCTCCTCTGTCTCATCCCCCTTATCAACACACCCTATAAGTGCAGAATCATTTAAGAATTGCTACAGGTGACCTGACCTGTTGTTATATTTCTAGTCTTAGGCAGAATTATGCTTCAGATTGGTTTTCATGGAGAACCAAAATCCATCCTCATTATAATGGTGACCAACTGTAAATTAATAATTAACTGTGTTTCCACATTCTAAATTCTCTAACACAAATCCAATTAATAGTTGATAAAGATTTTTTTTTTGTTTAGGGCAGGAAGCATATACCCTAGTAAATTAAGCAGTTAATTCAAAGTTACAAATTTACTCCATTATATTAAAAGCCATGCAGTATAGATTAACATATTTTTCAATTTCAGGGTAACAATATATTATGCAAAAAAAAAGTATAAATGATTTTTATTGACTTCCTGGGAAAAAAATAATTGCATAATTTTCTGTAATTGTTTTTGGAAGACCTAAGCAATTTCTTGAGCCATTCACACTTAAACAGTCTTAATAAGCTTTTTTCAATGTACCTCCCAGAACACAAAATATCCCCATAGATTTCATGAATAATGAAGGCAGGAAACACCAAACTATAACTCTCTCAGCAGTGTGAGTCTGACATTTTCAAACACATCATTTTTTAACACAAACGAGCTATAAAAATGTGCTGCTATGACAACACAGAAAACAAAAATGTATAATTATTATCGGGAAGTGTAAAAAGTATAATTTGTAATAGACACAAATTTGAAAAAAAAAATGGCTACCGTAACATGAAGGGAGACAACAGTTTTACAGTAAGTTATAAGGTTAGAAAGTCTTCTTTGCATTCGGGAAATACATTTAAGAGCCTGATTGTGTAGACAGTATTGTTTAATGCACAACTGTAGCATGTCCCTTATTACGTGCATAAAGTGCAAAGCTGGCACTCCGTCTATATGTCATTTACATTTGGAAACTACTGAAGCCAGACTAACCAATTTTTGCATAAACACCACAGAAGCTTTGGAGAAAGGTCATAGGATGTGTCAAGGCTGAAAATTGTTCCCAGTAGTGTATTTGGGGGCTTTTTTTTTTGAAGTACAGAAAAAAATAATAATTAATGAAGTCTGGTATGAAAAAGACAGCAACATTTCATTGGATTAACTGGCTCAATTTTAATTAACTGGAAGGAACTAAAAATGAAAAGCATTTCTACTATAAGCCCACAGCATATCTGAACGAGAAACAAATTCTCTATGTAAAGCATTTTAAGTAGTGAGAAAAGCACAAAAAAAATGTAAGTCTTCTTAACTAGCCTTCCCTGAAATGACCACTAACATGTTGATATTTTAATTAGAAACAAACAGTTTGGTTACAGATAGAAATAATAAATACAGTGTATTCAGAATGCAAGCAGACCCCTTCACTTCCTGCATACGTATTTCAGTGTGTTGTAGGTTTAATTTCAAATGGATGAATTTGCCCATTTTTGCCTTTCAGTCTACGCTCAGTTATCCATAATGACAAAGTAAAAGCATGCTTCCAGAAAGGTCTGCATATCTGAAATATCTCATTCAGATAAGTATTCATACCCTTGATTCCGGACTTTGTTGAAGCTCCGCTGGCAGAAGTTACAACTTTGAGTCTTCCTGGGATTCAAATATAAACTAGCTGTACTGCCTGTCTAAGTAATCAATATAGACTTCAACTGTGCGATAACAACATTTATTTCTATAGCACATTTTCATACAAATAATGTAGCTCAAAGTGCTTTACATGATGAAGAAAGAGAAAAAGACAAAATAAGAATTAAAATAAGAAAACACTAATTAACATAGAATAAAAGTAAGGTTCGATGGCCAGGGAGGACCGAAAAAACAAAAAAAAACTCCAGATGGCTGAAGAAAAAATAAAATCTGCAGGGGTTCAGAGGCCACGAGACCACCCAGCCCCCTCTAGGCATTCTACCTAACATAAATGACCTCAATCAGTCCTCATTGTATTCAGGGTTCTCATGGAAGGACTTGATGATGACAGTCATGTGGACTTCTGTTTTTTAATCCATCAATGTAGGGACATCACGTAACAGCTTCTAGTCTCCTTGGGTACGTCTCTACAAGCTCTGCCAAGGGAGTTGGGCAGTTTATCCCATTCTATCAAGTAGATCTTCCATTAGATTGGATGGAAAGTGTCTGTAAACTGCCATCTTTAGATCTCTTCACAGATGTTCTATGGCAGGGGTCCCCAACTCTGGTCCTGGAGGGCTGCAGTGGCTGCAGGTTTTCATTCTAACCCTTTTCTTAATTAGTGCAGTGTTTTGACTGCTAATTAACTTCTTTTGAATTAATTTTATTTGACTTGCTCTTGAAGACTCAGATCCCTTATTTTTTTTCTTTTTCTTAATTAGCAGCCAAATGATAATCTCTCTATATATATAAAATCCAACGTTTGTCTGTCCGCATTTTACGAGGGAACTATATCGGGTTTTTTTCTAAATTTTGCTTGAACATTCCTGTTGATTTTGAGACTTCTCTCATCGCGCTAAGAATCATAGTTTGCTTGCAGGAGCGATACATTCACGCTAATCTGAGACAGAAGCTGTGGGCTGAGGGGAGAGGGAAGCGTGACGTCAGGAGTGGGGAGCCGGGCAGGGGCCCTCCTTACTGTCCTGTTTCACTACTACACGGGCAGAGCTGCAGGGGAAGGCTAGTGATATATAAAATGAACCAAAACATGACCAGTAAATTGTGTCCATTACAGAATATCTGAAAATAAAGAAAGATCTCTGAAATGCTGGTCTACTCAGGTCCCCAAAACATTTTAACAGCGCTCTTAGAAAAGAGAAAATCAGCAATTTTGGAAATGTCTGCTATTGCACAATGAGAGCAGAAACAAGCCGTGGAATTCAAGAACGAGTTTAATGAACGACAAGAATCGGCGCCTAATTGACCAACTGGTTGGAGTTTGCGGCCCTGACTTAGTTGGTCTTCTGTTGGCTCACTCACTTCACATTTCATTTCTGTTTGGGTTCCTGTCACGCATGGACATTGGAGGACTCCTCTAAGGGCCAGGGAAAGGTACACAATAGCCTGCTGACCTTGTTCTGTTCTTCCTCTTCCCCAACAGCTCTGAGAAGGTGACCGGCAACGGCACTTAACTCCTTCCGGAAATACCGATATAAAGGAAGCACCGGCAAAGAGAAAGGTGGCTTCTACTGGGATGCCAAAACGAGCTGCACGCCGAAGCCCGTGACTTTTTGAAAGGACTGATCCTTGTGAAGGAAGTCCCTGTACGGGACAGCGCTGAAGTGCTACTTTTCGTTACTTTTGTCAATTTTGTCTGTTCTTCTTGCGACAAATAAACGAGACGACCTGGTTGGTGTCCCAACATTCTGACTGTTCACAGTCTGTCCTTCCACCGCCCGACCACAGTGCCATTTAAGGAAAGAAATGAAGCAATTCAGAGGAACGATGAAGAAATTTAGGAGAACAAATCTTAAAAAAACAAGTCACTTAAATTTAATTCAAAAGAAGTTAATTAGCAGCAAAAACAGTTCACTAATTAAGATAAGGGTTAGAATGAAAACCTGCAGCCACTGGTGCACTCCATTACCGGAGTTGGGGACCCCTGTTCTATTTGGTTTAATTCTGGGCTTTGGCTGGGCCACTCAAGGATACTGAGATTCTTATCCCAAAGCCACTTCAGCACTGTCTTGGCTGTATGCTTTGGGTCATTGCTGTCGTGCTGAAATTTGAACCGTCACCCCAATCTCAAGTTGTATTCACTCTGGAGTTTCTTCAAAGACCTTTTTGTATTTGGCTGCATTCATCCTTCCCTGAATTCTGACCAGTCTCCTTGTGCCTGCCAGTAAGAAGCACCCCAATATCATGATTTTGACACCACCATGCTTCACTTTAGGGATGGTATTAGGCTGGTGTTTAGTAGTGCCTGGTCTTCTTCACCAGACATAATGCTCGAAATTCTACCCAAAAACTTTAATTTTTGTTTCATCAGACCAGGGAATATTTTCCTCATACTCTCAGAGTCATTTAAACTGTCACATGCCTTACTCAAAAGTGACTTTCGTCTAGCCACTCTGCCATAAATGCATGATTGATAGAGTGATGCTGAGATGGCTGTTTTCCCATCTCAGCACAGGACTTCTGAAACTCTTTTTTAGAGTGACCATACAGTTCTTAGTCACCTCCCTGACCAAGGCCCTTCACGCCCAGTTACTCAGTTTGGATGGACAGCCAATTCTAGGAATAGTCCTGGTGGTTCCAAACTTCCTCAATTTCATGACCATTAAGGACACGGTGCTCCTGAGTACATGCAAAGCTTTCGAAATGGTTTGATCCCCTTGTCTTGATCTGTGTCTCACTGCAATTTGATCACGGAGGTCTACAGAGAGCTCTTTGGACTTCATGGCTTGGTTTTTCTTTTGACATGCAGAGTGAATTGTGGGACCTTACACGCCAATGGTACACTTGTGCCTTTCTACACGATGTCCAAGCAGTTCAATTTGACACAAGTGGACTATGATCAAGTTATAGAAAATCTCAAGGAGAATTAAAGCAAACAGGATATAACTGAGCACAATTTGGAGGGCCACAGCAATGGGGTCTGAAATCAAAGAGGAATGAGAGATTTCAGTTTTTGGTTTATTATGAATTTGTAAACTTTTCTAAAAACATGTTTTCACTTTGTCATTATGACTTATTGAGAGCAGATTGATGGGCACAAATGGCATATTTATCCATTTAAAATTAAATCTCCAACTCAATAAAGTGTACAGAAGAAAGAAGGAGACTGAATACATTCTGAATCCACTCTATAAATGTCTCTATACGGCTGTGTAATTTTGTAGAGTGTGGGAAGCACCAGCAAACATCTGGACAGCTACATATTATCCAGCCAATTAATTCTCTACATTACGTTAATGTTTTAACAGTTTCTTTTATATATATATATATATATATATATATATATATATATATATATATATATATATATATATATATATATATATATATATATCTTACAGCTGCAATATTTCCACAGCTAAATATATGTGCAAAGGTGATAACAATATAACAGTTCACACGCTATATCTTTTAATTGGAGAACAAATGCTACATTCAACACCAAATTTGGATACTCCTGAAATGCATACTCAAAAACATGAAAAGCAAACTAAAGCAAGTGACAATGACAGTGTTCCTTAATTTACAATTGAATAATGAATTATTTGCTAGTTTTCAAAGGGATTTACAGTATATCAATTCAGTTAAATATAGTATTAAATTAAGCAGCCCAAACAACTATTCATTCATCTTGTATGATAGAAGCTTATGGGGAATTAATTCCTATCATGGGAACAGTGGATTTAAGGTAGAAAATAGTCTTAAATGGAACCACTGTCCACTAAATGATACACTCACACTCCTTGAAAACTCTAGGTCATACAAGTGCTGCTTCTTCTTAGTTTTCATCTTTTTCTATGTGGAGTCGGTCTGCTCGATCCACCTTTTCCATATAGCTCAGTCCTATATGCTTCTCAGTCAGACCATTTTCCTTCAGATCTTCTTTTACTTTAACCATCAAACTCCCCTTATTGGCCTCCCTCGCTTTCTCTTCCCATGTACTTCCATTCCCATCACTCTGTTGCCCACCTACTCATTGTCTCTCCTCATCACATGTCCATGCCACTTCACCCTACTTTCCTGTATTTTCAGAGATATCACTGACACTTTTGTTGTAACCCTAATTCTCTCATTTTTTATTCTGTCCTTTTTTGTAACCACACATCCATCTCAATATTCCTATTTCTATCACATCTAACTTCCTTTACTCGCCATATCTCAGCTCCATACATCATTGCTTGTCTTACCGCTGTCTTTAAAACCTCACCTATAAACTTTGCCTTAACTCTTCAGTCACACAATACTCCTGAAACCTTCTTCCAATTGTTCCATCCACACTTCACTCTAAAGGTTATCTCTGCATCTAGTTTTCCATGTTGGGATACCACTGATCCTAAATATTTAAACTTCTCCACTCTTTTTAGTAGCTCCCCCTGCAGGCTAACTTCTGAATCCTGATCATCATTAAACCTCATATACTCTGTCTTTCTATTTTATATTCAAACCTCTATCTTCCAAAGCACTTCTTCTCCACATTCTCTTTCTTGGTGCTAGACAACACAATGACACCAGCAAATAATCTGCATTAGAGGATTGATTGGTCTTTAATCTCATAACTCAAATTGTCCATAACCAGATCAAAGAGGTAAGGACTTAAATAATATCTCTGGTGCAGACCTACTCTAACAGGGGTCTTGTCTCTTACCCCAACACTTATTTTTAACTCAAGTCCTAACTCCCTCATACAATGGACGTTCAAAAAGTTTCCACACTATATTTTAGTTGGAAACAGTGAAGGCAAAAACATATTTTGCTGATGGAATTAAAAAGTTTGTACGACACTGGAAAAATTGCATTGCAAAGGAAAGTGACTATGTAGAAAGGTGATGTAATTTGTTTTTGAAATTCTTAACAAATAGAGTTTTAAAAAAGTGCGGAAACTTTTTGAACGCCCTCGTACATGTCTTGGACAATCCTCATCTACTTATCTGGTCCTCCTTTCTCTCTTATGCAACTCCAGACCTCTTGACGTGGCACTCAATCATAAGTTCATCCAAATCAATAAACACCATATGGAAATCTTTCTGTTTTTCTCAATGCTTCACTATTGCAAAGACTAAGACTTCACTATCAATGCAAAAACTAAATCAGATGTTCCTCTCCCCGGCCTGAAACCAAATATCTCCTCCCCTATGGTGGTCTATTCCTGAAGCTTTCTCTCTATAACCCTTTCTCAAATTTCCATTGTGTGTGACATCAGCCTTATCACTCTATTGTTTCCAAAATCTTGAATATAAACCTCCTTATAAATGGGTACATTACAATACTTGGCCTTATAACTAATTAACTTAAAATGTTTGTCTTTGGCAATATGAGTGATCAGAATACCCAGGGAAAAACAGGTCTCTCACTTTCTTCATTACTCAATGATTCTTGTATTAAAAATGTACTTAGATTGAGATTATGAGATAGGAAGTGGCACGAAGAAAATGCTCTCGAAGTGTCAAAGATGACTCAGGTGACTGGGCTTGATTTGTGCATTGGAGATGGTTTCTCTTCTTTGTGTTTTACTACCACAGCACAAATACAGTATGTATGGTGATAAATAAATTTCTAACATTCAGTTGGCCACAGTACAAGTAAGTGTGTCTGTATGTACAATATGTGTGCGTGTGTGTGTGTGTGTGTGTGTGTGTGTGTGTGTGTGTGCGTGTGTGTGTGTGTGTGTGCATTCAAGAATACTCCTAGATAGACTGGTTCCTTACTTAACCCAATTCTGCTTCTGGCATAAAGGATTCAAATGTAATATGTGCTGCTACAGGAAGCCAATGTAGTGATCTGAAAAGAGGAGTGACATGTGTCTGTCCTGTCTGTTTGAACACCAGATGTGCCATTGCATTTTGAATCATGTGCAGAAGGTTGGTGACACATGCTGGTGCTCCTTCCAGAAGACAGTTGCTGTGGTCCAAACATGACAAGACCAAATCCTGGACCAGGAGGTATGCTGCATATTCCATCAGATGCGGTCTGCTCTTGAGAATGTTGTATAGAGTGAATGTACAAGACCGAAAGATTGTTACAACCTAGCCTGTGAAGGAAAGCTGGTACTTGATCACCACCCAAATGTTGTGTACTGACTTGGTGGGTGTTAATGATAATGAGATGAGCTGAATACTTATGGGGTATTGAATAGACAAATGAGCTGGGATGACAAGGTGGTTCATCTTAGCCACGCTGAGGTGGAATTGGTGCTCTTTCACCCAGTTTGCAATATCTGTGAGAAATGCATATATTCTTGCTGATACTGTGTAGCCCTCAGGAGGGAACAACAAGTACCGATGCATATCATCGGCATAGCACTGATATGAGAAACCATGGAAGTAGATAGAAAGGGCCTAGTGCAGTGGTGTACAAGGGGAAAAGAAGAGGACCCAACACTGATCCTTGCGGTACCCCTTTGCTTGTCTGCCTTGCCAAGACAAAAGGTAGAATCAGCCCAAGAGGTAGGAGTCAAACCACCTGAGGGCAGTCCCAGTGATGCTAAGGTTAGAGAAGATAGTGAGAAGGAATAGAGTGAATTAAAATGACGTAAATAATTTTATCTTCAGAACCTAGTTTTTTCAAATTCAAGCTCACCAGTTCTTCACATGGCACAACCCAGCCACAGGGGTTGTTGGACAAGAATAGATTATATAAGTATAGAGAAGGCCTGAAGGAGCTGAATTGTGTCTTTGTGGACTTAGAGAAAGCATATGACAGGGTGCCTAGAGAGGAGGAGTTGTGGTATGTATGAGGAAGTTGGGAGTGGCAGAAAAGTATATAAGAATGGTACAGTATATGAGGATGGAAGTGTGACAGTGGTGAGGTCTGCAGTGGAAGTGACATATGCATTCAAGATGGAGGTGGGATTACGTCAGGGATCATATTTGCAATGGTGACGGACAGGTAGACAGAGAAGATTAGACAGGAGTCCCCTTGGACTATGATGTTTGCTGATGACATTGTGATCTGTAGAGATAGTAGGGAGCAGGTTGAGGAGACCCTGGAGAGGTGGAGATAAGCTCTAGAGAGGAGAGGAATGAAGGTCAGTAGGACCAAGACAGAATACATGTGTGTGAATGAGATGAAGGTCAGAGAAATGGTGAAGATGCAGGGAGTAGAGTTGGCGAAGGTGGAGGAATTTAAATACTTGGGATCAACAGTACAGAGTAACAGTGAGTGTGAAAGAGAGGTGAGAAAGAGAGTGCAGGCAGGGTGGAATGGGTGGAGAAAAGTGTCAGGAGTGATTTGAGACAGATGGGTACCAACAAGAATGGAAGGGAAGATCTACAAGACAGTAGTGAGACCAGCTTTGTTACATGGGTTGGAGACGGTGGCACTGACCAAAAAACAGGTGATAGAGCTGGAGGTGGCAGAGTTAAAGATGTTAAGATTTGCATTGGATGTGAGGAGAATGGACAATATTAGAAACGAGGACATTAGAGGGTCAGGTTGGACAGTTGGGAGACATGTAGAGAGGAGAGATGCTGGGTATTGGAAGAAGGATGTTAAGGATGGAGCTGCCAGGCAAGAAGATAAGAGGAAGGCCTAAGAGAGGGTTTTTCGATGTGGTGAGGAAAGACATGAAGGTGATGGGTGTAACAGAGCAAGATGTAGAGGACAGGAAGATATGGATGTGGAAACCACTAACAGGAGCAGCCAGAAGAAGAAGAAGAAGTCCATTACATAGCACAGTAACTCACTCGCTTTCCAAACAACCTAAGCTGCAAGTCTTTCCAATGTGAAATGAACCCAGAAGTCCTGTAGAAAACACAGGTAGACACTGGAAAAATGTACAAACCACATCGAAAGTAATTTTTCTGGGAAATTAACCCAGTGAGCTATGAGAAATCGTCATTAAGCATGACATATTATTATTATTATTATGTACAAATATCCATACTCAAAGTGATTTCTAAAACATCTAAAATCATACACCATATATATGTATCTAAGTATGACATGGGGAAATCTACTACTTTTGAAGTCTACAGAAAAGAACGATCAATAAATTACACTCTAACTGGCCAGACAGGATTTGAAATGGATATTTTCAAACCAAAGCAAATTGTAGTGGAAATGATTTATGTACAGTATATATCTATAGCTTTTGCTTTTTTTTTTTTTTTTTTTGGTTTTCAATAATAGCAAGAGCCTGTTTTGGCAGTTTTACCCTCACAAACCCAAATGCTTATCCACAAAAGGCAACTGAAACGCACAAATATGAAAAGACACTGTGGAATGTGAGAAGACAACTCTATGCAGAATACTCACAGATCTTACCTAGACAAGGATTACAACACAAATCAGGTCCATGTAAAGCCCAATTACTGCTTAATGGTTGTGCTCAGGAAATGATTAAATGAAGGAAACTTCAAAACACTAAGCAGAATAAAACAATGGCATTATTGCTATTTAGTTTTTGGTTTAATTGAATTCATATGAGGGGCGGCATGGTGGCGCTGCTGCCTCGCAGTTAGGAGACCCGGGGTCGCTTACCGGGTCCTCCCTGCGTGGAGTTTGCATGTTCTCCCCGTGTCTGCGTGGGTTTCCTCCCACAGTCCAAAGACATGCAGGTTAGGTGGATTGGCGATTCTAAATTGGCCCTAGTGTGTGCTTGGTGTGTGGGTGTGTTTGTGTGTGTCCTGCGGTGGGTTGGCACCCTGCCCGGGATTGGTTCCTGCTTTGTGCCCTGTGTTGGCTGGGATTGGCTCCAGCAGACCCCCGTGACCCTGTGTTTGGATTCAGCGGGTTGGAAAATGGATGGATGGATGGATGAATTCATATGAATGCCCTGTGATGAACGGGTGCCCCTTCCAGAGTTGGCTCCCACAACCATACCCATAGGAATGAAAAATCAAAAAAGAGATCTTCTTAATGTCTTTTTGGTTTCTCCTTGACAAGAATGAGACCAGAAAGAAATAAGATCTTTGTCTTTTATCTCCTGCTTCCCAGATTTTCCTACTGACAAAAAATACCCCAGTATTTTCACAAGGGTCTCCTCTTGAGTTTCACTGGAGATCTCAGCAAAGTCACATAATGGGCTCAGATTTTCCAAATAGTGTCTTGACATTTTTTTTGCAATATCAAAGTGCTCTATTAGTTGCCTTAATTTATATTGCTGTGCTCCAGCTAGATTATACTCACTCTGAAAGAAAAGGCAGGCAGTGTGGCATAGTGATTAAGACTTTTGACCTCAAACCATGAGGTTATGTGTTCAAATCCCACTTCTGACACCATGGAATTACCATGAGTAAGCCATTTCACCTGCCTGTTCTCCAATTAGCAAGATAAATATAACCAAACAAATCTCAAATAGTTACTGGGATAAGGGCATCAGTTATTTTGACTCCTTTTTCCTCAGTTGTATCTGTCTAAAATTGTTTCTACTAAGGAATTTTAGGAGCAACATCTGTGGCAAAGCGGATTCTTAAATGAAACATAAACGAGAATCACTTTTAAGTTTTGTGAGCCACCAAAATTTTCCTATGGGTAGAATGTAGAGTATGGGGAGATCAGAAAATAGATGGATAGATCAATGGACAAGTTTATACCTTTCCTGACAAGTAATGTTATTTTACCCAGAATACATGAGGTCCTGGAGGATAAAAAGAGAGTAGGAAGTAAGTCAGCATTAAGATTAGGAATAGCATAGCTAGGCACACATGATGATTTAGTACTTCAGATAATAACTATAAAATTTACTAAAATGAGTAAAATGAAAATATGAAAATACCCGATTTTCTAAACAGTATGGAGTGAATGAAGAACCAAAACTGTATTGTATTCTAATGTTCTTTTACTTTTATGAGAAAAAAAAGTATCAACAGGAGCAAATTGGCACATGGAGTTACAGTGGAGCTATTTGGAATAAAAGAAAATCGCTGTAGCATTTTTTTACACATTTACATGAAAATAAATATTCACAAATTCCATATGATGGAGTACTGTTGCCAAAAAAAGTTCCCAAAATTTGGGTATCGGTTCTTGTGATGACATCTCCATCTAGTGGACAACATGAAGCATCTCTCTTCTAGAGTTAATATTCATGATTCCTGGACGCAAAGGGTCAGTACAAAAACATGCCCTTTTCTTTTACAAATACTGCATGTGCCATTTAATTAACCACAGCACCTATTATATTATAATATCTAGTCTGATATACCATAGTTTTTGCAATATTAACAACTGTGTTGATAAGTTAAACTTTTGTAAAACCGTATTAGTGTTCATGTTTCGTTTTTATCTGGTTATATTTACAGTATCATCATCAACCAACAACACAGCAATTTGTATTATTAAGTTAAATTAAGTTTGTCTACTAGATGCATTTTTTCAATTTACTTTAATTAATGCATTCAAGCAATAGAAAATAGATTTGAAAATAATAGGTTAACGTTATTTGAAAACTGCACCAACTGTTTCATGTACATAGTAAATATAAGGCAGTGGCTTTTGCTAGTAATAATAATTTCTAATAATGTAGGAATAAAAAAGATTTATGAGGTAGAAAATAAAATGATCAATGTGCCACTCTAGTTGAATGTATCTGCTTGAAATTTACAAGATAATATAAGACAGGACCTCTTGTCAACAGACTGATTTTATAGTATATCTTACATACTGCATATGTAGCTTCAATTTCACCTCACACATCACCATTTATTTGAGAAATTCTAGTTTGGCTTCCACACCGGTCACAGTACAGAAACGAAACTAAGCCATTTTGTAAATGACATCTTGATATCATCTGATGAAGGAAATACCACAGTAATTATGTTGCTAGATGTAAGTGTGGCATTTTACACCGATGCTCATTTGATTTTATTAATGGAAAATGAAATGGGTTCATGCGCGCCATGCTTGCCTGCTTTAGTTCATATGTATCAATTTGCTACCAGTATCTACAGAAATGTGCTGACAGGACACCATCATCATACTCAGGAGTTAAATATGGTGTCCCACAGGGCTCAGTACTGGGAACTTTACTGTTTTCACTTTGCTTGCTTCCATTGGGAACTATCGTTAGAAAACATAACATACTCATTCACTCATATGCAGATGACACCCAATTATACCTTTCTTTTAGACCAAATGATGTTTCTCTGATGATATCCTTAATTAATTGTGTCACTGAGTTAAAGGAGTGGATGAATGAGAGCAACTTGTCTCTGAATACAGAAAAAAAACAGAGGTGTTAGTTATCGGAGGGAACGATGTGACATTCTGTCACTCTTTCACTCAGTTGCAATCACCATTAGTTTTACTGAATCAGCACACAATTTAAGTGTTACATTTGACACTAGAATGCAATTTAAAACACACATAACAAAACCATCCAGGACACATATTTTTTTTTATTCATCTTAAAATGTTGGATGATTAAGACGTAACTAAATAAGCAAGATACTGAGGAATGAATTCATGCATTTATTTCTAGTAGGATTGACTACTGCAATACATTATTCAATGGGGGGGCGGCGGCACGGTGGCACAGTGGTAGAGCTGCTGCCTCGCATTAGGGAGACCCAGGTTCACTTCCCTTCCCAGGTCCTCCCTGCATGGAGTTTGCATGTTCTCCCCGTGTCTGTGTGGGTTTTCTCCGGGTGCTCCGGTTTCCTCCCACAGTCCAAAGACATGCAGGTTAGGTGCATTGGCAATTCTAAATTGTCCCTAGTGTGTGCTTGGTGTGTGTGTGTCCTGCGGTGGGTTGGCACCCTGCCCAGGATTGGTTCCTGCCTTGTGCCCTGTGTTGGCTGGGATTGGCTCCAGCAGACCCCCGTGACCCTGTGTTCGGATTCAGCGGGTTGGAAAATGGATGGATTATTCGATGGCTGTTCAAATTGTTCTTTGTGCAGCTTTTCAGTTAATTCAAAATGCTGCTGCAAGATTTATTCCAAGAACAAGAAAATGCAAACATGTAACTCCTGTTCTCAAGTCCTTCCACTGGCTGCCAGTTAAGTGTAGGGCTGATTTCATAATCTTCCTTCACACTTACGACAACTTAAATGGCCAAGGTACAGCTTACTTATCTGAACTTATCATTACTTACAAACCACAGAGCACATTAGGTTTCTCAAGATGCTGGCCTGTTTATGATTCCAAGGATTAATAAAATAAAGGTGGGAGGTTGAGCTTTTAGTTGCAGGACCCTGAAGCTGTGGAATGATCTGCCTGCTACTATAAGAGATGCCCCTTCGGTCTCAGCTTTTAAATCCTGGCTGAAGACTCACTACTTCAGTTTAGCACACCCTGACTAGAGCTGCTGATTAGCTGTACATACTGCATCTATCTTGTTAGTCATTAGTACAAAAATATAAGTAATACGATATTTATAAACTGTTACTAAAATGCCCCTCTTCTGTTTCTCTTCACGGTATCCTTGCATGGCACTCAGAGCCACTGTTCTACTGCCAAGTTGTTGGCCTGCCTATAGAAAAGTCATCTCAGATAAAGGAGCACTGCAATCATTGAGTAGAAGGGTCCTTACATCAGATTGGCAGGCCCTGCACTGACTCAGCAGTAGAATGGCCAGTTGGGGAGAGACGGCTTGTTAGCCAAGGTCTCCAGGACTCTGACTGTGTCTCGCTTGCCAGACTCCTTTTCTACAATCTGGCAGTGATTTTTCAATTAGCTGACGGTCAGATATTGTTATTTTTCATTTATGTTAATTAGTTTTTACTTTGGTTTTTGATGTATTTGAACAAATCTGTATCCTCATTCTGTATTGGTTAGTGGTGTAATCTATCCTTGTATTTTGGCTTGAGAGTCGCTGTGACTCTCTAAGATTAAAGTAGTCTGTACTGTTGTATTGTTTTTCAGTAGTGGCCATGATTGATTGGCCATCTAGCTCTGTGAAGACAATTACATGTCCTCTGTTCGGTGTGTTATATTTGTCACCTTTTTTGACAACCATTGCATGCCCAACCTACCTGGAAGGGGATCACTCTCTCTGAATTGCCCTTCCCTTCCATTTTTTCCCATGCAAGGTTTTCCAAGTTGGGCCGGGGTGGCATTTTTTTTTTTCTCTTCAAGGCTGCGTGGCTGTCAAAAAAACAAGGCCTGTTAAAACCCATTGAAGCATTCCTTGTGTGATTTTCAGTTACGCAAGAAATACATTTTTGTTGTTGTTGTTTTGCAGAGAGGGTATTTTTTGGCAGTCAGAAGAGCAGACCGACACCTTTTGTAGACAAGTAGGATTTAGAAGGTTGAAACCTTAAACAGCAAAATTATATTTTAAAAAAGATCAAGTTCTAATCTAATTTTTTGGACTTTCCACATTCCTAAAAGTGAAATTTCTGAACCATTGGCTACCTTCATGCAGGCTCACCTCGTGAAAATGTCCTGATATGGTCTGGCAAGTAGACTTTGGACGCGGAGGAGCTAGGGGTGTTCACCTTGGCCCTGACAAGCTTTAAAACATCATCAGCTTAACCCATTTATGCCTAAGGTTGAAATTTTTGAGTTTGTGCATGAAATTCACATATGTTGCGTAGAAAAATATAAGGAACAAGAATGTGAAGAGAAAAATTCTTTATTACATTCCATTGTTGAGTTATGTGGCGTTCCAAAATTGGAACACTAGGCAAATCCACTTCTTACATTATACATAACATATAAAATTATGTTTCTTATCTCAGGAGATGGTAAATACCTGCTATTCAGTGTGATATCCAGCAGAGCATTTGACATGTAAGGCAACATCACATTTTTCACATCGAAATGTGGTATTCTTATGACATTGAGCACACCATGTTTGCTTTCCCTGTTTGACTATCACATGATTCAGGCCATCATAACGTGAATCAATGTTGCGCTTCTGAGAAGGTCTTCCTGTTTGGCCAGGGTCTGCAGGATGACCGTGGGTCTCCACATAATGGTATGCGATATGTTGGCGAAACTCCAGAAGATCCATTGGCTTCTTATCATATGTTTTATGCAGTTGCCATGCATTTTGTAAGGCCAATTTGAAACAGTACAACAGAGGACTTGAATTCCATTTCTTTCCACGGATTGATGCCCGATACTTATCAATGTTTTCATCAGCTCTGTCTACGCCTCCCATGAAATGGTTATAGACTTTGATCATGTTTGGCTGCTGGACTTGGATCTTCTTTTTCAGTTTCTGGGAATAATGATTGACAAGACACAGGGGATCGATACCAGCATCAGATGAGGCAACAGTGACAACACTGTTATCATGCCATCTGCATACAATATTGCCTTTGCCATCAATTCGATAATCGAATGTGCCTCTTTCTTTTTTCTTTAGCACTACATTTGATTCCAATGGTGCTTTGTCAATGTGATCTTTTCTCACTGTGCCTGTTGCCTGATGTCCCATTGAACTGAGCTTATCCAGAAGTGCAGTGCTGGTGAAAAAGTTATCAAATACAAAATGGTATTGTCCAGGGTGTGCCTGTACAAGTGCCTCACTACACTGCAAGACAAGTGATGCACCGACACCATATTCCTCATGTTTATTATCTGGGTTTTTACCCTGATATGGCTGAAACCTGCAAATGTAGCCCAGACGAGTGGCACCACACCAAAACTTGAAGCCAAACCAAATGGGCTTTCCGCGAATAAATTGTTTGCACCCATGACGACCGAAATATGGAACCATGGATTCATCAAAGCTGAAATATGTTTCATTTGGAACAAATTTCATGCATCTATCATTGAATTTGTTTATCAGAGGCCGCAACTTGGAAAACTTGTCCATTGGATCTAAATTGGCATTGTCAGCAACATTCAAATTAGAAAATATGGTTTCAAAGCGATGACGTCTCATGGCAGCACTAACAAGTACATTATGCATTATCTGTGCATTATGCGCTGCATTTTCTGAGAGATCTTCAACTGTAAAGGGAAAAATATATTACCAGTCCTACTGGTAGGGGTTTTGCCTGGTGCTCCAAAAATGGAACACGCAAAATGTGAAGTCCATAACCAATACAACAATGATACCTTCGGTAGTTTCATTTTACAGTACGATAACATAACTAGTAGAGAAGTAATAGAAAAAAAAATGTTAGTATATGACGTAGTGCAGCAAAGTTATATCTACCTGTCTTCGGATGGTTCTTCAAAAATGTGAGAAAATTCACATCACTTCTTGAGGAGATCCCAGCACACCAATATCTGCAGCACACTGACTAACTCTGTGCACGACATGATAAGGTGTACCCTCAGGAAGCAGACATGCATGAAAACGCAGAGCCCGGTGATGGCCTTGAGCAGTAGGATATAAATAACTCCAACGCGACTGTCGGTTCAATAATGGAACATGTGGCATAAATGGGTTAAAGTGAAAGTGTGCTTGCATTCTTTCTATAATCTACTGAATGGAAGAGAAGAAACAGTAAGGAGGAGAAGCAGTAAGAACTCAGCCACTAAGCAATGTGACTGAGATTAACAAGCCACACACATTTTAAGTGTGTCAGCAGGCATCATCCATACAACAGTTCCTCAAAAGACACGTTGTATAAGTGATTTGCAACATGTTTTTATTAGCTTTTGCACGTTTTCATCTTGTTAAGAATATACATGAATGTCAACTCTGTAATGACTGAATAAAAATGTTTTGCCTGCTCCCCTAGCTTTCATCAGTATTTCCTCTATCTTACCATCTGGGGTACAGAAAAACAGGAGAATTCCAATAATAGGTGGAGTGTAGCACAGTAGCAGTCCCAGTGGCATGTGTATTGTGTCAGCAGCCTCTGTCTCCTTCCAGGCCAGGAGAGTGCAGGGAGAAGAGAACTAGAGCAGAGGTAGAGGACCTATGTGAAGGTCTGTGTAACAAAGAATCTGGGATTGGGAATAAATGTATCTGATGTTTTCAGAAAGGTCTTCCCAAAACCCTTTCACAATTAAACACTATGTACCTTGATGCCACCACAGTCTCCTGGATCATGGACTACCTGATGAACAGACAGTAGTTAGTGAGGCTGGGGGACTGTGTGTCAGAAACGGTGGTGTGTAATACTGGGGCACCTCAAAGAGCTGTCCTGTCTCCCTACCTGTTCACCCACTACACAACGTACTTGCTTATCATCTACAGAATAATAATAATAATAATAATAATAAATTCTATTTAAATAGTGCCTTTCCCATGTTCAAAGGAATTCCCATGCTCAGAAATTCTCACACAACACCTCCATCATAATAAAGTGCATTAATAAAAGAGACAGGAAGCTTATGGAGGACTTTATCTTGTGGTGCAGTAAGAACTTTCTTTACCTCTACATCAATAAGACAAAAGAGTTGGTGGTGGACTTCTGGCATGTCAATGGGCCTCTGAGACTAGTCACTATTCAGTGGGGAGGATATTGAAGTAGTACAGAACTACAGATACCAGGCAGTCCATATGAACAGCAAACTGAATTGTCTGAAAAGACAGCAAGAAGGTCTAGAGCAGGCTTTACTTCCTCGAGGATACTCAGGTCTTTTGATGTTTGCACACAAGCTGCTGGAAAAGTACAACCAGTCCGTATTAGCCAGTGTATTGGTCTCCTTGGGAAGCAACTTGAGTACAAATGATACCAAATGACTCAACAAGCTTATCAGGAAAGCCTGCTCCATCACAGGATGAACCATGGACAAATTGCAGGTGGCTGGAGAAAAGAGGATGCTGTCAAAATTAGATGCTGTCATGAAAAATCCCCTCCATTCTCTCTAGGAGGCGCTCACTTGGAGCACTTTCAGCCACAGGCTCATTCCACCACAGTGTGGTAAGAAGCACCTCTTTTCTGCCCACTATTGTCAGGCAAGTCATTGCTTCCTCTCAGCGTCCCTGACTAAACACTTCTACTGTTCACTTGTATTCACTTTCTTATTTCTGCACAATAATATTTATTATTCATCATTGTATCTGTTGTGGTAATCAACCCGACTACAGACAGACACAGGACTCCCAATGTCCAGATCACACACATTTATTTTGTTTTTCTCTTCTACAGCACACACACAGTGCCCAAATCCCCAACAATGTCCTTTTCTTTTCTTTTCTTTCTCCTTCTCTTCTGCCACCTCCACTCCTCTCCCGCAAGCTCCGTCCTCTGCCTCCCAACTCCGGCTCCCCGAATGGAGTGAGGCAGCCCCTTTTATACTTCACCCGGACGTGCTCAAGGTGCTCCCTGATGAACTGTGGTAGAAGTGCTGCATGGGCACCTGGAAGCACTCCAGGTGTACTTAATTCCTGTTCCGGTAGCACTTCCTGGTGTGGCCAAAGTGCTGCAGTCCATGGCTCTGTAATCATTCGGGCGCCCCCTGGCGGTAGCCATGGGCCCCAACAGGGTTGAGCTTCTAAGCTAAGATCCCGTGGCTCCGATGCAAACCAGGGCGGCTGTCTTCTTGTGTCCCAGGGGAGATATTGCCTCTCTCCTGATCCTTCTATTCTCCAAGTGTCCTGGACTGGCAAGGGTCCCAGCCATCTGCCACACTACATATTAATTGAATGTATTATTTGTCCTGTGAGTCTGTGTCTTTGTATTTTTATGTTTCTGTTGCTTCCCCTTAAGATTATTAGAATTAATCTAATATAATCTAATCAAATGTAAATACTCTATACCTGTGGTCCCCAACCTTTTTGATATCAAGGAGTACTTTACTTGAGGCAAATTTTTCCAGGGGCCGGTGTTGGGGGTGGAAGATTCGGGGCAGGTTCGTAGGGCAGTTTTCTACACAATTTACATTACATTTCTATTATTATTGTTAAGTTATAATATCGTAATAGAAATTGTACAAATTATCATAATGCAGAATCAGTGGGAGCCCTGAGCTTGTTTTCCTGCAACCAGATGATCCTATCTGGGGACGATGGTTGGCAGTGACACACAAAGTGTGTTGCTTATGTTCAGTCTACCCCGTAATCTCATTTTGGTTGCTGTCACTGCAGAAACGTTGCCTCACAAAGATAGGATGTTGGAAATGGAAGCAGACTTTTCAGTGCTGTTGTGGCAACCTGAGGATATTCCGCCTTGATTTTAATCCAAAACGTACGGAGATTTGAAGTTGTCTCAAACATACTTTTAAGGCCACCATCATTTGCAACCTCAAGCAGTTGATCTTCTTCAAGCACAGACAAAGTTGATTCACCTGGCTTATTCACAAATGGGTCACAGATCTATTCCTTCCCATTTCGGGGGTCTTTTGTGGTTGGGAAAAATGCTCAAACTCTATTGAAAGCTGAGACAGGTGATCATACACCAGCTGGGACAAAGAAGGCCCTGGCTTGGTATCTTTAACAACCTCTGCTAACGTTTGAAACATATCAAAAATCCCAATGTTCACTCGTCGACCACATAAATCAAGTTTGGCTTTGAATACAGCCACTTTATCTGCCAACTTGAACAACGGGTATCTTCTGCCTCTGCCCCATGTGCTGCCGCTCCATCACTGCCCCAGATTTTCCTCCTCAGGCTCCTCCAGCACTCCTCCAGCCTGGCTGGATACTAAGTCTGCAGAGTGGGTAAAGGTGGGATGCCCAATAGTGACTGTATGCTTGTTTATATTGTGAGGTTTCTGTACTCTTTTGGGTACCCCAACAACCAAAGTGCATCCTGAAGTGCGATTGCCACGTCTGTGTAAGATTGTTTGTCTGTTGCTGGGTCATGGCAACAGCAGGCTCACAGCGTTGCAGTGAAGCGCCGCAGAGGTGAATCCTAAAAGATTGTGGTCGTACTATGAGTCCCTGTCTTACACCCCAAAACACGAGACTGAGTCTCAGTACTTCAGCTTTATTCAGCTTGAAACAGGAACAGCATGGTTATTTATTGTAGCGTGATCTGCAACTCTCCTATACACAGACACAGCAGTCAGGCAGGGTTGTGACCAGGTTAGTGGCCAAGTAATCCTGTTCCCTGCATTTACAATGTTCCTTGCATCACCCATCGAGATCTTTTCTATTTGCTTTGGCGGAGAGACGCAGCAGAGCTGTGAGCCTGCTGTTGCCCCGGCAACAGATAAACAGTCTTCCACAGATGCGGTGATCGCACTTCGTGGACGCTCTTCGGTGTGTTGTTCCGTTGATAGAGGTCCCAAGAGAGTTTAGAAACCTCACATTTTCTTGAATGAGTGCCGCATTAATAGGAACAAGGGGGCTCCGCCCCCTGCTCGCTTCGCTCGCCTACCCCCGGCGTTGGGTATCCTGAAATACATTGTTTGTATATCCGTCAGTCGAGCTCGTTCGTTTTGAACCCGTGCCTGCTTTGCTTCCGCAGTTTCAGATGCGCGTTTACTTCACTCCACAGTGGTGCCACTCACAGTATGGCGGTGACGCCTGTGCCTTCTCCGCAGTAGTGCCACTCACAATATGGCGGTGAAGCCTGCACCTTCCGTACTTTATGGACCCGTGGGGCCTCCGTAGCCTCTTCCGTTTGAATCTGGGCTGCAGCGCAGAGTCCTCTTATTTGTGTGGCTGTGTCGGTAGTCGTTAGCCATGGGCGCGTTGTTGCTTCATTACTCATTCACATCAGTTGAGCTCTTTCGTTTTTGGGCCGTGACTCCTTCGTGCGTGGTGGATAAGACTTCACGTGCGGTTTATGAGATGCGCGCTGTACACATCTGCGCAGTACGTCTCATGGTCCCATCGCCATGTCCCTGCGTCCATGCCATCCGGTTTACCATTCTCGGTTAGTAAAATGGATGTTTCTTGAACGAGCATCACTGAACCACATAAAAACTGTCTTCAACTGCAGCAGTTCTCATACGTTTGCAACCCGCGATTTTTCTTCTTTTTGTGCATATAACAAAGACATATGCATTGTATTTGTCATTCCAACAGTTTGCCCATCACAAATGTTAACACTGTTATCGTTTTTTCGTGTCTGCCATTTCTATAGGAGGGTGACAATGAGTTAAATTGAAATGGATGTTTTTCAAATGTTGACGAGCAATAAGCAAAAAGTATCACTGAAAACCAACAAAAAACAAAAACAGCAAAAAAACAGTACAAGGAAAGTTCGAAGAAAGAACATTTTTTACAATGTTTCTGTTTGGGGATCGTTGTGCAAATGTGCACAATTGAGCTGCGACCACAGAACTAACTGCTCTGTGGCTGATTCATTCAAGCATTTGAAGGTCACTTCATTGTAATGAAAGTATCTGCTAAATGTACTTCTTAGTAACGAGATTTCTATAAACTCGTATCATATGGGGAAACTGTTGGGACCATCAAAATACTTTGTTGTAATACTCTCTCACCTTGATCTCTCTCCTCTCTCTGCGCCGCTTCAAAGCCCTGCCCGCCTAGCATTCTGAAAACTGCTGTAGCCCGTCACTGAGTGAGTCTCCGTTGCTGGCAGTTCTCTCACGGCCCGACTGTCAGACGGCCACGGCCCACTAGGGGTTTGGGGACCCCTGCTCTATACAGTATTAACAGTCTGTGCTTGAGGCAACTGTTTTCCTACCCCAGACTTGTATGCATGTCAAAATGACATACTATAATGACATGATTTTGATAAAAAAAGATCTTTAAGGATAATATTTGTGAGAAAGATGTTAAACAGAATCCAATTATAATGTTAACCTTGACTGTGGCGTATACAGTGTATATGTAACTTCAGGCAGTGAGATAATGAAGCAAAATTTTATTTTCATTCTTCAAACTATTGAAGCATGCTAGCTAAATATATACTCAGAGGAGAAACACTCCTTCTTAGTCCCACTAGCAATAGTGGGCTGAGCAGAAAAGGGAACAAAAAATGTTCATTTAATTATAACAATTAAGAGCATCCTAATGTCATCAGCAAAATTCTTTGAAAACAAGTAAAAATTATCATATCCACACAAGTTATACCTTACTTATCATTGACAGAGTGCCATACACAGGTGTAAAGAAAAGGTAGGTATTATCTTCCTTATGCAGATTATGATGATGCTGTACTTCTTTCAGAACTAAAATAAATAATCAGTCCATTCACTTACAGTTTTGAATACAACATATATAAACTGTAAAAGTCAAAATATGAAATATCATACAAGGGTAAATCAAAAGTAAAGGCAATGTGAAAATTATGCGGTAATCACAACAGATAGAAGCTGATGAAGTACAACACATTAGCAATGGCTTGTGGGTAATTCAATAGCCACAATGCAGCACTCTGCCTTTATTCTAGTTAAATTTAAAGGTCAAATGAACACGAACCCTCCGCTGCTGTATTGCATCATTGTTGACCAACAAGCCGTAGTGAGATTTCTTTGGGCAGAGGAAGTAAAACCTGCTGAAATTCACTGAGGGATGTTGGCTTATGTAGATCAGGTAAGCTGTTTTGGGTACCCATCTTGCGCCAGCTTTGCTGTACCCCAAGTCATCATGTACTGTGGCATGTGCTGATCCATAGCTGATATTAAAATGTGCAGCAACAGCGGATAGCATAATTTGTCAGTATTCTCTGATGAAAATATTTGGACTGATTCTGACCACGTAAATTCTCCTAGTCTCTTTTTATAATTGTTTGCAAAATGTTTCTCTCAGGTGGAATAAAAACAAATTCTGGCATAAATACTTATTGAGTGTAAATTCTGCCAAATGTGGTGGTTAGCTACATTTATTTGCATCTTCTACTAACTTGCTGGCACAGAAAAAAAAATAAAACAATACTCCACCCAAAAATTGAATATTTTTATGTGTTACTTACTCCATGTTACTTTGTAGTGATGTCTGAGAAACATGTTTAAACTCATGTTTTCATGGAGAACAGGCATAACAAATTTTCTGATAGAACGGGACCAATGGTGTCCAATGCTGGACAACAGTAAACAAAATCAAAAATGTCTATGAAAAAAATCCCATGTTTCTCGTGTTGCATAATCCGCACATCAAGTCATCCAGTTATATGCTCACAATGGGCAAAATGCATGCATTATTGCCAAAAAATATTGTTAAATACAGCCATTTGCTGGAGTTTGGTTAGAGGTGTCCTCATGGATACCAAAATCTGCAAATGCTCAAGCCCCTTGTATAAATAAAACAATGTAGTATTTGCATAAAACCTACGCACATCCTATGTAAGCATACAGATAAATGCTAAGTAAATAGTTGTTATATAGTACTGTATTGTTTAGGGAACAGTGACAAGAAAAAAAGACTGAACAGTCTCTACAGATGCAGCCATGAGTATGCCTAACGGCATACAGAACACATGAGCAGCAACATAACATTTTCTTTCAATACTTAGATTGCTTTCCTTTAAAAAAAGGAAATATACAGAATAAAGAGGAATACACAGAATAAAACACAAAATATCAAAAATACAAGTATATATGAATAACTATCTATCTATCTATCTATCTATCTATCTATCTATCTATCTATCTATCTAATATACAGTAATTATAAATACAGTGGAACCTCGGGTCACGAACGTCTCAGACCACGTACAAATCGGGTTACGACCAAAAAGTTCGCCAAACTTTTGCATCTGTTCACGACCACACACTCGGGTGACGAACAAGCCAGTTCCCCTTCCGGTTTGTACGCGCCGATGATTTCCGCACGTGTTCAGTCTCTCCCTGTGCATTCCCTGTGCAGCGAGCGAGCGAGAGAGAGAGCGCGGGAGAGAGAAAGAGAGAGAGAGAGAGAGAGAACGCGAGTGAGCAAGAGAGAGAGAGAGAGAGCGCGAGTGAGCGAGGGAGAGCGCGAGCGAGCGTATATATATTTACATTGTCACACACGTGCGATTAGGAGGCAGTCAAAGAGCCTAAAGGTGAGTGAAATATCGCGAGATATGGGTGTCACATGGTGCTTACCTAAATCTCTTCTCTTTACAGAAAACCAGAGGAAAAATAATTGCCCCGAATCCGGGTTCAAGATGGCCGCCGATTACGTCACTTCCGGCCATCTCCACTAACCTTACTTCCGACTCAGCAATATCACATCACTTCCGACTGCTCCTGATGATGTTATTTCCGGTTCCTGTTTTGATGCCAACCATTTCTTTTTCCCATAATCCTTTCTGTATTTAAACAACCATGTTTCAATAGTAAAACTGTCATTTGTTCTGAATTTAAAAAGACTTGTGATCATTTCTTCATTTTGATATTGTCTTAGGGCAATATACGGGGACGGTCCCCAAACCTTTTTTTTGTGTCTTTTTGGACTTATTTTTGAAAAAACTTTACAACATACAGCTTGTATGGTCCGGAATGGATTAATTGTATTTACATACAATCCTATGGGGGAAATTACTTTGGGTTACGACCAAATCGGGTTGCAACCAGAGTTTTGGAACGAAATACGGTCGTGACCCGAGGTTCCACTGTATAGAAAATATAAATTTATTCTCTGTCTCTCTTACACATAAACACACACATACTGTGTTAACATTCCGATTGCAGACGTTGAGGCTTTGGAGGATCCTCAGTAATACTGCAATGACCCTGGGGGTGCAAGAGATGGAGGAATAGAATTAGCCTCTTTACTCTGACTGCTGGTGAGTGGCCCTTTAAAAGAATGGTTTGGCTTCTTCAGTGCTGTTCCTACCAAGTTTCTCAGGTCACCCACATGCCAAACAGTTCTCTTGGCTCTCTGTGAGCAGATCCAAGACCAGGGCCTAAGTCACAGACTTGCCAGCGGCCTGCTTGATGGGCTGAAGCAGCTGGGAGACGTGATCAAAGTGCTGTCTCAACTCTGTCATGGGGTGGCTTCATAGCCGGCTTTTCCAGCTATTCCTGCCCCCTTGGGCAGTCCACAGCCATCTGAGGAGAGTGAACCCTCACAGGTCTAGACCAATGACGTCACTACAATACCTATGTCAGGATCTGTGGAGGGTGAGTGCTGAGGATCTTCATGCATCAGAGGTTGAGCCTTAACATTTTCTGATGCTTTTGTTAGAAACGTTGTTATAGGAAGCTGTTTATTCATCAAACAAATCGTGTAGTGGTTGTGGGAATGTTGTTATTTCATGGAGAGGTGGGAAGCTACAACAGGGTATGCCTTCACATCATTTCATTTGCATGGATTCATTTGGTTCAGTTGGATGAATCCACAGATACAAAACCCTTGGATACAAAGGGACAACAGTACATAACTCTGACAAATTAAAGTAGTTCACAAACAGGAAGCCTCTCCACACGGGACTGTGCTTTTGAATTCAAGACAGACCACTTAACCAATGAATAAGATCCTTGTCTGCCTTCAAAAACCATGGATGTTTTTGACTTGGTTTGCTGTTGTCTAGCATTGGTCAAAATTTGGTGCAAGTCTATCAGAAACTTTGTTATTCCCATTTTGATCTTTAAAACAAGGCAGGAACTTTATATTGAGCAAAGGACGGATCAGTGACATCAGTGTTAGATCATCAGCAAAGTGTTTCAGTGTTGCGTGGGGGACGTTACCTAGGCCTACAGTCTTAGAACAGCAAATGTACCTTAGGCTCAACAACATGGTAACAGATGAGATAGAGATATAAAAGAAAACATAGAATTTTTTTTAAATTAATTAAAAGTAAAAAACAAAAATATGCCATTGCCACAAGTATTCAAACCCTTTACTTCGTTGAGGGACCCTCATAAGCATTTCCATTCTGGAATCTTTTTGGGTTTGATGTGACAGATTTTACACACTTATATTTGGGGATTTTCTGCCAATTCTCTCTGCAGATCCTCTCAAGCTCTGTCAGGTTGGATGGAAACCATTGGTGGACAGCTATTTTCAGGTCACTCTTAATATGCTCAATTGAGTTCAGGTCTGGACTTAAGAACATTCCCTGAGGTGTCCCTAAGTTACTCCTGTGTTGTGTTTGCTTTGTGCTTAGGGTCATTGTCCTGATGAAAGGTGAACCTTTGGCCCAGTTTGAGGTCCACAGTGCACTGGAGCAAGCTTGCATAAAATATATCTCAGTACTTTTCCTCATTCAGCTTATTGTCAACCCTATTTATTCTCCCTATCACTAACAATCAAACCCACAGAATGATGCTGCCCTCACCAGGCTTTACCGGTGGAATGGTATTGCACAGGTGATAAACGATGCTTGGTTTCCTCCAGATGTAACGCTAATCTTGGTTTCATCAAAACCAGTTTCTCATGGTCTGAGAGTCCATTAGGTGCCTTTTGCAAACTTTAAGCAAGCTTCCATGTGTCTTTAACTGAGAAGAGGCTTCCATCTGGCTACTTTGTTATAAAACCCATTGTAGTGGAATGTGGCAGTGGTAGATGTCCATCTTGAAGTTTCCCCCATCTCTACACAGGTTCTCTGGAGCTTGGCCAGAGTGAACATTGGGTTTGTAGACACCTGACTTACCATGGCCTTTCTCCCATGATTACTCAGTTTGACCAGATGGCCAATTTTTGGAAAAATGGTGGTTATTTGAGACTTCTTCCATTTAGGAATTCTGAAGGGTATTTTTCTCTTGGGAACCTTTAGTTTTCTTGGGAACTTTTTCTAGCCTTTCCCAGATCTATTCCTTAACACAATCCTATCTTCAGGTTTTGCAGGCAATTCCTTTGACTTTATGGCTTAGTTTTTGCTCTGATACACATTGTCAATTGTTTGACATTCTATATGTAGTTGTGTTTCCTGATTATGTCAATTCAATTCAATTGACCACAGGTGGACTCCAAACAAAGTGTAGAAACACATTAACTATGACCAACAGAATGGAATTCATGTGGTTTCATTTTCCAACCCTCTAAATCTAGACCAGGGTTGCAGGGGGAGCTGGAGCCCATCCCTGATAGCATAGGGCACAGGATAGGAAGAAATCCTGGACACAGTGGACTAACACACATACACACACACACTCACACACCAAAAAAGGCAAATTTAGCAACGCCAGTTTCACCTGACCAGCATGTTATTGGTCAGTGAGAAGAAACAAGAGCACCTGGAAGAAATCCAAGCAAACACAGGTAAAACATGCAAACTCCATACAGGGAGGACTTTGAACACAAACTCTAGTCTCCTTAGTTCGAGGCAGCATCGCCACCACTGTGCCACCATGCCACCCCGAAAGGATTCACCTGAGTTAAATTTCTAGTGTTTTAGCATAGGGTCTGAATACCTGTGTCAATGTGATATTTAAATTTTTTTCTTTTTAATATATTTTCAAAAACATTTTAAATCTTGTTATCACCTTGTCATTCTGGGGTATTGAGTGTTGCTTGATGTGATGAATTTAAATTACTTTAGCATAAGATTGCAGCATAACCAAATGAAAAAAATGAAAAAGTCTGAATATTTTGTGAATTCATTGTATATTTACAGTATATTTTTCATAATTGTCATCTTTGCCAAAACCACAATGTGTACCAGAGTTGATATTCATTATTATCTAGATAGCTGAAAAAGAAAAGATTCCTTACAAATTTTTATATATATATATTATATATATATATATATATATATATATATATATATATATATATATATATATATATATATATATATCAGGGGCACTCCAGCTCCCCAAACACTCAACACAAAAAGGCACAGACACAAGTAAAGGCTGAAGGAGTCTTTATTAATGGGAAACTCTTTAAAACAAGCGTTTCCCACCACTACACCATGGCCACAAATATACAGTATGTAATAAGCAAGACAGCACACTCTTTGACTTCTTACTCTCTCTCTGTCACTCTTCCACTGCCTCATCCACTCCTCCTCACTAGCGCTTTCCACCTTCTTCCCAACTCTGGCTAGTCCCTGTGAAGCAGGTAGCTCCTTTTATGTCTCACCCGGGAGTACTTCTGGTCTTCCATCTGAAAGCACTTCTGGAAGTGTTTGAAAACCCAATGAAGAAGGGCTTTCCAGTCCCTGCAGCAACCCCAGGCAGCACCCTTGGAAACCAACAGGGCTCTGTTGAGGAACTTCATGTCCCATGCTGCCCTGTGGGAATGTGAACCACCGTCACAACCCAGGGGGGCTGCCATCTAGCAATCCAGGTGAGATAATGCCCTGTGTACACTCTCTCCCCTGGTCCTTCTATTCCAAGGGTGTATCATCTGGGTAAGATATATATTTACAATATTGTCATACACTGCGGTGGGTTGGCACCCTGCCCGGGATTGGTCCTGCCTTGTGCCCTGTGTTGGCTGGGATTGGCTCCAGCAGACCCCCGTGACCCTGTGTTCGGATTCAGTGGGTTGGAAAATGGATGGATGGATATTGTCATACATGTATGTTACTAATAGGGTCACATGGGGTGCTGCAGCCTATCACAGCTAGCATACGGCACTAAGCAAGAGCAAACTCATGGACGCGGCACTAGTCCAATGCAGGACAAACACACACACACACACCAAACACACACTAGGTAAATTCACCTAACCTGCATGTCTTTGGACAGTGGGAGGAAACCGGAGCACCGGAAGGAAACCCAAGCAGACGTAGAGAAACTCCCTACACAGAGGACCCGGAATGCGAACCCTGGTTTCCTTACTGCGAGGCAGCAGTGCTACCACTATGCTACCATGCTGCCCCCAGGTACAAACCTGTTAAATTTTAAAGTTTATCAAACCTCTTATTTAAAGTTACTGTCAAATGTGCTTGTTGCGTCAAACCTTCCGTATAATTCAATTAAGTGTTTGTGACTGTGCCTGCCAGTGTAACTAAAGTATTCTGTGCCTAACACTTCAAGCACATTTACTATGTAGATGATAAGATCAAATGACATTCTGACTATTTAATTGTAGTATTATATACTGTATTAAATGTTCCTATTTAATGATAAAATGTTTGCGAGAGACTTTTAATCTGTTTAACTACTTTAGGACCTTCACATGTACAAAGATAGTAGGTGTGTTATGGATTATACTGTTTATCTGTATGTTGATTGATGCAAATGAATGTATTTCTGAACTGTGTTATGCAAATGAACCAATCTTATTTAAGATCGTTGCTCTCCACAATCTTCAGTCTTCATAGAGAACTCAGAGGTGAATATGTGAGCTCCTTTGCATCAAATGCTCTAATAAAGGATTAGCCATATTCTGCTTATTGCAATGATGATCTTGGCTGTTTTTAACAGTACTGTATTTAATGAGACTTTTCAAAACAGTGCTATTTGCTGATAGTGATATAAAAAGACTAAGTACTAATTGCTGGACAGCAAGTTTTTCCAAAAGTTTTGATGATTCTGAAAGGCAGCTTCAAGCTAGTCTCACTGAAGGCACCTGCTAATAATTAACTTTTTTAAAATAATACTGAAAACCCAAAATAAAACAACCATTTTTCCAACTACAAATGAGACATTACAAAATTTCAAAAGCTTGCTGACTGACGTCAATGTATCCAAATTAATCATAAAGATTTATAACTGCCATACAGACAGATGTTCAAGGTGTTAAGATGTGAGACAGTTAAGTGCAGACTGACATCACCTGAAAAATGTGTTGATTTATATAAAAAAGATTAATTGTTATGTTGCCTTTTTGAATGGGATTTCAGGATACAAAAGCAATATGGAATGTAATTTACGAAACTATACATCAAGGAATAGAGATTTGATAAATGTGGCTTAGCCACTTACATAGACAGATAAGGGACTTAGAATTAATGATAATGAAAAGCTCAAACCAGTGAAACATAGCTAAGAATTATAAAAAAGAAAACTGATACTTTATGCACGTAACAAATTTATTTAGCATTTTATGGATTATTTTGAATGGACTGAAAAATGCTGGTCTCATTTGCCTATTCAAATCATGATCAAATGTTAGGCAAGGAAGCAATTCCATCTAATTAATGTTGTTGGTACTGGAGCTTCTCTGCGCCTCTTATAGTTCCACATTGAGAATGAAATCATCAAGGATGCTTGTAAAAGTAAAAGGTGGGAGGCCATACTACATAAGAAAGACAAATGATTTCCAAAACTGTCTGAGACAGCAACATGATTCTTAACGTTTGTTTTAAGTTTTCCTTAAAAAGTTCACAAGTGTGAAACTAGCAAAACATCCCAGGTCAAGCCAACAGAAAATGAACGGGATTACAAGCAGCCTCCTGTGTCCCCTCTTATTTTAAGGTATTGGATTCTCTGAAGGAGCAAAACAGTGTCCTTAGTTAAGGCTAACAAAACAAAATAAGCAAAAATAAAAATGTGTCTTCTTGCTTTCAACACTGATTTTCACTTCAGGGTATTGGATGTTGTTGATGGGTACATTGGTGGAATATTCTGAGCCCGTCTCTAAGCAGTTTCACCAGAGCCCAACCAGGATTAGACAGGCACCCCAACAGAGATATTACATCAATACCTGTTTGAGCCTCCTTTTGCCAATAGATAGATAGATAGATAGATAGATAGATAGATAGATAGATAGATAGATAGATAGATAGATAGATAGATAGATAGATAGATAGATAGATAGATAGATAGATAGATACTCCAGCAGCAGCATACTGATAAAAAACAATATTAAATTAAAGAGTGATAACAATGCAGGTATAACAGACAATAACTTTGAATAATGTTAATGTTTACCCCCTGTGGAATCGAAGAGTCGCATAGTGTGGGGGAGGAACGATCTCCTCAGTCTGTCAGTGGAGCAGGACATTGACAGCAGTCTGTCGCTGAAGCTGCTCTTCTGTCTGGAGATGATACTGTTTAGTGAATGCAGTGGATTCTCCATGATTGACAGGAGTCTGCTCAGCGCCCGTTGCTCTGCCACGGATGTCAAACTGTCCAGCTCCGCGCCTACAATAGAGCCTGCCTTCCTCACCAGTTTTGTCCAGGCGTGAGGTGCCCCTCTTCTTTATGCTGCCTCCCCAGCACAGTTTTTCAGATAACGTATAACCTAATTCTACACCACAGTGTATTATAAACATCCAATATTTACTCAAACTACATCTTAAATCAACCCTGTAACAGTAATTAATGCTAAAAAAATAATGCTGTGGTTGTGGTGTTAAATATAGCAAGGAAGCTCATCCATTTCAAATGACATTACCGCATTATTTAATACCATCTGTCTCTCCTACTAGCCTCAATGACGTCTAAGTTTTTCCTCATTAACATGCAAATTATACATGCTTGCAAAATATAAATTATGGTATGCGACTTTTTCATTTCCAGCCGATTACTTCCCAAAGCCATTGACATACCCGCCTGCTCTTGTTAGACATGCCACAAAACCACATATGATGATGCAAAGCTTCTACGCGGGGCTAGTGACTCCAAATATTGCAAGGAGTAATTAATTTTTTTTTTAGAAAACAACATCCAATAAAATAAAAATAAAACTATTCTGAAAAATACCAATAAATATTTCTCTTGGATGCTGACATGTCAACTCGCCGCTGAAGTGGCTTCTCCAAGGGACAGTTGATTTCCTCATCATGGCATTAAAGAAAACATCGTTGAATTGATTAGCTCTATTAGCAAAGCTGATACCTCAATGGTTGAAGATTTTACTTATTCGTTTGTTATTTTTTTTCTTTTTCTGGCTTATTAACTACAGATGAGGTCAATGCAAGATAAACTCTTCACAAATGGAGAATAAGGGATAATTCTGATTTTTTCATTTCATATCATGGCATATCAGTGTCATTTCCTTTTCTGGAGAATGTACAACTTAGAAAGCCAACTTCTTCTTCTTCCCCCTCTTTTGGCTATCTTACTGTTTTCCTATTGTTACTTAAGAAGTCGACTTAGATCTTATAGTTCCTTCTTAATATACGAATTACTGAAAGTTAAAAGTTCATGTTTTTTGTGATATACCACACACAAGGGTCTTTAAACCATTCATGTACAGTATGTTGAGAGCACAGAGAGTCAGAGTAGCCTTTCTCTGATGACTTTCAGGCAGTATGGAGATCGGCATCACTTCCATTGCATCACTTCCATTGTGCCCCTCTTCTTTATGCTGCCTCCCCAGCACACCACCGCATAGAAGAGGGCACTTGCCACAACCGTCTGATAGAACATCTGCAGCATCTTATTGCAGATGTTGAAGGACGCCAACCTTCTAAGGAAGTATAGTCGGCTCTGTCCTCTCTTGCACAGAGCATCAGTATTGGCAGTCCAGTCTAATTTATCATCCAGCTGCACTCCCAGGTATTTATAGGTCTGCACCCTCTGCACACAGTCACCTCTGATGATCACGGGGTCCATGAGGGGCCTGGGTCTCCTAAAATGCACCACCAGCTCCTTGGTTTTGCTAGTGTTCAGTTGTAGGTGGTTTGAGTCGCACCATTTAACAAAGTCCTTGATTAGGTTCCTATACTCCTCCTCCTGCCAAGTCCTGATGCAGCCCACGATAGCAGTGTCGTCAGCGAACTTTTGCACGTGGCATGACTCCGAGTTAAATTGGAAGTCCGATGTATATAGGCTGAACAGGACTGGAGAAAGTACAGTCCCCTGCGGCGCTCCTGTGCTGCTGACCACAATGCCAGACCTGCAGTTCCCGAGACGCACATACTGAGGTCTGTCTCAATATGTGTTATTTAAGACCTTAACACCAAAAGAAAGTGTGTTAACCAGGAGAGGTTTTGAAGGAAGTATCACACACCAACTTGGAAAAATAGCCAAAAACTGTCTGACATTATTATGAATATCAGATTTGAATATCAAAATCTTAAAATGGGCTCAAGTGAGAAGACGAGAAATTAAAATGTGCCTTTTGCATTAGAAATAGAAGTAGATCACAAGCCACTGTGTAATGAACATGGCGCACTTGAGTAATATAAACCTCCTTTGCAGTGCATGTGGAATCTGCGGTGAAATAAATATCAATGAACACGTTATCGCAGCCCTTTGTTCTTCCACAAGTGAAAACCCAGTACTTTGAAATTGTAATCCCAGAGGCATTATCTATACATTGACATACCCCTTTGTAACCACATGTCTTTTTGCTGCAGGCTATTTGTCAGAGTGAAAAAACTAATTTATTTTAGCCTTATCTATTAGGACATTTTAACACAAATGGCCGGGACTCATTATGTTCCGTAGATAAATATCTAGAATCGTGTCCCTTCAGATATCTTAGGAAGTAGGCAGTGCAGTCATCTGGGGATTTAAGCTTCCTTTTTATCCTAATATAAACCATATGGCAAAGTTTTTCAGATAACGTATAACCTAATTCCACACCACAGTGTATTATAAACATCCAATATTTACTCAAACTACATCTTAAATCAACCCTGTAACAGTAATTAATGCTAAAAAAATAATGCTGTGGTTGTGGTGTTAAATATAGCAAGGAAGCTCATCCATTTCAAATGACATTACCGCATTATTTAATACCATCTGTCTCTCCTACTAGCCTCAATGACGTCTAAGTTTTTCCTCATTAACATACAAATTATACATGCTTGCAAAATATAAATTATGGTATGCAACTTTGTCATTTCCAGCCGATTACTTCCCAAAGCCATTGACATACCCGCCTGCTCTTGTTAGACATGCCACAAAACCACATATGATGATGCAAAGCTTCTACGCGGGGCTAGTGACTCCAAATATTGCAAGGAGTAATTAATTTTTTTTTTAGAAAACAACATCCAATAAAATAAAAATAAAACTATTCTGAAAAATACCAATAAATATTTCTCTTGGATGCTGACATGTCAACTCGCCACTGAAGTGGCTTATCCAAGGGACAGTTGGTTTCCTCATCATGGCATTAAAGAAAACATCGTTGAATTGATTAGCTCTATTAGCAAAGCCGATAGCTCAATGGTTGAAGATTTTACTTATTTGTTTGTTCTTTTTTTTCTTTTTCTGGCTTATTAACTACAGATGAGGTCAATGCAAGATAAACTCTTCACAAATGGAGAATAAGGGATAATTCTGATTTTTTTCATTTCATATCATGGCATATCAGTGTCATTTCCTTTTCTTGAAAACGTACAACTTAGAAAGCCAACTTCTTCTTCTTTCCCCTCTTTTGGCTATCTTACTGTTTTCCTATTGTTACTTAAGAAGTCGACTTAGATCTTATAGTTCCTTCTTAATATACTAATTACTGAAAGTTAAAAGTTCATGTTTTTTGTGATATACCACACACAAGGGTCTTTAAACCATTCATGTACAGTATGTTGAGAGCACAGAGAGTCAGAGTAGCCTTTCTCTGATGACTTCATGTTTCAAGCAGTATGGAGATTGGCATCACTTCCATTGTGAGGTCTGCAGGTTTCTCAATGAACATCTGCCATTAATGTGGATTGAGTGTTCTGTCCAAACCAACCTGGAAGAGTGGCCTTCCACGTCCTCAGATGGCACACCTTGCAATTATTATTCCTCAAGAACTTAATTTTTGGACCACCTCTTTCACACAAGCTCAATTAAATGAAATAAGGAGTCATGTCTCCTGTGACACCCACTGAGGGACAACTACACGAGTGACATATGCCGTGTGACACAAGGGACACATATTGAAAAATAAAATTTAAAAAGTGGTCTAGTGGTCAATAAAAAAGTGGTCTGGACTACATATTCAATGTCAATGTCAATGTCAATTTATTTATACAGCACATTTAAAACAACATAGGAATGCTGTGGCCAAAGTGCCTTATAATAATAGAATAAAAGAAAAAAACAAACAAATAACATAAATAACATAAATAGAAATAAAAATATATTAACATAAATAAAAATAAAATAAATAGTAAATAGAAGTGATGTTATATAATCACAATGAGGAAATCATCAGTATTACTGAAGGTCACGGAATTGAAGTAAATAGAAATGAGTCTTTAATTTTGTTTTAAACAGTTCAATTGTAGACGACTCCTTTATGTGATGAGGAAAAGAGTTCCACAGGCGAGGCGCACCAGCTGCACAAGCCCTGTCTGTCCCCCTTAGTTTTACACTTGGTACGAGGGACAACAAGAGACAACAGACCAGAAGATTTAAGCACTCTAGATGGCTGATGTAAAACACACAGTTCAGATAAATAGGCAGGAGCAAGCCCACGTAAAGATTTAAAAACTAGCAACAAGATTTTAAAATCAATTCAAAAACTGACAGGCAGCCAGTGTAAAGAAGCTAAAATAGGAGAGACAGAGTCATACCTTCTTGCCCCAACCAGAAAGCGAGTGGCAGCATTTTGGACCAACTGTAACCTGCGTATCAGGGATTTGCTAATCCCAGAATACAGCGAGTTGCAGTAATCAAGGCGAGAAAAAATAAAAAGTATGAGTAGCTTTCTCAAGATCCCTAGAAGATAAAAAAGGCTTGATCTTACCTAATAGACGAAGCTGGAAAAAGCAACTCTTGACTACAGAATTTACTTGTTTCTCAAAAGAGAGGTTACTATCAAAGGTAACACCAAGATTGCGGATTTGAGGTTTGGAAAAGACAGAGAAAGAGCCGAGAAGTCCAAGACCAATTTGGGCTTTAGCTGATGGACTCACTATAAGCACCTCCGTTTTATTTTGATTCAGATCAAGAAAATTATTAGCCATCTAGGATCTTAGTTCAGAAAGACAGTTGTGCAGTTGATTTATTGCAGAGTTGCTGACAGGAATATAAGCTTGTGTGTCATCAGCATAGCAGTGAAAAGAAATGTTAAATTTCCTAAAAATATCAATTCATATAATACCTAGTTACTGAGTAATTTTATTTTAAGTCAGTCTGCAAAAATGTACTTTACAACGTTAATATTTGATGTGGTGCATGGATTACTGTAGCTTGCATCATATTTATTCCTACAACTTTAATACGTTTTTGAAACCACACAGGCTTATGTCTCGACATTTTGTATAAAGGTGTATAAAGAGAAGATGAAATAGAATTGATTTCTCTAACAACATTAATTACGAACATGGATAACTTTTAATACAGTTAAAGTACAATATTTCTTAATGTCACTATTCCTTACATTTGAACACACAACTCAAGTATGTTGGTATAATCCATACTTGCATATTAAAATAAAAGGGATGATATAAAACATATCAACAACAAAACTGCATAAAATGTTAAAATTAGATTACTGTATATGAGATTGCATTAGAGTAGAGTAGAACAGTTTAGATTAGAAAAATAGTGTTAATCCCAAAGGAAAGTTTAATATGATTGTACTTTAATTATTATGTACTTGAATTTTTAAAAAATTAAACCTTTGAGTAACTTGCAAAATTCAGTGACTCCAAAAATCATTGTACAGGCATTCCACCAATCAGACATTGGTAATGACTTCAATCATATTTTTAATCAACTAGAAATATATCTTCAATGAATTCATCTGGCAAAAATTAATTTAATCTCCAGCAATACAACAAACCTGGCCATTTGCATAATCAGTTATTAAAAACATGGAAGAAACACAGAGCTTGACTACGAACAACTCTTTAAATCACAACAGATAAACCAGGCATGAAATAAAATTCCAAAAATGGTAATGATGGTCAGTATTGCTCTGTGCACACTATAATGTATATATATGTATTTTCCTAAAACTATAATAATTAAATAAATACAACAATGAAACTTAAGTATGGGGCAAAAATGTCACTTCACCACAAACACTAATACACATTTAATTAAATTACAAAAACAGACACAAACACATATGTTATAAATATACGTATTCAGTCAAGCATATGCATCTGGGGATCACCTTTCTGGCTGTGCTGTACCCTTACTAAAGAAAAGAGTGGTTGCTGTCTCTTGTCTTCCACCCACAACTCTGAGAAGATTCCCTGGAAAGGCACCTTAACCCCACCTATGGCTCCCAGAGAAGGCCCCACCCCTTCTGGTGACTCAATTTTGGACTCAGAAATCATTCTGGACAGACTTCCTGTGTGATTCCTGACTAAAACCCAGGCTTATTTCCTGGTTTGAAATCCTTTCTGGGTTACTGCAGTCGTCATACACTCTTTATTTTTTTTTAGTTTATTTATTAAACGGGGTCACCAAGTTGGTACACCAATTTTCACTGGTGGATATTAGTGGCCCAGTTATAATATATTGTCAGACATCACCACTACGACCCCTACTAGGTTATAGTAAGATAAACAGTATCACACCACGCCAAGAGGGGACACAGTTGCTAATACCTTCTCCCATTTCTTCAACAGTTCTCAAAAGTAGTCAGAAGTTGAGTGAGGTCACGTCTCCTTTTACCCCCGAAGTCCCACCTCTTCTTGGTCCTATGATATATAAACCCACCAACCAGAATAGGTGGTTCATTGATGGAGCAGAGAGGATTGGAGACAGAGCTCTTACTTTACATTAGAGATAAGCCATTGCACTTGTATTATCTGGCTAAGGCTGTTAACCTTTGAGTTTTTGCTTAATATTTTTTCGGCTTTTGTTTTCCCTCAATTAAATGGGGTTCACAATAGAGGTATAGATATCTTCTTATATAATACGGTACCGTGGCTGTCCGTTTGTCTGTCCAGGATTTTAAATCTCCTGTAGCTCGCAAACCATTTGAACTATTGACCTGAAATTTGGTACACATATACTACGTGACCACTACTGTCCGCTTTCAGGGTGATGATTTTTATTACTTTTAATTTTTATTTTATTTTATTGTAGAACCAACTCTCAGCAGCGCGCAGCAGGGCGGCCGATCGCCATTCTCATCCCTACCACCTTCGCTGTCACTTCCTCTACCTCTTCATATCTTAAATCATTCTTGAGGCAGATTGAACACTTAAGTGCCATCTTAAGTGAGAACTTAACAAAAACGTACTAAGTAATTGCAGCACAAACACTGACTTAATCAGTTTTAACGTGAAAAGATGCAGACGGAAGAAGAGAAGAAGCGGGCTGGTAGGGTGAAGAAAAGAAGAGCTGCTCAGGAAGCAGCAAGCGCATCAACCTCTGAGCAAATGAATGCTAAACATGCAGAGAAAGAGTATGAAAACTATAAGTAAAGTGTGTTCTCTGCACGTTATCGTGCAGTATGCCGTTACTGGTATATATTTAATTTCTAAAAATAATGCAGTACAGTAGATTAGTCACAGACGAAGTAATCTTTACTCAGTCTGACATTAAAAATATAAATGATCTTAGTCTTACCTGTATATATTTCTGCCTCCAATGGGTCTTCTACTTTTTTGTGCTGTATGATGTAATCTGAAATCTTGTATCCTATTATTGGTTCAACATCCACCCATTCAAGTGCTACCATAGTGCTCGATGGCTCCAGGTTGGCTGCTAGCCGTATCCTATTAAAAAAATCAACTTAAAATTAGAATTCATCTAGAGTACACTGACATAATGTGTGTAGCAGCACAGAAAAGATCATTTTAGCTTGTCATTCTAATTCATTTTTACATTTGTAGATTTGAGCAGTGATAGAACTTATGATACTGTACCCCCCAGAGATTTTTTTCTCTAAGATTGCTCTTAACTGGAGTCTTTATTTTCCTCTCCTTCCGTGTGAATTGCCCATCTCAATTATTATCATAACAGGACTTAATTTGTTTATGTCAGTCATTTCTGTTTTACCATTTGTTTAAATTAAATTTTATTTTTGTATGTGAACATCTGCCCTAAGGGTATATTAACTTGTGAGAGTTTATTTAGTACAACACAAAACTGCTCAAATTATACACTAATGTTATTTTGAAACATTTATTCTTTAAGGAAATTTGTTGAGAAAATTCATATATCTTCAGAGTAATATGTATACATTTTTGAAATTTGACAAACTCCTATTTTTAAATTTGTCCTAAAACAGAGAAACATTACATACAAACTCAATTACTCACATAAAATTTAATGTAAAATTTTTTAAAGGAAACAAGATTATTTCAAGTTGTATATTTTCCTCTTTTATACATCCTGCAGTTGTCCCCAATAGGAAAAACAGATTCACATCAGAAGTTATTGAATTGTAATCTGAGCCATGCTTCTGCAGCACCAACTTACTTCTCCATCTGCCTGAAGTTAAATGAGCTTAAAAACCATAAAAGAAAAACATGTTGTCTGTGTGTACTAATATATTTGATTGTCACTGTTATTCTTGAATGTTACAGGATTATTTAATAAAGGAAAATGTGGTATCTGTGGCTTTGTTGAAGTAAATTAACAAAATTTAAAATTCCAATTTGCTCATGGAGTCCTGAATGATGCACATTACCTGCTTATTTAGGGAGTATCAGTTATGGGACTACGGCTATGTGGCGCGATTCCCTGAGGGTGATCCGGCTCACATGATCCTCATTATTGAGAACCTGAGTACCTGGACCAGGCCAAGGGAATGCCTGCGTAACACCAGGGGGGCGACTGTCTCGTGTCTGCCTGGGGGGATCCTGAGCTTTTCTGTTGTGTGATGAGTGCGGCAATGCGATGTACCACTGCATACTCCAATACCTGACCTAACCTGACCTGATGTCCTGGACAAAGGAAGATGCCAATGTCTGCAGGTCTGGGGCATCACAGCATCATGTTTTTATTTCAGCATTTAATGTTTATACTATATAAAAAAGCAAGCATGGTAAATATGTTAATAATTGGAAAATATAATTCACTTTCTGAGTAGGAATTTACTAAGAAGCAAACATGAGTTAAAAAGACAAAGAAGAGTTGAAAAGACAAGGTTGCTTCAGGTCACATATTTAAATATTGCTAATCAGGCAGAAAGGTCTGGAATGGATGCATTGTTTTGTAAAGCTATCTCGTGTGTACCTCAAAGAGCTGCTCAGATCAGCACAAAAACCTTTTTCGAAACAGGAAACATTACTAGAAAGTAGCTGCAGTTTTCACTTTGCTCATTGTGGGTTAGGCAAGCTTGGCGCATTAAATATAAATGCACCTTAACCTTTTGCAATTAGAAACTCATCATTTGTACCGAAGCAGTAGTAGAATCAGCCAAACTAGGAGTGACAGCATTAGGGACAGCTGGATTTTATTGATGTACTGGATTCATTAAATATTCAAATCATGCCCCTCTGTTACCACAGCAGACATTGACATATCTTTCGGTGTCGCTTTTCATTAGGTGTCTGAACTTTAACCCTTCAAGAGAAAGCAGCACTTGATGTAGATGGAAAAGAGAACTTCTCACATGTAAACAAAACATATGGATGTTGATTTTCAAATCACACTTAAATAGAAAAGTCATGTAATGTGTGGAAAGTTAATTTTTTCTCATTATTAAGAAACAGTAAATAAAGATCTGTGATATTACAGTGGATTCTACAGTAAAGTATGCAGAAAGTGAAGGGGTTTAAATACTTTCTACTGTGAAGAGGATACATTGTGTTGCAGGTTTGACAAAGCAAGTGGCAGTAAGAAAGCCATTCCTTAAAGAACAAAATAGGGCCTTGAAATATCGGCTGTGGACTACTGCAAACTGGACAAAGTCTCCTCTTCACAGGAGAAACTGACCCTTGCTTTTCTCAACTGTTACGCTGTGCTTGTAGCTGTTGTGCTGTGAGGTGCCTGTCCCCTCAGAAACTTGTCTTCGGATTGGCTGGTGACTTTGGTGTTTGCCAGATCTCGTCCTATCAGAGTTTCTTCCATTTTCCATTTGCCTTTGGATTGTGCAGGACACCACTGAACTCACTGACACCATGATTTTTTTTTACAATTTCTCTAAAAGAAAGGCCTACACATCTAATGGTACTAATGCTCCATGTCATTTCATTTGTTAATTACTGTTTCCTTGCCATTATCACTGCAATATTTGTGTACTTCAGAGGATGTAGTAACACAGTCTGTTCCAACTCTGCTTTAAAACACAAAGAGGGTTTTTAAGTAATCAACAGAAGCTGGGACACCTGTGTAAATTGTTTGCTTCAACTTGCAAGGCTTAATTTACTTTAATTGCTGCAGAACATCTGTAGGTTGTAACCTGTTAGTTGTTCCTTGAAGAGGGCCCATTTGTAATATTCTGATATTTCCTTTTTTTCAGTTTATGTTTAAACCTCTGGCAGTTTACTGCTTTCCATTTCACCATTTTAGATCATTCATTGCATTTCAACTGATTAAATTTGAAGAAAAACTGAGGTGTTCTGAAACTTTTGAACGGCAATGTATGTGTGTGTATATATACACACATGACTCTATACATACAGTATATACTGTATATACATATACATGTATTCTGTTCATTTTCTCTCTATATAAAAAATATAATATCTGTCTGTCTGTATGTCTGTCTGCTTTTCATGAAAGAACTACTTAACAGATATAGATCAGGTTTTTTTCTATAATTTGCTTGAACATTCCAGTTGATTTTGTGACTTCTCTCATCGCGCTAAGAATCATAGTTCGCTTGCAGGAGAGATATATTTGCGCTAATCCGAGTCAGAGGCTGCGGGCCGAGGGGAGGGAGAAGTGTGACGCCAAGGGTAGGGAGCTGGGCAGGGCCATCCTCACTGTCCTGTTTCACTACTATGCAGGCGGAGCTGCAGGGGACAGCTAGTAGCTAGTATCTCTCTCTATATATAAAATCCAATATCTGTCTGTCTGTATGTCTGTCTGCTTTTCATGAAAGAACTACTTAACGGATATAGATCAGGTTTTTTTGTATATTTTGCTTGAACATTCCAGCTGATTTTGCGACTTCTCTCATTGCGCTATGTATCATAGTTCGGTTGTGGTACCAATTTATTTGCAAGAATCCAAGAGTCACGGGGCCCTCCTCACTCATGCACCAGTTTCGGGGCATTCCTTACCTCCTCTTAGCTAGCGAACGAGAGAACTACTTAACAGATTTAGATCAAGTTTTTTTCTATAATTTGGTTGAACATTCCGATTGATTTTGCAACTTCTTTCATCACGCTAAGAATCACAGTTTGCTTGCAGTAGCGATATATTCACACTAATCTGAGACAGAGGCTGCGGGCCGAGGGGAGGGAGAAGCGTGACATCAGGAGTGGGGAGCCGGGCAGGGCCCTCTTCACTGTTCTGTTTCACTACTACATGGGCGGAGCCACAGAGGACAGCTAGTATACTATATATATATATATATATATATATATATATATATATATATATATATATATATATATATATATATATATATATATATATATATATACACATATATATACAGTATATCAAGTCAAGAGTATTTATTGTCATTTCTTCCCTATACAGTAGTACAGCATACAGTGAAACGAAACAACATTCATCCAGGACCATGGTGCAACATACAACACAGGATAACGAAGAATCCACGACACATAACATATAAAGACACATAATATATAACAAGGTGCATGTGAGTCAAATGTGCAAACATGTGCAACACTGCAGAACATAACACATATATCAGATATCAGTCCGGTCCATGAGTGTTCAGGAGTCTGACTGCTTGGGAGAAGAAACTGTTACACATTCTGGAGGTGAGGGCCCGAATGCTTCGGTACCTTTTTCCCAATGGTAGGAGTGTAAACAGTGAATGCGAGGGGTGTGTTGGATCATTCACAATGCTGGTGGCTTTGCGGATGCAGCGTGTGTTGTAAATGTCCATGATGGAGGGAAGAGAGACATCGATGATCTTCTCAGCTGTCTTCACTATATGTTGTGGGGCTTTGCGATCCCTGACCGTGCAATTTCCAAAACGAGACAGTGATGCAGTTCCTCAGGATGCTCTCTATGGTTCCTCTGTTGAATGTTGTTAGAATAGCTGGTGGAAGATGGGCTTTCCTCAGCCTACGCAGAAAGTAGGGCTTTCCTGGCTAAAGAGCTGGTGTTGTGGGACCAGGTGAGGTTCTCTGCCAGGTGTACACCCAGGAATTTGGTGCTATTGACGACCTCCACAGTTGAGCCGTCAATGTTCAGTGGCAGATGGTCACTTTTAGTCTTCCTAAAGTCAACACACATCTCCTTTGTTTTGTCTACATTCAGAGACAGGTTGTTGGCTTTACACCAGTCCGTTAACTGCTGCACCATCTCTTTGTAAGCTGACTCATTGTTGTTGCTGATGAGACCCACCACAGTCGTGTCATCGGCAAAGTTTTATGATGTGATTACACAGTCATGAGTCAGTAGTGTTAACAGCAATGGACTGAGCACACAGCCTTGAGGGGCTCCAGTGCTCAATGTGGTGGTTCTGGAGATGTTGTTTCCAATCCTGACTGACTGTGGTCTCTCAGTCAGGAAGTCCAGATTCCAGTTACAGAGGTAGGCATTCAGTCCCAGCAGGCTCAGCTTTTCCGTCAGCTGCTGAGGAATGATCGTGTTGAATGCTGAGCTGAAGTCAATAAATAGCATTCGAATGTATGTGTCCTTATTGTCCAGATGAGCGAGAGCCAGATGGAGAGTGTTGGCTATTGCATCATCTGTTAAACGGATCCAGCGGTAAGCAAACTGCGGGGGATCCAGTGAGGGGGGCAGCAGGGTTTTGATGTGCCTCATGACAAGCTTCTCGAAGCACTTCATAATGATGGATGTGAGTGCAACGGGACGGTAGTCATTGAGGTTGGACACTTGTAACTTTTTGGCACGGGAACTATGGAGGTGGTTTTGAAGAAGGTTGGGACGATGGCGGTGCTCAGGGAGATGTTGAAGATGTCCGTAAAAACGTCTGCCAGCTGGTCTTCACATTCCCTTAGTACTCTGCCAGGAATATTGTATGGTTCTGCAGTCTTCCATGGGTTGACTCTTCATAGATTATTTCTCACATCGGCCACAGTCAGATTTAATGCCTGGTCACTAGGAGGAGAGGTGGTCTTCCTCATCACCACGTTGTTCTGTGCTTCAAACCATACATAGAAGTTATTCAGTACATCTGGAAGGGAGGCGTCACTGTCACAGGTAGGTGGTGTTGTCCTGTAATTAGTGATAGACTGGATGCCTTTCCACATTCTCCATGCGTCTTTGTCATGTAGGAAAAGTTCATGGATTCTCTGGGTATGTGTGCGCTTTGCTGCTCTGATGGTGCGGGACAGTTTGGCCCTCGCTGTTCTCAGGGCGATTTTGTCACCTTCCCTGAAGGCAGAGTCCCGGGTCCTCAGTAGCACACGCACTTCCACTGTAATCCACGGTTTCTGGTTGGGGTGTGCAGTGATGTACTTGGAGACAGTGATGTCATCAATGCACTTATTGATGTAGCTGGTCACTGATGATGTGTACTTCTCCAAGTTTATACAGTCACTGTTGGTTGCAGCCTCTCTAAACATGTCCCAGTCAGTGCATTCAAAACAGTCTTGAAGAGCAGAGATGGCATCTTCTGGCCAGGTTCTCACCTGCTTCAGAACCGCTTTGGTGCGTCTGATGAGTGGTCTGTATACTGGAATTAACACGACAGAGATGTATATATATATGTGCTGTTTACCATCCACAATACATTCTATGAAATAGGATGATATCCAATTTGGATGATGTGTGAACAACATACTACATACTATCAACAGTGCTTAGCAAAATTATATGGGATAGATAGATAGATAGATAGATAGATAGATAGATAGATAGATAGATAGATAGATAGATAGATAGATAGATAGATAGATAGATAGATAGATAGATAGATAGATAGATAGATAGATAGATAGATAGATAGATAGATAGATAGATAGATAGATATGAAAGGCACTATATGATAGATAGATAGATAGATAGATAGATAGATAGATAGATAGATAGATAGATAGATAGATAGATAGATAGATAGATAGATAGATAGATAGATAGATAGATAGATAGATAGATATGAAAGGCACTATATGATAGATAGATAGATAGATAGATAGATAGATAGATAGATAGATAGATAGATAGATAGATAGATAGATAGATAGATAGATAGATAGATAGATAGATAGATAGATTTGAAAGGCACTATATGATAGATAGATAGATAGATAGATAGATAGATAGATAGATAGATAGATAGATAGATAGATAGATAGATAGATAGATAGATAGATAGATAGATAGATAGATAGATAGATAGATAGATAGATAGATAGGAAAGGCACAGAAGCTTTTTAAATAAATAAATATACAGAAATTGTAAAAAAAATTGTATAAATTGACTTGTATTTTTTATAACAGACTTTTGTAACCTTGTCCTGTAAGCCTTGTTCCCAGACAGTCCACTATGTTGACCTGTATTGTAAGTTGCTTTGGACAAAAGTGTGCTAAGCTAATAAACATAAATATAAATCAACAAGGTCACTCTGTAAACTCCTGCTGAATGTTAGCACAGGTGCCATGAAGTGTAAGACACATTCCAATTGTAAACACACAAATAAGTGGAAAATTTGTGTCCTCCGTTTGAAAAAATAAATTATTTCTCAGTGTTTTTATAGTTTGTATTGCTATTGCATGAGACTGGACACTTCAGTCAGTAGAGTATATAAAATCTCACCCACATTCCGTAGTGAGTTTAGAGCTGAGTGGCAAGCTGGCTGCTAGTCTGCTCATAGTCAAGAGTGTCAGACCTGTTGATCACCACAAAGAATGACCACAGAGTTGAGTCTTCAAATTTAATAGAGCATCTGGCTCTGGAAGGCCAAGAACGCATTCAGCTACGCATTAGACAGGAGTAGCTCAGGCTCAGCTTCTTGACTTGTCCTGCTTTTCCACATTCTCATTACTGATACATAACTACATTTCAAAATCATATAAAATCCATCTGAAAAGAATGTAAAAAGCATGAGGCGGCTTATACTGAAAGCCGTCACTACCTTGTGACTTGGGAGATGCAACACAAAAACCTTTTAAAGGCCAGATACATCAGAATCCCCCAGTGAAATCTCTGAGGGATGGAAATAGCAATACAGTGGCTAGAGTTACATACACAGGCTTGAGCAAGGGACTGCAGCTTGGAAGGCCATCTTCGTCAAAGGCACTCAGGTCACATCTGCACCAGTTGGAGATGACATCACCTTTTCCCATGCACCAGTAGGAACTCATTACTGCGCTCTTGAAAGCCTGAAAAACAATTGGGAGGCAGCATTGCAATTAGTGTCAGTCAGAGACTCTGAGTCATCAGCTTACTTTCTCTGCTAATTGAACCTTCATGTTTAACTGCTTAAATGTTTTTCAATACAAACATAATGTGGCATCTATTGTGTCACTGCGGCTTTTTTAGATAAGTGAAAGGAAAACATGCCAAACTCTGTGTAATCTCACAAGGAAAAGCTGACATCACAGCGCTTAAATAAATGACCTTATTAAAGAGCTTTTTTTTGTATCTTAGACTTGTATATTCAGTAGTGATGCTGCATTCCTCTGGTAATATTTATATTAAGGCTTAGATACCAGCACATTTTTTACACAGTCTCAACTACTGAAACTTTTAACATTGCTCTTACATTTTTTATTATTTATTGCATGTTTCATCACACATGATTTACAGAAATTGTTTTAGCAAGAATGAAAATCAGCAGCTAAAGAGAAGGCTGTAATGCATTTTACATTTACTCTAAGATCTTCAGCAGGTTACTTAATCTGCCTTCTGCTACCAATATAGAACAAACAAACAAAAAAAAACAAACTGGAAACTTTAAAGTATTTTTTAGAACAAACAAAAAAAAAAAAACAAACTGGAAACTTTAAAGTATTTTTTTCCTGTTAAAAGAATAAAAGTTTTATAACTACTGACACATAGATCACCATATCATAAGCACAGAGAAAACCCGTTTGGTGTTTAGCTTTAATGCAACATGTTCCATTAGGGATTAAGGCAGAATCACTTTAAATGCTTACCATATAGATTTTAGGTAACGAACACAGAAACAGGAGATCATTGGGTAAGCTGATTTGTGTTTCTGTTAAATAAAATGAATGTATTTTAATGTACTGTAGTCTTGTTTATCGTGATGCTACGGAGAAGCAACAGGTTACATGATGTACTCAGCATGACAACAGCACTACTACTGCTACTACTTCTTCTGAATAAAAGGTCCACAAGTTTAACCATCACAGTACCCTGTATATACATTTTGTAATGTGGCACAAAGTGGGCTGCAAGATTTCGAATATCTGCTGTAGTTTCAGAAGAGCCAATACAGGTAGAGTGTGTTAGGCCTAGTCAAACAGCTGTGATTTATAAAGTACAAGACCATCATTTTTTACTTCATCTCCATATACTGCAGTGCTTGTAATCGACTGGGTGATGAAGACGGTGATTGACCAACTAATGAACAACAGTGGACCCTTACGCAGAAGCTGGAAGACTTGGACTTTGTAGACAATATCATCGTGCTGTCACATTGTTATGAAATGTGCCCAAATGGAGATGGACAGGCTCCACAGAGTTGCCAGAGCTATGGAGTTGAAGATTACCATCAACACACGAATAGCTTACACATCAACGCTATTCAGTAATCTCCCACTACCTTCGATGGCCAGACTATAAAAGAAGTTGAACGCTTCACTTATCTAGGTAGCATAGTCAGCAAGACGGCAGGAACAGACAAAGATGTACTGTCCAGACTCGCCAAGGAATGACAAACCTTCACCATTCTGAAATCAGTCTGGTCAAATAAGAAACGCAGATTCTACGCTAAATTGAGAGAGTTCAACACCAACACAAAGTCTGTGCTGCTGTATGTGTTGCCTGTTGTTGTAGTGTGAAATTTTGTATATAGGGTGATACATATTTTGTACATTAGATATTAGTGTTACACCATTGATAAGAACAGCAATGGTTTGATGGTTAAGAACACCCCCCCACCCCCACCCTTTTTAGGAATGAGTCTTCGTAATTTTACGATAGCGTTGGGGGAAGCTCCTAAAACCAGTTTAGCAAGTGATTCTCTGCAGGACTCTCTGAACCAAACGCTACATAGAGGCCAACGTGTATTAGGGGCAGATGTGCATGTTTGGTTTTAAATCAGAAGCCATTAAGTACCACAATGCCCTATTGGCTGTAGGGTTTGGACAGAGAGTCTATAAATGTGCTTGTTTTACCCCTCCCTCTCTCACTTATACCATCACCATGAAGAAGCATCTCTCTCTCTCACACACCATTGCCATGAGGAGCACAACTTGACAGCCATATTGAGACAGGCATGCGGCCTGTTCTGAAGAAAGCTGACCAAAAACCATGCCTTAACTAGAGACAATTTAAGTAACAAACAAGTCTGTGTGCCACCTGAAACTACACATCAGCATTTATCAGGTTGTACGGTTGCCAATATTCACTTGTACTTTGCTTATTGTTATTATTTATGAATATTATCAATAATACATTATTTAAAGTGTAACTTAACTCCTGCTTGTCTTTTACTACACCTAATTGCCTGAGGTTATAAATGTAGAAGGGAAGGTGGGGAGAAGTTATATGGTACAATACCTTATAAACAGTGGTAAGTCTGTGAGATTTGAGGCATTCTGACAAAAGCTACACATTAATAATACAAAAGGGGAAAGTAGAGTAATATAGAACTCTACCAAGACAAAACACCTTTTAAAACATTCAGAGTCAGAGAGCTGCTGTTCTTCCATCTGTCTGGTGTCTAAGACTGTGATAAAGGATAGAGAGAGCACACGCGTCAGGCTGGTGTCAGCTTCACAGAGGAGAATTTATTCTTCCGCTCTTTGCTGTACTCTGCTCTATGCCGCTCGTGCGATGAGCACCTATCTAACAACCTGGGGGTGGAATAGCACTTGACTCATTTAAGTTGCAATGAAATCAAATGAGTGATTAAATCCTTAAAATAAATAAACAAGGCTAATAGGGGTGCTTCTTTTCTCTAGCTCTTATTTTAACCTTTTAATTCTTTTTACTCCCTTAACCTTTTCTTAATTTTTTTTCTGAGTTTACTGGTTTTTACATCTCTCTATATATGAAAGTGAAACATGGAGATGGATGAACAAACTAGACCATAAAATGGTGTGAAGGACAGCCGGGTCCCATGCCCGGCAGGGACGCCCCTGCTGCATCTATTCCGGGGGAGCCACCATGGGCAGCTCAGTACCTCCCCCGGGACGCTTGGTGGCAGCCTCCCTGGCAGCCAATGATTCCCCAACCCAGCGCATGGCTCCAGGGGAGATGGAGTCCTCCACAGTCTGGTTGGGGGCTTGGAGGGCCACCAAGGGGAGCTACGTGGAGTCAGCAGCCTGGCTGGTCATACCTTCAGCCCCACCCGGAAGGGCAATTAGGACCAGGTGGCCAAGCACCTGGACGGCTTCCGGGTGGGATATAAAAAGGGCCAGCCACCACCACTCAGGAAGCCAGAGTTGGGAGGAAGGAGGACGAAGCCTGAGGAGGAGTGGTGGTGCTGAGGTGGATAGCGTTAATTGTGAGTGTATTTTGGGACTGTGTTGGGCCTGTGGGACACGGGGAAGGCGTGCCCCACGGCTGAAGATAAATAAAAAAGCATTTGTTTAAGTAAGTGCCTCTGCCTGAGTCTGTGCCGGGTCGGGCGCTATATAGCGCCTTTTACAATGGCAAACATATCTTCACAAGATCCTACGCATAAGAACAGATTTCCTACAAGGGACTATGATGGTAAACCAGGCATCAAGCCATCACAAATGCCATTCAGAATAAATTGTAGAGGCAGGTCGAACCACACCCTTTGGAGGCCGGAGGTCAGAATTACACATCAAATCATGCATTGGAACCTCCCAAGGAAAAGAGCCCTCAAGTCAGAGATGAAGGACATTGGGATGTCCTGGGGAGAGGCAAAAACAGTCAGCACAAGGTAAACAACAGTGGAGATTTATGATACAGGCCCTATTCTCCGATCAGAACGAAAAGGAATAAAATGATGAATAATGTAACTTATATATTAGATTAGATTATACTTTATTTTTCCCCCCAGAGGAAATTAAAATTTTACAAAAGCTCAAAAAAAAATATTGTAGCAGTAGAGGCTTTTATCAACCTCTTGAACCCTCAGGTACCACGCCAAACACCAGGTAAAAGTCCAAGACTTCTTTATTTTATAATAATAACGTGCACAAAGCACCCTCCACTCCACACTACACATATAATAATCAATAATCACTCTACAGATACCAATCCTCCTCTCCCAGACACTTTGCCACCTTTCCTCCCAGCTCAGCTCAATGTCTGGGCTTTCCCAGCGTCCTTTTATACCCCCTAGCCCGGAAGTGGTTCCTGTCTAACAATCCACAAGTCCGCATTACTTCCAGGTCAGGGTAACAGTCCTTCTCTTCAACCTGGAAGCACGTCATTTCTCCTGTTCATGTGACCAGGACGTACTTCCAGGTTATAGGGCACATAACAGTCCGACAGCCTCCCTACAGCGACTCCTGGTGGTCCCCATGGTATTCAGCAGGGCTGTGCATACAAACTACAAAGTCCATGAGGCCCTGCTGGAATTCAGGGAACTTCCATGCTGTCGGGAGAGCTCTACCTGGCAGCCTGGGGGTGAGGGCCGGAATATTTAGCCGGCCATCCACCACAATATATATACAGTATATATCATCATGCATGTGTGTTTGGGAAGCAGCTGAAGGGCTCTGGTGATGGTAGTTATCCTCTAAACCAGGAACTGGCGCTCTGTTCTAACGCCTTCTCTCTTACTCCCTCTGCAGAACAGAAGATTGACGGCCATCCCACCTCTGAGGTCAATTCCATTGTCCACCCTCCTGGACCCTCCCCTTACTGCCTGGAACCCATATGACTGGAAGTTTGTCCATCTTTGAGTTAGTTCTGTATTGGACTTCCATCTGAAAAGATTTCATTGTTATCTTTGTAAAAATATCATTGTTCTTTTCATTACAGGGTGTAAGCATAAGTTTAATATGTCACTCTGCTCTGTGCAAATATATCTTACAAAACGTGATTTTTACTGACATAGCCAGATTAAGTACATAAGCTGACACACAGAACTGCCTGGCAAGCAATATGACAAAAAGATGGACTAGGAAAAATGGACACCATGTGCAGTCAGCCTGTGGGAAAATGTAAGCATGTACTATGTGTTGACTTAACAGATAAAAAAAAGTTTGAGAGAATGGTTGCCATGTTTGAATTTTCATGCTCATCTGAAGGGGGCCCTGGATGTGAATAAGCAGTATACAGCCTTCGAGCATAGCCAGGCACACCTTTGAAGCCAACGAAAGGATGGAAGACATCACCACCTGACCCTGAGAATGCTTTCCGCATCTTCAATGATGACACCGACAGACTCCACTCCTCTGGCCCCCACTCCAGGACTGGGACTGGAGTGTAAGACGACATTAAACAAAGTTAAATAATTTCTTATACGTCAGGGGGGGTGTCCAACTCCGGTCCTGGTGGGCCACAGTGGCTGCAGGTTTTCATTCTGACCATCTTCTTAACTGTTTTTGCTGCTGATTAACTTGTTTTGCCTTAGTTTTAAATGATGTCACTCAGACACCTTAGTTGTTTCTTTTTCCTTAATGAGCAGCCAAACAATAATGAGATACAAAACAAGCCATCACATGTACAGCTAACCTGAAAATAAAGAAAAGTGAAGGTCTCAGTCATGTTGGACTGCTCAGGACACCAAAACATCTTGACAGTGGTCTTATGAATGAGAGCAGCAACAAGTCATGATATTCAATAATGACTTTAATTAATATCAGGAATTGGCTTCTCATTAAGAAACTGTTTGGAGTGAAATTGGCTGGAGTTTGACATTTCAATTTAGCTGGTCATCTCTTGGCTCTTTTCACATCTTATTCCTGTTTGCCTGCCATTTAATGAAGAAACGCATCAATTCAGAGGCCTGAATCCTTAAAAACAGGGCTTTTAAAATGAAGGTAAAAGGAGTTAATTAGGAGTGAAAACTGCTTGCTGATTAGGAAAAGGGGTTGAATGAAAACCTGCAGCCACTGCAGCCCACCACGACTGGAGTTGGACACCCCTGTCCTATGTGATTTCTTACCGCCGTATCACTAGGGAGGGGTATCATCTTTTATGTTATATCTATATAGATTCAGGTTAAGTAACACGCCGCAATCACAAAAGAACTCATTCCCAGGGAACAAGCGCCCCCTGCAGGATACACAGGGTCATAGATATGCATCAAACCTCTTTAGTGTTCGCTTCTGTTTTATAATATATATATATATATATATATATATATAGAGAGAGAGAGAGAGAGAGATATATATATTGGTTGAAATAGTTTACTGTCAAATAAATGCAAAGAGTACACGACACGTGTTTCGCCCTCATTCTGGGCTCATCAGGTGTACGCACTCCACTGCACTCCCTCTCGGGAATCGAACCTCGGATGTCAGCGCCGGAGGCGATGCCCCTAATGTTGCGCCACGGCGTGTGGTTCGTTTATTTGACAGCATGTAGATCAGGGTAATTATATTTTGTTAACAATTATATGGGGATGACTAGCTGGTGGTCCATCTATTTATGTTAGTTTTTGTTTTTTATTATTTGATTTCTTATAGTAATAAAAAACAAAAACTAACATAAACAGATGGACCACCAGCTAGTAATCCCCATATAATTGTTAACAAAATAACAAAAATGATTTTACCACAAAACAATAAAGTGTTTCTAGATGTGAGTTCAAGGCTAGACTTAGATAAGATGGCAGTGGATATGGCTATAAAGTAGAAAGGCAGGAAGAGGCGGGCCCAGGTGACCAGAAACCAGAAGTGATGTAATAGGCTGTCAGTCTTCTGGTCTGTAGTTAGAGAAAGAGGAGTGCCAATAAAAGACAGCGCCAACGCTTGACTTGGGGTGGAATTACCATTTGACGGGCCCTGAAATTATCTTCCAAGTGTACATGTGCAACAATATATATATATATATATATATATATATATATATATATGTGTGTGTGTGTGTGTGTGTGTTTGTGTAGGGTAAAGTACTGTGATGGCATTAAAATCTACTGTATACTTAAGTTTTCAAGTGATTTACATGTTGTTAGGCATCCCAGAACAGGATTTGATATCTGTCAATGTTTCAGGCTACAGGTTTGTTGAGATGATAAATCAAAAATGAATTATTCCATCCAGACAAAACTTGGCACATTTATTAGCATTGTAAAATGCTAGAAGCCTAATGGATTTCAGCCAAATGACTCCAGTAGATTTTGCTCTAGAGAGATAATAATTTTGTATCATTTGTGCACATTCTTGCCCCAACTGCATCACATATGGGGAAGGAGTGTACAATTACATTTCAATGAGACATGATTCTTCTATTTAATGGCATATAAAATATTAAAATGCAATACGTTATTGTAAAAACTACACTTTTATGTAGGGAATATTAAGTGCTGAACACAGGACCTCTGTTTATATACTGAATTGCTTTAATATCTTGATTTTAAATGACTCCTTCAATCGTCCAACCTTTATATCCAATTCAGCATAGTGGTAAACTGGTTTCTGTCTTTGCAGCACCAAGCATATCCCAAAGCCTGGATGAGAACTGATCCTACCCAAGAATCTCAAAGGATGGACAAGGTAACAGTTCTTTCCATTTTCATGGTCTTAGAAAAGTATAAAGGAGGCCAGAAATGAGGAAGGGTAGTTTGTCTATAGCCTATCTGAGAGTCTGCTTCAGGATTGACCATATTAGAGAGATGACATTCCTTATTAACTATTCATTATTATTAAGCCTTTTAATTTGTGTGGCAGGACATGGCCAGATAAGGATCCTCGTTCAGATTAGTGAAATTTCATTAATAAAGTTCTTACTGTCTTGGTTTTCTGAGCTCCCTTACCAGTCACATGATTTTTAAAGTTGAATGGATACTTTGAGGAAGCAAGTGGTAGTTTTAATTTAAGTCATTGTTTTACCACCAGTAGAAAGTGGCAAAAAAGCTGTTTGGTCTGTGAAAAATAGCTCAGGTAATTCTAAAATGAGAACTCATGAGCAGGGAGAATACCACTTGAACTGAAGGAATCATCCACCACATTCTTCTCATCCTCAAAATACGTTATTTCTGTGGTAATTAAAAAGGCCATCTGTACTTGCTACCCATCTTAGTGTCCTTTTCTGTTTTTTGTGTTTCAATTGATCTTTAGATAATGCCCAACCTGCTTGGTGCCTATGTAGTTAAGGGCCTCCTCTCACATTCCAGAAGTGTAGCCATGACTATGGTAGGATTTCTTAATTGTATCCACCAGGGGGCACTAGCTCCCTTTTCTATACTTCTTTTTTATTCCATTGTCATTCAGTAAATTTTTATCTCAGCCCTCAACAAATAGACAAAATACAACTCTATCAAGCTAAAATGATGAATTACACTTGTTTTTCTTTTAATGTTAATTACACTTTCCATTAAAACCAGCTGAACGAAGGGGGGAAAAAATGTTCAGACCAGTATAATGTAGCAGACACTTCAGGCAGAAAACACAATGCAGCACAATAAAGTAAGATTATTAATACTTATAATTTGGCTGACGGTTTTTGTCCAAGGCAATTTGTAACTTTTACAGTTGTAGTAACTTTCTCAAAATAAATAAGGATAAAACAGAAATCTTAGTGGTTAACAAAAATGGAAATAATGAGGGTATTAGAAATAAACTCAGTCCCTTTGTATTAAAACTCAAGATGGAGCTAAAGAATTTAGGTGCAATCATGTACTCTGTTCTAAACTTCCATCCATCCATTTTCCAACCCGCTGAATCCGAACACAGGGTCACGGGGGTCTGCTGGAGCCAATCCCAGCCAACACAGGGCACAAGGCAGGAACCAATCCCGGGCAGGGTGCCAACCCACTGCAGGTTCTAAACTTTAAATCACAAAATAAACACATTCCTAGGACTTCATTTTTATACTTAAGGAACATTGCAAAAGTTAGACTTCTTATAACACTGCAAGATGCAGAGAAATTAATTTTTTTGTTTTTATTCAGCTAGATTACTATAATGCACTCCTTACAGGACTACCTAAAAAAGACAGTCAGTTGCAATTAGTGCAGAATGCAGCGTCAAGAATCTTAACTAGAAAAAGAAAATCTGAGCACATTTTACCGGTTTTAGCATCATTACACCAATTGACTTTAAAATACTACTAATCTTATATATAAACGTCTACGTGTGGAAGTGTGTGTGTCTGTCTGTCCGGCCTGGAACTGCAAGGCTACAGCATGAAGCTCAAATAGCTGGTAAGGTGGCCCCAAGTTAATAAGTCGGAAGAAGAAAGAAGTGCAAGGCAACAGAATGAAGCTGAAAGAAAGAGACTCCGTCACCAAAAGTGAAACCACTAACGAAAGATAAACTCGCTTAGCCACTAATACACGAGCGAGGCGAGCACATCGACAAAATGAAACCTCCGAGGAGAGAGAAACTCGCTTAGCCACTGATAAACAATGGAGGCAAGCACGTCCATAAAACGAAACCGCCGACTCTGCATTTCAATTTTTTTTCTGATGATTTCAATAGTTTCTATGAGCCTGAGCTTTTTACAGCACATGCTTACACAGCTAGTGGTGTATAAAGCTTTAAATAATATTGGCACTTCCTACATTCTGAAGTGCCTGTCACCCTACACTCCAAGTTATAACATTAGATTCTCTAATGATGGTCTGCATATTATTCCAAGAGCTAAGCTTAAAAGAATTGGTGAGGTGGCCTTTTGCTGTTAACCAAAAATCTGGAATACTTTACCGATAGAGAAACTCCAAGCAAATAAATATTGTGGAATATTTTTAAAAACTGGTAAAAACCCATTTTTTAAATTTGGTTTCTCATAGCTACACTTTAGTTGTACTCTTAATAGAAGATATAAGGCATATAATTATCCTACTCTTCTGAGATTTGCAATCTTCTAATCTTTCTAATCTTTTCTGGTTCTTCTGTGGTGGAATTTTGCACCACCACCACTTGACTGAGGCACTGCACAGACCACTTGTGATGCTGGTATGAAGGTGAGTGCCCTAAGCTGTCCATGAGACTGCATCAAATCCTGTTAGATGAAGCCTGGAAACCATGAGGAATGACTCAAGCACATGTGTGCTTGGTAGAAGGATCTGGTAGGGGTTGGTGTAAGAATGGATGCTGTATAGCGCCTGACCCAACACAGATTGGACAAGGGAGGCATGTGTAAAATAAACAAAAACTATTTTATTTTGTTCCCCTGTGGGAGCACATCTTCTCCGTGTCCCACAGGCAATAGACAGTCCCAAATAAAGCACACCAGTACAGCAAACACTCTTCTACTCCGTGGCACCACCACTCCTCCCAAGCAACCTTGTCCTCCTCCACCCGACTCTGGCCGCTGTGTGATGGTTGCTGGCTCTTTTTATAGTTCACCCGGAACTGCTCCAGGTGCTCGATCACCGAGTTCAGGCTGCACTTCTGGGTGTGATGAATATGCTGCCCACATGGGCTCAGGGGTCCCAAACACAGCACCCCCTGGTGGTACCTTCGGGACCCAACAGGACTGCACCCAATTCCAATTCTCAGGGAGCCCTGTGGGAAATCGAGGCACTGCTCCACCCCACGGGGGCGGCCATCTAGCATCCAGGGGGAGGTATTGCAGCGTCCAGGGCTGCTCCCCCTGAATATAGTGTGCAGACGCGTCCCGGCTGGGCATGGACGCCAGCTGCCTGCCACACTGGGTAGACTTTTGGCCTTGGAACCCCTGCAGATTTTGTTTTTCTATCCAACTTAACTTGATTTTTTTTCTTTTTATTTATTTATTTATAATTAATTAATTATTTTATTTTATTTTGCTTTATCCATCCATCCATCCATTTTCCAACCCGCTGAATCTGAACACAGGGTCACGGGGGTCTGCTGGAGTCAATCCCAGCCAACACAGGGCACAAGGCAGGAGCAAATCCCGGGCAGGGTGCCAACCCACCGCAGGACACACACAAACACACCAAGCACACACTAGGGCCAATTTAGAATCGCCAATCCACCTAACCTGCATGTCTTTGGACTGTGGGAGGAAACCGGAGCGCCCGGAGGAAACCCACGCAGGCACGGGGAGAACATGCAAACTCCACGCAGGGAGGACCCGGGAAGCGAACCCAGGTCCCCAGGTCTCCCAACTGTGAGGCAGCAGTGCTACCCACTGCGCCACCGTGCCACCCTATTTTGCTTTATTTTACATTGTATTCAATTTATTAAAAGCAAGTAACATTCCATACAAGCAAGTCAAACTTGACAAAACTATTTGTTTTTATCTGGCCTCCCGGCCATCTGACCTTCTCACCGGACTCATCTTTAGAGACAGTACAGCATTGCATATAAGGATGCTACTAATTTCAGGTATATATTTATTTTCCATAACATCGTATATATTTATTTTTCATTATTATTACCTAATCTTGTTTTTTTCTTTTCTTGTAACTTTCTCTTTCTTCATCATGTAAAGCACTTTGAGCTACATTCTTTGTATGAAAATGTGCTATAGAAGTAAATGTTGCTGTTCTTGTTGATTTTCAGTTATAGCCTTCATTTGCTTAATCTTAGTGATTCAGAAGCAGTCGCCTAATGTCACATACCCAACTACTCACTTTAACTAGTCCAAGGCTGGCTCTGATAAAATCAAACAGGTTTGTCTTTAGTCATAGAGCAGGCTCTGTGTGCATGAAAGTTGACAACCAATGAACACTCATCTGGAAGTACAATGAATTTAATGAAATGATGATGAATAATGAATGCAGGTGCTTTGGGCCTCACAAATGGGAGAGAAGCTCCTCTTTTTGATTTCTCATGTTTTACATACCACAACAGAATGGAAAAAAGAAAAAAGGACTGAACTCTCTGTAGCTGTTAACTCATTGTACAGCACCAGATGCACCAGGCAGCACGCTATTCGCTGTCAGAAAAATGGGCGTGCACTTCTACGCTAGAAGGTCGGCACACAGTCGGTAAATGTGACATGGGCAGCAGTTTTCAGTAGTGTAAACTGGCATGGTCTGGCGATGAGATCTGCAACTGTGACTGGCAAATCTACCATACGCCATGACTAGAAGATGTGTAATGTGACATCAGCTTTATTGGATGGTTACTGTGCAAATGCGAATGTTGTTATTTACCTATGGAAAGATCCTGTTCAGAATGACCTAGGACAGTTAGAAGTTCAAATCATCTTGTATGTAGGTTGTCACAGAAGGCTGGGGGTCAGACCCAGCCGGGACCCCTGGAAGGATCGGGAGGTGGTTTATACGTCCCCCGGGCCACGAGGGGGCAACTGCCCTGGATGTTGAGGGGACCACGGGGAAGGAGCAAGGAGCCTCAACCCCACTGGGGCCTGTGGCCACCACCAGGGGGCGCTATGAGTACTGTGGAGCCCGGGAGAAAGACACTTCTGCCACACCTGGAAAGATGGAGGAAGGAACTTCCAGGGACGACCGGAGTGCTTCCGGGTGCAAGGGCAGCACTTCTGCCACACCAGGAAGTGCTGCCGGAAGGGTGTCATCAGGCACCTGGAGCACATCTGGGTGGGAATAAAAGGGGCCACCTCACTCCAACCAGGGAGCTAGAGTCAGGAGTGGAAGCAGAATGAAGCTTCCATGATGAGAAGAAAGGCGGCCCACGGACATTTAGAGAAAGGCCTGTGGAGGGTGATTGGTGCTGGGGGCACTGTGTGCTGTGCAGAACTTGTTTAATAAACGTGTGGTTGATAAAGTGCTGGTGTTTTAGCCTGGTGGTGTTCGGACCCGGGTCTCACAAGGTGTATTTTTTATTATACTGTTTGATTGTGCTCTGTTTGTGTTTCGACTTTATTCTTTGTGTTTAAGTTGCTTTCCATTTTTTATATTATATTTAAAATTATTGTATAGCTTATTAGGCTTTAAGTGGAGCTGCACATAATAAGAATAAACTGAAATTGAAACCAAAGTTTTATTTTTCTTACTAGGTGATACATTTGAAATATAATGAGAACCATGCATTAAATGGCTTATGATCAATTTTGAACATGGCAAGTGGGCAAACGTCAAGGAATAAATGAAAAATATACAATTATAGCATATTTATTGCATTCCTGGCAACCCAACTTGGACATTCCATTTTGTTATACAATTTAGTCTATCGTGCAGAAAGCATCAATCAACTGCACCTGAGAAAGTATGTTACTTACCAGGATTGGTTTTGCATGCTGAAAAATGGTGTGGTAAATACAAGACTTTATAAATGTGATTGAGACGAATGTGTTTTCTACAGCGTTGCTTGGTCTAAGTGACTAGTAATCAGTGTCTCTTGAATGCAATCCAAATTCTGATTTTCTGTGGTACTTAAAATTTAGCAGCACTGCTGCCTCCTCTTCCAAACTTCTGGGTACTCTCCATGTGGATATGTATGCTGGTTTTCTACTCAAATCTCAACTGCAGCAATTGGCAACTCTAAGTAACACCTGTGAATGCTAGGGGTCACCCAGACAGACAGACACGCAGGACACAGGTTAAAAGCACCAAGAACAGTGCCCTCCAAGCATCACAGCCACAATAACACAAGTAAATACAATAATAATCACAGATGTCTCTTTCCTCTTCTCCTCCACACCTCCCAGCAAGCGTTGTCTACTACCTCCTGACTCTGGCTCGCCTGCTGGGTGTTCAGCAGTCCTTTATATGGCCCTTGACCCGGAAGTGCTTCTGCTCTTCCGTCCATGTGACTTGCCAGCACTTCCGGGTCAGATGGAGAATTCAACTTTTTGATCAGCCTGGAAGTACTTTGGGGTTTCCGTCCTCGCGATCCGCTAGTACTTTTGGACTATGTGAGAACTTTGTCTCCCACCATCTTCCCACAGCGTCCCCTGGCAGCACCCAGGGTACCCAGCAAGGCTGTGTTGCCGAACTCCATGCCCCATAGTGCCCTGAGGAAATCTGGGGCACCGCTGGAGTCCAGGAAAGCTGCCATCTAGCGTCTTGGGTGTGGCAGCGTCCTAAAAAAACTGCCATCCCCCATCCTTCTATCTCAGGTGCTCCCCAACCGGGTTGAGCTGCTGGCCGTCTCTTACACCACAGTATGAGTTGGGTTTGGTTCCCACCCTGTGCCTGAGGTGGCTGAACTAGGCTCCATTCCCCAACCTGAGCAAAAGTGTTGGCAACGCAGAGCCACTTTACCTTCCATCCATCCATCCATCCATCCATCCATCCATCCATCCATCCATCCATCCTTTTGCTGAACCTGTTTAATCAAAGTTTAGGCTGAATAGCATAATGAACTGGTTAGGGTGCCAGTCAACGGCAAAGTAATTCACACACCACAGTTACTTTGGATTGTTAAATCTTCATTTACAGTATATTATCAATTAAACTTCGAAGACTACAGAGGGATCACAACTCCTCAGCATCCCAGGTTGCCAGGGTGCTGGTGGGATTCCGTCTTGGCTGTCAAACAGCAGACCAGCTCCTTTGTCTGGTGCAGTTTCTGTGTGTTTGTGGCAATGTGACAACCCAGTCTACATGTGTTTTGTAGAACTGGAAAAAGAATATGATCGTGTAGCTCAGCATGTGTCATTGGAGGTGATGTAGGAATATGGGCTAAGAGAGCCGCTCTTTTTAGAACATTAGAACAATCAAGACGAGAACAGGCCATTCAGCTCAACAAAGCTTGACCAGTCCTATCCACTTAATTCTTCAAACAACAACAATAACAACATTTATTTCTATAGCACATTTTCATACAAAAAAGTAGCTCAAAGTGCTTTACATAATGAAGAAGAGAAAAATAAAAGACAAAATAAGAAATTAAAATAAGACATTAGTTAACATAGAAAAAGAGTAAGGTCCGATGGCCAGGGGGGACAGAAAAAACAAAAAAAAACTCCAGACGGCTGAAGAAAAAAATAAAATCTGCAGGGGTTCCAGGCCACGAGACCACCCAGTCCCCTCTGGGCAAAAGTAACATAAAGTCCATAAAGTCCTACTGTCTACCACGCTACTTGGTCACTTATTCCAGTGTCTGTGGTTCTCTGTGTAAAGAAAAATTTCCTGATGTTTGTGCAAAACTTTGTGCAAAATGCCGCACTGCTTCCAGTGATTTTCTCAAGTGACAAAGGAAACTTACAAATAAATTCTTGTCCCTGCTAGACTGGTTTGACTTGGAGCAGCAATTTAATTTTTCTACCCATTTTGGTGGGCAACTGAAAAAGTTTCATTCAGTAAACCACAAAAAAGATTCAAATCAGTTGCACCCAAAGGTAGAAAAGTTGGTTGAGTTGTAATGCATAAAGCAGTGGTTCCCAGTTTCAGCGGAGTGGTGGCTCTGAGGCTAGGGATCTGCACTGGCAATCGGAAGGTGGCCGGTTCGAATTCCGCAAATGCCAATAGGGACTCTGCTCTGTTGGGCCCTTGAGCAAGGCCCTTAACCTGCAATTGCTGAGCGCTTTGAGTAGTGAGAAAAGCACTATATAACTGCAAAGAATTATTATTAGAATTATTATTATTATCTATGCTCCACACTCCTACTTTGTTTTTTGTTTGCACACCCTACAAAAGTAATATCACATTTGTAGATGAAGAAATTTTTGAACCACAAATTAAACCACATACAGTACTACAGCTGAACAAACTGAAACTCAACAAACAAGCTTTAAAATTTTAATTTAAGTTTAAACATAAATTGAGCAAATTATCATAATAAATCTCAATAATGTTGTAAATGTGTCAGTGTGAAGATTAGACATTCGACTGATGATCCAGGGGTTGAGGCATCCAGTGAAGCATCAAGCGCCACTAGGAAATGACACACGATTAACGACTGAGGGTTTTGGGAGATTGGAGACCCCTGTGAAGCAGTGGTGCAAAGCGAAACAATGAAACACTGTTGATGAGCTTTGTCCCCCAATAACGCCTGCACTGCAGTTCAGAAACAGATGTGCCACACGGTTAAAATTGCTGCATTACTGCCAGGCCCACCAGCAGGAGAGATGAGCTGAGAGTAAGCATCAGGCGTTGCATCCAATTCTGTCCCCATTGTTGCCCTCTGGCAAAAATGTCAATCAAACCTCGAAAATCAGTGCCGGTTCACAATAAGTACTTACACAGAAACCAGTACTAAAATTCATACTTCTGTAAGGGCCATTGCTAGGTCCAAATTCCATTCTCTTAAAAAAAAGTTATTGACCTTAATGAATGCCAAGCCAGCAGCTTATCCATCCTTAGTATGTGTTTAGCCCCCCCCCCCCCCCCACTTCACAACGCAACTGGCAGAGACAAGAAGTGGGTAGCATGAAGTGCGCCCCAGGGGGTGGGGGTTATGTGTTGGGCGAGCGAAGTGAGTAGGGGGCACAGCCCCTAGTATATATGGCCACCCTTCCACGTAATGTTTTGCTATATATTGTCTTTGATTCTTGTAAGTCTAAGCATTATCCTCTGATGAAGACCCCTGGCAGGGGTTGAAAGCTCAGGAATAAAAACTACTTTATGATACGTGATTAATTTTTTCTCCCTTTGTGGATCTCCAGCTGCAAATATGCAAACCGTATCACAGACCTTCTCTTCCATATATATATATATATATATATATATATATATATATATATATATATATATATATATATATATATATATATATATATATATATATATATATATATATATATATAAATATTTGTATGTTATATTACATATAATTATGTTATTTTGTTATTTGTTCATTTTTTTTGCTGTATTTATATTTTTATTTCACTTGATTGTCTCTTATTCTAATATGTAAAGCTTTGTGTTTCCAGTATTTCATCTCTTTTAGTGTCTAGTGTCTAGTGCTAATAATACTTTGCATCCAATGTTGTGCATTTGGTATTTTTTCTGCTTTTTCCTGTTGTTCATATTTAAACTTTCTTAAAACACTTTCAGCACAGGAAAAGTGCTATACAAATAAAATGTATTATTATTATTACTATTATTATTATTATTATTATGTGGCCATAGCTTTATCCAATGACAGCTCTGTTTTCAAAGAAGAACTGCACAAATTCTAAAAGGAACTAAACAAATGATTAGTGTTATTAGTCTAATTCTTCACTTTTTGCAGTATGACGGAGTGCAACACTTAAAACGAGGTAGGGATCAACCCTCTCAGAAAGCTGTTAACTGATTTATGGAGTGCTATGAAAAGCACCGCGTTCAATAAAAACTGACTGATTGAATTATTAAACCCTAGATGACCATAAAGTTACATGTGTGGCTCAGTAGCTTAAAGAGCTTCTGTAGCTATAAAATGATGGATTGAAGTGTCATTCTTCTGAGTAAATCTTGTAATCTGCCTGCACTTTCCTTGTTTCTTAAATGTAAACAGTATCTCTCTCTCTCTCAGTTGTGATGGATATACTGTATTAACGGTTTAAAGAAGGCATTGCAATGTAATATAAAAAACAAAATGATAATGAACAGGTAGATATGTGGGGACAATGTGGTTCTGTAAATATAAGATCAAGTTGTGTCACTCTGATGATTCTGTACTTATGGGATGTATTGATAATGGGGGTGAGACCAGGGCTGTGGAGTAGAACTGAAAGCAATTTTTAGGTTACTGATGTCAAAATTTTAAAAAATAACACATTTATTACATTAACATTTATTTATTTTACCAACACCTTTATCCAAATTGACTTACAACATTTGAGATACAACTGGATAAATTTCTTTTTTCAATTGGAGCACAGGTGGGTGAAGTGACTTGCTTAGGGTCACATAGTGCCAGTGGTAGGATTTGAACCCACAAGCTCAGGGATTGAGGTCCAAAGCCTTAACCACTGCACCACATATAAAATATAAAGTGTTAAAATTTCTAATTTAACATATGCTTATTAAATTAAGCTATTTTTTCTTACATTGTTTTGATAAAATATAGACTTTTTTTAATTTTGCAAGTTTTGTCTTTTGTTTATAGTTACTGAATGTTTGCAGCTTCTTTAAAAAATAATATAAAAAAGCCACAACAGCATCACTACAGCCTTTAAGCCCAAACTTTACCAAGTTAGGGTGCTAAAAAGTAGCCTGATGACTCAAGTCGACAGTGACAAAATGCCTTGTATCAATCAACATAGTAAATATATGAGTCTAATAACAAATAGAGGAATGGAGTCAGAGATATCATAAATTGAAGAATCAGAGTCGGAGTCAAAGGTTTTGGGTACCAAATCCACAGCCCTGGGTGAGACAGATTATAAGAGTCAGATGGAGAACTTTGAGAATTTTATATAATTCAATATCAACAAGACCAAGGAACCAGTTAGTGACTAACGCCATACCAAAGAGCGTCTATAGTATGTCTAGTCACTATTCAGGGAGTGGAGACAAATAAAGCTTGCTCTATCTATCTATCTATCTATCTATCTATCTATCTATCTATCTATCTATCTATCTATCTATCTATCTATCTATCTATCTATCTATCTATCTATCTATCTATCTATCTATCTATCTATCTATCTATCTATTATATAGTGCCTTACATAACTATCTATCTATCTTTAATATAGTGTCTTTCATATCTGTCTATCTGTCTATCTATCTATCTATCTATCTATCTATCTATCTATCTATCTATCTATCTATCTATCTATCTATCTATCTATCTATCTATTATATAGTGTCTATCAATCTATCTATCTATCATATAGTGCCTTACATATCTATCTATCTATCTATCTATCTATCTATCATATAGTGCCTTACATATCTATCTATCTATCTATCATATAGTGCCTTACATATCTATCTATCTATTATATAGTGCCTTACATAACTATCTATCTATCTTTAATATAGTGTCTTTCATATCTGTCTATCAATCTATCTATCTATTATATAGTGTCTATCAATCTATCTATCTATCATATAGTGCCTTACATATCTATCTATCTATCTATCTATCTATCTATCTATCTATCTATCTATCTATCTATCTATCTATCTATCTATCTATCTATCTATCTATCTATCTATCTATCATATAGTGCCTTACATATCTATCTATCTATCTATCTATCATATAGTGCCTTACATACTGTATCTATCTATCTATCTATCTATCATATAGTGCCTTACATATCTATCTATCTATCTATCTATCTATCTATCTATCTATCTATCTATCTATCTATCTATCTATCTATCATATAGTGCCTTACATATCTATCTATCTATCTATCTATCTATCTATCTATCTATCTATCTATCTATCTATCTATCTATCTATCTATCTATCTATCTATCATATAGTGCCTTACATATCTATCTATCTATCTATCTATCATATAGTGCCTTACATATCTATCTATCTATCTATCTATCTATCTATCTATCTATCTATCTATCTATCTATCTATCTATCTATCTATCTATCTATCTATCTATCTATCTATCTATCTATCTATCTATCTATCTATCTATCATATAGTGCCTTACATAACTATCTATCTATCTTTAATATAGTATCTTTCATATCTATCTATCTATTATATAGTGCTTTTTCTTCTATCTATCTATCTATCTATCTATCTATCTATCTATCTATCTATCTATCTATCTATCTATCTATCTATCTATCTATCTATCTATCTATCTATCTATCTATCTATCTATCTATCTATCTATCTATCTATCTATACATACTCTGGATTCTCCTCACATATCAAGGGCATCCATTTTAGGTTATTTGACCTAATGTGAGTGTGAGTGCATGAGTAGATGTACCCTACAATAGACAGGCATTTTCTTCTGAGTTGACCCCTGCTTTGTGCACATTGCTGGGTTAGATTCCTACAAACGATGAACACGGAATTAGAATGAGCAGGTTCAGAAAATAGGAGAATTGTTTTAACTATGTAATCACTCTACTCAACTTATTTTTTTATTTAGCACACATTCCCAATCTCTTACCCATCACTTTACGCTAAAACGTTACATTCCTTACATGGCTTAATTCAATTCTGGTTCATGGTTGGCAAGAAACACTGACACTGGGACAATTTAGAATTGCCAATCAGCCTAAATAACCATCCAGGGAAAACTGGATTACATGGAGAAAAAGCCATGAAGACAGGGAGCAGGTATGAGACTTAAAACCAAAATGACATGGCAATAGAAATATTTTTCTGACATAGCAAAAGTGAGGTGACATAATGTGATTAGGGTGTTAGACCTTTTAAAAGTTAATACTGTTTTCTATACCAGGTCTTGTTATCAACAGTTATTTGACTTAATTATGTCTACATCATAGGAATACATGGTGGTGCCATGGTAGTGCCACTGACTCACAGTAAGCAGACCAGCTTTCACATCCCAGGTCTTCTCATGTCTGCATGGGTTTCCTCCAGGTCCGCTGGTTTCCTAGCACAATCCAAACATGTGCAGGTTAGGTGGACTGATGATGCTAAATTGGCCGTGTGGTGTGTGTGTTTGTGTTCACCCTGCAGTGGGCTGGCACCCTTACATTTTGCCTGAAGATGGGGCCTGAGTTGCCTTAAAAGCTCTCATATTGTAATCTTTCTAGTTAGTCAATAAAAGGGGTCATTTTGTTTAACTTCTCTCTAAGTTACAAATAAAGATACAAAATATTTATCAACTTATATACAAAAATTTATACCAAAACAATGTTGAAAACAAGACCCTGTGTAACAAACAGCATTAACTTTTGAATGGCAGGAAACAATCCATGTAACCTCAAATCAGTTTGGTCATAGGGGGGTCGTTTTCTGACTCTGTACCACGGAGTGCAAGGCAGGACGCAACCTTGGACAGGGCATCCATCTATCACAGGGCTACACCTATACACTACATCTCTCTCTATATATAAAAGCCAACGTCTGTTTGTCTGCTTTTCCCGCGAGAACTACTTAACGGATTTAGATTGGGTTTTTTTTCTATAATTTGCTTAAACATTCCGGTTGATTTTACGACAATGACCTAAGCACAAAGCAAAGGCAACACAGGAGTGGCTTAGGGATGACTTTGGGGATGTTTTGAGTGGCCCATCCAAAGCACAGACTTGAACCCAAATGAACATCTCTGGAGCAACTTGAAAATCGCTGTCGATTGATGGTCTCCATCTAACCTGACGGAGATTGACAGGATGTGCAGAGAAGAATGGCAGAAAACCCCCAAATTCAGGTGTGCAAAGCTTGTCATGTCATGCCCAAGAAGATTTCAGGTTGGAATCGCAAACAAAGGTGCTTCAATTACGTTCTAAGCAAAGTGTCTGAATACTTTTGTCAATGTGACATCTCAGTTTTTTGTTTTTAATAAATTTGCAAAAGTTTCTAAATTCCTGCTTTTGCTTTATCATTCTGGAGTACTGAGGGTTGTCTGATGAGAGAAAACTGAATTTAAATAATTTTTGCTCATACATACTATATGTACACAGTGTACTGTACATGTATATCTACGTATATATATATATATATATATATATATATATATATATATATATATATATATATATATATATATACACTGTATACTAGCTATCCCCCATGGCTCCGCCCACATAGTAGTGAAACAGGACAGTGAGGAGGGCCCCACCCAGATCTCTACTCCTGACGTCACTCTTCCCCCTCACCTCAGCCCGCAGCATCTGTCTCAGATTAGCACGAATATATCGCTCCCGCAAGTGAACTATGATTATAAGTGCAATGAGAGAAGTCGCAAAATCAACCGGAATGTTCAAGCAAATTAGAGAAAAAAAAGGATCTAAATCCACATCGTTCGCTAACTAAGCGGAGTTAAAGTTACGCTCCGAGGCAGACGCATGAGTAAGGAGAGCCACAAACCCCCCCCCCCCAGCCCTATGAGTCTCTCTCGGATTAGCGCTAATAACTCAGTACCGCAAGGGAACTTTGATACTTAGCGCAATGAGAAAGTCACAAAATCAACGGAATGTTCAAGCAAGTTATAGAAAATAACCCGATCTAAATCCACTAAGTAGTTCTCTCGTGAAAACCTGACAGACATACAAACGGGTCTAAAAAACTATAATAAATTTCGCAAATGGATCACGGAATTTTTAAAACCATTTCTTAGTGCGCACCTATAGGCCAATAGTAACCTACATTTCAAATTCCAAGTTCTCATGTTTCAGGAGATTTCATGATGAGTGAGTCAGTGATATTTGGCTTTTATATACAGTGCATCCGGAAAGTATTCACAGCGCAACACTTTTTCCACATTTTGTTACAGCCTTATTCCAAAATGGATTAAATTCATTTTTTTCCTCAGAATTCTACACACAACACCCCATAATGACAACGTGAAAAAAGTTTACTTGAGGTTTTTACAAATTTATTAAAAATAAAAAAATTGAGAAAGCACATGTACATAAGTATTCACAGCCTTTGCCATGAAGCTCAAAATTGAGCTCAGGTGCATCCTGTTTCCGCTGATCATCCTTGAGATGTTTCTGCAGCTTAATTGGAGTCCACCTGTGGCAAATTCAGTTGACTGGACATGATTTGGAAAGGCACACACCTGTCTATATAAGGTCCCACAGTTGACAGTTCATGTCAGAGCACAAACCAAGCATGAAGTCAAAGGAATTGTCTGTAGACCTCCGAGACAGGATTGTCTCGAGGCACAAATCTGGGGAAGGTTACAGAAAAATTTCTGCTGCTTTGAAGGTCCCAATGAGCCCATTGGCCTCCATCATCCGTAAGTGGAAGAAGTTCGAAACCACCAGGACTCTTCCTAGAGCTGGACAGCCATCTAACCTGAGCGATCGGGGGAGAAGGGCCTTAGTCAGGGAGGTGACCAAGAACCCGATGGTCACTCTGTCAGAGCTCCAGAGGTCCTCTGTGGAGAGAGGAGAACCTCCCAGAAGGACAACCATCTCTGCAGCAATTCACCAATCAGGCCTGTATGGTAGAGTGGCCAGACTGAAGCCACTCCTTAGTAAAAGGCACATGGCAGCCTGCCTGGAGTTTGCCAAAAGGCACCTGAAGGACTCTCAGACCATGAGAAAAAAAATTCTCTGGTCTGATGAAACAAAGATTGAACTCTTTGGTGTGAATGCCAGGCGTCACGTTTGGAGGAAACCAGGCACTGCTCATCACCAGGCCAAAACCATCCCTACAGTGAAGCATGGTGGTGGCAGCATCATTCTGTGGGGATGTTTTTCAGCAGCAGGGACTGGGCGACTAGTCAGGATAAAGGGAAAGATGACTGCAGCAATGTACAGAGACATACTGGATGAAAACCTGCTCCAGAGCGCTCTTGACCTCAGACATCTTTCAGCAGGACAACGACCCTAAGCACACAGCCAAGATATCAAAGGAGTGGCTTCAGGACAACTCTGTGAATGTCCTTGAGTGGCCCAGCCAGAGCCCAGACTTGAATCCGATTGAACATCTCTGGAGAGATCTTAAAATGGCTGTGCACCGACGCTTCCCATCCAACCTGATGGAGCTTGAGAGGTGCTGCAAAGAGGAATGGGCGAAACTGGCCAAGGATAGGTGTGCCAAGCTTGTGGCATCATATTCAACAAGACTTGAGGCTGTAATTGCTGCCCAAGGTGCATCGACAAAGTATTGAGCAAAGGCTGTGAATACTTATGTACATGGGATTTCTCTGTTTTTTTATTTTTAATAAATTTGCAAAAATCTCAAGGAAACTTTTTTCATGTTGTCATTATGGGGTGTTGTGTGTAGAATTCTGAGGAAAAAAATTAATTTAATCCATTTTGGAATAAGGCTGTAACATAACAAAATGTGGAAAAAGTGATGCGCTGTGAATACTTTCCGGATGCACTGTATATATATATATATTGTATATAAAATCCAACATCTGTCTGTCTTTATGTCTGTCTGCTTTTCACGAGAGAACTACATAACAGATTTAGATCGGGTGTTTTTCAATAATTTGCTTGAACATTCTGATTGATTTTGGGACTTCTCTAAGTGTCATAGTTCACTTGCGGTACCGATTTATTTGTGCAAATCCAGAAGAGAGACTGAGGGCCGAGGGGATGGGGTGGTGCCCTTCTTACTCACATGCCAGCCTCTACCTCTTGCCACGTGTTGGAGCGTACCTTGCCTCCTCGTAGCTAGCGATGCCTGTTTGTTCAGCAGACATTATCATCTACAGATTGTGAAGAAGTAATGTCTGATGTTTTTGAGAGAGACATCAGAGCTACATGTGTTTTAGAGGGTAGCTGCTGATTGGCAGAGATATCACGGCCTTGTACTTTTCTCCCCATACGGAGGATGTTCTCCTGTCAGAGCTGAACACGATCAGATACAGTGCCAACGTTTGATGCTGGAGTGTTCCTACCTTCCGTGTGGCCAGAATTATATATATATTTTTTAATTGATTTTTAAAGTTTGTCCTGTTTCACTACTATGTGGGCAAAGCTAGTAAGATATATATTGTACAAATATAATCAGAGCTATATAAATTCTCAGATCTGAGACATCAAAACATGGCAGAGTCAAGTGTTAGTCATGTTAATACAGTTTAGAAAATATTGGAATGTTTTTTGTTGCTCCATCTTTTATAACGACATGCTGCCGGGTTTAGAGGTCTAGACAATGGCAGAAAGTGCAGGCTCAGTTTAACGTTTACCTACCATTGTGTAGAATGTAACCTCCATTTAGACTTTAATCTGCTGATAAGGCTGATGTCTGTAATGTGAGCTTTGCTTTGAGTGAGATGGAAAATAAGCTGACAGCAGACCGATATTGCATTTGCTCTGTCTGACCTTCTTGTTTTGCTTCTATAATATACTTCTCATTAGTTTTCCGTTATCTGCTTTCTTCTTTATTCCTACGGAGAACAGTTTTAAGGATTACGTTGTCTAAAACAAAAACAGTCACCTCCTTTCACCCCTGCTTGGCTATTTCCATTAAGTAGGGAGATTAAGAGGCAAAGTTAATAGTTTTATAACACTCAAATGACCCAAAAGGACAGGAAGCTGGCGAGAAGAAGAGGAAAATAGTTGGGCTTAACTGTATTTTGCTGCGTTCAGCTTGGCAGCATCTGCTGGGTGAAAAGAATCCTGCCAGAAAAGACAGCGTTGTTTTATGTGTCAGCTCAAAGTGGGTGCCCTGTCAACCTCTTCGTGGCAATGCCAAAACTAAGAGTGCAGACGTGTTAAGATTATGGATGCACTGATGACTGTTGAGATGGATTGCACCATAATCTTTCATTATGACATTTAACAGGATTAAGTAATTAATCTGAATCCCTCCTTTCAAGGACAGGAGTGGAGTTACCTATGACTTAACTTGTACTGTGACTCACACTCTCATTTGAAACTCTTATTTGCAACGTACAAAGGACATTCATCAGACACCACCTTGTGGAGGGACACTACAAGCACACATGAGACACAGTGCCATCTTTCAGGGAGTAAATCCTGCATTATCTTGAGAGTACATTTTTTTAATTCCTAATTTTCTGTGATAAATTATGTTACATACATCTGAAACCATGGTACCGGATTTAAACAAGTGGAACAGCAGACTGAGCCTCACTGTGTCTCATTTGGCAGGATTATGTACCACACCCTGCTACTTCATATTTTTCACATAGGCAGTGATATGACATTACTGTAACAAAAGACAGTTATTAAAATTAACAGCAGTTCATCTTCCTCTTCATACTGCCCCACATCTGTGTTGGGTTGATGTGGTTGATCAACCTTCTCCATACAGTTGGGTTCTTCACCTCCTCACCAATCAGCCTCTTTTCCTTCAGATCTTCTTCTGTTTTATCCATCCACCTCTGCTTTGGCCCCCCTCTCTTTCTCTTCCCCTGCAATTCCATTCCCATCACTCTTTTGCCCACATATTCCTTGCCTCTCCTGATCACATGTCCATACCACTTCAAGGCGGAGTGGTGGCTCTGAGGCTAAGGATCTGTGCTGGTATCCCGAAGGTTGCCGGTTCGAATCCCCGTCACTGCCAAAAAGGCCACTGCTCTTCTGGGCCCTTGAGCAAAGCCCTTAACCTGTAATTGCTCCAGTGGCGCTGTACAATGGCTGACCCTGCACTCTGACCCCAAGGGGTATGCGAAAACTACCAAAATTCCTAATACAAGAAATTGTATAAGGTGAAATAAAGAACAAAAAAAACCCACTTTCCTGTAGTTCTCTCCCACTGTTCCATTGTTGAAACTCTGATTGTTTCATTTCCTATTCTGTTCTTTTTCACCGGGTCAAGAAACATTCTCCCCAAGATCTTGGCACATATACAGCAATATTAGGGGACTTGGGTATTTTCTTGTCTCCATCCCCTGAATTATCCTTTACTTGAAGCATTCTTTTGTCTTTGTTGTCTAAGTTAGGCCACCATACTGACTCACAACAAGATGTCCCTTCCACATCAAGGTGCATTTAGACTTCAATCATCTGAAACACCCGACAGTTGACATCCACTGAAGGAATTCTGTGGCTTTTAAAATTAACTGGCTAAACCAGTGATGATTTACGAATGTGTGCCATATTAAATAAAAGGAGGAAAAACTAAACAAATCAAAAGAGTCTTTGTCTGTTGATCAGTGTCACCACAAACCAAATTAAATCTACTGTGATCCAATGTAAAATACTTTTTATAGGCAATAAATGCGAACAATTTCAATATGGATATCCTGGTGTTGTAATTTGTCTTGTATAAAGATATCAGACAATGATACAACATATCTAACTCTCTCATATGGTGCTTTCACATCTATCTATCTATCTATTTTATAGTGCCTTTCATATCTGTCTATCACATAGATAGATAGATAGATAGATAGATAGATAGATAGATAGATAGATAGATAGATAGATAGATAGATAGATAGATAGATAGATAGATAGATAGATAGATAGATAGATAGATAGAAATGACAGGCACTATCTATCTATCTATCTATCTATCTATCTATCTATCTATCTATCTATCTATCTATCTATCTATCTATCTATCTATCTATCTATCTATCTATCTATCTATCTATCTATCTATCTATCTATCTGTCTATCTATCTATCTATCTATCTATCTATCTATCTATCTATCTATCTATCTATCTATCTATCTATCTATCTATCTATCTATCTGTCTGTCCGTCTGTCCGTCTGTCTGTCTTAGAGTGTCTTTCCCATTTATCCCATTCCCATTGTTATATAGTGTCTTTCCTATCTATCTGTCATGGTCTGCGTAGCATTCTGTATATGTCGCATGTGCAGGAGTCTTTTACCCATAAAGTTCACTTTACAAGAAATCTCTGAATTGTAAAGGTTCTGCTTTTAATTAACCTTTCGGATAACATTTATCCAGTATGCATGACCTTCACATTCACATATTAGGTAATGCTTTTGCATTCTACTAATAAGGTTATATGAAAAAAAAATCAATGACATTACAAGCCTTTGAATGCATTTCTATTACATTTTCCATTACATGTTTTTTTTTTTCAAAAGATACCTAGAAATCAAAGTTGATGTTACAGCTTTCAAGCTTATTTGGAAAATAAGGAAATGGGTTTTTAATGTTTTCTTTGAAATTGTCTAGACTGAATACGTAAGACTTGTGGCTCCTGGAGAGCAGGTGACTCAAAGATGCAGTTGCTCAGAATGGAGACATTCTATGACACAATGGATTCTACTTTCACAAATTGATTTTAACATAAATAAAAAAATTAAATGTCTAAACTTAAAGTTTAATTAACATGAAAAGAAGCCCTACAGGAATGTACAAATGTTTGCACTGATGCGTCTCAGCTCCATAATACTGGGCTGAAATTAATGGCTCAATCAGGCCGTGCCACCCCACCATGACTTGTCAATTGGCCTGGCAGGGGTGAGTGTAGGATTGCACATAATGATGCTCTGCTACTGCACAGTCCAGCTACAGAGAAAGACTTCAGACCCCTGTGACTTTGATTTTGATTCTTCAAGAAAATTAACGTCTAGTTGAATGAGTTTAGGTCTGTGCATGTGTGAGTCCTGAGATGGATTGGAACCTCATCCAGTGACGCTTTCTGCCTTTTACAGCATATGGTATATAATGCTGCTGGGATCAGTGCCAGTGCTAGGTTATTGTACACCTTAGGCTAAGTTTATTACTGTGCCAACTGACTGTTCGGTAGATAACCCGTGCTGCTTGGTCCCCCCACATGATCTGTGCCCTAGGTGAATGCCTAATTCACCTTAATAGTGGTGCCCTGGCTGGGATAGATTCTGGTTCTCTGTGATACTTACAGTCATATGAAAAACTTTGGGAACCCCTCTCAGCCTGCATAATAATTGACTCTACATTCAACAAAAAAGATAACAGTGGTATGTCTTTCATTTCCTAGGAACATCTGAGTACTGCGGTGTTTTTCCGAACAAAGATTTTTAGTGAAGCAGTATTTAGTTGTATGAAATTAAATCAAATGTGAAAAACTGACTGTGCAAAAAATGTGTGTCCCCTTGTAATTTTGCTGATTTGAATGCCTGTCACTGCTCAATGCTGATTACTTACAACACCAAATTGGTTGGATGAGCTCATTAAGCCTTGAACTTCATAGACAGGCGTGTCCAATCATGAGAAAAGGGATTTAAGGTGGTCAATTGCAAGTTGTGCTTCCTTTTGCAAGTTGTGTTTCCTTTTGACTCTTCTCTGAAGAGTGACAGCATGGGATCCTCAAAGCAACTCTCAAAAGATCTGAAAACAAAGATTGTTCAGTCTCATGGTTTAGGGGAAGGCTACAAAAAGCTATCTCAGAGGTTTAAACTGTCAGTTTCAACTGTAAGGAATGGAATCCGGAAATGGAAGGCCACAGGCACAGTTGCTGTTAAATCCAGCAGGTCTGGCAGGCCAAGAAAGATACAGGAGTGGCATATGCGCAGGATTGTAAGAATGGTTACAGACAACTCACAGATCACCTCCAAAGACCTGCAAGAAAATCTTGCTGCAGGTGGTGTATCTTTACATTGTTCTACAATTCAGCGCAGTTTGCACAAAGAATATCTGTATGGCAGGGTGATGAGAAAGAAGCCCTTTCTGCACTCACACCACAGACAGAGTAGCTTGTTGTATGCAAATGCTCATTTAGACAAGCCAGATTCATTTTGGAACAACATGCTTTGGACTGATGAGACAAAAATTGAGTTATTTGGTCATAATAAAAGGTGCTATGCATGGTAGAAGAAGAACACCACATTCCAAGAAAAACACCTGCTACCTACTGTCAAATTTGGTGGTGGTTCCATCATGCTGTGGGGCTGTGTGGCTGGTTCAGAGACTGGGGTCCTTGTTAAAGTCGAGGGTCTGATGAATTCAACCCAATATCAACAAATTCTTCAGGATAATGTTCAAGCATCAGTCACAAAGTTGAACTTACGCAGGGGTTGGATATTCCAACAAGACAATGACCCAAAACACAGATCGAAATCTACAAAGACATTCATGCAGAGGCAGAAGTACAATGTTCTGGAATGGCCGTCACAGTCTCCTGACTTGAAAATCATCGAAAATCTATGGGATGATTTGAAGCAGACTGTCCATGCTCAATAGCCATCAAATTGAACTGAACTGGAGAGATTTTGTATGAAGAATGGTCAGAAATACCTCCATCCAGAATCCAGACACTAATCAAAGGCTATAGGAGGACAGCGTCTAGAGGCTGTTAGATTTGCAAAAGGAGTCTCAACTAAGTATTGATGTCATATCTCTGTTGGGGTGCCCAAATTTATGCGCCTGTCTAATTTTGTTAGGATGCATATTACATATTTTCTGGTAATCAAATAAACTTAATGTCACTGCTGAAATACTACTGTTTCCATAAGGCATGTCATATATTAAAAGGAAGTTGCTACTTTGAAAGCTCAGCCAATGATAAATAAAAATCCAAAGAATTAAGAGGGGTTCCCAAACCTTTTCATATGACTGTAAATGAGATAAAGTTAATGGATTATCCTTATTGTTTTATAAGACTCTTCACCAAGGGCAGAATTAAAGAGTTCACACAGATTTAAAAATTAACAAAAATAATGCATAGATGAAGCCATTAATGAAAAACTGAAATATTAAGTAAAAGAGGGTTAAATTTGAATCACATATCTGAGCATCATTAATTGTTAAATTAAAGCTGGCTACATAGAGATGACTGGAAGAAGACCACGTTAGTCTTCTAAGGTGCCAGATCACCATATACATGTGGAATTTAGACATGCATATCAGAGAACTAAGTTTAAAATGTGAAATTTACTAATTGTTCCACCATATTCTAGGCAGCATTTGACACAAAGAAGAAACCAACCATGGACAGTGTAGCTAGTTCATCACACATTCACACAGAGCCATTTTACAACTGCCAATTCACTCACAGTGCTGAAACGTTTCCACATTTTATTGCTATACATGGTTGAATCTCATTTTGCTTAATTTTTACATTGATTGACAGAAAAAAAACTCTTTAATGTCAAAATGAAAATTGCTGCAATGTATTCTAAACTAACAAATAAAAAAGAAAATTGACTGGATAAGTTTTCACCCTCTTCTAGTCAGTATTTAGTAGACACACCTTTGAGTTGAGAATTTATTGTCATATTGACAGTAAAAATTCAGTAACACTATACAATACAGATCTGTTCTGGCCATCAGTATACACAAATTAAACACAAGACAATACAAGTAGAAAAAGTGCTGGGAAGGATTAGTGAAGAAAGGGACATGTTTGAAACAGTCAGAGGAAAGCAACAAAGCCAGATTGGACATGCACTAGGAGGAGATGGATTGTTGAAAATACTTCAGGACGGTAAACTGGAGGGAAAGAAATCTAAGACAGGACAAAATGGCAAATCATACCAAGAAATGAAAAGAAGTGCAGATGATAGACTACAGTGGAATTACTGGGTGATTGAAAGACCTAAAGAAGAATACTTAGTGTTATGTTTACCTCCAGAAAAAGTCAAAAATGTAATTTTTTTTTTCAATACAAATAATTTGGACGTGAGCATCAGTAGGCTTTGCGCCCTAGGAACCTGAACTATCTATATATATAATTCACTAAGCCGGAAGACAAGTAGCCAGCCATGGAAAGCACGCTAGATGGGGCGTGGATTCACTAAGCCGCCTATGGCGCACGCAGGAAGGAACCACGCCCACCAACTCTAAGACCATTGGATTACGACGACAACTTGCAGAGCCACGCCCACCAACTCGGACACGTCGACTGGGAAAAAACGGCGTCATTTATCTTCGTCTAGGCTACAGTACACATGCACCTCTGAGCCACGTTGACTTTTCGCTTACGATGCACGACCGTGTGCACCATAGCAAACTGTTTTACACGCTACATGCAGCAATTTGTTTCCGCGAGAAACATGCGTCTTCTTAGATGCTCCTGCAGGAACACGGAAAACGTTTCCCACCCACCAAAGCAGAACCATGTAAAAAGAGGCATGTTTGTCGTGGATGTGAATTGCTGAATGCAGCGTCTAAAACAGTTAATAGGCTGCAACAAAATTATGCAAGTACGGGCGCATTTTTTCATACAAGCTGTGTGTGTGTGTGGGTGGGTTGGTGTTAGTTAGTTAATTAGTTCCTCGAAGGATTTCAACATTTAATATGCACAAGCGGTAACACTACAAAATCAGCCCAAACCAGAAAAGACGGCTGGCAAAAAGTGGCCGACAAATTAAACGTGTGTGCATTGTACTTACTGAAACCACCGTTATGGATTTTGCAAATGTTCACTTTTTTCATTCAAAGCGCTATCCACACAGGGAGGAACCAGGAAGCGAACCCAAAATCTTCCACAGTCTCCTTACTGTTAACCAGCAACACTACCACTGCACTACAAGGCAGAAAATGCAGTTAAAGAATGCCCCGGGTTCAATTTTATTTTCACTTCTGTTTGGACAACTGTGTCGTTCAGAAAGTGTTCACCCATCAATACATAATTATGCGGCGTATGATACGCCGCGGGTTGGCTAGTTCTATAATATTTCAGTAATTATTTACCATGCTGATCTTTCTTTCCTTTCTTGCCTTTATGTTTTCTTTCTTCTTTTCTTTCCTTCTTAGACTTTTCCTTTTCTTCTGAAGCAGCTACATCATCTTTAAGCAAAGTTTCACTTTCACTTTGATCCTTCTGATGGAGACTTCCTTGAGGTTGAGATGGATGGATCCCACATGCTGTTTGCTACACTAAAATATTTCCCCCACCTGGTCGTAAAAAGCTGTATTGTGAATCTTTAAACTGTTCTTCATCCAGTTCTGAAACTTTTCTTGGAACATTGTCATAGGAACTAATTCATTTGAGTATTTCAGCAACTTTTGGGTTAACACCAGGCCTATTCATAGCTTCATGCATTTTCTGAATCCACTGTAGCCCTTGTCACCATATTTCTCACTCTCACTTATGTATTTAAGATGATTTATATAATTATTACCCCAAAATTCCTTGCCACAGTCAACACATGATGACAGGCGGAGTGGTGGCTCTGAGGCTAGGGATCTACACTGGCAATCGGAAGGTTGCCAGTTCGAATCCCGTAAATGCCAAAAGGGATTCTGCTCTGTTGAGCCCTTGAGCAAGGCCCTTAACCTGCAATTGCTGAGGGCTTTGAGTAGTAAGAAAAGTGCTATATAAATGCAAAGAATTATTATTATTATTCACAGTTCCTGCAGATGTTCAGATGCTTTTCAACTTGTGCTTTCTTTCATGATTCTCCACACGCATTACAGGTGAAGAAAACCATTTTATAAACAATGCTGTTTAATTTTAAAACTGCGTGAAGATAAAATTTAACTTGCAAAAGCCTTTCAATGCTTGGCACCAAGCAGGTCCATTCACACATGTTATTCCCTAGGAAGCAAGTTACCTGAACTATTCAATAACATTTCAGTAATTATTTACGGCTCTGATGCTGATCTTTCTGATCATAAAATAGGTCATTACGATAGTAAATGACAAAAAGAATTCATAATTAATTGCAGAATTACAGCATTAGTGTGTTCCTCTACAGTGCCTCATTTTCTTACACAATTTGGCTAAAAAGCTAATCAGCACATCGTCATCTCATAACAGTAAGTTTCGAGTTTGGTATTTTTCTGTCCAGCCGTTTTAGTGCTAGACTGTCCTCAAGAAACTGTGACACACACCCATCATCGAGATATCAATGTTTTCAATATTGGGGGACCCTAAAATGTTGAGATCCATCGAAAAACGGAGATGGAAATTTTTCATGACTCTAAAGCTTTCGCTTTCCCCATATAGACGACAGGTTATGGTGGGGGAGGGCACAAAGCAAAAATGTCATTATATGTAACAGAAACATGTAAATATGTAAAGCTGATGGAGTAAAGCTCAGCACGGTGCCCTGAAAATGTAGTTGGACTAGCAACAGGGGCCTATGCTGAATTAAGGGTTGTCTGTGCCTGTTGGTGGACGTCTCCTCATGCTAAGGACTCCGAAAAGGGTAAGTACCAAGGCTTGAGGTTGTAAAACAGAATATGTTCTCCCTTGATTTTTAACCTTGTTTTCTTGGAATATATTTATTTGAAACCCATGCAGACACGGGGAGAACATGCAAACTCCAGGTAGGGAGGACCTAGGAAGCGAACCCATGTCTCCTTACTGTGAGGCAGCAGCACTACTCCTGTGCCACCATGCCGCCCGCCTGTTAGAGAGTCTTTTTGCAATCTCCAAGCAGGCCTCCATGTGTCTCTTACTGAGGAGAGGCATCTGTCTGTTCACTCTGTTGTAAGATCGATGGAGTGTTGCACTTATCCCTCTGGAAGTTTATTCCATTTTCACACAGATTCTCTGGAGCTCAGGCAGAATGGCTGTTGGGTTTTTAGTCATCTCCCTTACCAGGGTCCTTTTACCATGATTGCTTGGTTTGGCCAGGTTTGACACCAAGGTTACATACAGCTGACATTTACTCCCTGAACCCACATCATCAATAGTCATGAACTAAAACAGACACATGATCATATAAATGTAATGAATTATTATTATTATCCAATTAATAAAATGCAGTACAAAGTCTTCTCAGTAAATAAATACAGTAAATCAATAAATAATCCAATAAAAGCAGTTAAGTGGAAAAGATAAAACCAACAGTAAATCTTTCCAAAAACAGTTAAAACTAGTAGTGTTGCTCAGTGAATTTCACCAAAGTGTTATTCACAGCGAATTTGCATTTACCTTTGATCATTGAATTAATTATTTATAATCAGACATGTTTAGGAGAACTTTTTTCCCCAGCGCCCCATAATGCTTTGCGAGGCCAGTGCAACATCCTCTGCAGCTGCAACAGCCAACACTGGATGGGACTGCCACCCTGGGTATATAATGCTGATAATTTGCATTACAGACTCTGTAGGACTTAGTTAGTGGTAGAACAAATAAGTAAATAATGCAGGTTATCAACATTTTACTTTTATGAAACATATACAGCATAGATAATGAGTTATCTCTGCTTGTCGCCAAATGTGCAGGTTGATCTTTGAGCTCGATGTCAGTATAAGAGAAGGAGGCACACCTCCTACAAATGCATAATTAGCCACGTGGAGATATAAAACAAACCTTGAAGGACCCTGACACCCCCCTCCCCAAACACAGGAGACTCTGTAAAATAATAATAACAAAAGATTTATAAGTATTTTTAAGATGTTTCTATCTTTTTGATAGAAGAAAAAGTGCAAAAGCATGAGTGCAAACAGTTCGGACAGCCTTTAGTGTGACGTCAAAAAACAAAAAGAGCCAGCAGCTTCAATCAGGACAATTTTCTGCCTTTAAAAGATCTACATATTTTTTCTGACTTTTGACTACAATTATAGCATTTCCACTTTGACAAAAGATATGATTGCATGTCTCTGACTGTGTTATTTCTTCTTTGATCTCATGGAGACATAGTGTTGCAGTGGTTAGCATTGTTGCCACACAGCTCAGGTCACCTTTTTGGCCATAATACTCGGTCCAGTATAGTTGGAAGATGTTTCCCTAGCCCTGAGGGACACTTTAAAGATGATTGCACAATTATATTCCAGTCAAATCTAATTCAGTTAGGCCTTCCCCATTAAATTCAATGCATTTCAGAGTTCTGCGATATTCGCAAACACTTCAGGAATTTCTCAGAACTCATGGCGGGGAGTTCACTCATCACTAAAAACCAGGTACAAAACCATGAACAGAATCATCTTCATTCATTATGGTGCCAATGCTCCATTACTTGTCTCACCCTGCTTACACACACATAAGTCTATTCAGCTGGGCGGAGACTCTCAGCAATTGCATTCCACCCTTTTGTGGGTTCTGTCCTGACCACCACCCTTTGATGTCCATTGGAAAGAACACAAAGCCCAGCTCTGTCTTCCTTATGCTTTTGTCAGCGTCTTCACTGCCACAGACCCCTAACACTCCTTACCACACTGGGCAGCCAGCTCTAAGAAGAGTTCTAAATGTTCCAAACGTTTTGCATTATCACTGTGCTACAGAGAACCTTCAATGCTGCAGAAATGTGTTTGTAGCCTTCTCCAGATCTGTGCCTCAACACAATCCTCTCTAAACTCTGTAGGCAATTCCTTGAGGAGTTCTGGAACCTACTATAGACAGGTGTGTGCCTTTCCTAATCATGTGCAATCAATTGAATTGACCACATACGGACCCCAAACAAGGTGTACAAACATCTCATTAATGATAAGTAGTATGGGACGCACCTCAGTCAAATTTCACGTGTTATAGCCAGAGTTGGGTAGTAACGAGTTACATTTGCTCCATTACATTTACTTGAGTAACTTTTTTAAAAAATTGTACTGTAGTTTTACTGCACCATACTTTTTACTTTTACTTGAGTACATTTGTGAAGAAGAAACACTACTCTTACTCCGCTACATTGGGCAACACTCGACTCGTTACTTTTTTTCATTTACACATTTATATACACTATATTTTAGTTGGAGGGAAGTTGCCAGTGGATCTACTGCATGACTGTTTCACCAATCAGATGTAGCAACAATAATCACATGACTCCGTTTCACCAATCAGACGTAGCAACAATAATCACATGACTCCGTTTCATCAATTAGACGTAGCCATGCAGTCACATGACCACACACAAACTTCCTACGTCTGCAGCCCGTGAGAGACTTTTTAGTCATACAGGGCTACTAATTAGATAGATAGATAGATAGATAGATAGATAGATAGATAGATAGATAGATAGATAGATAGATAGATAGATAGATAGATAGATAGATAGATAGATAGATAGATAGATAGATAGATAGATAGATAGATAGATAGATAGATAGATAGATAGATAGATAGATAGATAGGATACTTTATTAATCCCAAAGGGGAAATTCACATACTGCAGCAGCAGCATACTAATAAAAAACAATATTAAATTAAAGAGTGATAACAATGCAGGTATACAGACAGACAATAACTTTGTATAATTTTAACATTTACCCCCCCGGGTGGAATTGAAGAGTCACATAGTGTGAGGGAGGAACGATCTCCTCAGTCTGTCAGTGGAGCAGGACATTGACAGCAGTCTGTAGCTGAAGCTGCTCCTCTGTCAGGAGATGATACTGTTCAGTGGATGCAGTGGATTCTCCATGATTGACAGGAGCCTGCTCAGCGCCCGTCGCTCTGCCACGGATTACTGCTAAACGGTCACAGCTTCACTGCAGGAATCTTGAGAGCCAACTCCTGCTGAAGCTTAACCATCACTTCACTGAATGAAGAACAAGCACATTTAACCAAACATGCACAGACATAGACAGTCAAGGTAAAGTGAGACTTCTTGTACGTGCACAAGCTGCCTTGTTCTAATGTTATTTTCTATCAGCTGAAGTGAATATGCAGTATTATACTGTCAGTGTACAGTATATCTTGTCACTGTAAGTAGTTAAACAAACCTCCTATGATGAAAAACAATTTTGGACGGCGTTTTCCCTCGCCCAGACGCGGGTCACCGGGGCCCCACTCTGGAGCCAGGCCTGGAGGTGGGGCTCGATGGCGAGCGCCTGGTGGCCGGGCCTGCACCCATGGGGCTTGGCCGAGCACAGCCCGAAGAGGCAACGTGGGTCCCACTTCCCATGGGCTCACCACCTATGGGAGGGGCCAAGGAGGTTGGGTGCAGTGTGAGTTGGGTGGTGGCCGAAGGCGGGGACCTTGGCGGTCCGATCCTCGGCCACAGAAGCTGGCTCTTGGGACGTGGAATGTCACCTCTCTGAAGGGGAAGGAGCCTGAGCTAGTGCGCGAAGTTGAGAGGTTCCGGCTAGATATAGTCGGACTCACCTCGACACACAGCTTGGACTCTGGAACCAATCTCCTTGAGAGGGGCTGGACTCTGTACCACTCTGGAGTTGCCCCCGGTGAGAGGTGCCGAACGGGTGTGGGTATACTTATTGCCCCCCGACTTGGAGCCTGTACATTGGGGTTTACCCTGGTGGACGAGAGGGTAGCCTCCCTTCGCCTTCGGGTGGGGGGACAGGTCCTAACTGTTGTTTGTGCGTATGCACCGAACAGCAGTTCGGAGAACCCACCCTTTTTGGAGTCCCTGGAGGGGGTGCTAGAGGACATACCTTCTGGGGACTCCCTCGTTCTGCTGGGAGACTTCAATGCTCACGTGGGCAATGACAGTGAGAACTGGAAGGGCGTGATTGGGAGGAATGGCCCCCCCGATCTGAACCCGAGCGGTGTTTTGTTATTGGACTTCTGTGCTCGTCACGGATTGTCCATAACGAACACCATGTTCAAGCATAGGAGTGTTTATATGTGCACTTGGCACCAGGACACCCTAGGCCTCAGTTCGATGATCGACTTTGTGGTCGTGTCGTCGGACTTGCGGCCACATGTCTTGGACACTCGGGTGAAGAGAGGGGCGGAGCTGTCAACTGATCACCACCTGGTGGTGAGTTGGCTTCGATGGCGGGGGAGGATGCCGGTCAGGCGTGGTAGGCCCAAACGTGTTGTGAGGGTCTGCTGGGAACGTCTGGCAGAGCCCCCTGTCAGAAGTAGCTTCAACTCCCACCTCCGGCAGAACTTCGACCACATCCCGAGGGAGGTGGGGGACATTGAGTCCAAATGGGCCATGTTCCATGCCTCTATTGTTGAGGCAGCTGACCGGAGCTGTGGCCATAAGGTGGTCAGTGCCTGTCGTGGCGGCAATCCCCGAACCCGTTGGTGGACACCAGCAGTGAAGGATGCCGTCAAGCTGAAGAAGGAGTCCTACAGGACCCTTTTGTCCTGTGGGACCCTGGAGGCAGCTGATAGGTACCGGCAGGCCAAGCGGAATGCGGCTTCGGTGGTTGCTGAGGCAAAAACTCAGGTGTGGGAGGAGTTTGGGGAGGCCATGGAGAACGACTTTCGGACGGCTTCGAGGAGATTCTGGTCCACCATCCGCCGTCTCAGGAAGGGGAAGCAGTGCAGTGTCAACACTGTATATGGTGGGGATGGTGCGCTGCTGACCTCGACTCGGGACGTTGTGGGTCGGTGGGGGGAGTACTTCGAAGACCTCCTCAATCCCATTAACATACCTTCCAATGAGGAAGCAGAGCCTGGGGACTCAGAGGTGGGCTCCCCCATCTCTGGGACTGAGGTCACCGAGGTGGTCAAAAAACTCCTTGGTGGCAGGGCCCCGGGGGTGGATGAGATACGCTCGGAGTTCCTCAAGGGTCTGGATGTTGTAGGACTGTCTTGGTTGACACGCCTCTGCAATATCGCATGGACATCAGGGACAGTGCCTCTGGATTGGCAGACCGGGGTGGTGGTCCCCCTCTTTAAGAAGGGGGATCGGAGGATGTGTTCCAACTACAGAGGGATCACACTTCTCAGCCTCCCTGGAAAAGTCTATTCAGGGGTCCTGGAGAGGAGGGTCCGTCGGATAGTCGAGCCTCGGATTCAGGAGGAACAGTGTGGTTTTCGTCCTGGTCGCGGAACAGTGGACCAGCTCTATACCCTTAGCAGGGTCCTGGAGGGTGCATGGGAGTTTGCCCAACCAGTCTACATGTGTTTTGTGGACTTGGAAAAGGCATTCGACCGTGTCCCTCGGGGAATCCTGTGGGGGGTACTCCGAGAGTAGGGGGTACCGGCCCCCTTGATAAGGGCTGTTCGGTCCCTGTACGATCGTTGCCAGAGCCTGGTCCGCATTGCCGGCAGTAAGTCGAACCCGTTTCCAGTGAGAGTTGGACTCCGCCAGGGCTGCCCTTTGTCACCGATTCTGTTCATAACTTTTATGGACAGAATTTCTAGGCGCAGCCAGGGCGTTGAGGGGGTCCGGTTTGGTGGGCTCAGGATTGGGTCACTGCTTTTTGCAGATGATGTTGTCCTGTTTGCTTCATCAGGCCGTGATCTTCAGCTCTCTCTGGATTGGTTCGCAGCCGAGTGTGAAGCGGCTGGGATTAGAATCAGCACCTCCAAATCCGAGACCATGGTCCTCAGCCGGAAAAGGGTGGAGTGCCCTCTCAGGGTTGGTAGTGAGATCCTGCCCCAAGTGGAGGAGTTCAAGTATCTCGGGGTCTTGTTCACGAGTGAGGGAAGAATGGAGCATGAGATCGACAGGCGGATCGGTGCGGCATCCGCAGTAATGCGGGCGCTGCATCGGTCTGTCGTGGTGAAAAAGGAGCTGAGCCGCAAGGCGAAGCTCTCAATTTACCAGTCGATCTATGTTCCTACCCTCACCTATGGTCATGAGCTATGGGTAGTGACCGAAAGAACGAGATCGCGAATACAAGCGGCTGAAATGAGTTTCCTCCGCAGGGTGTCTGGCCTTTCCCTTAAAGATAGGGTGAGAAGCTCAGTCATCCGGGAGGGGCTCTGAGTAGAGCCGCTGCTCCTCCGCATCGAGAGGAGTCAGATGAGGTGGCTCGGGCATCTGCTCAGGATGCCTCCTGGACGCCTCCCTAGTGAGGTGTTCCGGGCACGTCCAACCGGGAGGAGGCCCCGGGGAAGACCCAGGACACGCTGGAGGGACTATGTCTCCCGGCTGGCCTGTGAACGCCTTGGGATTCTCCCGGAAGAGCTAGAAGAAGTGGCCGGGGAGAGGGAAGTCTGGGCATCTCTGCTCAAGCTGCTGCCCCCGCGACCCGACCTTGGATAAGCGGGAGACAATGGATGGATGGATGGATGGTAAGTAGTTGGCACTGTTCAAACATTCATGTTACCTACTGTAGGTATTGGCTTCAAAAGCTTTGTTGGGAAAAACTGAGATTTAGAACTTTGTGTTATTTGTGCATCTTTATTTTGTAAAGATGTTATTTATTTTTACTCATTTTTTATTTTATTATTTGGAAATAGCAGAATTTGCACATTATTTTATATTTTTGTCTGTCTTATTACAACATTTCTAAAAAATAAATCATTTATTATGATCAAACAGTTACCTAGTACTTGAGTAGTCTTTTCACCAAGTACTTTTTTACTCTTGCTTGAATAATTTTTTGGATGACTACTTTTTACTTCTACTTGAGTAATATTATTTTGAAGTAACGCTACTCTTTGGCTACTCTACCCACCTCTGGTCATAGCAAAGGGTCTGAGTTCACGTATCAATGTGATATTTCAGTTTTTCCATTTTGAAATAAATTTGTAAAATTTTCTAAAATTCTGTTTTTGCTTTATCATTCTGAGGCTAGTTGTTTTGGGGAAAAAATAATGTTAAACAATTTTAGCACAAGGCAGCAACATAACAAATTGTGAAAAACGTGAAGGGGTCTAAAAGGAACTGTACTTTGTATGAGAAAACTTAAAGCCAGTGTCTCTGTCTAACTACAACTAGTGGGCTGAGAAGTTACATTGCTCATTCGTTGTCTAACTGTGCACCCTTAACAGCACAAGGGGACAGCCTAGTGAAACAGTCTGAACTGGGTTGAAATCAAGGAGTGAAAGTAAAGATAGCCTCAGTCAACAAGCAGTCTGTCATAGAAGTCCTAAAGCTGAAAAATGCAGGGTGCAGCACAGACAGCAAGATAGGTAAGATGTTACGAGTAACAGCTACATAGGTGGTTTTGACATTTCTTCCTATTCCTCATCTAAGAAAGAACCTAAGAGGTTAGTTCAGAATTTCTTAAACTATTGGTTACTGCTGGTGGGTTGTGAGTCACTGTTGTATTTAATGTGAATAGGTCGTGAATGGTTTGTGAAGTTTGTCCCAGCGGGTTGATTAAGCAATCAACATCACTCTGACAGTCTTCTTCAGTAAACCCCAGTGACAAACCCTGACTCTGACAATCAGCAGCGATTCTCCAAGGGGAGACCCACCAGCACTCTAACTATTGTCTGGGAACCTAAAAGGGCTGGAGGGGTTACGACAAAAAAAAGTTGAAGAAACCCTGAGTTAGTTGGTACGTTTAATTTTAGCTTCATTGTCTAGGGGTGCACCCTTAACCTCTTAACCGCCCTCTGCCGGATATATCCGGCATTGTAGCGTTATTGCTGACGCCTTACTGCCGGAATTATCTGGCACATTTGCCTATGGTTATGTGAATGCCTGGCGCGTAGTATAACTGACAGTTTGGCGTGGGTATTATTACTACATTGTATTTCGACAACTCTGCGGTTGTATTGGCCGATCACGTGCTGTGATTCGAAAGTGAAAGCTGTGAATATGGCGAAACATAAACTGACTTCAAGTGAGGTTTTGCAGGCGATTTTGGACAATAATTCTGATCATGATTGTAGCAGTTCTGAAGAAGATTTTAGCGACAATGATGATCAGCAACGTGCACTGCATGATACTGTGAATGACGACGCATCGGATGATGGCGATGAGTGGGTGTATCCCCAGCATCTCAACTGGACTGCTGCCCGTTATCTAAACCAGAAAAGAAAGATCCAAACCGTGACCGCTTGTTCAAGCTACATCCTTTGATTGACCATTTATTTGAAACATTTCAGCAGGTATTTCAGCAGGTAAATACTGCTTGAATAAATCCATCCATCCATCCATTTTCCAACCCGCTGAATCCGAACACAGGGTCACGGGGGTCTGCTGGAGCCAATCCCAGCCAACACAGGGCACAAGGCAGGAAACAATCCTGGGCAGGGTGCCAACCCACCGCAGGACACACACAAACACACCCACACACCAAGCACACACTAGGGCCAATTTAGAATCACCAATCCACCTAACCTGCATGTCTTTGGAATGTGGGAGGAAACCGGAGCGCCCGGAGGAAACCCACGCAGACACGGGGAGAACATGCAAACTCCACGCAGGGAGGACCCGGGAATCGAACCCAGGTCCCCAGATCTCCCAACTGCGAGGCAGCAGCGCTACCCACTGCGCCACCGTGCCGCCCTGCTTGAATAAATGTAAAGTAAAAAAACAAAAATTGTTCAGATTTCACCCGGCATGGAGAATATTTAGGGAGTTGGCGGTTAAAGGGTTAACAGCACAAGGGGATAGCCTAGTGAAGTTTTATTTTTGGGTTGAAATAAAGAAGAGAAAGTAAAAGGCAGCTTCAGACAGTGGGCAGCATGACGTAGAGATTCTGGGTTTGAGAAACGTGGAACACAGCATGGACAATGAGAAAGGTAAGAGGTTACTGTAACAGTTGCGTAGCTGGTTTTGAGATTTCTTTCTATCCCTCATCTATAAAACAACCTAAGGGGTTAGTTCAGAGTTATTTTTTAACATATTGGTCTCTTGGTTGCTTCTGGTTGGTCGCGAGTCACTGTTGTATTTAATGTGAAATGGTCGCTTATGGTTTGCAAAGTTGGTAGTGGTGGGTTGATCAATTAATCAACATTACTCTGACGATCTTCTTCAAAAAGCCCCAGCAACAAACCCACACTCCGACAATCAGCAGCGATTCTACAAGAGGAGACCCACCAGCACTCTAACGATTGTTTGTGAACCTTCAAGAGCTGGAGGGTTTGTGTCAAATAAAAGCTGAAGAAACGCTGAGTTAGTCGGTACCTTTCATTTTAGCTTCAATGTCTAGGGGTGCACCCTTAACAGCACAAGGGGACAGCCGGGTGAAGTCTTATATTTGTGGAAAACTGAGCTGAGGTAAAGAAGAGAAAGTAAAAGGCAGCCCCAGTCAATGAACAGCATGACATAGAGGTTCTGGGGTTGAAAAACGTGGGGCGCAGCATGGACAGCGAGACAGGTAAGAGGTCACTGTAACAGCTGTATAGCTAGTTTTGACATTTCTTTCTATCTCTCATCTAGAGAAGAAGCTAAGTGGTTAATCCAGAGTTATTTTTTTAACGTATCGGTCTATTGGATGCTCCTGGTTGATCATGAGTCACTATTGTATTTAATGTGAAAGGGTTGCTTATGGTTTGCAAAGTTGTTAGTGGCGGATTGATCAATTAATGAACATTGCTCTGACAATCTTTTTCGAAAAACCTCTACGACAAACCCACACTCTGACGATCGGCAGCGATTCTCTAAGGGGAGGACTCCCACACTGTAACAACTGTCTGTGAACCTTCAAGGGCTGAAGGGGTTGTGTCAAAAAAAGTTAACAATAGTAATAATAATAATACATTTTAATAATGCGAGGCGCCTTTCTAAGCACTCAAGGACACCAAACAAACAATAAATAAAAAAAAAACACATTGGAAATAGAACTTAAAACATCAGAAAATACAGAAAATATAAAAGTTAAAACCAAACAAAGCCACTGTAATCATAGAGAAAACCCTATTTTAAAAAGATGGGGTTTAAGTTTACATTTGAAAGTTCAAAATGATTCAATATTTCTAAGCTCAGTAGGTAGTGAGTTTCAGAGCTAGGGAGCAGAATGGCTGAATTCTCCGCTCCCAGTGGTGGATAGATGAGCGAGAGGGACAGTCAGATGGATGGAGGAGGAGGATCTAAGGTTACAGGAGGAAATGGCAACATGAAGAAGGTCAGACAGAGTATGAAGGGCCGAGGTCATGAATGGCCTTAAACGTTAGCAGCACAATTTTAAAATCAATTTGAAACTTAATCGCGAGCCAATGAAGCTGCTGCAAGACCGGAGTAATATGGTGAATAGACGGGGTTTGAGTAATGATGCAAACCACAGAATTCTGGACCAGCTGAAGCTTATGGAGAGATTTTTTAGAGAGACCAAAGAGGAGCGAATTGCAATAGTCCAGATGAGAAGTAACAAGACTGTGAACAAGGATGGCAGTGGTATGGTTGACATTATTAATGTGAGATTGGAAAGATAGAGTACTTTCAAGGATGACACCCAGACTCTTGCCCTGAGGTGAAGATGAAGAAGCCCTGAGTTAGCTGGTACGTTTCATTTTAGCTTCATTGTCAAGGGGGGGCACCCATAACAGCACAAGAGGACAGCCTAGTGAAGTCTTATTTTTGTGGTGAAATAAAGAAGAGAAAGTAAAAGGCAGCTTCAGACAGTGGGCAGCATGACATAGAGATTCTGCAGTTGAGAAACGTGGGACACAGCATGGACGGTGAGATAGATAAGAGGTTACTATAACAGTTACGTAGCTGGTTTTGAAATTTCTTTCTATCCCTCATCTACAAAAGAGCCTAAGGGGTTAATTCAGAGTGATTTTTTTTAACATATTGGTCTATTGGTTGCTCCTGGTGGGTCACGAGTCACTGTTATATTTAATGTGAAAGGGTCGCTTATGGTTTGCAAAGTTGGTAGTGGCTGGTTGATCAATTAATGAACATTGCTCAGATGATCTTCTTTGAAAAACCCCGGCGACAAACCCACACTCTGAAGATTGGCAGCGATTCTCTAAGGGGAGGACTCCCACACTGTAACAACTGTCTGTGAACCTTCTAGGGCAGGAGGGGCCGTGACAAAAAAAAAATTGAAGAAACTCTGAGTGAGTTGGTACCTTTAGCTTTAGGTGGATTGCATAGGCAATCAGATAACAAAGCGACGGGTAGCGCTGTATTCTCAAAGCTCAAAGAAATCAGGGTTTCAGAGCCAATCAGGTTCATCCATCAGTGAAGTTTGCACATTCTCACCAGTGTGTGGGGGGTTTCCTCCCACATCCCAGAGATGCCCACATACGGTATACTGGCAACTTTTTTTTTGTTCTTTATTTCGTCTTCTACGATTTCTCGTATTAGAAATGTGTTAGTTTTCGCATACCCCTTGGGGTCAGAGCGCAGGGTCAGCCATTGTACAGCGCCCCTGGAGCAATTACAGGTTAAGGGTCTTGCTCAAGGGCCCAGCAGAGTAGGATCTCTTTTGGCAGTGACGGGGATTCGAACCGGCAACCTTCAGGATACCAGCGCAGATCCTTAGCCTCAGAGCCACCCTAACTTTAAATGAGTCACTAAGAGTGTAGGATGTTTGTACAAGTGCACCTTGTCATGGACTGATATCTTTCTCACACTTGGTGCCTGCTTTGCACCCAAAGCTACAGGGATAGGCTTCAATCCCCATGTGACCCAATAATGGAAGAAACATATTCAGAAAAATAGGAATGCATGGATGGCACAAGCACTCCACAAGTCAAGAAAAAGGGTAGGAAGTCACACTTCTACTTTAATGTTCAAAAAAGGAAATTCAATTGATACAATTTTTCACATCAACTTTAAATAAATAGAAACAGACATTAAGGCAATGAGCTTGTGTTATATTTTAACCTTACAGAAATCCTGAAAATCATTACTTCATCACACTAAAGAATGAGACTTTAAAAACTACTATTGTTATATGCCAAAGCAAATAGTAGGAAATTGACTGTTTAAATAAGCTTTTTTTATCTTTTACTTGTTTCTAATGCTTCAATTTGTAATTAGATAAATCTACATTTCTTTAAAAAAGTAAACTTTGTGAGATTTCAGAGCTGCGGTCGTTACAACATGATAGCATTATCGGTCAACATTAGGCTCCTCTTTCATTAGAAATAAACAAATCTTATTAGGGGAGATGAGTCAACCTGCGCCCGACGCCCACCAATGTCAGACATGATCTTTATGAATGTCAAAGATAATGAATTTGTCTTGTGCTGTCTTAAGGAAGCCATTCTTCACAATACACAACATCTTTCATTATTATAACTGCTTCCAGATTTGGAATGGTTAAAGTTCAACTTTCTGCTTTAACCCAATTTTAACAGCAGTCATGATATCATGGAAACTTCTCTAGAACTCTTTCTCTCTTTTTATAGAAGTAACCGTATTAAATTTTTGAGTTTATACATTCATGAGCGGTTGCCATAATTAATCTGTGTAATAGTTAAAAGGAGACAAAGTGCTAAAATAAAATGAGCAAAGTGCAGGACATTTTTATGCTGGGTTTAATTCTTTACTCAGCTGGATGGGAAAAAATGGTGCAAATAAGATAGCACTTCAAACGTTACTGCCATCCAAAGACGTTTCATAGAATGGTTTGAGGGTCACTTAGGGATAGAGCATTCCTTCCAAGAAGTTTAAAATTGTTTTACAGAACATCTTTCTGTTGGTTTAAGATTTTTTTTTCCTCATATGTATTGAGTAACAAGTATGACATTTTTCAAGATTCAAAAACAAATGCTTAATTATAAAAGATCAATATTTTTTACCCAAATATTCAGAGTATTTACAAACTATAAAAGAAAAATATGGCTTATGATGGGATGCATTTGGGTTTTGGTTAGTAGCATTAGCACTGGTATCCAAATGGTGCCAGAGATTCACTGCAGTTTGGGACTGACTTTTTACTCCAGGACTCCATCTGCTCTCTCATACTTCCATCTTAAGTTCTGCCCACTCCAACCTACAGCAATAAAACAGCCTTCCATGACACAAACTATTAAGAAAGATGCACCAGAATAAAGACGTGGACAAATTTGATGGTACCCATCCACGAAAAAGGAAGAACCCACAATTGTTTCTGAAATAACTTGAAATTAACAAAGGTAAGTGACACCCATCATTGTTTATTCCATATTGAACAAAAATCAGACTTTGCTTTAGTGTTTGGATTCAACAGAATATTTCAAATGATAACACAAATGGAAATGGCATGCACAAAAAAACGATGGGACCCTTCACCTAATATTTTGTTGCACAACTTTTCGTGGCAATCACTGCAAATAAGGGATTCCTGGAGCTCTCCATGAGACTTCTGTGTTTATCCACGGGTCGTTTGGCCCACTCGTCCTGAATAAACTGTTCCAGCCATGTCAGGTTTGAAGGGGGTCTTTGCCAGACTGCCTATTTCAGTTCAATGGATGGATTCAAATCAGAGCTCACAGAAGGCCACTTCAGAATAGTTCAATGTTTTGTTCTTAGCCATTCTTGGGTGCTTTTAGCTGTTTGTTTTTGGCTTGTTATCCTGCTGGAGGACCCATGTCCTGCCACTGAGACAGAGCTATCTGACACGGGGCAGTACGTTTCGCTCCAGAATGACTTGATAATCTTGAGATTTCATTGTTCCCTTCACAGACTCAAGGCATCCACTCGTCCTGAATATTTGCATGAGTCTGCTAGATGCAGAAAAGCAGACCCAAAAAATAACTGAGCCTCCTCCTCATTTCACAGTAGGTATGGTGTACTTTATTTTGAAAGCCTCTTTTTTTTTTTTGTCTGTGGTTACAGAGCTGACGTGACTTACCAAAAAGCTCCAGTTTTGTCCCATCTATCCTAAGGACGTACTCACTGAAGCATTGTGGCTTGTCAATATGCATTTTAGCAAATTCCAGTGTGGCTTTTTTATGTGTTTCTTTCAACAGTGGACTCCTCCTGGGTCTTCTTGCATTGAACCCACTGTCACTCAAAAAGCAAAGGATCGTGCAATCAGACACTGATGGACTTTGACCTTGGTGTTCATCTTGTTTCTCTTTGGAATTTGTCCTTGGCTTATTGTCTACCATTCTTATTATCCTTTTGCCCATTCTGGGGTTGATTTTCATCTTGGTGGACACATCCATTGAGGTAGGCTAGAGTCCCATGGACCTTAATCTTCTTAATAATATTGTCAACTGTTATTATAGGAACATCTAGCTGCTTGGAGATGGTCATCTAGCCTTTGTCTTTAACATGCTTGACTAGAATATTCTTATTGATCTCCTCAGACAACTCTCTTCTTTGCTTTCTCTGGTCCATGTCTCTCTTGTCCATGTTCAATGTGGGACACACAATGATACCAAACAGCAGGGTAACAATTTCTTTTCTCCATTTAAATTAGCTGAATGACTGACTGCACAATTACAGACGTGTGTCACCCAAAACTAAAGAAAACAGCTAGTTAGCTGTTAAGCAGCTTAAAATACTGCTTATGGTTTACAAAGCCTCAAATAATCTCGCTCCAGCATATATTTCAGAATGCCTATCACCTTACACTCCAATTTGTAACCTTAGATCTTCAAATGAGTGACTACTTAGAATTCCAAGAGCTAAACTTAAAAGTGGTGAGGTGGCCTTCTGCTGTTATGCACCTAAAATCTGGAATAGCTGACCGATAGAAATTCACCAGGTTGATACGGTGGAGCACTTTAAAAAACTGCTAAAAAGTCATTATTTTAACATGGCTTTCTCATAGCTTCATTTTAGTTTAACAGTGATAATTTGTATATGCGTTTAATTATCATTATCATTCTTGGTGGCTCTGAAATCCATACTAACCCCTACATATTCCGCTGTTCTTTTTCCGGTTTTCTGTGGTGGTGATCTGCACCACCACCACCTGATCAAAGCACCGTGATGTCCCTAAATTGATGGATTAAAGGCCAGAGGTCCACATGACCATCATCATCTAATTCTTCCACATGAAACCTGAAAACCCGATTGAGATTATTTATGTTAGACAGAATGCCTAGAGGGGGCTGGGTGGTCTCATGGCCTTGGAACCCCTGCAGATTTTGTTTTTTTCTACAGCCATCTGGAATTTTTTTTTTTGTTTGTTTGTTTTTTTCCATCCTCCCTGGCCATCAGACCTTACTTTTATTCTATATTAATTAGTACTGCCTAATTTTATTTCTGTGTTTTGTGTTGCACTTTGAGCTACATCTTTTGTATGAAAATGTAATATATAAATAAATGTTGTTGTTGTTGTAGTTTGAAAAATCACTCAAATCCAATTATTTAGGATCTTTTCTAGAGGCACTAACAAATGTGTCCAGGCCATTTTAGAATATCTTCATAGAATAAGCAATACTTGGTCTCTTTTCACACTTTCTTTGCATTACTTGATGACATGCCAAATACATACAGGGGGCAGTTGCTTTTCATATAATTACATTTTTAGAAGCTACACAGCAATTTGCCAGTGAGCCGTAAGGGTACCAACAAATTTGCCCATGTCTGTAATGTGGATATAAGTATTAATGAAGTACTGCATAATTTCAGATTTGCCACAGCCCATGTCATATTGTCAAATATCCTGACTAATGAAATCCAAGTATTTCTTTGAATTCTTGAATTTTAGGTCACTTCTTATTTAAATGAGAATATTCAATGAGATAGCAGATGGTATATGACTGGTAGTTTCTCTTTTCTCAACAATGACCTAGATCCGATGTAACATGGCACAATTTTCTCAAGACCACTTTAATCCAGTTCAAAGTTGTAAGGACCAGTGCTTATTCTGGCAGCTGGTGTTCTTCTACAAGGCAGAATGTAAGGGGAGAACCAGGAGAAAGATGTTAATAAGCTTGCAAGAGGCTAAAACAGAGAAACCTATTTTATAGAGGTAACCAAAACCAAAATATTAAGCAAATAAAGTAAGTTGAAAAACAGGCACAGGAGACCAAAGACAGAAATCAATAGCAAAAGGGACTGACACTGACAGTCCAAACAATCTAGGATGTTGTTTCTAATGACATGTAGGCTTTTATATCGCCTCACTAGTGATGCAAATTATTAAGCCACACCCCTAGCAACTAACATGACAACAGTACCGCAACATGGTGGCTCACATACCGACCGACTCAAGATGGTATAAATAATTATAAACTACCTGAAATTTTCATCAAGGAGTGATTTTGGCATTGGGACAGTTGCCTCCATGGTTAACACAACACGGGACCATTGAAAAAGTCTAACAAAAAATGTATTTTAGGAAATATGCATTTCTAAAATAAGGTGAATCATAACAGCAGGAGGTTTAAGGCAGGAATCAATTTTGGATGGTACGCCAGCACATCACAGGGACAAATAAGGCACACACCCACATTCACACTCATACAGGGCCGACCTGAAATTGCCAATCAGCTTAATATGCTGTCGTGAACTTGAAGAGTACCTAGTAACAGAGTCTCAAAAAAAAACTCAAAAAATATTATTGGGGGGGGGTTAGGGGGCAAGCTCAGAATCTTTATAAATAAAAGACACACAAGACAAAGCAGGACACACCTGGAAATAACAAGGCAATCCAAGGCAAACAAAGTCCCAAAACAAAATGTAGTAGAGAGGTGAAAAAAAGAGAGGACAATGGTGAAAAAAAATCAAAGAAATACTGTACACAAAAGCAGATTAGCTCTCTAAACTGACAATCCATCAAGTGTATTCAATGAACCGCAAGGAGCTGTGGATTTTCCTTAGCCTTTGTAGGGCTAAGGGCAGTCCTTTGTGGTGATGATCATATGACCCTGCCTCTGGGGGAACCACCCACAAGACACACAGAACATAAAAGTAAATACATAGAAATTAAATAAGTTACTTACAGTACTAATAAAACAAATCAATCATGAATGAACTGAAAATTTTCATTTGAACCCCAGGAGCCTTGTCTGCCTCCTCACTTACTAATAGTCAGTCTCATAATGGCCTATCCCATACCTGCAAGCACTGAGACATCGTATGAATATATTGCATTTTGCTGTAGTCAAAATTACTCACAATTTTAGAGATAAGAACAACTGTTTACAAAAGGAAATACATTCTCTAGAATGACTGATAAAAATGGTATTCAGAATCTGACAACAAAGTATGTATTTTCCAGCTCCCGTGATGTGCTAGACGAGGTCAAATGCAAGTTGAAAAGCTCTCCATCTTCAAATTTCCAGAAATGAATCAGCGTCAGTAGTAAAGGGTACTGAAGGTAAGAAGTACCACTCCATTTATTTAGTCTCATGCTTAATTGATTATTTTTACTTTTATCATTTTCCACTGCTCACTGGTTGAGTCATTTTTAATTCAATTATGATCTCATCCAATTTCTAAAATGTCTGTGATCATTTTTGCCCTTTATAACACTTTTTTCTTCAGCGGTGTCCTGGTTTAATCTACTGAACCTTTCTGTATTAACTGTTGTCTTGTACTTTATATAAATTAAATTAATACTAAACAGAGACAGATGGCACCTGAAATCTGACACAAATACCTCACAAATATATCACGTTGCTTGTCTGATCCTCATATGACGTAATCTATGAATTCCAGTAAGAGGGCTTTTTGACGTCTTTTACTAATTTGTCTTATGTTCTCTTAAATGAATTACATTATTGAAGAGGCTTGCCCAATCTACTACTGAAAACACACCGAATTTGGCTAGGAGGCTCTGTCTTGTGTCTTTTCTCAGAATGAGCAGATAATGAAAATTTACTGCGCAGGCAAAGAAGGTCAAAGCACAAACACCATGCAAGCATTTCATTCTGCAAGATGGGGTAATACTGTATATCCAACACTTTTGATCAATGCAGGCACGGCTAGTTTTGAATGTCAATGGACTCATAGGCCTGTTTCTTCTTCCTCTCTAACTCTTTCTTTGCCAGCTTATGTCATTCTATTTAAATTTTTATAAAGTCAAAATATTCACCCCACTATGAAATATTCAGACTAAGCATTCATGCTCATCCTTTCTCAGTCCAGTTCAGGATTGCATGCATGGAAATATACCTACTCACATTGGACTATTTTATAGTCACTAGCTATTTTTGGGATGTGGGACAGAACTGAAACAGCTAGAGAAGACCCACACAAACATGAAGAGAATGAGCAAAATCTATACGAGCAGTGACTGGGCCAGGAGTCAAACCCAGAACTCAAGGATCAGCCTTTTCACCAGCTAACCAGTATAGTAAAACACAAGAACATAAGGTATTTGACAGACAAGACGAGACCATTCAGTCAATCAAGCTCATTTGCTTCGCTAATAGCTAAGCTGTCCTAATATCTCATCTAGTACTTCTTAAAGGTTGTCAAGGTTTCTCCTTCAACTCCATGTCTCAAAAGTTTGTTTCAGGTTCCCACAACACTTTGCATAAGCAAGTGTTTTCTGGCTTCAGTCTTAGTCTTAATATACATATGACATTTTGGAAACAGTATTACATACCTCATGTCTTTTCTGAGCTGGCATATACAGAGTGTATAGATATATGTTATTGCTGGGCAGTAATTAAGTTTTTTAATCACGATTAATCACATGTCATAGTAATCACAGTATCCTCCCCGACACGGGGATCACTTCTGCTACACCCAGAAGTGCAACCGAAAGAAGGTCAAGAAACACCTGGGGCCCTTCCAGGTGCACTATAAAAGGAGCCACTTCACCATTAATCAGGAAGCCAGAGCTGGGTGGAGGTGGACAAAGCTTGCAGGAGGAGGAGAAGAGAAGAATTAAAAGAGAGAGAAAGAGCCAAGGACTGTGATATATTTGTTGCTTTGTACTGTGCTGTAAAGTGGGGAGCAACAAAAACGCTTTCCTACTGAAGAATAAAAGTTTGTTGTATTGAACTGGTGTCTCAGCCTGTCTGTGTTGGGGTTTGGCGAGTGGTACACCCCCTGGTGGTCCACAATATATATACAGTATATATAAATCAAGCCACAAATAGCCATAACAGTACAAACCTTTCCAGAATACCACTTCCCTGAACACTATAATTTGTAATCCATATTATTAACCGAGAATGGTAAACCGGATATGGATGCAGGGACCTGCCCGTGGACGCAGAAGACATAGTGCGCAGGCGCCACACAAAGCCCCCCTCCCCAGAGTAAAACGGGAGAGACTACGAACCGTCTGACATGCCGCAAACCAGGCAGGCACGGCTCCAAAAAGAAACCGCTCGACTGACCGAGCTACAAAGTGAAACGGGAAACACCACGGAGTCCGCAGTGGTCCACAATGAACCGCATGATAGTACGGAAGAAGCTCCGTATTAACAATGGGGGGCCCCAGAGTGACACGGGCGGACACTCCGTATTAAACGTATGTCATCCTCACACGTCCAAACTATACAGCATAGGTGGATCACATTACAGTGATGCATTATTGACAGTACAGTAAAGATCACAGTATTGCAAACAAATGGAAATTAGTACTCGAAAAAGGGAGAATATAATCACCACGGACCAGGTGTCATTGAAACAAAAGCAGGAAACACATGCACAGCGAGATACAGAATATAAAAGCAGAAAACACGACAGTTAAACGTCCACACCACACAGCGGAGGCAGACACGAAAGGTGCAGGCGCCTACATCGCGCGTCGGAAGGCGCGGGACAGTACAAAAGGCAAAGGCGCCTACACAGCATGGTAAAACCCGACATAATACGGAAGGCACAAGCGTCACCGTCATATTGTGAGTGGCACTACTGCGTAGTGAAGGCGCAGGCATCACCGCCATATTGTGCGTGACACTACTGCGGAGTGAAGTTAGGAATAATGTGCTGCTTGGGATCGTACAAAACGCCGAACGTGAGCCACCGTCTGAAACTGCAGAGGCAAAGCAGGCACGGGTTCAAACCGAACGAGCTCGACTGACGGATATACGCCTACAACGCGGGTCTCAAACCGCAGAAGCAGGGCAAGCACGGGTTCAAAACTACGCAAGCTCCTACAACGCGCGTCTGAAACTACGGCTGCCCAGCGGGAACGGGTTCAAAACGCCGGGGGTAGGCGAGCGAAGCGAGCAGGGGGCGGAGCCCCCTTGTATTTTAATATTTCCTAAAAAACAAAATACTAACAAATGACACTATATTGTGCTACTCACCAACCACAGTTACATTTTTGTGATCACTGCACAATGGCTTCTGGTGCACACTGCAGTGTGTTTTGCAGTCAGTGATAATGGGCATATGTGGCACCTTTTGCATTTTTATCCACTGTTTCAGGTGACGTGGCTTGTGCTGTTTCACTCTGTGCAGCAACTACAGCTACGTTTTTTTTTTTCCTTCATCTTCAAACTCCCCATACTCATCTGGGCTCTGCCCCTCTATAATTTCCTGTCCACAATGTTGAAGCTATGATAACATATGAATTATCACTCTGCACTGCCTCACTCTGTTGTCCATCGTTTGTCTCCTGACTGAGTGACTCTGAGTCTCCTTCTGACTCATCAACAGCCATCAATGACAGGGAGTCTTGCAAGAGCTTCTCATGCTGATAAGTGTTAGGGAATTGCCTTTATCTTTTAAATCCAGTGGCAGAACGTGCATTTCACACCTAGGCCTTCAGTAGTGCTCCGTCTGAATCAACCCGCCCCTCAAAAACTAATTTATGGTTATAAAAACCATCTTAATATGCAGAAATACAGTATAAAGAGCAGTTGCATCGCAGATAGATAACTCCTGTAGCCACAATAAATGCCTTTATTGAATAGACAAACCAGGGGTGAACAAGTTCCTTTCTACTTCAGCTACAGCCCACGACACACATAAAAAACATCAATAATAACTCATAAACTTGCAATATTATTTAGGAAAATCGCAACATTTTACTCACCAAAAATTCGGATTATTTATAAACAAAATCCATCCTCCTCTCTTTCCTCAAAAACAGTTCAATTACTCTGTCGTTCAGATTATCCGTGCGCTTCAGTTCCATCACGAAGTCCCTTTATATTGCCATCGAAGCTAATGCTGAAAGTCGAACCTGCCCTGTCGTATTTCTGGCATAAGTTTTAATTCGCTTTAGGGCTGAAAATGTCCGCTCGACAGAAGCAGTGGACACGGGAATGCTCACCGCCAAACATACCAATGTGTACAGCTGCCCCATGATGCTCTCATTCAGATTTTTATATTACACCATCCTATCCAATCAACGGGTCTGAATACGGTGACGTTGCCTGCTAGAGGGCCCTATTGAAACCAACTCAAAATCTGATTGGTTGAAGCAATGGTTTAATCGACATTTATTTTGTGTTAGAGGGCCTGCAGAATGGATTGTGAAGGCCTCCTGGCAGACTTCTTTGACTTTGACCCTGCCTGGCAACAAATGATGGCTGAAATGTGATTGGTTAAATGCTTTAATATGAAAATACATGTCTGGAAGCAGCAGAGCCATCGGAAAAGCTATGAAAGGAAGCGGACAGACTATTTGGAATTATTTAATAAGTATTCATGGACAAAATATAATTAACATCAGTTTGTGATTCAGATATTTTTTTAGGCAGGCAGAGAAGGCCTTGAAGGCCCTGACAGCCCGCCATTGTTTAAATCTGTAAACTTGTAAATACCTGCATAATAAGCAACAAGATAAAAAAAGCAGATGTAATGAATAGATTCAAAGAAATCCTGAAAAAAGCATGTTTGTTTTAGCACTGTTTAGAAATGCAGTACTTCTACTGCATTGGGGGTCGGAAGCAACCGTATATGTTTTACATGAATAAAAGATCAATATAAAATAATTTTAAACCATTTTAACATATTTTTTAGTAAATTATTGCTTTCATACCCGGCTTGCTTTCTTCTAGCGTAGTGGACAGTTTACCAAGTCAAAGTTGGTGCTTGAAGCTGGAAACAAGGTACTGATTCACTTTCAAACTATGTCAGATACTCAGAATCCTACTTTGTCTTTCAGATTTCCCAGAAATCACTTCACTTTTGTTTAGTATGATAACACTTTCAAGCTAAGGACTATGTCCTGAAACTTGTCATTTGAAAAAGCTAAAACATCTCCCACATGGACTTTAATGGGAATAAACATTCAAGTTTTTTAGTTTATAAATAAGACTTGTAATATTTAACTTCAGTGTGTGTTTTATTGGATAATTTATGTAAGATGTAGCTTTTAAATGAATACACTGTGTGACTGTGGCTAAAACTACATTATAGAGCATATACGGGAAAACTATTATGACGTGAAATTGTGTGTATTTAAACATCCATCCATCCATTATCCAACCCGCTGAATCCGAAAACAGGGTCACGGGGGTCTGCTGGAGCCAATTATAGCCAACACAGGGCAGGAACCAATCCCGGGCAGGGTGCCAACCCACTGCAGGACACACACAAACACCACACACACACACCAGGGACAATTTAGGATCGCCAATGCACCTAACCTGCATGTCTTTGGACTGTGGAAGGAAACCAAAGCGCCCGGAGGAAACCCATGCAGACACGGGAAGAACATGCAAACTCCACGCAGGGAGGACCTGGGAAGCGAACCCAACTGCGAGGCAGCAGCGCTACCCACTGCGCCACCGTGCCGCCTGTATTTAAACAGGAGTTTGTCAAAAAGGTTTTTAAAAAAGTCAGTGCATTTACATGCCGTGCTTAACAGGCAGGCAATTAGTACAAGTAATAATGACATAAAGCTGTAAAGAAATGGGAGGCTAACTTGTCCCATGAGATGGAAAGGATGGACTAGTAGGGGCAAGGGCCAGTGAGAGAGGCCAAGCTTTCAAAGGACATTGTGGGTCAAGTTTGAAACCACTTTAGAAAAGGGGTCTGTTAGATCTCTTCTCCTTTTAAACCTTCAGCTAAACAAATTGATGAGAATAACAAAGTGTATAAAAAAGTGTTGAATGCTGAAAAACGTGCAAATAGATCAGATCTCTGGGAAAAATATGTAATGAAAATGTTAAGTACAAGTGTTATGATGTATTAGAATGTTTATGTTTAGGCTCAGATAAACTAACCAGTGTGTACATGCTTGCAAAAAGATGTGAAGTAAGAGGTTTTGGGAACTTTATTGCTTAATAGGTTTCTCATAATTAGCTTAAAACTACCACACTGACAGGTAGAAAGACCAAGACAATTTGATTTCTGATTTGCTGTCACTTTATAGAAACAGCCATCAAATCACAATATAAGAGAAGGTTCCTCTCTTGCCTTGACGCAGACACTATATGGCTTTTGAGAGAGGAAGATGACTGGGCTGTCTTAACAGCATTATAGGCCCCCAGGCAAAGCAGTGCACTGGGGCTCCTACCTACACAACCACTCTCAGGAATAAAAATGTAAACGGTCGATAAAATTAAACATATATTTATTGCATTGGTACTTCCAACAAACTCAGTGTTTAAACATTAAAAAACATGCTGTGCAGCAAAGATTAATCAACACAAATGTTTGAACAATATAACATGAGCCTTGAAAAACACAAACATTTCAACATATAAATGATACTCAATTGGTAAACCATAAAGACAGAGATGGCACAGTATGAAATTACTATGAATTATTTATTATTAATCAAGTGTTCAAAACAAACATTTGCACTATTTCTTTGCAGAGAATTGAGTTGAAGTGACGCTAACATACGCTTTTACGTTATTTAGTGCTTGTGATCCGTACACTGTAACACACATGCACATGAGACGCAGCTAAAGGGCCCAAATAGTGTCTTGTCTGACCAGGATGTGGCGAGGTGCACTGATTTTTTTTCTCTCAATTCTTTGCAGATCATTCTTGGAAAATTATACAGGGTTTTGGTACCCATGATGATGTCACTTCCTTCCCCGATGATGTCACTTCTGGTTCCAGTGCCCGTGATGACATCACTTCCTATCCAGATGACGTCACTCCACTCCAGACATTTAAAGCTGCCATCTTTGCCACATCATCAGTTCCGTTTTGGACAGTGAACCAGACACAACTCCTCCAAAAATGAACACTTTGGCAGCCAGGGCATAATACACAGGTGGCTGCCCCAAACCTTTTTATGTCTCCTGTCCATTCTTGTGACATATACCTGCACGTGAGGTTGCAGATGTGACTGTGATACTAAATCAGAGGCGAATGGCAATGTCCACTTGTAACACAATAACAAATATTTATAGTTTACTATAGTATAGTATTTATTTATTGACAGCAAATCACAACATACATAGATTAGCATGGGGCCCCTATCCTTGTGGGGCCCCCTGGCAACTGCCCAGCATGCCCATGCATTAAGACGGCCCTGGCAGATGACACATATCTTTTAATATGAGAAGGCAGTGTTGGTATGAGAGAGGGTGTGGGCAGTTTTAAAGTCAAACCGAAACATCATGTTGTCACCAAGACAAAAGTACAGTGCCATCTACAAAATGAAAATGTACCCCAATGAAGTAGACAAGAAAGGCTGTGCCACATATTTTTTCAAAGAATAATTGGATTAAGAAGAATGGACTATTTAAATTATATGGATATCTCTTGCTTTCTTACACTTGTTCTGGCTCGGCAGGAAACTGATAACTAATTTTTTTTAGATAGTTCGGGAGATATGTGCAAAAGACAGAACAAAACAAATAATATATAAATAAAGTGACTGAAATCCAAAAGAGAGACAAGAATCAGTCAAGTAATCAAAACCAAGTCAGTCAGTCACTGTCCAACCCGCTATATCCAAACACAGGGTCACGAGGGTCTGCTGGAGCCAATCCCAGCCAACACAAGGCACAAGGTAGGAACAAATCGCGGGCAGGGTGCCAGCCCACCGCAGGGCACACACACACACCAAGCACACACTAGGGCCAATTTAGGATCGCCAATGCACCTAACCTGCATGTCTTTGGACTGTGGGAGGAAACCGGAGCGCCCGGAGGAAACCCACGCAGGGAGGACCCGGGAAGTGAACCCAGGTCTCCTTACTGCGAGGCAGCAGCGCTACCACTGAGCCACCGTGCCGTTCAAAACCAGGTAAGACACATAAATCAATTAGCAATAAATGAGGGTTTTTTGTTTTTAAAGGATTGATGTGAAGATCGGATGAACTCGAGGTCACATCCCGGGAGAACACACTACTAGAAACATAGAATGCGACTATAACAACGGTTATGCAAAATGGCGTCTAATACAGAAAGAGCAATAGATCCCTGAAATTAAGTCCTGATCATGGTTTGCTTTCACAGACATTGATTTGAATCGTTCAGGTTGTATGTTTTCTTCTGTTTTTGACTCCTAATATTTGATGCCTGGTTTCTCTGCTAATAAACATAAATAATAATTTAGGAGGCCCAGGCCTCTCCTGGACCCCGTGATCATCAGAGGTGACTGTGTGCAGAGGGTGCAGACCTATAAATACCTAGGAGTGCAGCTGGATAATAAATTGGACTGGACTGCCAATACTGATGCTCTGTGTAAGAGAGGACAGAGCCGACTATACTTCCTTAGAAGGCCGGCGTCCTTCAACATCTGCACTAAGATGCTGCAGATGTTCTATCAGACGGTTGTGGTGAGCGCCCTCTTCTATGTGGTGGTGTGCTGGGGAGGCAGCATAAAGAAGAGGGAAGCCTCACGCCTGGACAAACTGGTGAGGAAGGCAGGCTCTATTGTAGGCACGGAGCTGGACAGTTTGACATCCGTGGCAGAGCGACGGGCGCTGAGCAGGCTCTTGTCAATCATGGAGAATCCACTGCATCCACTAAACAGTATCATCTCCAGACAGAGGAGCAGCTTCAGCGACAGACTGCTGTCACCGTCCTGCTCTACTGACAGACTGAGGAGATCATTCCTCCCCCACACTATATGACTCTTCAATTCCACCCTGGGGGTTTTGTAAACGTTAACATTATTCAAAATTATTGTCTGTCTGTATACCTGCATTGTTATCACTCTTTAATTTAATATTTTCTTTATCAGTATGCTGCTGCTGAAGTATGTGAATTTTCACTTGGTATTAATAAAGTATCTATCTATCTATCTATCTATCTATCTATCTATCTATCTATCTATCTATCTATCTATCTATCTATCTATCTATCTATCTATCTATCTATCTATCTATCTATCTATCTATCTATCTATCTATCTATCTATCTATCTATCTATCTATCTATCTATCTATCTATCTATCTATCTATCTAATGATTCAATTAAAGTTTAAATATTATCTCACTGAAACATGCATTGTTTGTTAATATCATCTGCCCTGAGTTATGAATGTGATTTGCTATTTATTGAGGTCTTTTAAAGGAGGAGATCAAGAAACCATAGAATTAATGTAACCTTGCAGGAGGTTGCCCTGGTCTCTGTTAGATTAATAGTGCAGCTCTTTCGGGGTAACGATGCAGAAGCTGAAGGATACGGGCATCCCTTTGTCCCTTGCCATGGCAGTGAAGCTGAGGTAGTGACTTCTGGCCCTGGCTGTTTTAATATTTATTTGTTTACCATGATGCTATCTTAGTTCTAGATGAGCACCACTATTTTGTGTTATTTGCATCTCCCCTATCCATGTGAACATCCCATCATTCAACAAGAGACACAAGAGACAACAAGAGATGATGGTTTTAAAGGCCATCTAAAACAATGCCGTGGCATTTGACTTTAGGATCCCAAAACTTTTCTGTGCCTTTTACTGTTTTGTTTTTATTTCTTGGTATTTAACTTCATGCTTTCATTTTTTGGTTTCTAATTCCTGTCTTGTGCTCTGTATTTTGACAATTTAGTTGGCTCTGTCTCCCAGTTTTATTTTTGAACTACATGTTTTTCTGGGTCCTATGACGGTGCAGGTTGGCTCCTTGCGCCCTCTTCTATAATGGAAACCTCTTGAACCCCACACCATCAGTACCATAACTGAGATGAGTGTGGCAGATGAGGACAAAACACCCCAAGCATGGGGATGGTGAAAAGTGCAGATGCTTTTATTAAAAACTCAACAAAAACAAGAGTTCAAAAAGTGCGGTGCTCAAAAGTTAATCTATATATATAAAATCCCTATGTGCGTCCAGGTGTCCGTGTGTGGGTGTCTTCTGGTGAAGTGCGCATGCGCGGGGCACGGTGCGATGCGCGATATTACTGTCAGAGAAAGTTAGAGGCATTTTACGGAAATACAAACCAGTATTACTGCGAGAGGAAATTAAAGGTACACAATACAGTGACGCATATTACAGTCACATACAAGCCAGTATTACTGTCAGAGGAGATTAAAGGCATATTACCGATGCGCACGCCTGTATTACCGCCAGAGAAAATTAAAGGTATATTACGGACGTACGGACGTATATTACGGACGTACAAGGCAGTGGACGTACAAGACGGTATCCTTCAATAAGGGCGCGCACAAAAAGGCGAGCCTCAAAAGGGTGACCTCAATTGGGCACAGCGAATAAAAGCGCGCATAAATAAAGATCTGCACCTTTGTTGCTCTTCACATATTCCAGAGCCATTTGAACAAAATTATCTACGAACGCCTTTATTCGCCGCGCTCAATTGAGGTCGCACTTTTGAAGCTCACCTTTTTGTGCGCGCCCTTATTGAATAGAGCCGTACAAGACATTATTACTGTCACAGAAAATTAGACACACAATACACGGCGGCAGCCCACGAAGAACGGTCAGCTCAGCAAGTAAACATCAACAAAAGAAAGGCTGAAAGAAAGAAAAATACGACCAACAAAAAGAATGAGGTCAAAGTCCCTTGCCATTTAATATAGACTGTTCCTACTAATGTTTATGCACTACTGTTCTAGCGCCCGTTATTGTAACGGGCTAAATGACTAGTAAATAAATAATCCATAAAACGTCCAAGTGTTGGTGGAGGTTAATATGATCAAACAAATAAATCCATAAAAACGAGTTTAACATTCAGGCAGGAGTCTTCTTTAAAATTCTCAATCTCTGGTGCTTCCCTTTAAAAAAACGATGCCTCTCTAGCTTATCCTACTCAGACCTCGCAGCACAGAGAGGCACAAACATCCTTCAATCCTGGTCCGTGTCCCAGACGCCCGATCCACGGTGTTCGACAGGGTGCCATTAGACCCTACTCCCATGTCCACCACTGCCTTTCCAGGATCCACCCAGCAAAAGCGCGTTGTCTTTCCACCGCTGCCAATAGCAAGCGCCACTCGGTGAAAGGATGCTCCTAAGCATAATGATCATTCCCGCTCCCTGGCTGCTCAAAAGGGGTGATCTCCGTGCCCCCTCCTGAGTGCTGGCCATACGCTACTTCCTGGGGCACCATTCCCATCTTCCTGCTTTTCTCTCTAAGCATTGGCTCACTCCTGCTCCTGCCTTTCTCTCCGTCTCTCTAACCTCTGATCCTCTTTTGTTTCGTTTCGTTTATCCTTCTCTTGACTTCTCTTGTCCCTTTCTCTTGCCCCAGCTGATTCTTAAGGCTCCGTGGGTGCAGCGTCTCAGTTCTGCACCACAGGAAGCTGATGAGACAATTGAGAAAGGCCGCACATTCACGTGCATGTGTGTCTCACCCCAATTACCTCACCAACTCCCCGCAGCTACGTGAGTGCACCCAAGAAAAATGAGCCGGCCAATGGATTTTATATTAAAACAGCCATTTTTTTATGAGCCACAGATCTGCTATATCAGGGATATCGAACTCCGGTCCTGGTGGGCTGCAGTGGCTGCAGGTTTTGATTCTAACCATCTTTTTCATTAGTGACCAGTTTTTGCTGTTAATTAATTTCTTTTGCCTTTTAATTAATTTGACTCAGGCTCTTTAGATGTTTATCTTTCCTTAACTAGCAGCCAAACAATAATGAGACACAAAACAAGCTGCCACATGACCAGCTCACCTGTGTCCATCAGACCCATCCATCCATTGTCTCCCGCTTATCCGAGGTCGGGTCGCGGGGGCAGCAGCTTGAGCAGAGATGCCCAGACTTCCCTCTGCCCGGCCACTTCTTCTAGCTCTTCCGGGAGAATCCCAAGGCGTTCCCAGGCCAGTCGAGAGACATAGTCCCTCCAGCGTGCCCTGGGTCTTCCCCGGGGCCTCCTCCCGGTTAGACGTGCCCGGAACATCTCACCAGGGAGGCGTCCAGGAGGCATCCTGAGCAGATGCCCGAGCCACCTCATCTGACTCCTCTCGATGCGGAGGAGCAGCGGCTCTACTCTGAGCCCCTCCCGGATGACTGAGCTTCTCACCCTATCTTTAAGGGAAAGCCCAGACACCCTGCGGAGGAAACTCATTTCAGCCGCTTGTATTCGCGATCTCATTCTTTCGGTCACTACCCATAGCTCATGACCATAGGTGAGGGTAGGAACATAGATCGACTGGTAAATTGAGAGCTTCGCCTTACGGCTCAGTTCCTTTTTCAGCACGACAGACCGATGCAACGCCCGCATTACTGCGGATGCCGCACCGATCCGCCTGTCGATCTCACGCTCCATTCTTCCCTCACTCGTGAACAAGACCCCGAGATACTTGAACTCCTCCACTTTGGGCAGGATCTCGCTACCAACCCTGAGAGGGCACTCCACCCTTTTCCGGCTGAGGACCATGGTCTCGGATTTGGAGGTGCTGATTCTCATCCCAGCCGCTTCACACTCGGCTGCGAACCGATCCAGAAAGAGCTGAAGATCACGGCCTGATGAAGCAAACAGGACAACATCATCTGCAAAAAGCAGTGACCCAATCCTGAGCCCACCAAACCGGACCCCCTCAACACCCTGGCTGCGCTTAGAAATTCTGTCCATAAAAGTTATGAACAGAATCGGTGACAAAGGGCAGCCCTGGCGGAGTCCAACTGTCACTGGAAACGGGTTCGACTTACTGCCGGCAATGCGGACCAAGCTCTGGCACCGATCGTACAGGGACTGAACAGCCCTTATCAGGGGGGCCAGTACCCCATACTCTCGGAGTACCCCCCACAGGGGTCCATCACACAATATCTGAAAATAAAGAAAGGTGAAGGTCTCAGTAAGGCTGATCTCTCAGGTCATCAAAACATTCTGACAGCGTTCTTTGAAAAAAAACAGAAAATGAACAGTTTTGGAAATGTCTGCTCTGGCAGAATAAGAGCAGCAACAAGCTGTGGCATTAAATAACGGGTTTAATTAACAGCTTCTAGTTAAGAGATTGGTTGGAGTGAAATTGGTTGAGTTTGAAATCCCAATTTAGCTGGTGATCTGTTGGCTTGTTTCACATCTCATTTCTGTTTGGCTATCATTTAATGAAAAAAAAATCAATTCAGAGAACTGAATCCTTAAAAACAGGGCTTTTAAAACGAAGGGAAATGGAGTTAATTAGCAGTGAAAACTGATCACTGATTAGGAAAAGGGTCACAATGAAAACCTGCAGCCACTGCGGCCCTCCAGCCCCGGAGTTCGACACCCGTGCGCTATACCACAAGTCCTTTTAATTTTCTGTGCCCTCTTTGATGTGACACTTGCTAAGGTACTGATGTTGAGATAGCCAGCAAGGACCATTTAGATAGATAGATAGATAGATAGATAGATAGATAGATAGATAGATAGATAGATAGATAGATAGATAGATAGATAGATAGATAGATAGATAGATAGATAGATAGATAGATAGATAGATAGATAGATAGATAGATAGATAGATAGATAGATAGATAGATAGATAGATAGATAGATAGATACTTTATTAATCCCAAGGGGAAATTCACATACTCCAGCAGCAGCATACTGATAAAAAAAATATTAAATTAAAGAGTGATAACAATGCAGGTATAACAATCAATAACTTTGTATAATGTTAACGTTTACCCCCCCCCCCCCCCCCCTCCCCGGGTGGAACTGAAGAGTCACATAGTGTGATGGATGACCGATCTCCTCAGTCTGTCAGTGAAGCAGGACAGTGACAGCAGTCTATTGCTGAAGCTGCTCCTCTGTCTGGAGATGATCCTGTTCAGTGGATGCAGTGGATTCTCCATGATTGACAGGAGTCTGCTCAGCGCCCGTTGGTCCGCCACGGATGTTAAACTGTCCAGCTCAGTCCCTACAATAGAGCCTGCCTTCCTCACCAGTTTGTCCAGGCGTGAGGCGTCTTTCTTCTTAATGCTGCCTCCCCAGCACACCACCACGTAGAAGAGGGCGCTCGCCACAACCGTCTGATAGAACATCTGCAGCATCTTATTGCAGATGTTGAAGGATGCCAGCCTTCTAAGGAAGTATAGTCGGCTCTGTCCTCTCTTGCACAGAGCATCAGTATTGGCAGTCCAGCCCAATTTATTATCCGGCTGCACTGCCAGGTATTTATAGGTCTGCACACAGTCACCTCTGATGATACTGAAGCTGAGGTAGCCAGTCTTGGCCATTGCTGTCTGTGATTTGAACGAGTGGCGAGTGAATGTCCAACAGGTACGTACGTATATATCAGGGTTTATATGTAAATCAAGACTTACAATTTAGGCATTTCCTGAATTACCTTGCCCACCAGTATAAAAAGATCCTTATAGGCTAAAGCACCTTTTGTGAGCACTTTTGTATGTTAAAACACAGCAGCATCGGGCATTAGACAGGAAAAAACAAAGGATGAGGTGCCTGTTCAGGCCACCAGTCACACACACTCACATATATGGGCCAGATGAGAGTCACCAATTAACCTAATGCCTCTGGGATACTGGAGAAAACAAGAAGTACTACTTTTCAACTAATGCAGAGATGGGAAGTATCTACCCCATCCGCACAGATAATGACTGGAAATAAAATTTAAAGCAAGCACAGTAATTCTGACAGGCCATAGTGGTAGCCATTATGCCGCCATCCTGTTCACAGCTTGGAATGTCAAAGGAATTAAAGCATTGTATTCATTTCTAATGAAAGTGGATGGATAATTTAGATTAATTTTATCTATTGCCTTTCATGCATAATTTCATCACAATACACATTACATTTAATGTTCACATTTAGATTAAATGTAATGATTTACATTAGTGAAGATATACCCTCAGTGGTACACTGTAATAAGTCTATTATTTAGATGTTCACTAGTCTAATTTCTGATCTACTTAGCTCAATTGAGGGAAGAACAGGCTGGAAGACGGGGCCTCTCTAACTCAGGAATGGTGAACAATGCATAAAGGTCAGCACTGCTATTAATGGGTTACAGTAATCCCTCGCGGTTCACTTTTCGCGGATTCACGACTTCGCGGATTTTATATGTAAGCATATCTAAATATATAACGCGGATTTTTCGCTGCTTCCCGGGTTTCTGCAGACAATGCGTCTTTTTACTTCTGGTATTTGCTTCCTCAGTTGGTTTGCCCAGTTGATTTCATACAAGACATGCTATTGGCGGATGGCTGAGAAGCTACCCAATCAGAGCACGCAGTTAAGTTCCTGTGTGCTGCTGATTGGCTCAGCGACGGAGTGCTGCATTAACCAGAAAGTCTCATCTCACTCATTCAACATTAACGTGCTCTTGCTACTGCATTCAGGGGATTATCACCTTCAATCGTCATCATTTTTACTGCACAGCATATTCATCACATCATATATAGCTACGTGTACTTCGCTATACAGTAAGTGTAACCTTATCTACCGATTTCATATTGCTTAGCAGTTGTCCCTGTTATTAATAGAGTAAAGGGTGGGTTGTAAACAATACAGGGAGGGTTTAAAAACGTCCAAATACACGTTAAATAATTAAATAAATATGGTGTCCCTGGGCGGCACGGTGGCGCAGTGGGTAGCACTGCTGCCTCGCAGTTGGGTGATCTGGGGACCTGGGTTCACTTCCCAGGTCCTCCCTGCGTGGAGTTTGCATGTTCTCCCCGTGTCTGCGTGGGTTTCCTCCGGGCGCTCCGGTTTCCTCCCACAGTCCAAAGACATGCAGGTTAGGTGGATTGGTGATTCTAAATTGGCCTTAGTGTGTGGGTGTGTTTGTGTGTGTCCTGCGGTGGGTTGGCACCCTGCCCAAGATTGTTTCCTGCCTTGTGCCCTGTGTTGGCTGGGATTGGCTCCAGCAGACCCCCGTGACCCTGTGTTCGGATTCAGCGGGTTGGAAAATGGATGGATGGATGGTGTCCCTACTTTGCGGAAATTCAGTTATCGCGGTCGGCCTTGGAACCTATCTCCCGCAATAAGTGAGGGATTACTGTATTGTCAGAAATGCCATTTACTTTACAGAATGCTCAACCACAGAAACCTATCAAGCTTAGTTTGGTGATGAAGTATCATAAAATGATCTATTAATAGAAAATACTACTATTCTGCATAATGAGGTTAGAATTGCTCTGTCTATAAAATTTGTGATGCATTTTAACAAGGTAAATGTTAATTGAGATATACCTGTAAAGTGTTACAGTTTTTCAGCTTGTTTAACAGCAGAATGTGAGTCATTGTTATATCTCATGTTAGGATAACTAATTCAGACGGGAATAGCAACAGCCATCTCATCGCCCTCCAACAATCCAGCAGCGTTGTCAGACAGAAGAGTGGAAATTTGAATCACAAGCTTATGTCACACACAGTTTTGCCTATTTTCCAATTCAAACATAATAATTGTTACAACTGACAAACATGGCCTTAGTAAACGTGAAAAGGTCCCGGCGAAGCATTAAGGTGAAAAAAAACAGTGTATTTCAGTTGAACTGAACTTGGTGAAACTTGATGTAAATTTTAAACAAATCAAATATTTCTGCAAAATAATTGTTGTAGTAGTTGTTGTTGTTGTAGTCTTGGCATGTGTACAAAGCACAGTAAAATTCTAATTTGCCTCACTTTGCCACTTTCCTGCTCGATAATAAACAAGAATGCTTTGTGATATACAAATTATTAGGAACACCTGCTCATAAATACAGTTATCTAATCAGCCAATCATATTGAAGCAGTACAAAGCACAAAATCATGCAAATACAGGAGCTTCAGTTAATACTCACATCAAACACCAGAATGAGGAAACAAATGCGATTTTGACTGTGTCATGATTGTCAATGACGGACAGGCTGGTTTCAGGATTTCTGTATCTGCTGATCTCCTGGGATTTTCATGCACAACAGTCTCTAGAGTTTACTCAGAATGGTGCAAAAAACAGAAAACTTTCAGTGAGCAGCACTTCTGCAGACTGAAATGCCTTGTTGATGAGAGAAGAATGACCTGACTTGTTTGAGCTGACATAACGGGTACAATAACTCAGATAACCAGTCTGTACAACTGTGGTGAGCAGAAAAGCATTTCAGAATGTCCAACACATCAAACTGTTACAGAAATGGGCTACAACAGCAGAAGACAAAATCAGGTTCCACTCCTGTCAGCCAAGAACACAAAGCTCAGGCTGAAGTGGACAGTGGCTAACCCAAACTAGACAGCTGAAGGCTGGAAAAGTGAAGCCTGGACTGATAAATCTTGCTTTCTGCTGAGGCACAGATGGTAGGGTCAAAATTTGGTGCCAACAACATGAATCCGTGCACCCAACTTGACTTGTATCAACAGTCCAGGCTGGTGGCAGTTGTGTAATGGTAAAGAAAATGCCTGTAATGCCAGTAAATCATTGCTTGAATGGCATGTCCTATCTGAGTAGTGTTGCTGACCATGTGCATCTATTTATGGCCACAATTTGCCCATCTTTTAATGGCAACCTACAGCATGATGGTGCACCAGGTTCCAAAGCAAAAGTTGTCTCAAAGTATAAAAAGAGTTCACTCAATCATGTCAACATGGGCCAGAATCTCGCATAAATGTTTCCAATGTTTTGTGGAAACCACACTACGAAGATTACTATCTATCTATCTATCTATCTATCTATCTATCTATCTATCTATCTATCTATCTATCTATCTATCTATCTATCTATCTATCTATCTATCTATCTATCTATCTATCTATCTATCTATCTATCTATCTATCTATCTATCTCTAAAGTTGATTCAGAAAGCACACAGACCCTTTCATTTTCTGCACAATTTATTGTTTTGCAGGTTTCATTTCAAATTGAGAAATTTGCCAAGGTTCTCCCATCAGTTTATACTCAGTAACCTATAATGACAAAGTGAAAACATGTCCTCAGAAAGGTTTGCAATTTTAATAAAAATCAAGCAGGTTGTCACATTACATAACTTTTCCAGTTGTAATAATGATCTGGACTTTTTAATATTTTTATTCATTTATTTTGTACAGTCTTTTCTTTAGCCTCTATAAATAATGGAGTTTCTGTTTTGGGGGGTTTAGTAGTTAAGGAACATAATGGTCTGGTCTGGCCTGCTTTACTTTAGTTTGGAACATTTTTGAAGACATTAACTTTAAAACACATATTCCCAAGGCACCATTTTCTTTTTTTTTCAGCCATTGTTTGCTGTTTATAGTGCAGGGTTGACAGGCTGCTGGCAGACAAGACATCCAGGAGCGTGCGATGCGTGACATAATTACTGTGGCAGTACATAAGTTAGCTTCTCACACTCCTTCACTGTCAGAGTTTGTGATTAATTCAAAACTTAAAATTCATTCTTGTTAAAGGTCTCTCTGGCTATGAATTGTTTTTGTTGTTCAGCTTTGACTTATGCTTTGTCTTAAGCTCATGAAATATTCTGGTTTTGACTTTCCTCTGTTCCTGTATTTATAATTTTGTCTCACGTCCAGGCCATTGTTTATTTAACTTCTGCCCTCTTGGTTTCAGCCTTAGCTAGTTATTACTATTACATTCCATTCCTTGATGCCAACCTACTTAAAACTGCTGCCACCCTGTGATGTCATTGCCCCTGTGATTTTTAGTCACAGCCTTCATTTACATAATTTTAGCAAGTCGGGGGCAGTGGAAGTGTGCCTTTGTGACATATCCAATGACGCTGGCCAACTTGTCTGAAGTTCTGCATGTTTGAATTTGTCTTTAGTCGTAGGGCAGGCTTAGTGTGTGCATGAGAGCTGACAAGCAATAGACGCTCACCCAGAAGTAAAATGCATATAATGCTCTGAAGAAGAAAAACAATTGAGCATATTTTGGATCTGACAAACAGAAGAGAGGTTCATTTTTGTGATGTCTGGAATTTCACACACTATGACAGAATGGAAAAAAGGGCTGAGGTCATGGCTGAACTCACTGTACCTGTAAACCCTTCAGTCAGGCAGTACGTTATTGGCTGTCAGATAAAGCGCAACACTTGCTAAACTTTAGAAATGTGAAATGGTGCTGGAAAATCGTGACACATGCATCTAATCTGGTATACCCTGCAATTTCTAGTCACATAATCTGACATCCTCTGGCGACTGCAAACTGCAATTTGCTATCCTCTCATACCGCAAGTCGGTTAATGTGACATAAGCTTAGTGATGTCACTCTGAACCATCTATTGTCACAACAATTTACAGTTATGAGACTGGATTCTCAAAACTTGAAGGGTAGAAAGAAAAAAAAGTCCTGTCTGAACATGGCCTAGCTTTAAAATGAAGCCATTCAGAGCCATACCACTGCCAAGATATCTCATTTGAAGCAACTGCACTCCACAAACAGTGTTACCCTTTTAATAAGGAATTTAAAGGAATATGCCATTTTAGGTGAAATACTGTATCTACTCGATCAGTACTTTAATATAAAGGAGCACATTTAATAAAACATTTGTGATAATTGTGTATTTTGTGGTAAAAGAACAGTCAAGGAGGAGGTGAAGTGCATCATGAATAGTAAAGGGGAATTAAAAAACTACAAGCAGTGAAATATCAGATGCCCTAAACTCACATTTTTCTGAGGTCTTCACGTGTGAAGAAGTGGATATTCTCCAAGTGGTAAAAGGGAATACTAACGAGGTTCTGAGTGATTTTGGAGTTTTAGAGAGAGAAGTGCTGCTCAGATTGAATAGGCTGAAATCAAATAAATCACTAGGACCAGATAGTATTCATCCTTGAGTTGTTAATGAAGCTAGAGAGTACAGATATAAACACTTGCTGGATATTTTTAGGTAGTCACTGCGCACTGAGGAAATTCCAAAGGATTGGAAAATGGCAAAAATGATCTAAATATAAAAACAGGGTGACTGTGCAGATCCAAGCAACTATACAGTAGGCCAGGAATCTTAACGTGCTTCCCAGGTAAATTAATGGAAGGAATTATTAAGGAGAAGATTGAACATCACATGGCAAGAACAGGAGTTTACTGAACAATCAGCATGGGTCCAGAAGAGGGAGGTTGTGTTTTACTAACATGCTGGAATTCTATGAGGAGGCAATAAAAGGATATGATCAAGGTGGAGCAGATGATATGATTTATCTTGACCTTCAGAAAGCATTTGATGAGGTGCCCCATGAGAGGTTGGGCATCAAACTAAAAGAAGTGGGAGTTCAGGGTGATGTGTCTTGATGGGTGTAGAATTGGCTCAGACACAGGAAATTGGCTGTTAAGAAGAGTGGTGTCCCACAGGGGTCAGTGCTAGGGCTACTGATATTTTTAATATACAGGGTGTCCGTAAAGTCCATGTGCAATCTAAAATGGTTATGATAGTGATAGAAAGAATTCATAAAAAGGATTAGAAAGTGTGATGTATCTAGTTGTTTTTGTCTTTAGAAGTTTTATTTTTGCCGTATTTGGGGAACCGAAAATCCACATGAGCCTGTTGAAGATAAAAGAGATTCCCCCAAAGTTAATGTGTGGTGTATTTTGGGAAAAAAATCAAGTCATAGAACCCTAACCCTAACCCTAATGGTAATAGCTATTTAGAAATGCTGCAAAATGACTTTATTCCTCAACTTGAACAATTATGACTGATAGAGAATATAGTGTTTCAACAAGATGGTGCTCCTTGTCACTTTTCTTTGCATATTAGACAGTTTCTGTATGAGAAATTCCCTAACAGATGGATTGGAAGAGGTGGACCATTTTCTTGGCCTCCACGTTCACCACATTTGACTCCATTGGATTTCTTTTTATGGGGACATGTAAAAAATAATGTTTTTAATGTTCAATCAAACCTCGATCTTTAGAAGACTTGCAAGCTAGGATAACTGATATGATTGCTGGTATTACTGAAAATCAGCTTGAAAATATTTTCTGAGAACTACAGAATCGTATTACCCTTTGTATTAGCAATGATGGTGGACATGTTGAAAATTAACAAGAACAATAAAAAATGTAAGTGTTTCTTCTTTCTAATCCTTTTTACAGATTCTTTCTATCTCATATACTTAACAAAGTTACAACTATTTAAAATTGCACGCAGACTTTATGGACACCCTGTATATAAATGATTTGGAAAGGAATACAAGTAAGAAGCTTGTTAGCTTTGCAGATGATACCAAGATAGGTGGACTGGCAAATAACCTAGAATCCATTGAATCATTACAGAGGGATTTGGACAGCTTACAGGCTTGGGGAGATTTGTGGTAAATGAAATTTAATGTTAGTAAATGTAACGTATTACACGTAGGAAGTAAAAATGTGAGGTCTGAATACACAATGGGAGGTTTGAAAATTGAGAGTCCACCTTATGAGAAGGATTTAGAAGTCGTACCAGACTCTAAGCTATTGACTTCCCGACAGTGCTCAGAAGCCATTAAGAAGGCAAACAGAATGTCCGGTTATATAGCGCCCTGATGTGTGGAGTACAAGTCACAGGAGGTTCTGCTCAAGTCTTTTACAACACACTGGTGAGGCCTCATCTGGAGTACTGGGTGCAGTTTTGGTCTCCAGACTACAAAAAGGACATAGCAGCACTAGAAACCGTCTACAGAAGAGCGACTAGACTGATTCCGAGTCTACAGGGAATGAATTACGAAGAAAGATTAAAAGAGCTGAGCCTTTACAGTTTAAGCAAAAGGAGATTAAGAGGAGACCTGACTGAAGTGATTAAAATTATGAATGTGATTAGTATGGTGGATTGAGACTGTTATTTTTAAATGAGTTCATCAAGAACACGGGGAAACAGTTGGAAACTTGTTAAGGGTAAATTTTGCACAAACATTAGGAAGTTTTGTCTTTACACAGAGAACCACAGACAAGTGGAATAAGTGACCAAGTAGTGACGTAGACAGTAAGACCTTTTTCAAAACTTGACTTGATGTTATTTTGGAAAAATTAAGTGTATTGGACTGGCGAGCTTTGTTGGGCTGAATGGCTTGCTCTCATCTGGATCGTTCTAATGTTCAAATGTTCTAGTGTTCTAACTGTAATGCAGAATCTATCCTTCCAGGTGACTGTGAGCTGGAACTGGTCAGCGCTGTCTGACTCTGACAAATTGTCCTCGGCCTAAAACACCATTGCTCTGTGGCAGCACACTGTGAAGAAAATTTCACAAGTAAAATGGAATTTCAACGTATTACCTCTCAGTAAAAAGGAATAGTAAAATAAACTTCAGTCACAGAGACGTATTACTTTATCTGGCATAATATGACTTTACCTATTTATGTAATATTTTAAACCCTTCTAATATCTGATAGTGTTAACAATAAAAGGAAGACCTAAAAACATAGAAATGTCTGTTGGTTATTTTTAATCATAAGTTCTGTTCAACTGCTTTATTTTTCTTTTTAGACTTTATCCAACATGTAAAACAGAAAATATTATTAATCATTGTCTCTATATACCAAAGCCTTTTTCCATAACCAGAAGGGAAAATGTAATTAAACACAAATGGTTTTGCAGTCACTTGTCTTTGACTCCATTATGGCATTTGTTAAACAGGAGTTCAGTGGACGATAAACATGAAATATTTTCAATAACTATGAGACAATAATTCCACTGAATTTTCTGCCAGACTAGCAAACTAATCATATGCTGCTGTGTGTAATATATTGTTTAATTTTGAAGCAGGGCACACATGACAGATTTGATGTTGGATAGTGTTTTATATGTTTTTGTTGTACTTGGGATTAACAATTTATCAAAATTAAGAAAATTAATATATCCTGCTATATATTTCTTTCAATTTTAGAAACTGAATGGTATTAACATGGAATTGGGGAGGGGGGTGGGGGGTCTATGTTTCAAAGGATAATGTCACTGCAAAATGATATTCCTGTGATTTTAGCATATTTAATAAGTTGTTTAATAAAAATCTAAACTGATGTACACTAGTATGACCTAGAAGACCTGTATACTTTTAATTTTCCATTTATAGAATAGTTACGCTTTCTTTCTGAACACTGTCTTTATTCAGCAGAAACAAAATGTAAAAATCAATATTGATTTCATAAAATGCCTTGCATAAACTCTCCTCGTGAAAGGCACTATATAAAAAGGGATAACTGACTTGATTACTAGTTTAATGAATAGCTAAACAATTGTCTTTTCAATAAAAATATTTAAGCTTTAACAATCTGATTATATTATTCACATACAGTAGATTTAGAAAGTATTCGGACTTCATCACTTTTTTCACATTTTGCTATTCTACAACCTTGTAATAAAATCATTTAAATTCATTTTTCCCTCATCAAACAACACTCCATACCCAGAATGATAAAGAGAAAACAGGATTTTAGAAATTGTTGCTAATTTATTAAAAACAAAAAACTGAAATATCACACTGACACACACAAGTATTCAGAAGTATTCAACAGTATTTAGTTGAAGTACCTTCAGCAGTGATTCCAGCCTGGAGTCTTCTTGGATAAGATGCCACAAGTGTGGATTTGGGGATTTTCTGCCATTCTTCTCTGCAGATCCTGTCAATCTCTGTCAGGTTGGATGGAGACCGTCAGTGGGCTGCTATTTTCAGGTCTCCCCAGAGATGTTTGATTGGTTTGATTCAAGTCCAGGTTATGGCTGGGCCACTCAAGAGCATTCCCAGAGTTGTCCCAAAGCCATTTCTGTGTTGTCTCTGCTTTGTCCTGTTGTAGGGTAAACCTTCAGCTCAGTCTGAGGTGTAGAGTTTTCTGGAGCAGATTCTCAATAAGAATACCTCAGTGCATTGCCGTGTTAAGCTTTCTCTCAACCCTGTCTAGTCTCCCAGTCCCTGCTGTCGACAAAGAACCTCACAGCATGATATTGCCACCACCATGTTTCACTGTTGGAATGGTATTGTACAGGTGATGCATGGTGCCTGATCTCCCCGTAATATGATGCTAATCCTAGTTATATCAGATCAAACAAATCTTGTTTTTTACAACCTGAGAGCACATTAGGTGTTTTTTTTTGTAAATAATGGTTTTTTTTGCAAATTTTGAGTGGGCTCCCATGTGTCTTCAGCTAAGGAGAGACTTCTGTCTGGCCACTCTATCATGAGAGTGTTGCAGTAATAGTTGTCGTTATTCAAAGTTTCTCCCATTTCCACACAGGTTCTCTGGACCGCAGCTGGGGTGCCCATCAGGTTCTTGGTCACCTCTCTTACCATGGCCCTTCTCTCACGATTAGTCAGTTTCACCAGGTGGTCAGCTCTAAGAAGACTCATGGTTGTTCCATTTAAAAATGATGGAGTTGGCTGTTCTCTTAGGAACCTTCAATGCTGCAGAAATCTGTAGCCTTCCCCTGACCAGAACTTTGACACAATCCTGTCTCTAAACAATTCCTTTGAACTCTTGGCTTGGTTTTTGCTCTGATACCCATTGTCAGCTGAGGGACCGTCTATAGACAGAAGGGTGCCTTTCCTAGTCATGTCCAATCAATTGATTTGACCACAGATTGACTCCAAACAAGACGTAGAACATCTCAGTGAAGATCAATAGAATGGGGTGTACCTGAACCAAATTCACAGCAGAGTCTGAATACCTGTGTTGATGTAGGAAGTCCCTGCAACGCATAGTGGATGCAGCCAGTAAGATCACTGGTGCCCTACTGCCCTCCCTCAAGGACATTTTTCACACCTGTCTCACCCGTAGAGCCATCAGCATTGCTGGGGACTCTTCACACCCCTTACATTCCCTCTTCAGCCTCCTCCCCTCAGGAAAAAGGTACCGGAGCCTCCAGGCCCGCTCCACAAGACTGTCTAACAGCTTCATCCACCAAGCTGTCAGGATGTTGAACTCTGTTCACTATCTTGACCCCCTTGGACCGTAACAAGAGTCACTATCTACCAAGTACCCAACTTCAGCTGGTATTATATAAAGACTCGATAGATAGATAGATAGATAGATAGATAGATAGATAGATAGATAGATAGATAGATAGATAGATAGATAGATAGATAGATAGATAGATAGATAGATAGATAGATAGATAGATAGATAGATAGATAGATACTTTATTAATCCCAAGGGGAAATTCACATACTCCAGCAGCAGCATACTGATAAAGAAATAATATTAAATTAAAGAGTGATAAAAATGCAGGTATAACAGACAATAACTTTGTATAATGTTAACGTTTACCCCCCCCCCCCCCCGGGTGGAACTGAAGAGTCACATAGTGTGGGGGAGGAACGATCTCCTCAGTCTGTCAGTGGAGCAGGACCCTTCAACACTATCCAACCTCTGCTCCTCAGGGACAAGCTGGCAGAGATGGGAGCAGATTCATACCTGGTGGCATGGATCGTGAACTATCTTACAGACAGACCTCAGTATGTGCATCTCGGGAACTGCAGGTCTGACATTGTGGTCAGCAATACAGGAGTGCCGCAGGGGACTGTACTTTCTCCGGTCCTGTTTAGCCTATATACATTGGACTTTCAATACAACTCAGAGTCCAGTCACGTGCAAAAGTTTGCTGACGACACTGCTATCGTGGGCTGCATCAGCATTCGGCAGGAGGAGGAGTATAGGGAACTAATCAAGGACTTTGTTTAATGGTGCAACTCAAACCACCTACAACTGAACACCAACAAAACCAAGGAGCTGGTGGTGGATTTTAGGAGGCCCAGGCCCCTCCTGGACCCCGTGATCATCAGAGGTGACTGTGTGCAGAGGGTGAAGACCTATAAATACCTGGGAGTGCAGCTGGATTATAAACTGGACTGGACTGCCAATACTAATGCTCCATGCAAGAGAGGACAGAGCCGACTATACTTCCTTAGAAGGCTGTTGTCCTTCAACATCTGCAATAAGATGCTGCAGATCTTATACCAGACGGTTGTGGCGAGCGCCCTCTTCTACACAGTGGTGTGCTGGGGAGGCAGCATAAAGAAGAAGGACGCCTCACGCCTGGACAAACTGGTGAGGAAGGCAGGCTCTATTGTTGGCACGGAGCTGGACAGTTTGACATCAATATTACATCTGCTGCTAACTGTCTGTCTTTTTGTACATCTCATAAGCTACTCTATAATGCACCTTCTCACTTTGTACTGTAAGTGGCTTTTGCACTACTGATTATTGCACATTGTACTTAGGTTACTTTACAAGTTCTAATTTATGTTATACTTATATATTTTTTTATATTTATATTTTATATTTTATTGTACTACGAAGATGAGAGAGAAATAGTATTTCGATTCTTGTGTATGTTCTGTACATATAGTGAATTGACAATAAAAGGCTATTTGATTTGATTTGATTGATTGATGTGACATTTTTAAAAAAATTAACTAAACTTGCAAAATTTCTAAAATCCTGTTTTTGCTTTGTCATTCTGGGGTATTGAGTGTAGATTGATGAGGAAAAAACAGTTGAAGCATAGCTGTAACATAACAGAATGTGAGAAAAGTGAAGGGGTCTAGAAAACCTTCTGAAATCTCTGTATCTGATTCATCCTACACAACACAAAAAAATTGTGACATCGTTGTGGCACACCTGGTATTTTCCTTTTGACATTTCACACTAACATGGCAGTCCCTTAATAATAATACGTTTTATTTATATAGCACCTTTCCCATGCTCAAGGCACTTGCAGAATATAATAAAGAATGACAATGTATACAGTATATAGCATTGTACAAACCAGATAAATAAATAAAGAAGATTAAGACAGTGAATTCCCTTCATCTCTCAAGATCATCTGTCATTCCCTTTTTTGTTTTCCAGTCATCTCAGTTTGATTGTGTCAGAGGTTGTGACAGGGGTGGTGGTCTTGTAAGGAATATTTATTATATTTTCCTATTATAGATATTAAAGATCACCATGATGCATCAATAGCATTATTGATAGGACACATCTAGAATCGCACATCATCATAACCTCTATATAAATAAAATCCAGTGTCTGTCTGTCTGTCTGTCCACTTTTCACGAGAGAACTACTTAACAGATATAGATCAGGTTTTTTTCTGTGATTTGCTTGAACATTCCAGTTGATTTTGTGACTTCTATCATTGCACTGAGTATCATAATTCACTTGTAGGAGCGATATATTGGCACTAATCCGAGACAGAGGCTGCAGGCCGAGGGGAGGGGGTAGCATGACGTGGACAGGGCCCTCGTCACTCATGCGCCAGCTTCCGTTCAAATCGCTCTCCCTCTGGCCACATTTTGGAGTGTACCTTGCCGCCACTTAGCTAACGATACTTGTTTGTTTATTGATTTTTAAAGTTTGTCCTGTTTCACTACTACATGGGCGGAGCCACGGGGGACAGCTAGTATATAATAAAGCAAATAGAAAGTAGTATTTCGCATGCCACTGTGTTTGTACTTGATTACACTTGTCTAATTTTATTACACAATTATGTGTCAACCCATCCTCAAACATGTCCATGGCTTAAGAAACACTACTCTCTGGGACAGTTACAGGATTGTACAAGTTTCAGATATTAGGAAACAACAGGCTCTGGCAGCAGCTACTGTAAATTAATTATTAGATTACATTAGATTAGATTAGATTATTACGTGTAAAGCATTTTTAGTTCCAATTTTGTGTGTTGTGACCACCAGGAGGTGCACAGCTCCCCAAACACCCGACACAGACAGATGCTAGCACAATTCTCGGCAACACACACATCTTTTTTTACAGGGGAAATATTTTTCTCTTGTTCCCCACAGCAGCACAGTACAATAAGCACCAGTACACATTCCTTCCTTCTTCTTCCTCTTCTCTCTCTTCTGCCTCCACTTCTCCCTCAAGCATTTTCATCTTCCTCTCGACTCTGGCTCTCTGAGTGTAATGAGGGGTCTCCTTTTGTAGAGCACCCTGAAGTGCCCCAGTTGTCCCGTAATCTCCTTTCAAGCCTTCTGGGCTCAGCAGTTCCCCTTGAGTCTGCCAGGCAGTAGCCATAGGCACCAGCAGGGTTGAGCTTCCTTGCTCCAAACCCATGGTGTAGCAAGTTGAGGGGGGCTGTGCTCTGTCATCCCGGTAGCTCCTTCCCCCGGTCCTACCCCGGCTGCGTAAGCGTCCCAGATGTAGATTAAAATGCAAAAGTGCTATGTAAATAGATTTTCTAGTTGTATGAAGGATCCTAATTGTGTCAGAGTCAAGATTAGAAATCTACGTATAAAAAAAGCAGGTTCTAAAAATGATTATATCTATATGTAACCAACCATGTTCCATACAGACATTAGAACATTAGAAAAATTGTTACGCGAACAGACAATTCAGCCCAGCAAGTTAGTCCATTCAATTTATTTATACTGCAAAAAACAGCATTAAGTTGAGATTTGAAGGTCCCTAAATTCCTACTCTCCACCACACTACTTGATAATTTATTGTATGTTTCTATGATTTGTTGCATGAGGAAAAACTTTCTAATATTTATGTAAAATTTGCACTAAACAAGTTTCCAACCGTGTCCCTGTGTTCTTGCTGCAGAATTTACAGTAACAACTGGGATTCACTGTACTAATTCAATTTTTAATTATGTCAATCATGTCTCTTCTCAATCTCTGTTTGCTTAAACTAAAAAGATTCAGCTTCTTCAGTCTTTTCTCATAGCTCATAGCTCTCAGTGCTGGAATCAGCCTACTTGCTATTCTCTGGACTTTCTCTAGTGCTGCACTATATTTATTGTAATATGGAAACCAAAATTCAACACAGTATGTTAGGTGAGGCCTCACTAGTGTGTTATAAAGCTTAACCATAACCTCCCTGGACTTGTACTCACTGTGATATATATTCTAACATCCTTTTAGCTTTATTGATCATTTCTGGATGTACATTGTGACAAGTCTACTATGACTCCTTTCTCTCTTTCATAAGATGTTCTATCGATTTTCAGACCTCCAAATGTGTATTCAAATCTGACATTTCTACTTTCTATGTGCAATACTTTACATTTACTTTCATTAAATTTCATCTGTCACAAATCTGCCCAAGCCTGTATGCTATCCAAATCCATTTGTAACAATTTAGCTGATTCTCCATTATCTGCCCTTCCACCTAGGTTAATATCATCTGCAAACTTAACCAGCTTATTGACTATATTCTTGTCCAGATCATTTATGTATATTAAAAAGAGCAGTGGCCTCAGCACTCATCCCTCAGGGGCTCCACTTTTAACATCAACTAATTTTGAAAACTGACCCTTACCTAACCCTTTGCTTGCCATGTTTGAGCCAATTTTGTACCCTCTACAGACTGTGCTTGGAATTCCCACTTGTTTCAGTTTGATCATTACTCTTTCCATGTAGTGCTTTATTAAAGCATTCTGAAAATCAAGATGCATAATATCATAGGCACCTCTCTTACCATATATTTCTTGTTCCTTCCTCATGAAATTCAAGCATATCTCACAACATTCCTGATCTGAACCCTTGCTGGCTATTTGTTAACATTCCTGTTCTATATGAGAACAATGGCGGCGCCCGTGCAGGCTGCGGCTTACAGAGCTCCCGAGTCCGCACTGATTAGTGTTAATCTTTGTTTGTCTTTGTCAACTAGTATACAGTAAGTAAAAAAGTAGATTTATCTTTGCACAATGTCTTGTCTTGTTTGTGTTTTAATTTTTCAATTTAAAATTTTAATTCTATTTTTAATTTATTATTTGCACGTCATGTTGTTAGATTGTGGACCCTGAGCTTCGCAATTTCGTCTGTCTGTATACTTGTATATGGTTCAGATGACAATAAAGTTCACTTTGACTTTGACTTTGAAATGGGCTGCTAAATAATTACTTCTATTAATTTACCTGTAATAGATAGATAGATAGATAGATAGATAGATAGATAGATAGATAGATAGATAGATAGATAGATAGATAGATAGATAGATAGATAGATAGATAGATAGATAGATAGATAGATAGATAGATAGATAGATTAATTTTATTTCTCCCCAAGGGGAAATTAAAACTTTACAGAAGCTCAACATATACTGTATATAGGAAGACACTTGTGTAACTTTCTTTTATGAATGTAAAACAACAAATGAGGAAATTGAAAAGAAACTTTCAGTTACCTGTAAACGTCTCAGTGTTGTGGCCATGAGAGACACCTAAAATGTTCTGATTCTCTACACTGAACCCTTTCCTCTTTTCTGTGCTTACACCTCACCCTTATAATACCACACGTTCTACATGTTCATCAAAACCCCCCGCCTCCATTTCAAGAACCCTCTACTTATGATACAACCCCTTTTCTTCCTTCAAATGTAAATCATTGTTATATATTCGTATTTTCTGTATACATTTTAACACAAACAAATTCCACAGGGTGATGAACACTTTATTTTAGAAAACTGAACCAACCGCAAACGCTATTATCCTTCTCACACACGTGACTCTCTATCGCTTCTTTCACACACACTGCTCTAAACTCCACACCCCCTTATTTATATTACACATGTGCACACAACCATTTCCTTTACCATATAATAACATTTACAAATGAAGATGTATACATAACAATCATTTACTTTCCAGCAGTCCTCTGTGCAGTTCTCTGCCTTCTCCACTAGACTCAACAGTCTCTCAGCTGTCAGGCTTTTCCCCAGCTGGAATGCTACACCACATATATATATAACATAGCCTAATGTTACTTTTGTAAGTCGCTTTGGATAAAAGCATCTGCTAAGCAAATAAATGTAAATATAAGTATACACATATATATATATGAATGGAAGAGAAGGTCTGTGATACGGTTTGCATATTTGCAGTTGGAGATCCACAAAGGGAGAAAAAACGAATCACGTATCATAAAATAGTTTTATTCCTGAGCTTTCAACCCCTATCAGGGGTCTTCATCAGAGGATAATGCTTAGACTTACAAGAATCAAAGGCAATATATAGCAACACATTCAGGGGTGGGGGTGGAGGTGACTAAGTCCGTATGATCAAAAAAAGGGGGGGGGGGGGGTTATCGTTAAATTAAAGTGCATATGTATATATATATATATATATATATATATATATATATATATATACACAGTATATATACATATACACACATATATAAAGTAATAGCCATGCCCTGTGGCTCCGCACGCGAATTAGTGAAAAAATGACAGTGAGGAGGGCCCTGCCTGGCTCCCCACTCCTGATGTCACGCTTCCCCCTCCCCTCGGCCCACAGCCTATGTATCGGATTTTTGCGAATATATCGCTCCTGCAAGCGAACTCTCATTCTTAGCGTGATGAGAGAAGTCACAAAATCAACTGAAATGTTCAAGCAAATTCTAGAAAAAAACCCGGTCTAAATCCGTAAAGTAGTTGTCTGGTTTGCTAGCTAAGCGGAGGTAAGGAACACGCCCCCGAGGCTGGCGTGTGAGTGAGGAGGGCTCCGTCCCCTTCCCCTCGGCCTGCTGCATCTCTTTCGGATTTGCATAAATAAATTGGTACCGCATGTGAACTATGATACTTAGCGCAATGAGAGAGGTTGCAAAATCAACCGCAATGTTCAAGCAAATTATAGAAAAAAACACAATCTAAATTTGTTAAGTAGTTCTCTCATGAAAAGTGGACAGACAAAAAGACAGACGTTGGATTTTATATATATAGAGATTTATATAGGGCGGCACGGTGGCGCAGTGGGTAGCGCTGCTGCCTCGCAGTTGAGTGATCTGGGGACCTGGGTTCGCTTCCCGGGTCCTCCCTGCGTGGAGTTTGCATGTTCTCCCCGTGTCTGCGTGGGTTTCCTCCGGGCGCTCCGGTTTCCTCCCACAGTCCGAAGACATGCAGGTTAGGTGCATTGGCAATTCTAAATTGCCCCTAGTGTGTGCTTGGTGTGTGTGTGTGTGCGCCCTGCCAGGGGATTGGTTCCTGCCTTGTGCCCTGTGTTGGCTGGGATTGGCTCCAGCAGACCCCCATGATCCTGTAGTTAGGATATGGTGGGGTGGATAATGGATGGAGATTTATATATACAGTATACACAAATATATGTGTATACATGTATATATATATATATATATATATATATATCCATCCATCCATTTTCCAACCTGCTGAATCCGAACACAGGGTCACGGGGGTCTGCTGGAGCCAATCCCAGCCAACACAGGGCACAAGGCAGGAACCAATCCCGGGCAGGGTGCCAACCCACCGCAGGACACACACAAACACACCCACACACCAAGCACACACTAGGGCCAATTTAGAATCACCAATCCACCTAATCTGCATGTCCTTGGACTGTGGGTGGAAACCGGAGCGCCCGGAGGAAACCCACGCAGACACGGGGAGAACATGCAAACTCCACGCAGGTAGGACCCGGGAAGAGAACCCAGGTCCCCAGGTCTCCCAACTGCGAGGCAGCAGAGCCACCGTGCCGCCCCATATATATATATATATATATATATATATATATATATATATATATATATATATATATATATATATACAGTAATCCCTCCTCCATCGCGGGGGTTGCGTTCCAGAGCCACCCGCGAAATAAGAAAATCCGCGAAGTAGAAACCATATGTTTATATGGTTATTTTTATATTGTCATGCTTGGGTCACAGATTTGCGCAGAAACACAGGAGGTTGTAGAGAGACAGGAACGTTATTCAAACACTGCAAACAAACATTTGTCTCTTTTTCAAAAGTTTAAACTGTGCTCCATGACAAGACAGAGATGACAGTTCCGTCTCACAATTAAAAGAATGCAAACATATTTTCCTCTTCAAAGGAGTGCGCGTCAGGAGCAGAGAATGTCAGAAAGACAGAGGAAAGCAAACAAATCAATAGGGCTGTTTGCTTTTAAGTATACGAATCACCGCGGCACAAATCTGTTGAAGGTGGCAGCTCACACCCCCTCCGTCAGGAGCAGAGAGAGAGAGAGAGCCAGAGAAAAACAAAGTCAAAAATCAATACGTGCCCTTTGAGCTTTTAAGTATGCAAAGCACCGTGCAGCATGTCCTTCAGGAAGCAGCTGCACACAGAAGGTAGCAACGTCCGTATCGTCTAGGTGTGCAAACAGCCCTCCTGCTCACACCCCCCTACGTCAGCGCAAGAGAGAGAGAAAGTAAGCTGGATAGCTTCTCAGCCATCTGCCAATAGTGTCCCTTGTATGAAATCAACTGGGCAAACCAACTGAGGAAGCCTGTACCAGAAATTAAAAGACCCATTGTCCGCAGAAATCCGCGAACCAGCAAAAAAATCCGCGATATATATTTAAATATGCTTACATATAAAATCCGCGATGGAGTGAAGCCGCGAAAAGCGAAGCGCGATATAACGAGGGATCACTGTATATATATATATATATATATATATATATATATATATATATATATATATATATATATATATATATATATACACAAAATGTTAAGCTTACTGGCCAGTAGTTACTTGGATCAGCCCAGTCACAATTTTAGTACAATGGGATAACATTTGCTAGCCTCTGGTCTTTAAAAAATTCCCCAGTACACAGTGACTTTCTAGTAGTATATGCACCAGTGGTTTACATACAGTATGCACCAACTAGCCTCCTTAAGCACTCTGGGTTAATCGCTGTCTGGTGATTTGTTAGATTTCAGTCTGTTTAATCCAAGCAGTTCTTCTTCCTCTCCAATTTCCTAATCACTAGTTACCAGCTTAGTGGTCTCTACAAGGGGACTAATGGGAGTGAAAACCAGGTTAACAGTAATAAAAGGCAGACACAAGATATGCACAAACAAATTTAAGAATTCTATCATGCAAAATAAAAAAGAAAAACATGGAAAACAGACAATGCATTAGATAAAACAAAAAGGTGGTACTGCCACAAATAGCATCCAACACTGAACACCTAAGCAAAAACTTGCACCCTTCCTGACTGACTCCAGCAGCGTATTTATCCTCTGCAGTTTCAATATGACTGCACCCTAAACTTCACTTACCCACATCACATGCATATGCCACTCTGTAAAATTGCCATGATCAGTCTACACAGCTACGCACTCCAGTTTCCCCAGTTTTCTCCCAGTAAGCTGCTTGTTGTGCCTTACATGCTCAAGGGTATACCTGCTGCCTAACCAGGGCACATTTATACATTCCTTGGACCACTTCTACCTGAATAAACCCCAAGCAGGAACAAAACAAGTGTGCTTGTGGGCCCTTAAACTGAGCCACCTACAAGTTCCTCTCTCTGTTTTCCATTATTCATAGCAACATGCAGTGCTACTGCCCTGCACTACGTCTGTCCTGTGAAAAGACTATAAGCCTGGTAAGTATCAATGCATTTAAAAACATCTATTTGAAATCGCAGACATCAATAACCAACATGGGAAAAGTAAAACAAGGAACCAGTGAGGCACTTCTTCACACTTCCATAAGAATCAACCTAGTCACACTGAAGCATAGTGACTGAGCATCATGACAAGTCTCCTTAAAAATGGTCGACACTTTCCATCAATGAGTTTCAAGTGTGTCTTGTTGTTTAGTCTCATGTGTTAAAACAATTCCCTATCTGTAGCAGAAAAAATGTCCCGCCGGAAATTTGTAGACTCTTGGTATATAAAATAAATTCATTCCATGACATTTTTGACATGTTGGATTGTTATGGTAGACAGTTTGTTTACATTTCTTCCCAATGTGGACTTATTTGTAGGATTTATTTGATTGGATGTCAAATAGAACATTCAACAAAGAAAATATGCTGTTGATGTCATGGCACTATGAATTTCTTAATTTTCTCAGCCTACTTACATATTCATTTATTGCATGCCATCTAGTGGACAACTTTTAAATAGCATTGATGTTGATCAAACTCTTCACTCGGGTAAGCAACACCCATGGTATAAAAATGTACCACTTGCACAGAACCATTAAGATTTTATTAATATAGCAGTGCTCAACAATTTAAACCTTGATTCAAATTAAAAATTAAACAGATTCAAAAAGTATTCAGGCCCCTTCACTTTCTCCACACTTTATTGTGTTGTAGATTTAATTTTAAATAGATAAATATACAATTTTTCCCATCAACCCACAGTCAATAACCCATAATGAGAAAGTGAAAATGTTTCCAGAAAGGTTTGCAAATGTATTAAAAACTGTAATCTGTCATTCATATAAGTATTGAGACCCATAATTCAGTACATTGTAGAAGCCACTTTGTCAAAAACGACAACATCAAGCCTACTTTTGTAAGTCTTTACCAGGTTCACACACTTTTATTAGTGCAGATTATCCCATTCCTCCTGGCAGATTTTCTCAAGTTCTGTTATATTGGATGAGACGTGTGTGTAAACTGCCATCTTCAGGTCTCTCCACAGATGTTCCATGGAGTTTAAGTCTGGATTTTAACTGTGTCACTTAAGAACTGTCAGAGACTTATTACAAAGCCTATTCCAGCATTGTCTTGGCTGATTACTTGGGGTCATTGTAGTTCTGTAGTTGTGTCACCCCAGTCTGAGGTCATGTATACTGTGGAGCAGGCTTTCGTCAAGGATTTCTCTGCATTTGGCTGTACTCATACCTCTCTTAAATCTGATCTGTCTCCCCTTCTCTGCTACTGAGAAGGACCCCCATAACATGATGCTGCCACCCCTATACTTCTTGACAGTGATGGTATTAGGCGGGTGATGATACCGCTTGAATTTCTATTCAGAGAGTTTAAGTTTTATCTCAGCAGACCAGAGAATCTTTTTCCTCATGCTGTCAAAGTCCTTTAAAAGTCGTCACATAAGACTTTTACTCAACAGTGGCTTCTTTCTCGCTTCTCTAGATTAATAGTTATGGAGTGCTGCTGAGATGGTTTCCCTTCTGCCTGGTTCTCCTGTCTTAACACATAACTCCTGAAGCTCTGTTAGAACGACTAAGGGGTTCTTATTCACCTCCATGGCCCTTCTTGCCAGGTTACTAACTTTTTTCAGATGACCAACTGTAGGAAGAGTCGTGGTAATTCCAAACTTCTTCATTTTGGAATTGTTTAAGCTACTGTACTGTGGGGAACACTCAAAGCTTTAAAAATGGTTTTATATCTTCATCCTGATCTATGCCTCACCACAGAGGTCTACAAAGAGTTCTTTGGACTTCAAGGTTTGATTTTCGTGGGACCTTATATACGCACATGTGGGCCTTCCTAAAGCAATTCAGTTTTCAACTGGTGGACTCCACTCAAGTTCTAGACACATGTCAAGGAGAATTCCAGCAAACACGATGCACTTGACCACAATTTGAAGTGCCACAGCAAAGGGTCTTTATACTTTCTATGAATAAAGATTTCAGTTTTTGATTTTTTTTGGATCATTTATTGAATTTATTAAATGCATATAACATTCCATACAATCAAGTCGAACTTAACAAAACATTAAGTCAAATCAACCCTCACCAATGAGAAAGAGTGGAAGGCCAACAACCAGAGCAAAATTGTTAACAGTAGTAAAGAGAGAAAGGGGTCTTTTCCCCCAATATAAGTGCTTATTCTAAAATGTTATTGATTAGGTCCTGCCAGGTTTTTAAAAAGTTTTGAACAGATCCTCTAAGTGAGATTTAGATTTTTTTCAATTTCAAATAGTAGATAACATCAGTTACCCACTGACATAAAAGAGGTAGGTTAAGATTCTTCCAGTTGAGCAAGAAGATTTTTAATAAATTTGCAATCTTTTCCAGAAATACTTTTGCTTTACCATTATGGATTATTGAGTGTAGATTGATAGCTAAAAATGGCAAATTTATTCATTTCGAATTAAATCTACAACACAATCAAGTGGACAGAACATCAGTTAGTCATTTTCTAATCTGTTTAGCGCAGACTAAGGACTACGGGGTGCCGGAGCCCAGGGTGCAAGACAGAAATAAACACTGGATAGAGCGCCAGTGCATCACATGGTGAACACTCAAACGCATACACACAAACACACACACACACACACTCCAACCACACACTAGGACCAATATACTGTCACCAATCAACCTATCCTGCATGTCTTTGAACTGTGGGAGAAAACTGGAGCACTTGGAGGAAGCCCACGCAGACACGGGAACAATATGCAAACTCCACACAGGGAGGACCACAGCTCCACAGCAGCACTACCACTGAGCCACCATGCCACCTATACAGAAAGTAAAGGGGTCTGAATTCTTTCTCAATCTACCATATATTGTGAGGGTATCAAAAGGTGGGTCAGTTCAATGGTAAAATTGGCACTCATGGTTCTTCTGTCCTTCAGTCTTTAAATATCATAGTGAGATATCATCAGCTACCCAAAGTGCTCATTGCAAATGATTCAGTATGTCTGTTACACTTTCACCACATCAAACATGTAGAACATATTGCATTCTCAAAGTGTTATGTTTTACATTTTACAGTTTTTAAAGTAATACTTCATACCTCTTTTGTTGCGTTATCTTGTATAAGGTTGTAAAGCGGCACCACCCGGTTGATCTCCAGCAGAACTGGCGTAGGACTGATCTGTTCCTTGCCTTGTCTTCTGCAGAGGTGACACGTTGCGGGGCAGTGGCCCTTTTCTTCACACCTGATCTCTACACCAGAAATAAGCTGGTCATCAGTCAACATCTGGGCAGAGAGTAGTCCTGATAAGTACGTAATGAATGGCATGGATTTCAGCTCCTTCTTGCTTCCCATTTCAGTAGTTTCTAAAAGAAGAAGAGACAACAGTCTTAAAAGAAATAAGGGGAACTTTCACATTCTGACAGTTTTGAGGAGATTTGATTATGACTTAGCCAGAATGGGTTTTTAAGGTAAGGTAATAAGAGTGTCTGATTGTGTATTATGTTTTGTGTAAATACATTTCCTCAATTAAATCAAAAGCAGGGAGTTGTAAGATGGGTAGCATGGTGGTATAGTGGTGAGTGCTGCCGCTTTTGAGAATCCAGTATCATGACCTGGAATCCTGTTCCCAGTCGAAGTCTGTGTGGACTCTGCAGCTTCTCTTGATGTTAAGACAACAGCACATTCTAAACATCATGTGTGAGTGTCCCGATTGCAACATTGGGCTGTGTGTTGGTGACTTGTTAAAACATATCACATGGAAAACGTGTACTAAGTCTGCATTATTACAGCAGTGGACATTAAACATACCTTTCCTACTGCATTTATGTTGATGGTATTTACATGATTGTTACACATAATAAGCCATTAAGAAGGCTAGCAGACTCTCAGGTTATATAGCGCCTTGATGTGTGGAGTACAAGTCACAGGAGGTTCTGCTCAAGTCTTTATAACACACTGGTGAGGCCTCATCTGGAGTACTGGGTGCAGTTTTGGTCTCCAGGGTACAAAAAGGACATAGCAGCACTAGAAAAGGTCCATAGAAGAACAACTAGGCTGATTCTAAGGTTACAGGGGATGAGTTATGAGGAAAGATTAAAAGAGCTGAGCCTTTACAGTTTAAGAAAGAGAAGATTAAGAGGAGACCTGACTGAAGTGTTTAAAATTATGAAGGGAATTAGTACAGTGGATCAAGGCTGTTATTTTAAAATGAGTTTAACAAGAACATGGAGACACAGTTGGAAAATTGGGTAAATTTCACACAAACATTAGGAATGTTTTCTTTACACAGAGAACCACAGACACTGGAATAAGCTACCAAGAAGACAGTAAGACTTTAGGGACTTTCAAAACTCGACTTGATGTTTTTTTTAGAAGAATTAAGTGGATATAACTGGTGAGACTTTGTTGGGTTGAATTGTCTGTTCTCATCTAGATTGTTCTAATGTTCTAATTTTCTAATAACATGAAAAACATTCAATGTTTTTGGCTTGTTTTCCCAGAGCTAAACATAATGCTTGGCGACTATGAGTCATAATGGTCTTTCATTCTTTGTTAATTGCCTTTTTCTTGACATCATGATAGCAATGTACAATGTCATATGCTCCAAATAATGCATCAGAGGATGTAGCAACACAGTTTGTTCCAATACTGCATTTATTCAGATAGTGGGTTGATAAGTAATCAACAAAAGTTGGGACACTTGTAGCAATTGTTTGTATCAACTTGCAAGGCCTTTTTTTTGAATAGCATGGAGCTTTTTAAATTAAAGACAGAACCAATGAATGAGGGGAACTCTTGACCAATGAATGATGAGTAGAAGTTGTTATGAGTAGTGATTCAGTAATCTTACAACCTGTGGGTATAAAATGTCTCAGAATCTACTGGTGTGACTTTTTAACTATCCTTTACTATTTTCCAGCTGTAAGGAATGGAAAAAAGCAGCTGTGCAGAACAACCGAGGTCTTTAATAATCCTGTTTGTCTTTTCTAAATTAGCGAGTGTTGCAAATGTCCTGAACAGATGGCAGCTGGGTGCCAGGAATATTCTGTATCGCCTTCACCATCCTCTGCAGTGCGATGTGTTCTTGAGCTGGGCAGATGGTATGCAGCCAAATACAGTATATTTTAAATATAACATTATTGTTGTTATTTTATATCGGACAACATTATCCAAGCTGACTTAAAAGATCAGGACACATTACAACTTTAGCTTCAGTGAGTTGCCTAGTGTCACACATTGAGACGGAAGCATGAAACAAACCAGCATCTTTGGATCAGTGCACCATACGATTAAAACACTAAACATAATATTGAATCATCAAACAACATCCAGTATTTACAAAGAAATGTATTATCATATAAATACAGTTATACTAATAAAACCTATTTGCACCATATATTTTTTAATATTTAGCATCGCTTTAATTTATATCATTAAAAGTACCTTTCTATAGCTCTGTCCAATAAAATAAACCTAATGAATTAGTTTAAAATTCCTGCAGAGAGTCCTCACGATATCAAGTTAAAAAGGTAATTATGATTTGCATTTTTTCTTAATCGTTTACATTCAACCGTAAAGCTATTTTTAATCTTGAAATACAGCAAAACTATAATAAATGACTGGAACTATCAGACTCTATCACTGAAAATTTGAGATTAATTCAAGCTGGGAAAAAGAAAGTGTAAATCTGACCAGTTAAATCGTCTAACATGGAAAAAAATTCTAACATGACTTAATATTTTCCTATCCCAATATAAACATTCAACTGCACATTCCCTCCTTTTTTTTGTTTTTACTCTGCTATCAGCAATGGAAGTTCTTAAATCTGTCACTTAGCATAATTCATTTCAATAAAACGATGACTTAATGGATTTACTTGATCATATTCTCATAATATAAAAAGGATCTCGTAATTCTTTAAACTGTATCGGTTTATGTCATGTCAGGGGAAAAAGCACTTTTATATTGAGCATTTTAATACTTGGGCACTTTCAATGATTTGTCCATCCCACCACACTTTATTTAATGAGGTGATTAAAATAAAATAGTTCCATATAAAATTTAGCTCAGCTCTAAACACATGCTTTAAATACCTACAGTTTCTGATTTTTATATACTTTTTTCTATTTTTACACTACATTTTCCAAAATCCTTTCATCTTTTCAGTTTAAAAGCATTTGGAGTTCTTACGGACATTCTTTTAGAAAGGTGAACAGTGAAGGCCATTTCGGTTCCAAAAAAGTTGAAGATTCTCCTACTGTTTTTTCCCTGCTATTATACTCTTAGGCATTGAGTACATATTTTTAGTTTAATGATGATCTGATAAAGGGCAGATTTTAACAAAGGTAAGAGCCGAGTGTGAAAGGGTATCCATCTTCCAAGAGGTTGCAAGGAGCCGAGCATCACCAGTCCGACAAAGGCGTATGCCAGACATGACAGAGAAAGAGAACCACGCTGGTAGCAATAGAAGATGATGTGGATTAGTAAATCCTGCAAACGTCCTGGATGTGTCTTAAGGGCATTAGACTGGTGAGCCAGTACAGCAAAAAGGCAAAGGGGGAGACGCCATTGTTGGAAACATGGAATTCTTCATCAGCATGCTAGTGGGCAGGAAACCAGGTTGTAGGTCAAAAAAGAAACGGAAGGAGAGTTGAGCTTCTCTTAGCTGATGGACAGCAGCATATTGTCTCAGGTAAGGACTGGCAGGAACATATAAAATGTGCATTCCAAGGAGGCCAGTTAGAAACCAAGAGTCCCTTAGTCCCATACTGAAAGAAATGAGATTCATGGATTTTATTTCAAGGATTTTTCAAGGATTTCTGTTTAATTACAGTGGCTTATTAAATTGGGCTCACAGGCACTGTGCTTGCATGGTTTAGTTCTCATTTATCAAACTGTTTCCAGTACATACTGAAATGAGCTGACAATACTCCATCATTATACTCAGAAGTTAAATATGGTGTACCGCAGGGCTCAGTATTAGGACCTTTACTGTTTTCACTTACATGCTTCCATTGGGAACTATCATTAGAAAACATGGCATTAATTTTCACTCATATGCATTTTAAATGAAATCAAATGACGTTTCTCCAGTGCTGTCCTTAATTAATTGGGTCAGTGAATTAAAGGAGTGAATGGATGAAACTACAACAGCATTCTGTCACTCTTTAACTTAGTTGGAATCACTAAAAGTGATTTTAGTATGCAATGTAGGTGTTATTTTTGACACTAGTCTGTCATTTCAAAACTATCCGAAACATGTTTTTCCCATCTTAAAAATGTTGGAAGATGAAGATGTGTTCTAAATATGCAAGATACTGAGACATTAATTCAGGCATTTATTTCTAGTAGGATTGACTACTATAATGCATTAGTCACTGGTTGTTTAAATTGTTCTATATGCAGCTTTCAATTATTTCAAAATGCTGCTGCAGCTTAATTTGAACTTATCATTACTTACAAACCAGAGAGCAAACTGAGATCTCAAGATTCCAAGGAATAATACTGTAAAATAACAGTGGGAGGCTCAGCTCTTAGTTACAGGGTCCCAAAGCTGTGGAATAATATGCCTGAGCGGATTCAGCTTTTAAGTCCAGGCCGAAGATTCATGGCTTTAGTCTAGTATACCCTGACTAGATCTGCTGATTAGCTGTGAATATTGCATTTCTGTATTTTAGTCATTTGTATAGAAAAATATGTATTGTGACGGGCGGCCATGGCCATTACCCAGCTGGAATGCAAGCTGGTTGAAAGGACTTGGGGAGAGAGAGCATCTGCAAAGCATTATCTCCCTCAGGGTGCTAGAGGGCAGACCTCCTGGGTAGCTGTGGCACCATGGGTTTCCACAGGGTACATTGGGAGTTGGAGCGTGGCACAGCCCTGTTTGGTTCCTGGGGGCTGCCAGGGGGAGCTGCAGAGCCTTACATGGGGCTTTCACCACACCTGGGAGTGATTCCAAGTACACTTCATGAGCCACCTGGAACACTCCCAGGGTCTGCTTAAAAGGAGCCGCCTCACTCCATTCGGGGAGCCAGAGTTGAGAGGAAGAGGAACGAAGCTTGCCAAAAGGAGGAGTGAAGGCAGACGATAAAGGGAGAAGAAGAACAAGAAGAAGAACAAGAAGAAGAATGGACTGTATTTGGTCCTTGATGTACTGTGCTGTTGAGGGGAGTGAAGGAGATGCGCTTCCCATGTGTAAATAAACATGTGCTGCACTAAACTCTTGTCTCTGCCTGTTTGTATCAGGGTTGGAGCAGCTGGAGAGCCCCTGGTTTCCTTATCCTCTTCTTTTTGTTCTCTATCTTCTCTTGCCCAGGCTTCCTTTTTAAACTGCGGCCAGGCACAGGTACTGCAATCACAGACTCAGAAGCGCAAACGAATCACTTGACTGACCCGCTCGCGTCTGCATGTGAATGTGCGATCAGCAAAGCACCTCCATCAAAGTCAGAGTGGCACCTGCACGCTTTGAATTACTTGTGTAGTTTTAAATTGCTTAGTACCATGGACCTCACCCATCACAGCCATGCAGCACTACATGACACTTCTACTACATGACATATCTACTACAAGACACACCGACTTGCTAGTTTCCATTTCTCCCAACTACGGTAGTCCTCCCATAACCCTAAGCTTAAGCACAGCGTACAGATGTTTTATAAGAAGGATGCATGAGGTACACCTTAAAATGGCCTTGAGAAAGATGCAGATGACTGGGCTGTACTGACTCAGAGCTTGATCACAGAGATTTTTTAAATGAACAGGAATGGGAGATGATGCGTTGTTGAAAAAACAGGCAAGGGTTTTTAGAACATTAGAACAATTTAGACGAGAACAGGCCATTCAGCCCAACAAAGCTTATCCACTTATTTCTTCCAAAAAAACATCAAGTCTAGTTTTGAAAGTCTTTATTCCATGTGTCTGTGGTTCTCTGTGTAAAGAAAAACTTCCTAATGTTTGTTTGAAATTTACAAGTTTCCAACTGAGACCCCATGTTTTTGTTGAACTCATTTAAAAGCCACAGTCTCAATCCACTGGACTAATTCCCTTATAATTTTAAACACTTCTATCATGTCACCTATTAAGCTTCTTTTGCTTAAACTGAAAAGGCCCAGCTTTTTTAATCTGTCCTCATACTGTAATTCATCCCCTGGAGCCCTGGAATCAGGTTGTACAATCTGGTTATAACTTGAAAAGACAGACACTCAAGAGTCAAGTTTTAAATGCAAACAAAACATTAAAGCTTTGAAAACTCAAAAAATAGTTCTTCATAATCAGTGTCACTCATGCACATCTGAGGATCTCCTTGCTGCCTCATTTGAGGTAGATGGTAACCCACCAGGGTGCTGTCGCTAACTGTGTCTTCTTTTTTCCCCCACAGCTCCCAGAATCCTCTCAATGAGGGATTCTAGCTCCGCCTCTTCTGGTCCTCCTGTCATGAAAAGCCCGGCTGCCTCCACTGAGTTGTCTTTTTGTGCCCAGTTCCAGACAGAAGACCTCTATTTGTTACTATGGCTAAAGTTAAAAGCTGAATTTTGTTTTCTGTTTTGTACCCTGCGGGGTTATGTTAGCTATTGCTTGTTTAAGTTTATAGAAGAAAAGCAGGGAATTAAACGGGACTACCCAGCCGGCGTCCCAAATATTTTTTGTTTCTTTTCCGGCTCTGTTTAGATCTGTGCTCGGCCAACTCACACCAGGAATAGAGAGTTCAGAGTAAAGCAACACAAACCACCTAGGAATCCTAAAATCAGATGCTTCAGAACAGAATGTGTCAAACTTAATACCAGCACTTTGGTTAAGATCACACATCACACACTCCTGAGTGACCCTGAGAAAGACTTTCATGGAAATGGCTGATGTGATAACTAAAAAATAGTGACACTCAACTCATAAAAAAAAAAAAACTGCATTGTGATAACCATCATTAAAGTTCAGCTTTTTAAATAATGCATAAGGCAAGACATGGTTGTGAAAATCAAATCCCTTGAGTTCCAAAACCCCAATTCCATGCATAGTATGCACTCAGATCTAATAGGGAAGGCAAAAAATGTAAAGAAAATAACATGGGTGTTACATGTAAAATGATTGCTGTGTAATGCAAAGGCAGCTAAACGTTATGAGAAGTGTGCAATTTGATTGGCTCATCAATGGAGCAGAGCTGTGGAGGTCTTCTTGGAATGTATGAGAAAAACAGGAATAACTGACAAAAGGCAAACTGCAAACTCCACACAGAACCAGACCGGGTTGAAATAAAAACCCATAACTTGAGGGCAGTGAAGAAGTGATGCCAACCACAGTGCCACCAGCTATAGCATCTCAGGGCTTAAGTACAATGAGCATGACCCCTTATTGCTGTATATTACTGTTTGCTTTTCATAATTTTATTGATATAGATAATTTCAGTGGTCTCAAACCTCGGAGCTGGAGGGACTCAGTGGTTGCAGGTTTTCATTCTTATTACCGTTTTTGCTGCTAATTAATTCCTTTTCTTTTCATTTTAAATGACTTCTTTTTTAAGATTTTGTTCCCCTGAATTTATTCATCATTCCTCTGAATTGCTTAATTTCTTTCCTTAAATGGCACCCAAACAGAAATGAAGTGTGAAGTGAGTGAGGGAACAGAAGACCAACTAATGCAGGGCCTCAAACTCCAACCAGTTGCTTAATTAGGCGCTGATTCTTGTTGTTAGTTAAACCTGCTCTTTAATTCCATGTCTTGTTGCAGCTCTCATTGTGCAATAGCAGACATTTTCAAAATTGTTGATTTTACTTTTCTAAGAGCACTGTTAACATGTTTTGGGGGACCTGAGCAGATCAACATTCCTGAGACCTTCATCTTTCTTTTTACATGATGGACACAATTTTCTGGTTATGTTTTGGCTCATTTTGTATCTCATTATTGTTTGACTGCTTCTTCTTCTTCTTCTTTCGGCTGCTCCCGTTAGGGGTTGCCACAGCGGATCATCTTCTTCCATATCTTTCTGTCCTCTGCATCTTGTTCTGTTACACCCATCATCTGCATGTCCTCCCTCACCACATCCATAAACCTTCCTCTTTTCCTCTTCCCTGGCAGCTCCATCCTCTCCATCCTTCTCCCAATATACCCAGCATCTCTCCTCTGTGCATGTCCAAACCAACGCAATCTCGCCTCTCTGACTTTGTCTCCCAACCGTCCAACTTGAGCTGACCCTCTAATGTACTCATTTCTAATCCTATCCACCCTCATCACACCCAATGCAAATCTTAGCATCTTTAACTCTACCACCTCCAGCTCTGTCTCCTGTGTTCTGGTCAGTGCCACCGTCTCCAACCCATAAACATAGCTGATCTCACTACCGTCCTGTAGACCTTCCCCTTCACTCTTGCTGATACCGGTCTGTCACAAATCATTCCTGACACTCTTCTCCACCCATTCCACCCTGCCTGCACTCTCTTTTTCACCTCCCTTCCACAATCCTCATTGCTCTTTACTGTTGATCCCAAGTATTTAAACTCATCCACCTTCGCCAACTCTACTCCCTGCATCCTCACCATTCCACTGACCTCCCTCTCGTTTACACACATGTATTCTGTCTTGTTCCTACTGACCTTCATTCCTCTCCTCTCTAGAGCATATTTCCACCTCTCCAGGGTCTCTTCAACCTGCTCCCTACTATCGCTACAGATCACAATGTCATCAGCAAACATCATAGTCCACGGGGACTCCTGTCTAATCTTGTCTGTCAACCTGTCCATCACCATTGCAAATAAGAAAGGGCTCAGAGCCGATCCCTGATGTAATCCCACCTCCAACTTGAATGCATCCGTCACTCCTACCGCAGACCTCACCACTGTCACACTTCCCTCGTACATATCCTGTACAACTCTTACATACTTCTCTGCCACTCCCGACTTCCTCATACAATGCCATAGCTCGTCTCGAGGCACCCTGTCATATGCTTTCTCCAGGTCCACAAAGATGCAATGCAACTCCTTCTGGCCTTCTCTAAACTTCTCCATCAACATCCCCAGAGCAAACATTGCATCTGTGGTGCTCTTTCTGGGCATGAAACCATACTGCTGCTCACTAATCATCACCTCACTTCTTAACCGAGCTTCCACTACTCTTTCCCATAACTTCATGCTGTGGCTCATCAATTTTATCCCCCTGTAGTTACTGCAGTCCTGCACATTCCCCTTATTCTTAACTTTCGGCACCAGTACACTTCTTCTCCTCTTCTCTCTCTCGTTCTCTTCATTCATTAGCCTCTCAAAGTATTCTTTCCATCTGCTCAATACACTCTCCTCGTTTGTGAGTACGTTTCCATCTTTATCCTTTATCACCCTAAGCTGCTGCACATCTTTCCCAGCTCGGTCCCTCTGTCTAGTCAATCGGTAATTATTATCAATGGTTTGACTGCTAATTAAGGAAAAAGAAACAATTGAGGGGTCTGAGTCTTCAAGAGCAAGCCAATTAAAATGAATTCAAAAGAAGTAAATTAGCAGCAAAAACAGGTCACTAATTAAGAAAGGGGTTAGAATGAAAACCTGCAGCCACTGCGGCCCTCCAGGACCGGAGTTTGAGACCACTGGATTACATGATGTTTTTAATATGTTTACAATAAAACCATTTTTAAGGTCTGAGATAAATAAAGACATGCATTTATAAGACTGCAATAAGACAAGTTTACAAAATTTGCCATTAATAGGATTGCATCCATTTTTTGCATTCCTTTCTATGATATTATCTTCAAAGTACTACAAAACTATGGTGTTATGTATATGGGCTGCAGTGCCAAAAACAACAGATATCTTCACTGGCAGAATTAACAAGCCAAAAAAAACAAAGAACTAATTTAACCTGTGTTACCTTGTTTTTATTTTTCATTTATTTCATCTATTGCAAATGCCCAGTGGAGGAAGAGTAGATCAAATGCTGTTTGTCTATCTCTTTGTTGCTTACATTAATAAAATAAAATTAAAACTGGATATTGTAGTAGTTTTTTTTAACTTCTTTATATCTCAAGATAACCAAGAACAACGTAAACAATCAAAACACCCCTTTATTTGTACATTCGCTAGATAATGACACAAGCAGCTTGTCTAAGTGTGGATCTGATTCAAATGTTTAACAGAATTTCATAAAATGTAGGTTACTGGGCTAATAAAGAAACTGTGGGAGTAATTTGTTTGATAATAGATGTTTTGGTGAGGATCTTAATAACAATTTTCTACTTCAATTAAAGAAATTACAGAAGACTCTAAGGCTGACTCGGAGCTGAGCCAAAACAAGAGTGCCACCTGCCATTGAAACAAGAAAGAAAAGAGTACAAAACTAATGGTCTGGCTGAAGAAATCTGAGATATTAGATCAGACCCTTTTCCTGCCCCTGGACGGCATGATTATAATACGTGCTACCGATCCCTAGAGTGGCAGCAGAAAGAACAAAAAAAGTGAATAAATGATCGAGAGCATGAGTGACCAACACTTTCAGATGACTCCTCCATCATAGGCTACATTAATAATGGAGACTTCTTTATATTCCTACATCTTTATATTCCCTACTTTGTGACCCAATAAATGCAAGGTATCGGCAATATACAGGGTGACACAAAAAAACGGGAACTTTTTTACAATCCAATAAAACTAGAAGTGATAAAAGAAATAAATTTTATTCATAGTAATTGAAACCTTAAAATTTGCCATTTACGAAAAATTGATAGAATTTATCATTTTTTAAAAATTACGTCTTTTAGATGGCGTCCTCCCGTACGAATACATTCTTAAAATCTGCTGTTGAGATTCTTCATTGACTGCTGTAACATCTCAGCTGGGATACTGTGAATTTCATCCCGAATTCTCTGTTTTAACTCATCCAGGGTTCTTGGTCGAGTCGTGTACACTTTACTCTTGAGGTAGCCCCACAAGAAAAAATCACAAACGGATAAATCTGGCGATCTAGGGGGCCAGGGAATGTTACCGAATCTTGAGATCACATGGTTACCGAACAATTCTCGCACAGCTTCCATTGATTGCCGTGCAGTGTGTGATGTCGCTCCATCCTGTTGAAACCAGGTTTTTTCTTTAGGGCCGATCCAGTCTCTTCAAACTTATTAATCCAACCTTTTATCGCGTGTTTTGACGGAACGACACCATGACGTCCTAAATTATAAAAACGTCGAAACTCCCTCTGCGCAGCTTCCAAACTATCATTGTTTTTATAAAACATTTTTATGGCTAACGCACGCTGTTGCCCATTCCACTGATCCATGATTACTAAAATGGCAGAGTGTTTACTTGCTAAATGTCACTAACCCGCAGTGCTACCACCTGCTAATGGCTACCAATACGCATTTCAAAAATTCCCGTTATTCTGTGTCACCCTGTACTAATAACCCAATTGTGCTTCACTCACTCGGAATATGGAACCAATGTAGAAAGCATTTTAAGATGTTGAAGCTTTTATCTGTGGCACCTCTGCAAGAGAACCACTTTTTTCAACCCTCGCAAACATATGCAGTTTTTAATGTCTGGAAAAAATTTGGGATTAAAATGCTCAGAGATCAACATCTTTGCATCCTACGAACAATTACATTCCAAATTTAAATTTCCAGCCATACATTTCTTTCATTATCTTCAAATTAGGAACTTTGTTAAACAGAACATGCCCGATTTTCCTCATCTTGCACCCTCGTCCATGCTGGAAAAAATATTGCTCAATTTCAAGGACTTAGACACCATCTCTGCAATATATAAAATTATTTTACAGTCCCTCCCTTTCAAAGATCCAAGAGAACAATGGGAAAAAGATCTCTTAATCAATATATCAGAAAAGGAGTATGAAAGTAGCAATGCAGAGACTTCACTCGAGCTCCATATGCGCAACGCATACAATTATTCAACTCAAAGTTATATATTGAGCACATCTGTCGCACCTAAAACTGTCCAAAATGTTTCCAGGGCAAGATCCAACCTGCGAACGCTGCAGTCAAGTCCCAGCCTCACTGGGTCACATGTTTTGGGCCTGCACCAAATTAACATCATTTTGGACCAAAATTTTTAAGTGCCTCTCAGACAGCCTTGGTGTCCCAGTCCCTCCTAACCCATTAACAGCTGTGTTCGGTGTTATTCCAGATGGGTTTAAAGTGGAGAAGGACAAACAAACTGTGATTGCATCCACTACACTATTGGCACGCAGACTTATTTTGCTAAACTGGAAGAATCCTAACTCTCCCCTTTTAAGTCAGTGGGTAACTGATGTTTTATACTATTTGAAACTGGAAAAAATCAAATATTCAGTTAAAGGATCTGTACAGATTTTTTTTAAAACCTGGCAGGACATAATGAATAAAATTTTAGAATAAGCTCTTAAAGCACCGAGGAAGCAACTATCTCCGCATTTCTTTTTCTTCTCCATTCATCTCTACTGGTCTATTAAACTCATCAATTTAGGTATGTTCACAAGCATTAAGTTTTACCCCGTTGGCCATGCTGTCTCTCTCTCAAGGATGGGGGTCGAATTGTTTTTCAATCCTATTTTTTGTAAAAAGTGATTGATTTGTATGAATGATTACAATAAAATTAAATAAAAACCTCACCTCGGAGTACTGCACTCTCCACCCATCCTTCTGCTGATACCAGCATAGGAGAGACACCCCCACCCACAATTACAGCAGCGCAAGTGAGCAGAGAGCTGAGGAGACTTCGTGCCAGCAAAGCAGCCGGTCCAGATGGAGTATCGCCACGACTGCTGAAGGCCTGTGCGCTGGAGCTGGGGGGTCCTCTACAGCGCATCTTCAACCTGAGCCTGGAACAGGGGAGAGTCCCAGGGCTTTGGAAAACATCTTGTATCACCCCAGTCCCAAAGGTATCACGTCCTAGTGAGCTGAACGACTTCCGGCCTGTCGCTCTGACATCACATGTGATGAAAACCATGGAGCGGCTGCTGCTTCTCCACCTGAGGCCACAGGTACACCACGCCCTCAACCCTCTGCAGTTTGCATACCAGGAGAAGGTAGGAGCATAGGATGCCATCATCTATATGCTACACCGATCCCTCTCCCACTTGGACAGAGGCAGTGGTGCCGTAAGAATTATGTTTCTGGACTTCTCTAGTGCCTTCAACACCATCCAACCTCTGCTCCTTAAGGACAAGCTGACAGAGATGGGATAAGATTCATACCTGGTGGCATGGATCGTGGACTATCTTAAAGACAGACCTCAGTATGTGCGTCTCGGGAACTGCAGGTCTGACATTGTGATCAGCAACACAGGAGCTGTTCAGCCTATATATATCGGACTTCCAATACAACTCGGAGTCCTGCCACGTGCAAAAGTTCGCTGACGACACTGCTATCATGGGCTGCATCAGGAGTGGGCAGGAGGAGGAGTATAGGAACCTAATCAAGGGCTTTGTTAAACGGTGCGACTCAAACCACCTACACCTGAACACCAGCAAAACCAAGGAGCTGGTGATGGATTTTAGGAGGCCCAGACCCATCATGGACCCCGTGATCATCAGAGGTGACTGTGTGCAGATGGGGCAGACCTATAAATACCTGGGAGTGAAGCTGGATGATAAATTAGACTGGACTGCCAATACTGATGCTCTGTGCAAGAGGGGACAGAGCCGACTATGCTTCCTTAGAAGACTGGTGTCCTTCAACATCTGCAATAAGATGTTGGAGATGTTCTATCAGATGGTTGTGGCGAGTGCCTCTTCTATGCCGTGGTGTGCTGGGGAGGCAGCATTAAGAAGAAGGAAGCCTCACGCCTGGACAAACTGGTGAGGAAAGCAGGCTCTATTGTAGGCATGGAGCTGGACAGTTTGACATCTGTGGCAGAGCGACAGGCGCTGAGCAGGCTCCTGTCAATTCTGGAGAATCCACTGCATCCACTGAACAGGATCATCTCCAGACAGAGGAGCAGCTTCAGCGACAGACTGATGTCACCGTCCTGCTCCACTGACAGACTGTGGAGATCGTTCCTTCCCCAAACTATGCGACTCTTCAATTCCACCCGGATGTAAACATTAACATTATACAAAGTTATTGTCTGTTTTTACCTGCATTTTTATTACTCTTTAATTTAATATTGTTTTTTATTGGCATGCTGCTGCTGGAGTATGTGAATTTCCCCTTGGGATTAATAAAGTATCTATCTATCTATCTATCTATCTATCTATCTATCTATCTATCTATCTATCTATCTATCTATCTATCTATCTATCTATCTATCTATCTATCTATCTATCTATCTATCTATCTATCTATCTAAAAATTAAAAAAAAAAAAAATAATGGAGACGAGTCAAAGTACTTTGTCTTGTGGTGCAGGGACAACAACCTGCAACTCAACATCAGCAAGATAAAAGAGCTGGTGGTGGACTTGCAGCATGCCAAGAAGCCTCTGAAACCAGTCACCATTCAAAAGGAGGATGTGGAACTGGTGATGAGCTACAAGTACCTGGGGCTTCACATAAGCAGCCAAATGGCCTGGTCTGACAACACAGTGGTGATGGACAAGAATGGCCCCGAGCGAGAGGTTAAAATCACCTCTCAGCGAGGAGAGAGAAAGGGAAGGTGAGGAAAGAGATGAAAGGTCTACACCTGCACTTTGCTACTTCTTTAAGAATTTCTAGAAAATGTTTAGTGCCGGTTGATGATGGACGATATCATCAACCCTTTGCCTTAGCCCATAACTGGCAGGATATTAACAAAAAAAACAAAAAAGCAGAGAAAACACAAAACTGTGTTGCGTAAATGTGTCAGAGTATTGCACTGGTTTTCTCCTACTGCGTCACTCCTCCGTGGACCTGGGTTCGATTATCAGGCTGGTCACTGTCTGTCTTAAGTTTATCTGGTATGCCAATAGCAGTAGGGTGTTGTGCCGTGTTAGCCATTATGGATGCAATGAGAAGTCAAGCAGTAACACATTACAATATGTAAGCTTTCGAGGCAACTCAGGCTCCTTCTTCAGGCAGATAAACGTTAACATGCCAAAGACCCCAAAATAAGGTTCATTAGTGTTGGTAAATTCTTCTAGTGAATGTGCCCCACTGTGTGCTGATGGCTTATTCAAAGTTGGTTCCATTTATGTGCCTCAAGGAGCTGTAGTAGGATCTGAATCCACGTGATCATGTTTTGAAATAATTAGGACAGAAAAATTGATGATGGATGTTAAAGATTTCCGAAGTGAGAGCCTTTTAAAGAGGATTTAAGTTTGTGTTTATAACAGAAGTGGTGATATTAAACATTTAATTCAGTTCAACTTTTTGGAATAGCTCTCGTTACTAAGTACAGGCTTAGCATTCTTGCACAAATTGACGCCTATAATAAACTGGTAAACCTTAAATAAACAAGTTTTTAAACTTGAATTGTATTTTTAAACCAGTGAATTGGAATATAATGAAGCACAGCGGAACAGTGTCACTTCATTTTCATTGACGTAAACCATGACAATTAAGTCAAATTCTCAATTGCTAATAATAAACTTAAACCTCCCAGCAGGCTCTGTATGTATCAGAAGATTCAATCCTGTGAGACTGATGAATGCTGTTAAGATCTATTTGAGTGGTAAATAACCAATCAGGCGGAGATGGCCAGAAGACCTTCTTTTATTACTTCGGGAAGCATCCATTATGCAGCCATTTAAACTGGAGCTAATTTTGACTTTTCTAACAATATTACCGGGGACGTCAAAGAGTGTCCTTATGGGTGCTTCTGATTGGCTGACTTGCAATTTTCCTAATTTGACTTGGAATGGATGACTAACAATGTGATCTCAGTGTGTCACTAATTAAATGATTCTTCACAAGTCTCAAAAAAATAAAACAAACATTTGAAAATTCAAAGTAGTGTGCCAAGGATTGTATTAACAGTAAGCACACCTCCAGGGGGTTTGGTTGACAAGAAGACAGTCTAGTGGAAAGAGAAAGAGGAGGAAAAAAGCTTTGGCAACAGCAAGTTAGTCTAGTAACATTTGAAGAAAGATTAAGGCGAAACAGACTTGACAAGGATAAACAAGGATAGCGCTGGCACGAGGTTGTTGTGAAGAGCCATCAAATGGGGAGGGAAACCATCATAAAAAGTCTTGCCTAGACAAAGAAACTTTAAATAAAGAGTTTTTATTAAGAAAAAAATTAAAAATCACTAATTTAATAGGTATATACAAAAATAAAGAACAAAAAAAGAAAAAGAAGCAAAAAAACTACTAAGATGGTACTACAGTTTTAAAAAGGGCCAGTATGCAGAACGAGTCGAAATACAAAAACCCTAAAGGTAAGTATTATTCTTTAAATATACTAGCTGTACTAGTCATCTAAGACAGGTTCAAATCTAAGTTTGAAGTGCCCCATCAATTGGAATGTATTTTGTAATGCATGTAATGATAAAATGAATTGTATGTTTCATTCCAACAAATGGTGCATAACAAAGAAAAATCATTTCAGATGGCATACAGTAGAGACATAGCAACTGCACACACAGACACCTGTCCGTTTATTAATATATATATGGAATCCATCCATCCATTATCCAACCCGCTATATCCTAACTACAGGGTCAGGGGGGTTTTCTAGAGCCAATCCCAGCCAACACAGGGCGCAAGGCAGGAAACAAACCCCGGGTAGGGCGCCAGCCCACCGCAGGGCGCGCACACACACACTAGGGACAATTTAGAATCGCCAATGCACCTAACCTGCATGTCTTTGGACTATGGGAGGAAACCGGAGTACCCGGAGGAGACCCACACAGACACAGGAAGAACATGAAAACTCCACGCAGGGAGGACCGGGGAAGTGAACCCGGGTCTCCTAACTGCAAGGCAGCAGCTCTACCCACTGTGCCATCGTGCCGTCCTATATGTGGAATTTTACATATAAACGTCTACGTGTGGAAGTGTGTATGTCTATCCGGCCCAAAAGTGAGAGGTGGAGTTGAGGTAAGGGCTCCACCTCCGAGGATACGCAAGCGAGGCCAGCACATCGGCAAAACGAAACCTTCGAAGACAGAGTCACTCGCTTAGCACATCGGCAAAACGGTGTCCCTTTTACTTTTCCTCCCACCGCTAATACACAAACGAGGCCAGCACGTTGGCAAAACGAAACCTCTGAAGAAAGACAAAGTCACATAGCTGCTAATGCACAGGCGATGCAAGCACATCAGCAAAACTAAACCTCCTAGGAGAGAGATGCCTAGAGCAGTTCCTTTCAATTACCTGACATCTCCATCCATCATCTAACCCGCTATATCCTAACTACAGGGTCACGGGGGTCTGCTGGAGCCAATCCCAGCCAACACAGGGCACAAGGCAGGAACCAAACCCTGGGCAGGGAGCCAGCCCACCGCAGATTACCTGACATCTCTACATTTCAATTTTTTTCTGACGATTTCAATCATTTCTAGGACCCCGGGCTTACACAGCTAGTATACTGTATAATATATACAGTATATACTAGACATAGAGCCCATTTCGACAACGTAAGATGAAACGGGCACGAGTGGAATAGTGATAAGTATAAGCACCACAAACCTGATATAGGTGTATTGAATGAATGTGTAATTGAATCAGAATGCATAATTAGGCCTCGAGCTGTAGTTGAAATCACCTTTCAGGCCTCTAGAGCTTTAATCGAAGTCGCCGTTCTCTTTGAATTTTTCTGGCCGTAAATCTGCCGTCTGCCGCGATGTTGACGTTGGATGTCGGACGAAGTCGCCTTTCTCTTTGAATTTTCGCGGCCGTAAATCCGCCGCCTGCCGCGATGTTGGGGTTGGATGTCAGTCGAAGTCGCCTTTCTCTTTGAATTTTCGCGGCCGTAAATCCGCCGCCTGCCGCGATGTCGGTCTCGTAAGGTTTTTCGGTCAGCTGCGCAGAAAGCGACTGCGCATTCGGCTTCAGATGGACATGAGTGAGTGAGTGAGTGAGTGAGTGAGTGAGTGAGTGAGTGAGTGAGTGAGTGAGTGAGTGAGTGAGTGAGGAGGCTGGCAAATTATGTATTAAGATATATATATATATATATATATATATATATATATTATATATATATATATACATAAAATATAAATATATATGTATATATGGAAGTGAAGGTCTGTGATACAGTTTGCATATTTGTAACTAGAGATCCACAAAGGGAGAAAATGAGTCACGTATCTTAAAATAGTTTTTTATTCTTAAGCTTTCCACAACTTGCCAGGTGCCATCATCAGAGGAAAATGATCAGGCATACAGGAACCAAAGGCAATATAGAGCTGGTGAATGGTGGGGATGGAACGCGAGGTTGTAAGAGGATGAGAGGAGGATTAGTAAGGTGGGATTCACAAGTTATTTGTTATAAAGTTGTTTTTATTATTCAAATGTTCTTCTTTTTAAGTCTCCATGTGCTGGGTTCAAGTCCAAGTGTCTGTTAATGGTGCTTTCATTAGAGAGCTATGATTCAGCCACTCTTTGTATTGGCACTGAATTTTACTTTCATGGTGTCCTAGTTAAACGTGTGTCCGGTGGAACTTGTATGTGTGTAAATCAGAGACCATGGGTCTTTCCTTCTGATGGCATTGCATTGCTCCTGTATTCATGTTGTGAGTCTTTTAAATGTTTGTCCCATGTATACCACTGGGCATGCACTTCACTGAATTCTGTAATCTGTGTGTCTCGTCTTAGTTGTTGACATTTTTGGTTTTGGAATTGAAAAGGACAGTCCATAAAGTGTAATTCTGGCCAAGTGGAAGGTAGGTACGCTCTAACGTCAAACATTGGCACTGTTTCTGACAGGAGAGTGTCCCCTTTGTAGAGAGAAAAGCACATGGCCGTGATGTCTCTGGCAATCAGCAGGTACCCTCTAAAACACACGTAACTCTGATCTCTCTCTCAAAAACGTCAAATGTTACTCCTTAACAATCTGTAGATGATAATATCTGCTGAACAAACAGGTATCACTAACTAAGTGGAAGGCAAAGTACGCTCTAACACGTGGCGAGAGGTAGACTGACTTGAACGGAGGCTGGCGCATAAGTGAGGAGGGCCCCGGCATCAGGCATTAACACAATCCTGTCTCTAAACTCTGCAGGCAATTCCTTCGATCTCATGGTTTGGTTTTATCCCTGATACAGACTGTCAACTGTGGGATCTTTCTATTGATAGGTGTGTGTCTTTCCTAATTATGTTGCAAGCAGCTGAACTGACCACAGGTGGACTCCAAACATCTCAGTGAAGATCAACAGAATGGGATGCACCATTCTGTCTGAATGCTTGTGTCAGTGTGATACTTCAGCTTTTAATTTTTAATACATTTTCCAAATAAGGCTACAATTTAACAAAATGTGTAAAAGGTGAAAGGGTCTGAAAACTTCCTGAAGGCACTGTATAAATAAATATACATCAAATGCATGGATATGTATATCCTCACAGGTGGCGCAGTGGTAGTGCTGCTGCTTTTCAGTAAGGAGACTGTGGAAAATTGTGGGTTCGCTTCCCGGTTCCTCCCTGTGTGGATAGTGCTTTGAGTACTGAGAAAAGCGCTATATAAATGTAATGAATTATTATATATTTTTTTTAGTAGTGTAAGTACCAAGAAGGACGTCATCCTGACATGGATGGAGGGTGGTATCTTGCCTTGATGCGATGCCGTACCAGATGACCTGCATAGTTGAAGACACAACCCAGACGAGGCACCTTACAACTCTCTTACCAGTTGGGACATCAATTCTGCGGATGGACTGGTGGAAACCAGAGGCCAGGAATGATTCACTCAAAACTACGATAGGTGGCAGTATCCCTCTCGAGTCGTCCCACTTTGAACACCCAAAGGGCTGCACTGGAATTGGAGTATGAAAACACAGTCCTGTTGGAGACCTTGGGTGCCACTAGAGGGTGCTAGTGAGAAAGATCCTCCCTGGTTTTCACACAACACCAACAGACTGTGCCATAGTACCGGAAGCATTTCCAGGTCCTGCTTAAAAGGAGTGTGCAGCCTCACCTCGGGGAAGTCAGAGTCGGGAAGCAGCAGGCAACACTCAACAGAAAGAGTGGAAGGAGAGAAAGAACATTCATTTATTTTGTATTGGTGGTCTTGTTGGTTGTGCACAGTTGGAGAGGTATTTTGGTGCAATAAAAATCCTTTATCTGAACCTGGGGCTGTGTTAGGTGGCACTGTGTCTGAGGTTTGTGGCTCAGTAGTGCCCCCTTGTGGTTGCAATATATAAAACTTAATCCCCAATTAGCTGTTCTGCCATATAACTTGTAGTTGATGTTTTTAACACTAAAACAAAAAACACCTATAAAAAGCCCCTTATACAATTATGACCCCATTGCATTACAGAACAGCTAATATGCTAATATGATGTGACATTAGTTTTAATATTTGATGCAATAAAAATCCTTTATCTGAACCTGGGACTGCATTGGGTGGCACTGTGTCTGAGGTTTGTGGCTCAGTGGTGCCCCCTTGTGGTTGCAATATATAAAACTTATTTTCCAGATAGCTGCTCTGCCATATAACTTGTAGTTGATATTTTTAACACTAAAACAAAACATACCTATAAAAAGCCCCTTCTACAATTATGACCCCCATTGCATTAAAGAAGAGCTGATATGCTAACATGTTGTGACATTAGTTTTAATGTTTGAGAAATGGTTTTATACACCAATCAGTTATTTTGCTTTGACAGTTTGGAAGAGGAATGTTTGGTTAAAGTGACCTTATGTTTCACCCTGAAAAGGACACTTTCTTTAAATGCAGATATTCTGCAGATCTCCAAAAGGATCCAATACTCTTTTTACAAAGTAACCTAAGAAGGGCACTTTGAAATGCTGTATCATATTCGTAATGTTATTTATTAATTTATTTATTTGGGTGGAAATTTTCTCTTGTGTTGAAATACAATCCGCACTGACTTAGCCAGAGTGTTTAGATCATATTTCACATTATCTTTCTGCAGACAAAATACATTTTCTATCAACAGGCCAGACGGAAAATCTAAGAAAGACAAATCTATTCATATGGAAATGAGTCTCGGTATGATATTGTTCACTTCTTTGTGAAAATGATGTAAAATAAAAACATAAAGCTAGTATGTGGCAGTGAGGGGTGATTTTTCCATAAGCTTCATCAAACTGCAGGGTTGGCATGGTGGTGCCGTGGTTATTCTGCCTCAAGAATCCATTGGACTAGCACCACGAACCATCTCCGTTTGCTGATTTGCACTGCTGGTGGCCAGCCAAGAACCCATAACGTCTGGATTACATTGACTCTCAGAAGCAGTTTCTTCATGACTTTAGCTAAAGGAGAAATCCAGGCCTTGGCCGAGCAGATACTGCCTCAGAACACTGTGAGAGGAGCTCTTCTTCCTGGTGATGCCAGCTGAGCTCTCTCCCTCTTTCACTAAGCCCCCAGTACCACACCACACTCAGTTTGAATTCTCCACTCTGGAGTTTTCTTAGCCTTCTTGTTGTCCGTCTGGGTTTTCCATTAGGTACTCAGATTTTCCTCCCAGGTGCAACTCTTAACTGTCTCAACTGGGGGCAGTGAGGGTACACAGAAGTGGATCCTGCAAAGAAGTGGAACTCTGTCCTGGGTTGGGTCCTGCCTTGTACCCAGTGTGCTACTGAATAAGCTATGGTCCTCATCTGCTCTTCTTCTTCTTCTTTAGGCTGCTCCCGTTAGTGGTTGCCACAGCGGATCATCTTCTTCCATATCTTTCTGTCCTCTGCATCTTGTTCTATTACACCCATCACCTGCATGTCCTCTCTCGCCACATCCATAAACCTTCGCTTAGGCCTTCCTCTTTTCCTCTTCCCTGGCAGCTCTGTCCTTAGCATTCTTCTCCCAATATACCCAGCATCTCTCCTCTGCACATGTCCAAACCAACGCAATCTTGCCTCTCTGACTTTGTCTTCCAACCGTCCAACTTGAGCTGACCCTCTAATGTCCTCATTTCTAATCCTATCCATCCTCGTCACACCCAATGCAAATCTTAGCATCTTTAACTCTGCCACCTCTAGCTCTGTCTCCTGCTTTCTGGTCAGTGCTACCGTCTCCAACCCATGTAACATAGCTGGTCTTACTACCATCCTGTAGACCTTCCCTTTCACTCTTGCTGGCACTCGTCTGTCACAAATCACTCCTGACACTCTTTTCCATCCATTCCACCCTGCCTGCACTCTATTTTTCACCTCTCTTCCACAATCCCAATTACTCTGTACTGTTGATCCCAAGTATTTAAACTCATCCACCTTCACCAACTCTACTCCTTGCATCCTCACCATTCCACAGACCTCCCTCTCATTCACACACATGTATTCTGTCTTGTTCCTACTGACCTTCATTCTTCTCCTCTCTAGAGCATATTTCCACCTCTCCAGGGTCTCCTTAACCTGCTCCCTACTATCACTACAGATCACAATGTCATCAGCAAACATCACAGTCCACGGAGACTCCTGTCTAATCTCATCTGTCAACCTGTCCATCACCATTGCAAATAAGAAAGGGCTCAGAGCCGACCCCCGATGTAATCCCACCTCCAACTTGAATGCATCCATCACTCCTACCGCATACCTCACCACAGTCACACTTCCCTCGTACATATCCTGTACAACTCTTACATAGTTCTCTGCCACTCCCGGCTTCCTCATACAATACCACAGCTCCTCTCGAGGCACCCTGTCATATGCTTTCTCCAGGTCCACAAAGATGCAATGCAACTCCTTCTGGCCTTCTCTAAACTTCTCCATCAACACCCTCAGAGCAAACATTGCATCTGTGGTGCTCTTTCTTGGCATGAAACCATATTGCTGTTCACTAATCGTCACCTCACTTCTTAACCTAGCTTCCACTACTCTTTCCCATAACTTCATGCTGTGGCTCATCAATTTTATTCCCCTGTAGTTACTGCAGTCCTGCACATCCCCCTTATTCTTAAAAATCGGCACCAGTACACTTCTTCTCCACTCCTCAGACTTCCTCTCACTTTCTAAGATTCCATTAAACAATCTTTTTAAAAACTCCACTGTCATCTCTCCTGAACACCTCCATGCTTCCATAGGTATGTCATCTGGACCAACAGCCTTTCCATTCTTTATCCTCTTCATAGCTGTCCTTACTTCCTCCTTGCTAATCCGTTGCACTTCCTGATTCACTATCTCCACATCATCCAACCTCTTCTCTCTCTCTCGTTCTCTTCATTCATCAGCCTCTCAAAGTACTCTTTCCATCTGCTCAACACACTCTCCTTGCTTGTGAGTACGTTTCCATCTTTATCCTTTATGTCCTTAACCTGCTGCACATCTTTCCCAGCTCAATCCCTCTGTCTAGTCAATCGGTAATTATAAAAAAAAACAAAAAACAAATAAAAAAAACCAATCTGGTTAAAAACTTAACTGCCATCTCTTCTAAACACCTCCATGCTTCCATAGGTATGTCATCTGGACCAATGGCCAATGCTCTTCATCTGCTCTGTTCCCCTGAATTTGAATTAAGAAGCTGGTCCAGGTCTATTAATGTTAGTTTTAAAATTTGTATGAGGGTCTGATTGTTAAGTAGAGCACCTTGTGATGAAAGGGACAGGTATAGCGTGGATAGAATAGGAGTATTAGCAAATACTCAACATATGCTCAAGATGAGGACAGTGGTGTTTCATTAATTTGAGGAAGCAGCAAAAACATACATATGATCAGAGAGGTGTATATGATGTTATTTATCTTGAACGCTTTATACATACGATCAGAGAGGTGTATATGATGTTATTTATCTTGAACGCTTTAATAAGGTACCACATGAAAAGTTAGTGATATTGCTGTTTTTCCATTTATGTTAACTAGTTTCTACTTTGTTTTGATATATTTGAACAAATCTGTATCCTGATATGTGCTAGTTCTGTATTTAGTGAGTGGTTTCTTGCATTTTGCCTTGAGAGTTGTGATCGTGCTATGAGCCTGCACTATGGGGACCTCTGTGCAAGAACAATGCAGTTTGTCCTTTTATATTGTATTCCTGAGGTGGCCATGATTGATTGGCTATCTAAATCTGTGAAGAGGATTACTTGTGTTCATTTTGTGTTTTGCATTTACCTACCATTTTTTGACACCCATTGCACACCCAGCCTACCTGGAAGGGGGTCTCTCTCTGAATTGCCTTTCCCAAGATTTCTTCCAATTTTTTTCTCCTACAATGTTTTCTTTTTTTTATTTCTTATCTTCTTAAAGATTCAAGGCTGGGTGGCTATCAAAAAATGGACCTGTCAAAGTCCATTGAGGCACTCCTTGAGTAATTTTTGGGCTATACAAGAAATAAATTGTTATTGTTGATGATCAAACTAAAACAAGTGGGGATTCAGGGCTCAGTCTGTAGGTGGGTACAAAATTGGGTCAGACACAGGAAGCAAAAAGGTTATGGTGAGGGAAAGTTTTTCAGAATGAGGTGATGCTAAAAGTAGTGTCAAGCAGGGGTCGCTCCTCTTTTTAATATACATAATCAATCTGGACAGAAATCTAATCAATGAGCAGGTTAAGGTTACAGATGATGCCAAACTAGGTAGAAAGGCAGATAACTGAGAAGCAGCTAAATTGGACAGCATACGGGCTTGGGAAGCAATTTAAGGAAATGTAAAGTATTATATGAAGAATGCAAAAATGTTAGAGCTGAATACAAAAAGGGAGGTCTAAAATTTGAAAGTACCCCTTATAAGGACCTAGGAGTCATAGTGGACTCATCACTATCTACATCCAGACAGTAGACAGAATCGATCAAGAAACCTAATAGAATGTTAAGTAACATACCACAGTGTTTGCATCAAAAACTAGGATTTCCAAGCACTAAAGAGTTTCAAAGAAACATCCAATGATTTATTGTGATCTGCGCCAGCAATCGGAAGGTTGCCAGTTGGAATCCCGCAAACACCAGAAAGTACTCTACTCCATTAGGCCCCAGAGCAAAGCCCTTAACCGGCAATTGCTCCGTCCTGTGTATGACATTAATCTGCATCCTGCCCTGTAAGGATGTCCAACAACTTACAGGGAAAACTTGGGTGTTGGTGGCAGGATTGGCACTCCAACCACCAGAGAAACCCTCACACTGCTCAGTGTGGTGCTGATGTGTCATCCTCTGCCCTCGGGTCCCAATCCAGTAGTTCGTCATGTGGTGGGTGCGGCAACGCGCTATCAGCATATGCAACCACCTCTCTCTCTCTCTGTCTCTCCTGGCTACATAAAAACGGCCTTGTAGAATCTTTATAAAATATTAGCGGTGAAAGCCTGTGCTGTAAAAAGCCTAGGCTCCCAGAAACCATGGATTCTGGCAGTTCAATCAATCAATCGCATCGGTTGTGCATTAGCGGCTAAGCGATTTTCTCTTCCCTCAGCGGTTTTGTTTTGCAGACGTGCTCGCCCACCTTGTCTATCAGTGTCTAAGTGAGTTTCTCTCTCCTTGGAGGTTTTGTTTTGCCGATGTGCTCGCCTCGCTTGTGTATTAGCAGCTAAGCAAGTTTCTGTTTTCTCGGCGGTTTCATTTTGGCAACAGAATCACTTTCTTTGAGCTTCATGCTGTAGCCTCACACTTCCGGGCTGGACAGATAGATACACACACTTCCAAGCGTAGACGTTTATATATAAGAAAAGATTTATCCATCCATCCTTTATCCAACCTGCTATATCCTAACTACAGGGTCACGGGGGTCTGCTGGAGCCAATCCCAGCCAACACAGGGTGCAAGGCAGGAAACAAACCCCGAGCAGGGCGCCAGGCCACCGGAGGGCACACACACACACACCAAGCACACACCAAGCACATATTAGGGACAATTTAGGATCGCCAATGCACCTAACTTGCATGTCTTTGGACTGTGAGAGGAAACCGGAGCACCCAGAGGAAACCCACTCAGACACGGGGAGAACATGCAAACTCCACGCAGGAGAAAATGTTTATTCTTAATGAAAATGCTCAGACATAACATACAGCTGCATTGAATGCAAACACATAATGGAATTGTCTAACATAACAAGGTAATCCCAAGCAAACAAAGCCCCAAAACAGAAGCCTCAGTCAAAAACAGAGCACAGGTTTGAAAATCCAGGAAATGACAATAGCACAAGGAAATCCCAAGAGGCACAAGAACTCACCACTCCTAAGCACATTCAAAAATAATCCACCAGCAACTGTGGGAGACGCTGCAGATTAATAGGCCAGAGGGAAGTTCCTGGGTTTGATTGGCAGGTGATCCCACTCCATTGGTGTTAGTCAGTCAGTCAGTCATTTCCCAACCTGCTATTTCCCAAATATAGGGTCATGGGGGTCTGCTGGAGCCAATCCCAACCAACACAGGGCGCAAGGCAGGAAACAAACCCAGGGCAGGGTGCCAGCCCACCACAGGATACACACACACCCGGGACAATTTAGGATTGCCAATGCACCTAACCTGCATGTCTTTGGACTGTGGGAGGAAACCCACGCAGACACGGGGAGAACATGCAAATTCCACACAGTGAGGACCCGGGAAGCGAACCCGGGTCTCCTTATTGCGAAGCAACAGTGCTACCACTGCGTCATCCAAAGGTGTTAGATTTTTAGAAATACTGATGGGAAATAATCAAAAAAGTCAAAAGTCTGTCCGTTTTCCATTACAAATGTGTCCATTTCCCATTGGGATTAATAAAGTATCTATCTATCTATCTATCTATCTATCTATCTATCTATCTATCTATCTATCTATCTATCTATCTATCTATCTATCTATCTATCTATCTATCTATCTATCTATCACACTGCAAAACTGCTGGTGACAAAGAGTATGCATGGAAATGCTTCCCTGTTACTTTGACACTGTTAGATTGTTCTGCGCTTGTAGACGCCCTTGCCTACAGCTAGAACTTCAGCCATAATATCATATAGCCTATTATTTAAAAATCCAGTAATAGCAGTGTTATAAAATCATGGCAGCTTTTGTCTCTCACATGTCAATACAACAAAACCTGATAAATGTTTTGCACACTGATACCTGAAACTGATAATACTTTACATAAGAATAATTTACTGGCAGCACTAATTGATTTTCTTTTTTCTCACCTTCTGTTCTCAAGTGGGCAATTCATATCAGACAAAGAGACAGACAGGGAGGGAGACAATTTAAAGATTGGATATTCTCATTTCCAAATCATTTTGATTCAGGTGGTCGACTTTGCTTCCAGACATCAGACTGAGCAGCTTTTATTTCATATTTACAACCCTCTTTATATCTGATCAGCATAACCACAATGCACTGTGTAATTTTCTTCTTTTCTTATTCTGATACTCTAATAATGAAGAGTGTTCAAACAGCTGTAACACATCGTACATTAAAGCATAGTGGACCTGTGGTGATTTAAATATCCTAAAAAAAAAATCATCTGAAATGGGCTCTCGTAAAAATGAGGGGATCCATACCAGTATGAAATAGGCAAATAACATACAAAACAATGCATTAAGGTACAAAAGTCGTCTTAAACAAGTAGATTTCATTACTATTGTTTTTAAAATGTGACAAACTAGCTGGAAAATGTATTATAAAAAAGGCTAATAGAATGCCAGGCTGTATTATTAGAACATTAGAACACTCTAGACGAGAAAAGTCCATTCAGCCCAACAAAGCCCTATCCACTTATTTCTTCCAAAAAAACATCAAGTCGAGTTTTGAAAGTCCCTAATGTCTTACTGTGTACCACACTACTTGGTCACTTATTCTAAGTGCCTATCATTCTTTGAGTGAAGAAAAACTTCCTAATGTTTGTGCGAAATTTACCCTTAAGTTTCCAGCTGTGTCCCCGTGTTCTTGATGAACTCATTTTAAAATAACAGTCTCGATCCACTGGACTAATTCTCTTCATAATTTTAAACACTTCAATCATGTCACCTCTTAATCTTATTTTGCTTAAACTGTAAAGGCTCAACTCTTTTAATCTTTTCCTCATAATTCAACCCCTGTAGCCCTGGACTCAGCCTAGTCGCTCTTCTCTGGACCTTTTCTTGTGCTGCTATGTCCTTTTTGTAGCCTGGAGACCAAAACTGCACACAGGACTCCAGATGAGGCCTCACAAGTGCGTTAAAAAGGTTGAGCATAACCTCCTTGGACTTGTACTCCACACATCGTGCTATATAACCTGTTATTGCCAGGCTTTGTGGAGAGTGGGCACAGGCTCACCAGAATTGGTAAGCTAAATACATAGTCTGGTCTGATGAATTTCAAGGTCTGCTGAGGCACACAGATGGTAAGGTCAGAGTTTGGCACCAACAGCATGAATCCATACAACCAACCAGCTTTGTGTCAACAGTCCAGGCTAATGGTATGGGTAAAGTTTCAGACTGGCACACTGTGGATCAGATAATACCAATCATCCATCCATCCTCTTCCGCTTATCCGAGGTCGGGTCGTGGGGGCAGCAGCTTGAGCAGAGATACCCAGACTTTCCTCTCCCCGGCCACTTCTTCTAGCTCTTCCGGGAGAATCCCGAGGCGTTCCCAGGCCAGCCGGGAGACATAGTCCCTCCAGCGTGTCCTGGGTCTTCCCCAGGGCCTCCTCCTGGTTGGACATGCCCGGAACACCTCACCAGGGAGGTGTCCAGGAGGCATCCTGATCAGATGCCCGAGCCACCTCATCTGACTCATCTCGATGCGGAGGAGCAGCGGCTCTACTCTGAGCCCCTCCGGGATGACTGAGCTTCTCACCCAATCTTTAAGGGAGAGTCCAGACAGTCTGCGGAGGAAACTCATTTCAGCCGCTTGTATTCGCGATTTCGTTCTTTCGGTCACTACCCGTAGCTCATAGCTGTGGAGAGAGTGTCGACATTGTCAAGAGGTTTACTTACCTTGGCAGTGACAATCATGTCTCTGGTGACTCTTCCTATGAAGTTAGTAGACGGATTGGGAGAGCATGGGGGGGTCATGAGGTCGCTGAAAAGGGGTGTGTGGCGCTCCCGATATCTTTGCAAAAGGATGAAGGTCCAAGTCTTTAGAGTCCTGGTGCTTCCTGTCTTGCTATATGGCTGTGAGACATGGACGTTATCCAGTGACCTGAGATGAAGACTGGACTCCTTTGTTTATCCGGAAAATCCTTGGGTACCGCTGGTTTGACTTTGTGTTACTCACGGAGTCCTGAATGAGGCACATTACCTGCATTGTGAGGGAGCGTCAGTTACGGCACTACGGCCATTTGGCGCGTTTCCCCGAGGGTGGCAGGATCATCATTGTTGGGGACCCGAGTGGCTGGACTAGGCCAAGGGGTTGCCCACGTAACACCTGGCTGCAGCAGATAGAGGGTCATTTCCGGAGGGTGGGACTGGACCATGTGTCTGCCTGGGGGATTGCCAACCGGGATCCCGAGTTGTTTCATCATGTGGTGGGTGCGGCAACACACTGTACCAGTGCATGCTCCCCAACTTGACTTGACTTAACTTGTGGACATGCTGTAGGGCTTGGGTGTTGGCCTGATTCTATCTGTCCCTTATTTTAAAAGTGTAGTGATGTGCTACGCAAATATGATGGCAGCCTCTGCATGCTCCTAGAATTTGGAGTTTGCTACAAGTTTTCTATTTTAAGTTTCAACCTGTTAATAATAAACATTAGCAGATAAAGGAGTTCAGTGTGGCTTCATTACCCCTTTGTGGCGTTTCGCACAAAACAGCACATTGTGAGTCACAAAGCAGAAGCTTCAGAGATATCGGATTCAAAGTCAAAGCACAGCAGTACAGTGCATGCGGAGAACACCAGTTATAATGGGATAAATTTAGGCCACATGCGTTCCATTTGCTTTTTTTTGCTCCCTCATACTTCTTGATCACCTTCATTTTTGTTTCGAGAGAAACTGCTTTTATTCCTGTGTTGTAAAACAAATGTAACTGAACTTAGTCGAAATTGCTGCAGGTAATAAACTGAGATCAAGATGAATGAGTCACAGCATATATTACCACACATCGGTAGGTGAGGATCACCTTCCAGGCTTAGATGAGGTAAGCAATAAAATGCCAGGAAAGAGATGAGGCGCCAACACTGATGATCCTTTTCTCCTCCTTAGCTCCAACAAGTCACCAAAAGAGAGCACCCCTGTCACGCCCCCATTCAACTAAGCCACACCTTTTCCGGTCGCGACAGTATAAATGCAAAGGGTCCCGGAAGGGGAACTATGGCCTGCATGAGTGAGCTCCCAGACCCAGACCTGGTAGATAGAGCCAAAGCTTTTGAGAAGCCATTAAGGCTTTAAAGGCACATTTTGCACTTATTTTCTGTTGCACCACCACAAGCTCATTTCTGTTCAATTTTCCAAACATTGGAAAATTGGCTCTCAGCTTCCACATTTGCCCACCATGATATGGATTTGTTCAGACCCTTTACTCACTACTTAGGTGAAGCACCTTTTGCAGCAATTGTAGCCTGGAGTCTTCTGGAGCATGACGCGAGAAGCTTTGAACAAATGGATTTCAGATTTTTAGGGTCACTCCTTACTTCAGACCATCTCGAGCTCTGTCAGGTTGGATGGAGGCCATTAGTGGACAGATTTTTTTAGATCTCTCAATTGAGTTCAAGTATGGGCTCTCGCTGGGCAACTCAAGTACATTCCCAGAGTTGACCCTAAGCCACCCCTGTATTGTCTTTACTTCATACTTAGTGTCTTTGGCCAGACCTAATGTCCAGAGCACTCTAGAGCAGCTTTTCTTTAAGATATTCTTAGTATGTTCCTCTGTTTAGTTTCCCAGTTCTTGCAACAGAAAAATGACCTCACAGCATGATGCTGCCATCACTGTGCTTCACATTTGGAATGGGATTGTACAGGTGATGAGCAGTTCCTGGTTTCCTCCAGACATGATGCTAATATTGGTCTCATCAGACCAGAAAACCTTGTTTCTCACAGTCCTTTCAGTGCCTTTCTACAAACTATAAGTGGGGTTACATTTGTTTTTTGCTGAGAAGATGCTTCTGTTTGACCACTTTGCCAAAAAGCTCAGATGAAGTGTTACAGTATCAGTTGTCCTTCTAGACGTTTCTCCAGTTTCTACACCGGCCCTCTGGAGCTCTGTCAGAGTGACCATCAGGTTCTTGGTGACTCCTGTTACAATGACTCATTTCCCATGATTGCTCAGTTTGTCCTGGTTGCCAGCTCTAGAAAGAGTCGTGGTTGTTCCAAACTTCTTCCATTGCTGTAGAATTTGTTTTTTGTAACCTTCCCTAGATGTGTGCCTCAACACAATCCTGTTTCTAAGCTCTGCAGGCAATTCCTTTAGCCTCATGGCTTGGTTTTTGCCCAACTGTGGGGACTTTTATAGACAGGCATGTGACTCTCCTAATAAGTGCAATCAATTGAACTGTCCACAGGTGGACTCCAAACAAGGTATAGAAACACCTCAATGATGATCAATAAAATGGGATGCACCGGAGGCAGATTTCAAGTGTCATTGCAAAGGATCTAAACACTTCTGTCAAGGTGACGTTTCACTTTCTTTATTTCTAATAAATTTGCTGAAATTCCTAAAATTCTGTTTTTACTTTGTCATTCTTATGAATTGAGTGTTGTTTGACGAGGGAAAAAAATGAAATGATTTCAGCACAACACTGCAGCATAATAAAGTGAGTTAAAAGTGAAGGGGTCTGAATACTTGTCGAAGGCAGCGTAATATTATAAATACACCCTTCACTATTGCTCGCTATTCCACTCTACCTGTCTTTTTGTGATTTACAATGTACAAAAGTTTTTTACTTTTCATGTACTCTAATTCCATTCTGAAAGGTAAATATTTCAGTCTTTTTCCTTTTAGGCAACTGTGTTGGAAGGAGGCAACAGCTTTACAATCTACTGGAAACTCAATACATTTCCAGAGGCTTCTGGTGCCATCTAGAGGCTTTAAGTATTAATTACTTCATTAGGCAACAAGAATGACTTTTTTATCTTATCAGCTTTCACTTGACTCAGATGTCTGCCGCAAATCAATATTGACTATTCTGCGTGAATAATTTATCTTATTCATTATTCAGCTAAGTCAGTACAGTGATGCCTGAGGACTGCAACAAAAATGATTACAACATTTTGATCATAACTGTTTTTTGTGTCTGAACATTTCTTGCTATCCATCACATCATTAGAATGATAGCATATTGATGAATTTTGTTAAGTATTTTAGATCTTATGCAGTACAGAGTAATATTAGAGGCTAAAATATGCATATACAATATCTATACAGACGGTACAGTGGATAATGCATTTCATCTGAAATGTGTTTGGGAAGCCCCTCTTAGAAATAAAGGGGGAAATTGAAATGGTGCTCACGATTGTTTTATCACTTATGTCATCTCAACTCCATCATTGTGTAATGCCTGTGTAGATTTCATCTTCTTAAACAATTAAGACAGATTAAAAAAATAATAGGTAATAGATGCCTAAAGTAACAGAGCTAACAGCACTGTTGAATCCGAAACCATCTTTCAAAATGTGCAAATGCCCCCTCAGAGCATAGATTTAAAGTTATGACGAAGCATTATGAGCGACTATAAACAGAATATAGTGGCACTTCAAAAAAAAAAGAAAAAAATCAAAATATTACAGAAATGAGTAAAACAATAACAGTAAAAATTTACTAAAATGGATGAAAAAATCTATATTTAAAAATATAAGATGGAATAGATTAATGTACAAGAAACATTTTTAAAAAATGAATAAAGTAAGGGCGGCATGGTGGCGCAGTGGGTAGCGCTGCTGCCTCGCAGTTGGGAGACCTGGGGACCTGGGTTTGCTTCCCGGGTCCTCCCTGCATGGAGTTTGCATGTTCTCCCCGTGTCTGCGTGGGTTTCCTCCGGGCGCTCCGGTTTCCTCCCACAGTCCAAAGACATGCAGGTTAGGTGGATTGGCGATTCTAAATTGGCCCTAGTGTGTGCTTGGTGTGTGGGTGTGTTTGTGTGTGTCCTGCAGTGGGTTGGCACCCTGCCCGGGATTGGTTCCTGCCCTGTGTTGGCTGGGATTGGTTCCAGCAGACCCCCGTGACTCTGTATTTGGATTCAGCGGGTTGGAAGATGGATGGATGAATAAATTAAGACTTAGAGGAATACTGATCTCTATAACAAGGGACCAAAAAAAAATGACAGGTTGAAAAGAGTTAAGAAGTTTTATGGTGTAAAAATCCAGTAAAAAAAAACAAACAGTATAAGAGGATTTAAAAAGTTGCAGGAAGCTATAAAGAGATCTCATTGAAAATGAGGAGCAAATAGCAACTGAATTAAATAAATATTTTGCCTGATTTTTTTTAAAGTGGAAATAAATTGAATACCACAGGAAAATGTTAAAACAAATGCACTGAGTTTAGAGATTTTAAATTAGAAGGCTCAACTGTGATTCTTGATAACAAGATTAAGAGTAATAAACCCCCAGCGGTTGTTGGGAGTATACGAGCTGTGCTAAAAAAATGAAAGATGTTATTGATTAATCTTATTTAACATATTCTGTTAGTCCAGCGTTTCTCAACCTTTAAGTATTTGCGACCCGAGTTTTCATAACAGTTTTAATCGCGCCCCCCCCCCTAACATTTTTTGAAAGGACCCCACTAATACCCATTTGTTCTTTTTTAATTAATGATATATCATTATACCTACTTAACTTTTATCGACATTTATCTAACTCTGCATTTATTTTCCTAGTATCAGAATGTAATTTAAGTTAATTTGTTTTGGTTTCAATAGATGTATTTTTCAAATTTTTGATTCTTGTTTTCTTTTTTTTACATCTTTGCGCCCCTCTTTTTGTAACTTCATTCCCCACCTAGGGGCCCACCCCACAGATTGAGAACCACTGTGTTAGTCATATTGTTTAGAAAAAGTACCCAGTGGCTAGAAATCTACACAAGTAAATTCAGTCCACAAGAAGGGAGAGAAAAAAATAGATTCTGCGTTATGAACACCAAATAGTTGTATAAAAAGAGTGACTGGGCTGATCCATGTAACTGTAGGCCAGTAAGCTTAACATGCATCACAGTTCAAGGAATGGAAGGAATTATTATAATGTGTGTTTTCAGCAGAAGTGTGTCAAGAAACCCTACGGGGGCTCGGTGGTACCAACAGCAATATGCCTGCATAGCGCCTCCCTGGGACTGGGACTGAAGTTGTCTCTTTCTTTTCAATTTCCTTGCTTTTTAATGTGTATATATTTATTTGTCTGTCTATTAATGTATATATTTATTTAAAGAGCTTATGTAAAAAAAAAAAAAAAAATTGCCCCTGGTGGATAAATAATGTTCTATCTATTAAGGATATATTGAGCATTGCATGCCAAGAACAGGAGTATCTTATATATAAAGTCTGTCTGTCTGGCCCGGAAGTGAGAGGTGGAGTCAGGCTAAGAGCTCCACCTCCAAGGATACGCAAGTGAGGCCAGCACGTTGGCAAAATGAAACTTCCAAAAAGAGAGCCACTCGCTTATCTGCTATTACAGAAGCGTGGCAAGCACATCGGCAAAATGGAATCCCTTTTACTTTTTCCTCCTGCCGCTAATACACAAGTGAGCCGAGCATGTCGGCAAATTAAAACCTCTGAAGAAAGACAGTCACTTAGCCGCTAATACACAAATGATATGAATACGTCGGCAAAACGAATCCTTCTAGGAAAGAGATGCCCAGAGTAGTTACTTTCAGTTACCTGACATCTCTACATTTCAGCTTTTTTTCTGACGATTTCAATAGTTTCTAAGACCCTGTGTGCTTACACAGCTAGTTAGCAAATAATTAACATGGGTTCAGAAGGTTGTGTTTCACTAATATACTGAAATTCTACGAAGAAGTACCAAAAGCATATGATCGGAAAGGTGCATATGATATTATTTATCATGATTTTCAGAAGGCTTTTGATAAGGTCCCAAATGAAAGGTTAGTAATCAAAATAAAAAAGTGGTAATTCAGGGAACAATTCATAGGTGGGTACAAAACTGGCTCAGATACAGGAAGCAAGGGTGACGGTGATGTTAAAAGTGCTGTCCCTATGCAATCAAGGCTAGGGCACTGCTCTTTTCATATTAGATTATATTATTATATATTTAGATTAGATTAGATTTGATTAGATAAACTTTATTAATCCCAAGGGGTAATTCACAATATACATAAATGATCTGGAGAAGAACATATTGGATAAACTGGTTAACCTTGCAGATGATACCCAAACAAGGTGGAAGGGCAGATAATGTAGAATTAGTTTAAACTGACTACCATTATAACCAATGCTGCACATCCTCTCTCTGACACACCAATACTGAGCACTTTCAGTCAACAAATTATTCAGCAGAAGTGTGTCAAGGAATGCTACGGGGACTCCCGTGACTAAATCATTACAGATGTACTTGGATAGCATACAGGCTGGGCAGAGTTATGGTAGATGAAATTTAAGTTAAGTACATGTAAAGTATTACACATAAAAAATAGAAATGTTAGATTTGAATACACAATGGGAGTTCTGAAACATGAAAGGACACCTTATGACAGAGATTTAGGAGTTATAGTGGACTCATCTCTGTCTAAATGCAAACATTCTACAGAAGCAATCAGGAAGGCTGATGGGTTGTTAGGTTATACAGCACAATGTGTGGAGTACAAAACAAGGATGGTTATGCTTAAGTTGTATAAAGCACTAGTGAGGTCTTCTCCGGAGTAATGTGTTCAGTTTTGGTCACCATGTTATTAAAAAAATATAACAGCACTAGAGAAAGTTCAGAGAAGAGAAACTACACTGATTCTGGGACTGAGAGGTATGAGTTATGATTAGAGACTTTGCACACACGACTGAAGTAGATACAGCAGATTTTTTTTAACTTTACGGTGAGTCATTTTCTCAAGAACTCCAGTGGGAATTAAGGGGAAGTTTATTTAGGACTGAAGCCATGAAGCCATGTGGGAATCTAGAACAAACTATGCCTGCATGTAGTTAAAACAGAAAACTTGTCAACCTTTAGGAAATATCTGCATGAGATATTTTGATAGCTTAGATATTGGCTAAACAAAAAAGCTTAATGAACTCAATGGTTTCCTATAATTTGTCAATTTTTTTAACATTTTGAGTGTTTAAAAATTATCACAGTATATCTCACTTGTTACTTCAAAATAAATTCTTCAACAGGAACACCTGGTGACAGGTGGAAACTTGTTAGGACAGATTTCATACCAATATTTTTTCCCCATGCGAGAACCATACATATTGTACAGGGAACAAATTGTCAAGTAAACGCCGAGACTCGCCTATTCAAGTACTCAACTTCGAGCGCTGAGAACAAATGCCAGTGCCGGTGTGGTTCCCTATTTACCCGACGAGGTAAGAAGGCGGTATTGTGGCAGCAGAGCCGGCACTAAGCTAAAAATGAAGTGGCTTGCGAGAAAGTGGCGTTTTAAGCCTTTGGTGCATTCTGTGATTCTGGGGAATGTGAACTCAATCTCAAATAAGATTGACAAACTGGCTGCGCTGGTGAAAAATGTCAGAACCTACAGAGAATGCAGTTTGTTGTGCTTTTGCGAAGCGTGGCTAACTACCACCATCCCAGATGCTAATGTGGAGCTACCCGGGTTTAGCACAGTTAGAGCAGACAGAGATGCAAGTACCTGTGGGAAGCACAAAGGAGGAGGACTCGTTCTCTATGTTAATACATGATGGTGTAACTCTGGACATGTTAACGTCAAAGTCTCCACTTGCTGCAGGGACATCAAACTGTTGGCCGTAAGTTTGCGTCCCTATTACTTGCCCAGAGAGTTTGGACATGTCATTGTTGTTATTGTTTACATCCCTCCTTGGGCAGACGTGGAGGCAGCGAGTGACATCATCCATTCTGCTGTTGCTAAGTTACAAACACAGCACCCTGAGGCGCTTGTGCTAATCGCTGGAGACTTTAACCATGTGACGCTGGACAAAACATTACCTGCCTTCTCCCAGTATGTGGACTGTAACACCCGGGGAAATAAGACTATTGATTTACTGTATGCAAACGTTAAAGACACATACAGCGCCACCCCGCTGCCTGCGCTTGGGAAAGCAGATCATAACCTGGTTCTGCTTCAGCCTCACTACAAACCAAGAGTGAGGATCCTACCTACAACCACACACTCATTCAGGAAGTAGTCCCTGAAGGCAGAGAAGGCTCTGAGAGAATGCTTTGGAACTACAGACTGGGATATCCTGCAGGGATCACATAGTGAGAACATTGAGGAAGTTGTTGACTGCACTACTGACTACATCAACTTCTGTATGGACATTGTAGTTCCAGTAAGAACAGTACGCTGCTATGCTAACAACAAGCCATGGATTACAAGTGACATCAAGGGCCTTTTGAACCAGAAGAAAAGGGCTTTTAAAGGCGATGATCAGCATGAGCTCAAGCGCGTGCAGAAGGAACTCCGAGTCCAGCTCAGGGCAGCGAAGGAGCAGTACAGGAGAAAGCTGGAGCAGAAATTGCAGAATAACAACATGAAGGAAGTGTGGGATGGGATGAAGATCATCACTGGCTGCAGCTCGAAGCGGGGTGCCACCATCAAGAGAAACGTGAAGAGAGCAAACCAAATGAACAACTTCTTTAACAGGTTTGACCACCCTAACCCACTCTCACTCTCACCTTGGAGTACTGCACCCTCCACACATCCTTCTGCTGATACCAGCATAGGAGAGACATCCCCACCCACAATTACAACAGCGCAGGTGAGCAGAGAGCTGAGGAGACTTCATGCCAGCAAAGCAGCGGGTCCAGATGGAGTATCACCACGACTGCTGAAGGTCTGTGCATTGGAGCTGGGGGGTCCTCTACAGCGCATCTTCAACCTGAGCCTGGAACAGGGGAGAGGCCCGAGGCTTTGGAAAACATCTTGCATCGCCCCAGTCCCAAAGGAATCACATCCTAGTGAGCTGAATGACTTCCGGCCTGTTGCTCTGACATCACATGTGATGAAGACTATGGAGAGGCTGCTGCTTCACCACCTGAGGCCACAGGTTCAACACGCCCTCGACCCTCTGCAGTTTGCATATCAGGAGAAGGTGGGAGTGGAGGATGCCATCATCTATATGCTACACCAATCCCTCTCTCACTTGGACAGAGGCAGTGGTGCTGTAAGAATTATGTTTCTAGACTTCTCTAGCGCCTTCAACACAATCCAACCTCTGCTCCTTAGGGACAAGCTGACAGAGATGGGAGTAGATTTATACCTAGTGGCATGGATTGTAGACTATCTTAAAGACAGACCTCAGTATGTGCATCTTGGGAACTGCACATCTGACATTGTGGTCAGCAACACAAGAGCGCCACAGGGGACTGTACTTTCTCCGGTCCTGTTCAGCCTATATACATCGGACTTCCAATACAACTCGGAGTCCTGCCACGTGCAAAAGTTCGCTGACGACACTGCTATCGTGGGCTGCATCAAGAGTGGGCAGGAGGAGTAGTATAGGGACCTAATCAATGACTTTGTTAAATGGTGCGACTCAAACCACCTAAACCTAAACACCAGCAAAACAAAGGAGCTGGTGATGGATTTTAGGAGGCCCAGACCCATCATGGACCCCGTGATCATTAGAGGTGACTGTGTGCAGATGATGCAGACCTATAAATACCTGGGAGTGCAGCTGGATGATAAATTAGACTGGACTGCCAATACTGATGCTCTGTGTAAGAAAGGACAGAGCTGGTTATACTTCCTTAGAAGGCTGGCGTCCTTCAACATCTGCAATAAGATGCTGCAGATGTTCTATCAGATGGTTGTGGCAAGCGCCCTCTTCTACACGGTGGTGTGCAGGGGAGGCAGCATTAAGAAGAAAGACATCTCACGCCTGGACAAACTGGTGAGGAAGGCAGGCTCTATTGTTGGCATGGAGCTGGACAGTTTGACATCTGTGGCAGAGCGAAGGGCGCTCAGCAGGCTCCTATCAATTATGGAGAATCTACTGCATCCACTTAATAGTATCATCTCCAGACAGAGGAGTAGCTTCAGCGGCAAACTGCTGTCACTGTCCTGCTCCACTGACAGACTGAGGAGATCGTTCCTCCCCCAAACAATGCGACTCTTCAGTTCCACCCGGGGGGGTAAACGTTAACATTATAAAAAGTTATTGTCTGTTTTTACCTGCATTATTATCACTCTTTAATTTAATATTGTTTTTTGTATCAGTATGCTGCTGCTGGAGTATGTGAATTTTCCCTTGGGATTAATAAAGTATCTATCTATCTATCTATCTATCTATCTATCTATCTATCTATCTATCTATCTATCTATCTATCTATCTATCTATCTATCTATCTATCTATCTATCTATCTATCTATCTATCTATCTATCTATCTATCTATCTATCTATCTATCTATCTATCTATCTATCTATCTATCTATCTATCTATCTATCTATCTATCTATCTATCTATCTATCTATCTATCTATCTATCTATCTATCTATCTATCTATCTATCTATCTATCTATCTATCTATCTATCTATCTATCTAGTGTGGTTGGAGAATAAGATGCTAGGGACCTTCAAATCCTGACCTGATGTTATTTTGGACAACCTAGGTGAATAGGATGGACAAGATTGTTGTGTTGAATGGTCTATTATCATCACAACTTTTCTAATATTCTAATGTTCTAAAAAATAAGCCTCAAGAAGAGATGTTTAATCATTTGAGTAGCCGCACATTAGATTGGGAAATGGAAAACACAATAATGTGATCGAGCATCAAGCTAGGGTCAAGAAACCGTGCAAAAGCACACCAAAATTGAACATCAAGCTCTAGCACACACAACAAAAGTCAAACTCAAGCAAAAACAAGTCACACAAAACCCAGAAAAAGGTCCTTTAACTAACGAAAGTGCTTTGTACCTTCTGTAAGTATTGCTAATGTTGGTTAAAAGTTTTTCTTTTCTTTTCAGAACTTACCCAATACTAGAATACACTGACTGCCGAGGATTTAAATCGAGTGACACAATGATGTACAGCAATGATGTACGATCACATAATTATTAAGGAATGCTGTCTCCATAAACATTTACCGTATATACTCACGTATAAGTCGGGTCTTGAAACCCGAAAAATCGATCATAAAACCAGACCTCCTCCAATCTCGCATCAGTTTCTTAGACGAATCGAATTTTGTTGCAGCAGCATAGTTATCGATTCTTTTCACCCACTTCAACGACTTTTAATTTAAAACCAGCTTTACATTTTCTTCTGATCAAACGCTCCATCGCAGATAAAGGTGTGTGCGGGTGGGAGATACAAAAAAGAGTGCAAACATCGCTTCGGAATAGTTCAGGTATTATCGTGTGGTCACGTAGACACAATAGAAAGAGAGAGAGAGAGAGGTTAGGAGCACACACTGATAATAGTTTCCGCATAGAACAAAAAAGGCAGTGTGCTCCATGGTAACTCTCTCAGGTGGGTGTTAGCATATCATAATCTCCTGTACCAATAGCGTGAGTTTTCTGCATTCAACTTATACGACCGACATTATAAAATACCAGAAATTATACTGTAAAATCAAGTCCCGACTTATCCATGGGCAAACTTATCCACGAGTATATACGGTATACACTACCACAGAAAAAAACACAAAAACCTAACCAACATGGCACAGAGGTGATGTGACTGTCTTAATGATACAATAAAGAAAAAATAAAGAATAAAAAATACGCATCAAAAATACCTAAACAACAAAAAAAAAGTTTATTTTAGTGTGAGATTCATCACACCCTGCAATTATAGACAATAAGCCTTACTTCCAGACTGAAACAATGCCCATTTCAATAAACTTAAACAGAAAACACAAATAATTTAAGGTAAAAATAACGCAATTAAATGACCTAAATAGTAAATGAAAACATAAAAATAATAAATAAAATATGTAAATACTGTATAATAAAACGAAATGTACGGTGGCGAGCATAGACACAGCAGCTTGGTGCTCTTCCTATCTCTGCTTGTTTGTCGTTTTGTGTATGTGTTGCTGTTCATCATAATGACATTCAGCTGGGTGAATAACGTCTGCACCTGGCATGATCTCCCAAAAATAGGACAACACAGCAAGCAGATTGTTACAGCTGAGTTTCTGCAGGTGTCTGGGCTCCCTGTGAATTACCATCCCCACACGTAGGAGACAGAAGTGGCGCAGGGACAGGAGGCAGGGCCGACTATGCTGGTGACGCTATGGAGGCAGCCACACAAGTCGGCTCTTCCTAGCATTTTTCACACCAATACACGATCCTTCACAAATAAGATGGATGAATTGAACCTACAGATTGTACCAAATAAAATCTTTAAGGACAGTTGCATTCTGCTAATTATAGAGACTTGGCTTCATTCACTTACTGTCAAGTTAGCAGGCTGCACAATACAACAGCAGGACAGGACTGGAAACTCCGATGGGGTCAGGGGTTTAGATTAGCGCCACCTATTGCTGCATTTTATTCACTGTGCGTACAATTTGAACGTAGAAGCATTGTTCGAACTCTGTATCATATTTCTCTCGAATTTAGAGTTCAAACTCTGGAAAGTTTGAATATTGTGTAGGCCTCCCATGTAACGCCAAAACAGCTGTGACCCATCATGGCAAGGCAAGGACTTCACAAGACCTATGAACGTGACCTGTGGTATCTCACGCCAAGACATTAACAGCAGATCCTTAAAGTCCTGTAAGTTGACCTGTTTTTTCAACACATTCCACAGATGCTTGATCAGATTAAGATCTGGGGAATGTGGAGGCCAAGTCAACACCTTGAACACTCTATCATGTTCCTCAAACCATTTTGGAGCATTTTTTCAGTGTGGCAGGGCACATTATTCTGCTGAAAGAGGAAACAACCATAAGGGAATACCGATGCCATGAAAGTATATACTGTATGTGGTCAGCAATGATCAATGTAACTTCCACATGAATGCCAGGACCAAAGAAACATTACCCAGAGCATCATACTGCCTCTGCCGGCGTCAAAACTTGGCCCTCAGATCTTTACGCTTGCCTTTTTTTTCCTGCTTCGAACACAACACCTTCAAGAACTGACTGTTCACTTGCTGCCTAATCCAGCGTTTCTCAACCTTCAAGTATTTGCGACCCGAGTTTTCATAACAGTTTTAATCGCGCCCCCCTAACGTTTTTGTGAAAGGAGCCCACTAATACCAATTTGTTCATATTTAATTAATGATATATCATAGATACATATTTTTTTATACCTACTTAATCCTGCTCCACTGACAGATTGAGGAGATCGTTCCTCCCCCAAACTATGCGACTCTTCAATTCCACCCGGGGGGGTAAACTTTAACATTTAACATTATACAAAAATATTGTCTGTTTTTCACCTGCATTATTATCATTCTTTAATTTAATATTATTTATTGTATCATTATGCTGCTGCTGGAGAATGTGAATTTCCCATTGGGATTAATAAAGTATCTATCTATCTATCTATCTATCTATCTATCTATCTATCTATCTATCTATCTATCTATCTAACTTTTATTGACATTTATCTAACTGTATATTTATTTTTCTAGTATCAGAATGTAGTTTAAGTTAATTTGTTTTGGTTTCAATAGATGTATTTTTCATATTTTCCATTCTTGTTTTCTTTTTTTTACATCTTCGCGCCCCCCCTTTTTGTTACTTTGTGCCCCCCTAGGGGGGCCCTCCCCCTCCCCACAGTTTGAGAACCACTGGCCTAATATATCCCACTCATTAACGACATAATCAGGGGGTTTTAATGGCGTGGCTGATCAGTGTACAAAGCCATGTATATTACTTATTTTTTATTAATACATTTTATTTATAAAACACCTTTCCTATGCTCAAGTCACTTATTGTATGCAAAGTGACATTATATTTGTGTTAATTTGTTATTTTTCATAAGTTGTGATATATTTGGTATATCTTTTTACTAAACTAAATGAAAACACTTGTTACAGGAGTAAATTATAGAAGGAAAAGGGACAGGCAAATATTTCCATACACTGTAGAATTACAAAAATAAATGTGCATAAAAATGTCTTAAGGGCCAATACTTTGAGCTACAGAGACATCTTGTGGTAAAGGTGGATAATGAAAAAAAAAAAAAATGGCCACTGTATTTCATAAAGTATATTTCTTTAATTTAATGTATGACCAAAATAAAAATCGAATAATAAAATCAATATTTATTTTTTTACACTCACTACTGATTTCTTATTTTTGTCTTCTTCTTCTTCATCTTTTTCCACTTCTATGTGGGGCTGATGTGCTTGATCAACCTTCTCCCAACAGCTCAGCCCTACTCCTAATCACTAGTCAGCCCCTTTTCCTTCAGATATTCTTTTACTTTATCCATTCACCTCTGCTTTGGCCTACCTCACTTTTTTTCCCCAGTACTTCCATTCCTATCACTCTTTTGCCCAAATGATATTTATTGATATTTTTGTTTGTTTGCTTGTTAGTGTTTGGATTTCATTTAATGCAGGAGGTAAATTTCTCAAAAGCAATGTAACACTATGAACATCCTAATTCTATCTTAAGATCAATTGTTAATTTACAAGGGTTTCTCGAAACGGTAACATTTTAGGTTCAGGTACTGCAATAATGAATCAATTACTTATTTATTTTTATGTACCAAGACCTAAACATGACGAGATGGTGAAAATCCCAAATTAAAATAACATACAAAGTTCAAGAATCATAAGTTAACAAGAATTGTGCAATGAGTCATTAGGTGACTCATTCTCAGGTAATGATTCAGTAATTCACAAATTAAATGAACGAGAATACCGTGACTTGACGTAAAAGTATTAGTTAATGACTGAGGCTTGGCGCATTCAATATGTCATAAACAATGCATTTATGATTATGTAACAAGACTTTAACAAAGGCTCTTTTGGTCTTCATAACCTTTATAAAAACATCAGCAGATCAGTTATTCATCTCTGTGCAGTTTGGCATACTGACATGTGGTAAAATTACTTGCTAATATCAAGGATTGCCCTCAAAAATCATCATAACTTAAGTAGCATGTTAAATCCTTTCAGATTTATGTCAGTTGCCAAGTATTTTTTAAACTGGCTTTCATCAGCTGTAACAAGTGTGGATGACTACCCCCAGATCATCATTAACACAAGGTAAAGACTACTTATGATAAAGTCATGTTCTGGACAAACTTTGATGACAATTAGGGTTTAAGACTTGTCAGCTGCTTGGAGCTTTAATATTTGGATAACATCTTGGTCTGATTTATTAAATGCTTAACAACTTAACTGTTTGGACTTCTGTTCATTAGAAGACGGATTGCTCGATCAGACCCTAAAAGCACAATTGTTTCAAAAGGCTATAGCCACTGACAGTGCGGCTTCATTTAATTTGCATGGCATACTGTAAGTACGTACAAACAAACAGTATTAGGCTTATTCAACAACTTTTTGACTGACTAGATATGAAGTATATTGTCCACCATGAGATTATTTGGTCGTAAACTTTGTTGCAAACTTTTTTACTTTTTTGTAACTAATGAACACTCGGGCTCAACACAAATGGCTAACTCTCTTTATCCCTATTATATGTTTTACTAGGGGGCTTCACCACTTCACGTCTCTGCCGCTCGCATATGTGGATTTCACTTTCACCAAACAACAAATCTTTTAATTCTTGTGGATACGCCTCTTCATTAGGAAGAAACACTACTTTTCCCCGATGGCAACATGAATTAGACAATCCACAAGTCTCTGACTTAAAGTTTAAATCTGAAAAATACATTCGATCTCTTTTTGCTGTTCCATTATTTCACCGAGTAATAATTTCTGTTGGGCGGCACGGTGGTGCAGTGGGTAGCGCTGCTGCCTCGCAGTTGGGAGACCTGGGGACCTGGGTTTGCTTCCTGGGTCCTCCCTGTGTGGAGTTTGCATGTTCTCCCCGTGTCTGCGTGGGTTTCCTCCGGGCGCTCCGGTTTCCTCCCACAGTCCAAAGACATGCAGGTTAGGTGGATTGGTGATTCTAAATTGGCCCTAGTGTGTGCTTGGTGTGTGGGTGTGTTTGTGTGTGTCCTGCGGTGGGTTGGCACCCTGCTCAGGATTGGTTCCTGCCTTGTGACCTGTGTTGGCTGGGATTGGCTCCAGCAGACCCCTGTGTTCAGATTCAGCGGGTTGGGAAATGGATGGATGGATAATTTCTGTTTGTTTGCGCTAATGCGATCTTTACTACCAATTTTTTGAGACTTTTGAATTTTAGTACTTTCATTATCTCTAACCTGCTCTGCATGTGTACCGCACCAACATTTTTGAGTTCTTTACGACGTTCTACTATGTCATCTACTCTTTGTCATTTATTTCAGGTCCCAGGCCTGGTTAAATCTCTTGGCACAAAGTTTCGTGGGATGTGAAAGTATCTCTCTGAAAAAGTCACATCTCATCCCAAGATTTTTTGTATTATAATAGAGAGATGCAAACTAGCAATATGAATGTCTTAAAGTTTAACAAGCTACATGAGCCCTTAATGGGTGGTCTTTCAAATCCTAGGATGCACACACTCAGCTTCACAGAGGCTCTCTTTACTCTGAATGTCACTGCTTCTTTATTTTTTTCAGATGCAAGTTTGTAATTTTACTTTTGTTGTGGTCTGTTATTATGAACCCTGATAATAAGAAGAATGAAATAAAATCCACAAAGGCTGTAGTAGCTCTGAATGGCTGCAGAGCCGGCCTTAGGACGAAGCGAACAAAGCGACCGCTTCGGGCCCACACCTGGAAGGGGCCCACTGAACCCAAGGTTTTTTTTTTTCCTGTGATGCGACGCTGCTGCGGAGGGCCCAATGGAGCAACAGACTCCTTCACTCCAACCTCTATTACTAATTTTTTTATATATATAATTCATGGGCAACATATTCCATCACCTAATTACTCCACGTGGACACCTGCACTCAGCACCCCAATCTTCATTACGCTTCACTCAGGCTCGCACGCCTGTTGCCGCCTCCACAGCTCATCTGTGCCTCTGTCCTCAGTAGGCGGCCACTTACGCTTCAGTCATTCTCGACAGAGCATAAAAGGGACCTTCTCTTCGTAAAGCCATCACTTTCCTTCATATCAATATATTTCCATTTTGTAACGATATCTTCGACGGAGAGGAGTTTTTCAAAACTCAAGCATATCAAAAATTACTTGCGAAGCTCCATGAGCTACGAACGTCTGAATAGTCTGGCATTGATTTCAATTGAGCAAGAGATAGTTGAACCTCTTGATTATTCTGAACTTATTCATGAGTTTGCCAGTGCCAAGGTTCGAAAAGTGTCTTTTGTGTGAAATAGATTTCAATATCTGCTGGTAAGTTATTTTATACGGAAATCTGAATATCTCAAAAGTATGAAAACAAGCTTTAAAACCGAATATAAATGTAAAAACAAAATAATATGGATCTCATCTTCATAAAATAAAAAAAATATATAAAAAATATAAAAAGCAAAAAAAAAAGTGCTTGGCCTAGCTATTTACCTCCACGTGCTGCTTGGTGTAAACAGCAAAAGCTGGCTAAAATGTAGCTTTATCTGTTAATGTATCGTCACTAAAGACATTTATGCGGGCCCGCTCCAACCTCCATCACTCATACCCTTCACTCAGGGCCTTGTACGACAGTCTGCGCTGACAGCCTGCAAATTTGGCTCCTGTCAGTGTGTTACGGTTACGGTTGTCAGTGTCAAACGGAAATCGTCAAAAAGTGATGGTTGTAGATGCCGGGAAAATGCATTTCTGCAGCTCAGAATGCAGGAAATCGCTTGGCGGCCGGGGCTCTGCACATGTACATAAGTATTCACAGCCTTTGCCATGAAGCTCAAAATTGAACATTCACACCAAAGAGTCCAATCTTTGTCTCATCAGACCAGAGAATTTTCTTTCTCATGGTCTGTGAGTCCTTCAGGTGCCTTTTGGCAAACTCCAGGCGGGCTGCCACGTGCCTTTTACTAAGGAGTAGCTTCCGTCTGGCCACTCTACAATACAGGCCTGATTGGTGGATTGCTGCAGAGAGGGTTGTCCTTCTGGAAGGTTCTTCTCTCTCCACAGAGGGCCTCTGGAGCTCTGACAGAGTGACCATCGGGTTCTTGGTCACCTCCCTGACTAAGGCCCTTCTCCCCCGATCACTCAGTTTAGATGGCCGGCCAGCTCTAGGAAGAGTCCTGGTGGTTTCGAACTTCTTCCACTTACGGATGATGGAGGCCACTGTGCTCATTGTGACATTTAAAGCAGCAGAAATTTTTCTGTAACCTTCCCCAGATATGTGCCTCGAGACAATCCTGTCTCGGAGGTCTGCAGACAATTCTTTTGACTTCATGCTTGGTTTGTGCTCTGACATGAACTGTCAACTATGGGACCTTATATAGACAAGTGTGTGCCTTTCCAAATCATGTCCAGTCAACTGAATTTACCACAGGTGGACTCCAATGAAGCTGCAGAAACATCTCAAGGATGATCAGGGGAAACAGGATGCACCTGAGCTCAATTTTGAGCTTCACAGCAAAGGCTGTGAATACTTATGTACATGTGCTTTCTCAATGTTTTTATTTTTAATAAATTTGCAAAAATCTCAAGTAAACCTTTTTTCACGTTGTCATTAGAGTGGAGTTGTGTGTAGAATTCTGAGGAAAAAAATGAATTTAATCCATTTTGGAATAAGGCTGTAACATAACAAAATGTGGAAAAAGTGATGCGCTGTGAATACTTTCCAGATGCACTGTATATATATATATATATATATATATATATATATATATATATATATATATATATATATATATATAGATATATAAATGTGAAAAATAAAGTTCACCCTCTTTTAGTTCAAAGGTTTTACGTGTCAAGACATAATTAAAAATCATCTTGTCCTTAGCAGGTCTTAAAATTAGGTAAATACAACCTCAGATGAACAATGACACATGACATATTATATCCTGTCATTATTTATTTAATAAAAACTAAGCCAAAATGCAGAAGCAGTGTGTGGCAAACTAAGTACACCCTTACTTCTTCTATAGGAATTCAGAGGGTAAGTAGCTGCCAAGTTCTGCTAATAAAATGGACTCGATTAACTGATCATCGGCAAGTGTGACCACCACTATAAGTGGCAGCTTGCTCGTCAGGTATGTGTTAATACAAAGCCAAAGAGGAAAGACATCATCAATGATCTTAAAGAATCAATTCTTACAGCCTATCAATCTGGCAAGGGTTATAAGGTCATTTCCAAACAATCTGAAGTCCATCATTCTACAGTGAGAAAGCATGTAAGTGGAAATACAAGTGAAAAGCATTCAAGACAGTTGCCAGTCTTCTCAGGAGTGGATGTCCCAACAAATTCACCCCCAAGGTCAAACCGTACAATGCTCAGAGAAATTGTAAAAATCCCAAGAGCTACATTGCAGAGTCTACAAGCCTCAGTTAGTATTGTGACGTCCCGTCGAATACACACTCAGGAGCCGCTTGTCCGGGGAAGTCTTCCAAAAATGCCGACTGGCTTTTTATTCAATCAGCCGCGATATAAACGGTGCCCTACAGCCGCCCGTTGTCTGGGTCACGGGGACACCTCCAAAATAACAAAGACTAATCACCTTCGTCCTATCTACCTCTCTTACTCTCCAAACAGTTACTTCCCTTCCGTACACCTTATACTGTTCTCCTCACTTTCTCCAGCCTCCAACTCCAACTTCCGGCCACCCACCACTTTTTATCACGCCCCATTAATTAATTAACCCAGATCCCTGTCACTCATCTCTTTCTCTAGGGAGGTGCCCCAAGCCCTTACAAACAGGGTTCCCTCAAGACTCCACCCCAACACTGCTTCCCTTCCCTATAGCCCATGCAATGGCAAGACACGTCACAGTATGATAAATATTAAACTTCATGACTATTAGAAAAAGACTGAACAAGTATGGCTTGTTTGGTTTGGTTGCTAGGAGAAAGACTCTTCTCTCTTAAAAGAACATGGCAGCATGGTTTAGGTTTGCAAAGTTGCATCTGAACAAATCACAAGACCTCTGGAACAATGTCCAAATAAAACCAAAGTGGAGATGTTTGGCCATAATGCACAGTGTCACCTTTGGTGAAAACCAAACACTGCATATCAGCACGAACACCTCATACCGACTGTCAAACACAGTGGTGAAGGGCTGCTAATTTTGGCTTGTTTTGCAGCCAAAGAACCCGAGCACCTTGAAGTGTTTGAGTATATATATATATTTACACAGAGTACATATCTATTTATATATTTTGTAGTATTATATTTGTATTTACCCTGTAATGAAGATGTCTAGGTGTTGTTCCTGTCTTGCACCTGATGCTGGGATTGGCTCCAGCTGCCCTGTGACCCTGCCTTAGAAAAGGGAGTTTGGAAGGTGGATAGATATTTCTATTTACACATTTAACAAATATACTGAGTTGTAAAATGCTAAATTACATTTACATTAAATCAATGCATAATCAATTTAAACTACTAGCTTACAACCAAAATGTTATGTAGATAATACTATATCAAAGGGTAAAATCATGATAATTGTAAATTTTATGACATAAAAGTTTCATCAATGGTGGAAACATGTCGGGGTTTGTCCCCATTTACAGCTTCGCCTATGGCAGGAAAACGCTAGAGTCTGCCCTGGGTATAAAGGTTCAAAGATGAATATAATGGACAGTATATACATGTATACAAGCGATCATTAATTTAATCCTTTCACATGTCAAAGGAGCCTCAACTTCGTCGAAAAGCAGAATCAACCGGGAATAGGACGACAACTCATCACGGTATTTAAAATTATCAGAAGTTGTAGGTAAGGTTTTAGAAGATTATATGACTTGTATGAAGTTACTCATCATATTTAATACTCTAGTTTTGCAGCCTTTATTTTGTTCAGCAGAAAACGCATTCCTCAAGATAGAAGTAGCGGATGCCTTGAAGTCGGGCATGATCATCTCAAGCGTGTTTGCCCGTGCTGTTTCGTCACGCCGTTTCTACAGCAACCAGAAAAGCTGAGTTACTAAGTGGCTGAATGAAAAGCAATATAGAGTATACAAACTTTGAATTATATATATATATATATATATATATATATATATATATATATATATATATATATATATAAATATATATATATAAAATTTAGAGTCTTAAATGTGTAAAGTGTTTTCTGTTTTATAAGCGATCGCGTAATCAACATTCAACATTCTTTGTTGTACAGTTTTAACTCTTATATCAGGAAGAAAAAAATTATGTCAAGGAAAACCTCGTTAAATGTTTTAAAAACATTAGTTGTATACCAGCACAACGGACATAACGGATCCTTTCATCTTTTTGCCTCCGTACGTTAGATTATTTCAAAACTCAATTTCCCAGGCAGCTTTGCTGTACGACGCGTACGAGAAAAAAACACACTTCCGTTTAAGTGACGTTATTTCTTCCAATTGTTTCAGAGGGCGATAAACTGAAAACAAGTTTAGCCAATAAGATGTAGAAGAAGGCGGGCACAATACTGTAGCTTACCTCGCATCATTGCAGCCTACAGCTGTAGGCTTTCGTGAAGCGGTGGTGGAAAGGGCTACTCAGCATTACGATCAAACTGAGGTACGTTTTACGTAGGATACACCTACTAGAACATACATTCATGGTTATTTTTTAATGAAAGCTTAAAAATAATATTCTTCAGTAGTTACTCCTATACGTGCATATTGCATTTCTTGTAGCAGGTAGTAAAAATGTATAAGGCCGCAGACAGCGACCTGATTAAATGTTATTTTAAGAAAATTTAGGTCCCTATTTGCATATGTTAATCTAAAAGGTGGGTATGTGCAGGTAAGCGTTTCTGAAAAGCGTCGCTGAGTCCTAGTCATTGGTACTGTTCGGCAGAAAATTTCTTTATTTTTTATCCCATATGAGTATTTTATTTGTATTTGCTGTTTTACCTCAAGTACTGTGTGGAAATTCTGCACGAGAAGCGTCATCTTCATCTAGTTTGCAAAGCTGTGCCCTTATTCATGAAGTTGTCGGAGCCCACCCTAGTAAAAACATCCGCCCATTTGACAGTTCTGCCTCTTCGGCATAGGATAGTGGGGAGGCAGCGCAAGTTTTAATACGATGTTGATAGAAGACAGTTAGTACTGGAAATAGTGTTATCAGCACTGCGGAGCAGTTCTGGGTTAAAATATCATCAGATTTACTGCCTTTGTGTTAGCTGTATGTTCTCCCCGTGTTTTCCTGAAGGTACTTTGTTTTTATTGTTCCTGCATTCCAAAAACATGTAGCTAAAGTAAAACTTTAAATCGCAGTTTGCCCATCAGTGATGTTGGCACTGCTGGTCAATTCGTCAACAGTTGTTTCCTTCATTGAGTGCAGCTTGGATTGGCACATGCGCCCCAGGGTCGTGATGTGTAAAACCTTGCTAAAATTCCATAATGGAGTCTGTTCCAATGTTTGAAAGGCAAAGACGGCATGCACACACATAAAAAATAAATAAATAAATAAATCTGATTTATAGAACTATATATATGCCACATGGCAGGCACACCAAGTTCCTTTTGCAAGTTAAAGTAAACTTTGTCATCTCAACCATATATTTAGTATACAAAGAGACAAAATAATGAAGTTCAGGGCTCACAGTGTACACAGTGCAAATAAGACAAGACAGTGTGTGCAGACAGAGAAAAACTGTACAGCATACTGTTTTAAGAGGCAATATGCCAATACAGTTAATGGCCACAATTACTCAGAGACCCATCGAAACGCAAGTTCTGCAGATCAGTGATGTGACTTAACATTTGACCTGATAGATGCAGTGAATTGTGCATAAAGTGGAGCAAGAGATTGTGATCTAAAAGATTAGAATAGGGTGGAAGATCATGGGGGCCTGTATTGTATTGTGTTGTGTGAGTAGTCTGACAGCCTTGGTGAAAAAAGCTATTACGGTACATAACCTAACAGATCTGGCTGGAGCATCTTTTTCCAGATGGCAAAGGAATGACAAATCCGTGAGCGGAGTGAGAAGGATCCTGTGCAGTGCAGCAGGCCCTTCAAACACAGTGTTTGGAGAACATGTTTTCCAGAAAAGGGAGAGGTACCCCCAATAATATTCTTTGCTGACTGTACTATTCTCTGCAGTCTCTTGCAGTCGAACATGCTGTAGTTAGTCAGAACACTCTTGATGGCGCCTTTGTAAAATGTGGTGAGAATGGGAGATGGGAGGCTTGCTCACTTTAGTCTCCTCAAAAAGTGTAGTCTTTGCTTGGCCATTTTAGTTAATAGTACTTGGATGTTGTACCGTGTTAGCCATTATGAATGTAGTTACATCTTGCCTGAAGAAGGGGCCTGAGTTGCATCAAAAGCTTGCACATTGTAATCTTTTTAGCCAATAAAAGGTGTCATTTTGCATTTTAGTTAAGAAAGTGGTATTATTAGTCCATATGAAGTCCTCAGTAACGTGCACACTGAAGAACTTGCTGCTCTTTACTGAAATCTCCATAGTGGAGCCATTGATGCAGACTGGGATTTGGTCAGGGCGTATTATTCTGTCCTGAAGCCAACAATCCATCCATCCATCCATTTTCCAACCCGCTGAATCCGAACACAGGGTCACGGGGGTCTGCTGGAGCCAATCCCAGCCAACACAGGGCACAAGGCAGGGAACCAATCTTGGGCAGGGTGCCAACCCACCGCAGGACACACACAAACACACCCACACACTAGGGCCAATTTAGAATCGCCAATCCACCTAACCTGCATGTCTTTGGACTGTGGGAGGAAACCGGAGCACCCGGAGGAAACCCACGCAGACACGGGGAGAACATGCAAACTCCACGCAGGGAGGACCCGGGAAGCGAACCCAGGTCCCCAGATCTCCCAACTGCGAGGCAGCAGCGCTGCCCACTGCGCCACCGTGCCGCCCAAGCCAACAATCAGTCTTATTAATTTTGAGGGATAGATGTTTGTCTCTGCACCGAGTGGTCAGGTGTTCCAGCTCCTCTCTGTATGCTGACTTGTAATCCTTGCTTATTATGTCTCTGACCAACTTAAAACCATGCATACGTTCACAAGCTTTTAGTGACCCCCAGTCACCTCCTTCTGGTACCCTTGTATGACTTCTAAAAACATTTTTTGAATATTCATGATCTAATCATCATATCTATTTGACCATGTTCCTAAGTGGCACCTTTACTACAAACCATGGTAGAACACCGACAATGAAACCTCAGTGAAAGTGAACTTGAGGTGTTACTGACATGGGTGGCATGTAAGGAGAGGCCACAATGGATGCACTGTGTTACTAAAATAAGTCTCAAAGGATTTTTTTGTCAGTTTTTTTTATGACCACAGTTAATCTAAATGTGTTAGTAATCAACAAGTGTGCCACACGGGGATGCAGATTTAGCACTGCCGCCTTGTAGTTAGGAGCCCCAGGGTCGCACCCAAGCTGCTTCCTGAGTGGAGTTTGCACGTGGGTTTACTCTGGTTTCCTCCCACAGTCCCAAGACATGCAGGTTAGTTGAACTGGCGATGCTAAATCGTTTCCTGATGTGTGGATGTGTGGGTGTTCAGCCCAACAGAGGATAGGCTCCCTGTCCAGAAGTTGTTTCTGCCAGCACTCATTGCATGCTGGGATAGGCTCCAGCTGCACCCTGCCCTGGATAAGTGGGTTTAAAGGATGGATGGATTGACAAATACTATAATCCATCCATCCCAAACCAAATCTTTTCCATGTCACCTATCCTTAAAACAGACAGAGAAATACTCTACAGCTTAAATTACAGATTAGTTTACTGTTTTAGATATACAGTAGCTAAGAGAGACTGTTTCCCCTTGTATATTTTGTATTCAGAATTTTCCTTTTTTTACATGCCTGACAACCTCTCCTGTCTACAAAACAGACCTTACGTGGTCAGCATGAGTATCTAAAACAGCAGCAGAGGTTCTGCTTACATGTGGCTCCTGTACAGACAGTGGTGTGACGGTCTGAGCAAGTCTCTGTCATATGTCACACATACTACTGTGACAAGGAATGTAGAAAACAAAAATGTGATCCGTTGCTTTGATGATGCGTATAAATAACAAACACTTCATCTTTCAAATTGGTTAACTGAGTCGCACTTGGATGTTTTGTAGTCATACATTTTTTTGTTAAAATAAAAATGTGTTTATTTTGCCACAGTTTCAATCTGTAAACAAGCAAACTTAAAAAAGCAGCATTTTCTGTCATTTAATTATCATTAACAGCATTTATGTACTTTTTTGCAATTTTGAAGTTTTAAATGTTCATGTACAGTCTTATGAAAATGTTTGGGAACCCCTCTCAGTGTGCATAATAATTGACTCTCCTTTCAACAAAAAAGATAACAGTGGTATGTCTTTCATTTCCTAGGAACATCTGAGTACTGGGGTGTTTTCTGAACAAAGATTTGTAGTGAAGCAGTATTTAGTTGTATGAAATGAAATCAAATGTGAAAAACTGGCTGTGCAAAAATTTGGGTCCGATTGTAATTTTGCTGATTTGAATGCCTGTCACTGCTCAATGCTGATTACTTACAACACCAAATTGGTTGGATGAGCTCGTTAAGCCTTGAACTTCACAGACAGGTGTGTCCAATCATGAGATATAAAGGTATTTAAGGTGGTCAATTGCAACTTGTGCTTCCCTTTGACTGCTCCTCTGAAGAGTGACAGCATGGGATCCTCAAAGCAACTCTCAAAAGATCTGAAAACAAAGATTGTTCAGTCTCATGGTTTAGGGGAAGGTTACAAAAAGCTATCTCAGAGGTTTAAACTGTCAGTTTCAACTGTAAGGAACGTAATCAGGAAATGGAAGGCCACAGGCACAGTTGCTGTTAAACCCAGCAGGTCTGGCAGGCCAAGAAAAATACAGGAGCAGCATATGCGCAGGATTGTGAGAATGGTTACAGACAACCCACAGATCACCTCCAAAGACCTGCAAGAACATCTTGCTGCAGATGGTGTATCTGTACATCTTTCTACAATTCAGCGCAATTTGCACAAAGAACATCTGTATGGCAGGGTGATGAGAAAGACGCCCTTTCTGCACTCACGCCACAAACAGAGTCGCTTGTTGTATGCAAATGCTCATTTAGACAAGCCAGATTCATTTTGGAACAAAGTGCTTTGGACTGATGAGACAAAAATAGAGTTATTTGGTCATAACAAAAAGCACTTTGCATGGTGGAAGAAGAACACCGCATTCCAAGAAAAACACCTGCTACCTACTGTCAAATTTGGTGGAGGTTCCATCATGCTTTGGGGCTGTGTGGCTAGTTCAGAGACTGGGGCCCTTGTTAAAGTCGAGGGTCAGATGAATTCAACCCAATATCAACAAATCCTTTAAGATAATGTTCAAGCATCAGTCACAAAGTTGCAGTTACACAGGGGTTGGATATTCCAACAAGACAATGACCCAAAACACAGATCGAAATCTACAAAGACATTCATGCAGAGGGAGAAGTACAATGTTCTGGAATGGCCATCACAGTCCCCTGACTTGAACATCATCAAAAATCTATGGGATGATTTGAAACAGGCTGTCCATGCTCGGCAGCCATCACATTAACTGAACTGGAGAGATTTTGTATGGAAGCATGGTCACAAATACCTCCATCCAGAATCCAGACACTCCTCAAAGGCTATAGAAGGCGTCTAGAGGCTGTTATATTTGCAAAAGGAGGCTCAACTAAGAATTGAAGTCATATCTCTGTTGGGGTGCCCAAATTTCTGCACCTGTCTAATTTTGTTATGATGCATATTGCATATTTTCTTTTAATCCAATAAACTTAATGTCATTGCTGAAATACTACTGTTTCCATAAGGCATGTCATATATTAAAAAGAAGTTGCTACTTTGAAAGCTCAGCCAATGATAAACAAAAAACCAAAGAATTAAGAGGGGTGCCCAAACCTTTGTCATATGACTGTATGTGAGACTTATTTCATATTGTACATTTATATTACAAATAGTTTACCATATTTGACAAGGCATGTGTTGAGACTCTAAAAATGCAATTTTTGTGTGGTTCGGCTTGTAAGACAATCTTTACCTTTTAGGCCAGAAAATCATTGCGATCCTTGAAAACTTGCTTCTTGCTTTAACCTGTCATTGGCATTACTCTCCAAAAGGCCTAATGATGCCACTGCTAATTATGTTGTACAACACACAGCACAACCTTTTTATAGACAAATTAGGCAGGTCACACACTAAATACACTACCATTAAGCATATGCATTAGGCGTTATTACCAACACTGAAGGCAGTTGTACTGAGAAAGCATGTCAGCTATCTGTGATATGATTAATTCAAAAACGTCGGAATGTCACTGACTTGTCATTGAAATGCACACTTAAGCAAGGTTTACTGTTCACTTCATTGGCCTGCCACCTGGAGTCACTAAAATTCCAACACTAAATAATTCTGCGTAGGTCTTATGGATGGCTAGAATGTGCTGTTACCAGTCTAGTTTTCGCAGCAAGTTTGTGTTTTTTTGCATAAGAAGTGGCTTACACTTGTTACCGAGTGTTAGCACTTTTTATATATGAGGCTCCAGGACTCTGAACCGTGTAAGAAGGTTACAACATAAGGGAAAACAAGTTACAATGTGTGTTACAGAGCCACTTACATGCATCTTGCTTGTTTTGAAATTCAAAAATTAGAAACAATTTTTACTAATTTAATGTAACTCTCTTCTTTAGGTGTTTAATAACAAAAATGGCCACTGCATCAAGCTTGGACCCGGATGTGGTCAGAGAAGTTCTGGAATGCCCTATTTGCATGGAAACCTTTAATCAGGAACAGCTTCGTCCAAAGCTGCTTCAGTGTGGTCACACAGTTTGCAGACAGTGTTTGGAAAAATTGCTTGCTAGTACCATCAATGGTGTTCGGTGCCCTTTTTGCAGCAAAGTTTCCAGAATGAGTAGCATTTCTCAGCTTGCAGACAATTTAACAGTCCTTAAAATAATTGATTCGGCAAGTTCAAGTACACCAATGTGCTTGATGTGTAGAATGTGCAAGAACAGGTTGCCCAGACAGTATTGCCTGACATGCAGCATTGTTTTGTGTGACTCCTGCAAGGGTGAGAGGCATCAGCAGTTGGGACACAGCATCCTTTCCATCCAGACTGCAGCTGAACAGAGGAGAAAAGATGTTGGGGCAAAACTGACTGCTCTACGTGAAAAAATGGAAAATGTACAAAAAATGAAAAGTTCACTGGAGGGAATATCGAAAAATTTGAGACTAAAATACAAGTCAGTTCAGCAAGACTACACGCAAGCTGAGCTGCGAATTCACGAAGAGCTCGTGAAATCCCGTAAAGCCTTTGCTAACTCTTTGTCGGAGGTTGAGAAACTGAACAGTCAAATCCTGGAGGAGCACACCTACCTTTTAAACATTGCTGAAGTGCAGATTGTGTCTCGGTGTGATTACTTAACAATGAAAATCAAGCAGTCGGACATAGCCCTGCTAGAAGAATCAATTGAGGAAGAGGAGGAGATGGAGTTGAAAAGCCATTTGCCTGCTCTGCTGAAACTTCAAGAACCTGACTTTATCAAAGCAGAACTCTTGGAACCACTGGAAGTGGGTCAAGTCACCACCAAGCCATATACTGTGAATACTGAAGACATCTTGCATGAAGTACCAGGAACTCATCTTGATCAGTTGTATCGAGATGTAGACATGGTACCTGATGAAGTTGTGACTGTGTCTGCATCTCCGAGCTTGAAACCAAAACTTGTTGAACCAGTACTGGCAGCATCTCAGCAGTGCCAGTTTATTAAAAAAATGGGCTGTAAAGGCAACCTGCCTGGGATGTTTAATCTTCCCATCAGTTTATGTGTTACAGCACAAGGAGAAGTGCTAGTAGCTGACCGTGGGAATTACAGAATTCAAATATTTAACAGGAAAGGATTTCAGAAGGAAATCCGACGTAGTCCTAGCAGCATTGACAATTTTGTCTTAAGCTTTCTGGGAGCGGATCTTCCAAATTTAATCCCACTCTCAGTAGCCATAAACAATCAGGGACTAATTGGTGTGACAGACAACTACGACAATTCAGTCAAAGTGTACACTGCTGATGGGCACTGCGTGACATGCCACAAAAATCAGTTAATTAAGCCTTGGGGCATTGCCGCCATGCCATCGGGACAATTTGTGGTCACTGATGTGGAGGGAGGCAAACTATGGTGTCTGGCTGTGGATCGGCACGTTGGAGTTGTGAACTATAGTAGGCTATGTTCTGCTGTTCGTCCAAAATTTGTGACTTGTGATTCTAGTGGAACTGTGTATTTTACTCAGGGTCTTGGGCTGAATATTGAAAACCGTCATAATGAGCATCACCTCGAAGGTGGCTTCTCCATTGGCTCTGTTGGAACCGATGGCCAGCTTGGCAAGCAACTGAGCCATTTTTTTTCTGGAAATGAGGACTTCCGTTGCATTGCCGGTATGTGTGTTGATTCCAGAGGAGATCTGCTGGTTGCAGACAGTAGTCGGAAGGAGGTGTTGCACTTTCCCAAAGATGGTGGTTTTACCGTATTAATACGGGAAGGATTAACATGTCCCGTGGGAGTTGCCATAACTCCAAAGGGGCAACTGTTGGTGTTAGACTGCTGGGACCACTGCCTGAAAGTATACAATTATCATACACGACGACTGTCATCCACAAGCAGCTAGATACTGTCATACATGGTCAAATTAGCCAGAAGAGGTAACAACAGTGAAATAATGCAGTCAGTGCATGGAGAGCAATAAATGATCTAGTCTGTTATTCTTTTATCATTGATGAAAATTGCACACCCCTCAATGAGGATCATTCATGGGGCACTTATTTAACTTTTTCATTTTTTTTATTTTATTAATATGTAATGAAGGTATACTGAATCACTTTGCACATAGTCTTTGGGAAGACTACTGGAAATTGTAAAATATTTTTTTTTTAATAAAAGGGTTTAGTAGAGTTTATCTGCAATAAGTGAAAATTAGTCAAGCACTATATCTTAGTTATTTGGTAACTGGGCCCTGGATTTAATTTACAATCAGAAATGCTCAAATAAATCAAGAATAGATTTTGAATTATAAAATAATTACCCAACTCATGGCTTTTATCTATAAATGAATCACATTTTAAAAATATATGTATGGTGATAAGTATGCTTTATTTCCCTAAAATGTGAAAACACTTCTGAACTCTGGACTGTCTTTGAACTTTTAGAGGAACTGACTGGAAAGGATGGCCTTCTTCTCAGCATGTGCACTAGTCGTGAACGGGGCAAACTGCATTAAAAATTCCTCCACGAAAAGCCAGAGTGCTCCTGCTTTTAAAGCTGGGTCTAATTATTTTCAGGTATTACTTTTATGAACAGAATTTCCTGTCCTTTGCAAAGTGCTGGGAAAAGTTTGCTTTAAATAATGGCAAACTTACCGTTTGTTAATTGTGATTTAACATGATTTTTGTCAGAAAGCATTCCAAAAATGTACGCCAAAGTAGCAAGCACTTTATTTCACAGGCAGATCCAGAGAAGTCTGTATAATCATATTATGACTATGATTAATTTGAAATCACAAGAGAAAAAAAGAACATATAAATTAATAATGACTCTAGTATAAAAAGGAGATGATATTTAAGAAATACTGTGATTTAAACCCTCAGAAGTGTCAGGAGTATCTCTGATTTCCTGGCAGTAGCAAAACTTTCTCTGTTCATTATCAGTGTTTGCATGCGGTGACTTATGAAGAAATATTTTGCTTATGAACTGAAATGTATACCGTGTTTTTAATCTCCTGAAGAGCATTAAGCTGTTTCTGTAAAATCCATACATTTGTTCTGTTAGTTTTAAAAACTATTGCAATGTGTCTTCTTTCTTTCATTGTTCTTTGCAATGTGTCTTCTTTCTTCCATTGCTGTTATGTGTGTTGATCTACTCACTAACTCTTAAAATTATTGTTTTACTTGATTGTGTAATTCCTTTGATCCTGACTGTTTTCCTCTGTACAAGGTACGTTTACACATTGTTTGTACTGTTTGATACCTTTCAGTGGAATAAATGAAATTCAAGAATCCTTATTTCCACATTCTTAAATGCTGCTTTATTTTAAATTATTTTCAGAACAAAAGCAGATGTAATCACATATGTAGGGCTTAGAAGTTTTCTGTTAATATGCTGGATACATGGTGTATGGCCGATTTAGATTAATAAAAATATTCACTGGCCATTACTGCTTTTTATTAAAGCAGCAACAAGCACATTTAAAAATTAATAATATTTCATTAATTTTTGTATAAAAGTATTCTTGTAATTACTATTGGTATGTAAGCAGGGTAGCCTGTTAACTGGTCATGAACAAACTACTTTATGGATAAGGCAGAGGAAGACTTGAGTGCAAAAAAACACGGCATTAAAGAAATGTTCCTACCAACAGTCATTTTTTATGTTACTAATCCGATGAATTTTGTTCTGGTGGCAGAGAACATTTTTAATCTCCTGTTTGCAAGCAGAATGGAGAGAGTTTATGCGTAACAGTAGTCAGTAGTGGCCAGTGCTACACAATGGCAAGTGATGTGAAAAACATCCGTGGGGAAAAAAAAACAAAACAAAGAATCTCGCACTACTTATGTCGCACAATCCAGATTTCTGTTATCCAGCCGCTTGTTGAAAATGTGCAAAACAAATTCTTTTTTGCAAAAAATGTTGTTAAATATCTACTGTACTTCCAAATTATCAGCATGCACATAAACAAGAAAACTAAAGACTCACAGAAGTGACTTTTTGAATGAAACACAGGACTTTTGACCAATGAATGACATGGAGAGGAGGGTCTTCAAGTCAAAAAGTATAATTTTTGGGAGGAGTATTCCTTTAAAAAGAAATGGCATTCTGCTTGTTTGGACAAAATACAGTAGGTGAAGGTGAAGAAGAATGTCTTGGCACTTGTGCTACGGTCAGATAGATGTGAAACCCGAGTCGGACAGAAACTGCATTTTTGTGGTTATAATGCATTTGGAACAATTTATTTTGTTTAGTTTGCTCTTCATTTAATGATTAAGTACCATTTATCTTTAATTGCTTTTTCATAGACTAAGTTAGAAATCCAGAGTCATTTCTGTAAAATCTAGCGGGAGACTTAACGTGAACACACTGAAGAGGGAAGGTGAAAGTCGAAAACTCCAACAGAACATGAATACAGCATTGGCGCCACAAATTAAACAAATCTAGTAGTTCCATATCATGTGGAAATTCCAGAATTTCCACTTGAACCTTCCCACTTCATTGCGCTCATGTTAATTTCTGGTACGTCTTTTGGGAAAGTGCTGTTGATTTTCTACTTGGTCAACCCAACAACCAGTTTTTCATGACATAACGTGTTCAGTTTGTTTTTTAAGTTGATTTAACAATACGCAACTTCTAGTTGGAGAGGATATCAAACTTGACAACTGAGTTGCTGATGTTGTCATTGGAGTATGTCAGATTACAAGTCTACATCACTAGAAACTGCTGAGGATGTCAAATTACCCAACTGCGTGATGACTTTCCAGCAGAGTTTTAAATTTCCAAAGCATCACACATCTGGCCACCTTTTCTTATAGCTAATAACATGCTGCGTAATTGAGTCAGTGTCTGTGAGAAGGCTTTACAGGTACAATACAGTAGGTTCAGCTAAAATCTTGCTCTTTTTCTTCATTCTAGATAGATAGATAGATAGATACTTTATTAATCCCAAGGGGAAATTCACATACTCCAGCAGCAGCATACTGATAAAAAACAATATTAAATTAAAGAGTGATAACAATGCAGGTATAATAGACAATAACTTTGTATAATGTTAACGTTTACCCCCCCCCGGGTGGAATTGAAGAGTCGCATAGTGTGGGGGAGGAACGATCTCCTCAGTCTGTCAGTGGAGCAGGACGGTGACAGCAGTCTGTTGCTGAAGCTGCTCTTCTGTCTGGAAATGATCTTGTTTAGTGGATGCAGTGGATTCTCCATGATTGTCAGGAGCCTGCTCAGCACCCGTCACTCTGCCACGGATGTCAAACTGTCCAGCTCCGTGCCTACAATAGAGCCTGCCTTCCTCACCAGTTTTTCCAGGCGTGAGACGTCCCTCTTCTTTATGCTGCCTAAATGACTAATAGACAATTCTGTCTTCTGTTTTGCACACATTCTTTATTTCTTGCATATATGTGTTACTTCTAGGTCGGCACTTATTGGTTGTCAGCTCTCACATGCACATGAGCCTGACCCTATGAATTAAGACCTAGTTGAACCTGTTTGAATTTGTCAAGGCAAGTCATAGAATGCTTAGACCGAGTCACTGGCTATGTCAGACTACATGACTCTTGGTCACGGCAGCACAGTGCTAATGCCCCAAAATTGCCTAAATAATGTAAACGACTGAAAATGACTGGAAAAGTCTTGTAATGTGACATGGCCTTTATGGACACATCAAATAGCTCCAAATATAATTTCACCACAAAGAAGGGGCAATGTTACCTCACAGCTCAACAAAATTTTTGTACAGCCTAAAGATTAATTTCTAATAGCAGAATGAAGCATTTGAAATGTGTTGTTTATATTTTATACACAATTTTTAAGTTTTGAACAAAAATTTATTTTCACCTTGTTTCACTTAAGTTTTGTAATAATTCCTGGTCTTTAGTTTTAGGCACGGGAATTTTTATTTATTGCATTAACCTCTGCATATGCCTCCTTGTTTTAGAAAAAAATAGAAATTAGAAAAAAAAAATTAAAATAGAATTTTTAAATTAAAAGTAAGATGGTGATGATAATGCTGTTAGTTAAGTCTAACCAGCGTTCTGTTTTAAAAGAAGAGCATTTCCTGAATTAATTGAACGTTTTGTGTTCATTGCAGCTGGCATTAGCAGGCTGCTAGCTCACCATCCTGACAGCTTATATAATGAAAGATGAAGTCGGTTATTTAGCTGCTACTTTCTGCAGTGGGGAATACTAATGCTATTAAAAACAAAGCAAAATGCTTCTTTATTTTTATCCTGCTGTGTGGTGATGTGATATTCTCCCGAGGTAAACAAATTTCTAAATTTTTGCCTGCTGTACACAAATTGTAATTGGCTCTGACAGCCTTTAAAGTTCATAATTAGCCTTCAGTCATGCTGTTGGTGTCACTTTGTTTAAGGAATTGAGTTATTGTAGCTCTTTACAGAAGATGGACCACACAAATACCCTCCTTTTAAAGAAGTATTTTTAACTCTAGATAATCACATTTACATCTCCTGTTTACTTTTTTAATTTCCCTAAGGTTATCTAGTACAGTTTTAGACTCCTTGTTTAGGAGGAATTATAATTGAAGTTGCTTAAGTACCTTATATCGGTGTATATGTTTAGATGGATATAATATATATATTTTTTTTATGGTGGCACAATGGTTTATGCAGTTGCTCCAAGTCCAGTGTCCTGGGTATAAATCTTATGCCTGATCATCGTTTGGATGGGGTTGTCAGATTGTCCCAGTGTCTGCATGGGGTGTCCTCCGGGTTTTTTGGTTTTCTTGCTTATCGTCAAGAGACTTGCAGGTAAGGTTTATCAGCCACTCTAAATTGGCTCCAGTATAAGTGAATACGTGTGTGTGTTTGCCCTGTGGTGGACTGATGCTCTACCCACGGTTGCTTCTGGCCTTGTTGCAAGGCCTGTCAATTTAGGACCCAAAATAGAATTAAGAGGGTTTTTCTGTGCATGTATGAATATATGGGAGAGGTGTTAGAATTTTTTTTTTTTTATAAACTTAAGCAACTTAACCCATTTAGTCACTTTAAGAATACTATTGTTAAGATGCAGTACACTTGTCCCGGCGCTCGTCCCCTTTCTGGTACTCCTCTTTTGTTACTCTGTCTACAGGCTCCTGTGATTTTTTTTTTTCTGGATTTCCTCCATGGCAGCAAATTTTCTTCCATTCAGTCTCAATTTTAATTTTGGCAACAAACAATCCACAGAGTGTGACATCTGCCGAATACAGGGGGTTTGGGGCAACAGCATGCTTTTGTGGTCTGAAACTGATTGACTGGCAATGCGGTATATGCATTTATGCTATGCAAAATCCAGTTTTTGATGCACCACTCGTCACTGATTAACATTCTGTACACGGGTAACAAGCTCTGTATGAACAAGTCCATCAATGTAAAACACAATTGTCATGGTCTGTTGAAAATCTGCCATGGTAGTTTGGAGGAAAAAAAAATCACCCAAGTCACGTATGCGATTGTAGAATAAACACCGGAAATACACACTTGATCAACTCAGCACAATGCCACTTGGTGGACTTATATACCAGACATATGATGTGTAGTGGCATATTCAAAAACTACACCCTTCGTTTGAGAGATTTTGGGAATGTTTGGATCCCAGCTCAAAATTATTTTTATTACTTTCTTGTATATAAGTATAGGACTACGTTATAGGTAATATACAGTAGGTATAGGTAAATGTTAACATTATTCAAAGTTATTGCCTGTCTGTATACCTGTATTATTATCACTGTTTAATATTTTCTTTATCAGTATGCTGCTACTGGAGTATGTGAATTTTCCCTTGGGATTAATAAAGTATCTATCTATCTATCTATCTATCTATCTATCTATCTATCTATCTATCTATCTATCTATCTATCTATCTATCTATCTATCTATCTATCTATCTATCTATCTATCTATCTATCTATCTATCTATCTATCTATCTATCTATGAAAAGTAGTGCAATCGTCCAAAGATTCGATGTCGAGATTTTGATGAATCTTGGCGTTTTAGACCTCCCTGACTTTCTCGTGTAAGAAGTATAGGGAAAGTATTGGAATCCTCCAAAAATTCAATTTTGAGATTTTGATGAATCTCGACGTTTTAGACCTCCCTGAGTCTGAAAATACAATTTTTGGAATTATGTTTGTGTGTGTGTGTGTGTGTGTATGATAACTTGAGTATGCTTTTGCTTAGGTCAACCAAATTTTGCAAGCAAGTATTAGGTACAAAATGTAGATTTCTATCAACTTTTGGGCTATTTCCCTTAACCGGAAGTGGAACTTTACCTTTGATTTTATTTATGTTACTTGATGTGTAATAACAGAATATTTTCAAACCTGGTTAATTTGAGCTATTTTTCTGGAGGGCCATAGCCTATTCTGGCAGCACAAGGTACATTACAAGAGCCAAATCTGGACAGGTCAACAGTTATTTGCAAGTCCCTTGATTTGTATTAGTTTTGTAACAATAATAATAAATGTTTTGTTAAAAAATCCTTTACCAGTAAAATGTTATTTGCAGTTTTAATATAGGTAACGAGTATAAGTACAAGATTGCAAGCATTGCTGATTCCCGCTTTAAAGAACAGATCAGTAGACACAAAGAATATGTTGAAACCCCCCAGTGCAAACAGGAATAAACCAGGAGTCATCAAACCAGACAACATAGAAGTGATCGTCACATGTTTGTTAGTCTTCTGCTACTGCACTAATCTTGCTTTTTGCTAAAAAGTGCTGGCACTTCGTTGGATATGTAGTAGATTTCATACTAGATCCAGGGTAACCGAAAATGGGTTGTGTATTCAGGTATGGAACAGACAAGAACTTTAGACAAGAACAGGCCATTTAGGCCAACAAAGCCTGCCAACCTGGAACACTTTTGCTGGACTACCCTTGAGTTCCTTTGCCCCTTTACGCTGGATGTTAGTTTTTATTTTTGGGAAGAGTTAGAAATCACAAGGGGTAAGTCTGTTGAATAGGGTGGATGATCCCATTTGGTAAATGATTTGTTAGCCAAGATGTCACGAACGCTGAGTGCATCATGGTTTGGGGCATTGTCATGATGGATGACACACTTTTGGTGCCATCGTGCACATCTTCTCATCCCTCCTTGAAACTCTTTTGCACACTGAAAGACATCTGACTTTTGCTTAGTATCCTCAGCATACGACACTCTCAACAGCTTCAACATATCAGCAGCACTTTGTAGCACGGGTGACACTACACGACCATTCTGGGAATTAAATTAACACACCTCATAAACTTTGTTATTTCTGTCCTCCGTAAAAAAAAAAAAAAACAAAATCAGCCATCACTATAAAACACGGGATAAGTAAAATACAAAAAGCTACAGATGTGGACAGATTTGTTGGTATCTTTACAACCCATTGGAAAAGTGCTGTGTACCTCCTGAAAAGTGATTAAATGAAAAGCAATTGTCTCACATATACCTGCACGCCTTTGACGTATCATTGAGTAAAGACAAGCAAGTGTGAAAAGAGAACAAGTATTACTTATTCTACAAAGACATCCTAAAATGGCCTGGACACATTTGTTTGGACCCCTAGAAAACATCCTAAATAATTGGATTGGAGTGATTTTTTAAACTAGCTGTTTTCTTTAATTTTATCACACATTTGTATCTTCAATCATGCAATCAGTCATTCAGCCAATTTAAATTGAGGAAAGTCATCACTCAGCTGTTTCACAATGAACATGGACCAGAGAAAGCAAAGGAGAGAGTTGCCTTAAGAAAATCAGAATGAAAATGATAGACAACAAGCATGTTGAAGTCTAAGGCTACAAGACCATCGCAGCTTAATGTTCCTGTGACAACAGTTGCTAATGTTATTAAGACATTTAAAGTCCATGGGACTGTAGCCAACCTCCCTGGACAAATCAACCCCAGAACTGGCAGAAAAAAAGTGAATCACAACTTTCAAAGATATACAAGCTGAACTCCAGTGTCTGGTTGCACCATCAGTCCCTTCTTGAGTGACTCCACATCAAATAGCCAGACTGGAATTTGCTAACATGCATACTTACAAGTCACAATGCTTCTGGGAGAATGACCTTTGGACAGATGAGACAAAACTGGAGCTTTATGGCAAGTCACATCAGCTCTATGTGTCCACAGATGAAAAAAATGAAGCTTTCAAAGAAAAGAACAGCAGACCTACAGTGAAACATGGAGGAGGCTCAGTTATGTTTTGGGGCTGCTTTGTCTGCCATTAGATGCCTTGAGTCTGTGAAGGGAACAATGAAATCTCAAAACATTCTGGAACGAAACATACTGCCCAGTGTCAGAAAGCTCTGTGTCAGTCGCAGGCCATGGATCCTCCAACAGGATAATGAGCCAAAACACACAGCTAAATCCCCCAAGAATGGCTAAGAACAAAACATTGGATTATTCTGAGGTGGCCTTCTATGAGCCCTGATTTGAATCCCATCAAACATCTTTGGAAAGAACTGAAACATGCCATCTGGAGAAGGCCCCCTTCAAACCTGACACACCTTGAGCAGTTTGCACAGGACGAGTGGGCCAAACGACCTGTGGACAGGTGCAGAAGTGTCATGGAGAGCTCCAGGAATTGCTTGTCCTTTTACACAAATACGTTTGTAGCGCCGCAGGGCAAAGCTAGTACGGAATAAACAATGTGGGTGCCAGTTACTTTTGTCAGTTTCAAGTTATTTTGGAGACGATTGTGTGTTCTTCTTTTTTCATGGAGGGGTATCAATAAACTTTTTTACATCTGTAGGACCGACAAATTTGTGCACGTCTGTATTTCTGAGTGGAATATTCCTTTCAGCTGTAAACACACACTAGTGAGGCCTTTTCTGTAAAGTAAGACATTTACAATTCACAAGGTGATAAATGGGAATGGGATTTGAACCCCAAGCACTGCTGCCATCCTTTTACATTGTATTATGTTAATACCAGTAACTGAATCCACTTGACTTGCGCATTCCTAGTCTTCATCCTCTTTCTCTGTACGTTTAGCATTCATTTGCTCAGAGGTTGATGTGCTTGCTGCTTCCTGAGCAGCTCTTGTTTTCTCTACCCTAGCGGCTCGCTTCTTCTCTTCTTTCGTCGGCATCTTTTCGAGTTAAAGCTGATTAAGTGTTTGTGTTGCAATTACTTAGTACGTTTTCTTTAATTTTTCACTTAAGCAGGCACTTAAGTCTTCAATCTGCCTCAAGAATGATTGATGATGAAAAGATATGAGGAAGGAGGGGAAGTGACGGAGTAAGGTGTTAGGGATGAGAACAGCGCCCGTATGCATGTGCCACACGACCGCCCTGCAGGCTGTTGCCATGAGTTGATTCATCAATAAAATAAAAATAAAAAGAGGAATAACCTTGGAGATCAATCATCACCCTGAAAGCGGAGAGTAGACGTCACGTAGTATATGTGTACCAAATCTCAGGTCAATACGTCAAACAGTTTGCAAGCTACAGGTGATTTTATATACTGGACAGACAAACAGACAGCCATGGTAGCATATCCTCTTTAATAAAATCCCTGTGTGCGTCCAGGTGTCCGTGTGTGTGTGTCTTCTGGTGAAGTGCGCATGCGCAGGGCACGGTGCGATGCGCGATATTACTGTCAGAGAAAGTTACAGGCGTTTTAAAGAAATACAAACCAGTATTACTGCGAGAGGAAATTAAAGGTACACAATACAGTGATGCATATTACAGCCACATACAAGCCAGTATTACTGTCAGAGGAGAATAAAGGCATATTACTGACGCGCACGCCTGTATTACCGCCAGAGAAAATTAAAGGTATCTTACAGACATACAAACCAGCGGACGTACAAGACAGTATTACTGTCACAGAAAATTAAAAACACACAATACACGGCGGCAGCCCACGAAGAACGGTCAGCTCAGCAAATAAACATCAACAAAAGAAAGGCTGAAAGACAAAGAAAAATACGACCAACAAACAGAATGAGATGAAGGTCCCTTGCCATTTAATATAGACTCTTCCTACTAATGTTTATGCACCACTGTTCTAGTGCCCGTTATGGTAACGGGCTAAATGACTAGTTATATATAAAGACATTTTTAGAATAATTTTACATGTTTGAACATCCCTTCGGCAAACAAATTCCCCACTAGGGATAATAAAGTGCAGCTGACTCTCAAATGGGCGGCATGGTGGCGCAGTGGTAGCGCTGCTGCCTCGCAGTTAGGAGACCCGGGTTCGCTTCCTGGGTCCTCCCTGTGTGGAGTTTGCATGTTCTCCCCGTGTCTGCGTGGGTTTCCTCCCACAGTCCAAAGACATGCAGGTTAGGTGCATTGGCAATTCTAAATTGCCCCTAGTGTGTGCTTGGTGTGTGGGTGTGCCCTGTGGTGGGCTGATGCCCTACCCGGGGTTTGTTTCCTGCCTTGCACCCTGTGTTGGCCTCGATTGGCTCCAGCAGACCCCCTTGACCCTGTAGTTGGGATATATAACGGGTTGGATAATGGATAGATGGACTCTCAAATGATATCGACTTGGCGTATAGTTATTACTGTTCTAAAAATAGTGATGACTTTGGTGCAGGGCTTGTTATTCATTCAATAATAACTACATAAGGCATGAAAAGGCTTGGCTTTTAGAGAGATAAAAATGATCTTTGAAAACTTGAATTTATGAGTGTGTTTATGGCGAAAGTCAACAAAAGCCCCGAAGATGCAAGCCTTTGTTTATATATTCATTGAAGAGGCCTCGGGGAAAATAAAACCCAAAGATAAATCACTCCTTTCATGTGACCTTTACAAAATAGAATAAGGAATATGATATTACAGCGTGGTAATCTTTAAAATCCACCTAATCATTATTTACTGCCAGTTGGCCTTTTTTATAGTTAAACGCTAACATTTATTTATATATCTGGTGCTGCTCTGTGAAGTTCCATATTTTTTTTAATGGAACAGCTCCATGCATCTCTTCATATTCTGAACCTGTTTTCTGCGTTACTTTGTAATGAGGATTGGGAGCTAAATATGACCACACCAGGCACAAATTGCAAAACTATGTGTAGATGGGGTAGCAGGCCATCAACCGAGCACACTCTAACACAGCCAGCTTGAATGATATTAATACGCATATACAGGACAACTCCATAATGTTTGGGACAAAGGCACATTTCTCCTTGACTTACCCCACAGTCTTCTCCATGTTTAAAATTACAAATCAAACAAATCAGACATTGAGATTAAAGTGCACACTGCAGACTTTAAGGGGATTGGCATTCATTTCAGTAACACCATGTAGAAATGACACTTTTTCTACTGTACATGTCCCCCCTCCCTTATATTTCAGGGCACCATAATGTTTGGGACAACTGGCGTCACAGGTGTTTGTGATTCCTCAGGTGGGTTTCATTGCTTCATAAGATACCTCGGCCTGCTTCAACCCTTTGAACCCTTTGGAGTCTGTAGTTGCCATTGTTCAACAAGAGGACAAGAGCTGTGCCAATGAAAGTCAAAGAAGCGATTACAAGAATAAAACCATTGGAGACCTTGGCAAATCCTTAAGATGACCTAAATCAACTGTCTGGATTATTATTATTACAAAGGGGCTGGTAGGTCAAGGAAGACCACCACGGCTGATTGTAGAAGAAATCTTACTTCCTCTTTCAGCTGCTCCCGTTAGGAGTTGCCACAGCAGATCATCTTTTTCCATATCTTTCTGTCCTCTGCATCTTGCTCTGTCACATCCATCACCTGCATGTCCTCTGTCACCACATCCATAAACTTTCTCTTAGGCCTTAGCCCAGGCAGCTCTATCCTTAGCATCCATCTCCCAATATACTCAGCATCTCTCCTCTGCACATGTTCAAACCAACGCAATCTCGCCTCTCTGACTTTGTCTCCTAACCGTCCAACTTGAGCTGACCCTCTAATGTCCTCATTTCTAATCCTGTCCATCCTCGTCCCACCCAATGCAAATCTTAGCATCTTTAACTCTGCTACCTCTAGCTCTGTCTCCTGTGTTCTGGTCAGTGCCACCGTCTCCAACCCATAAACATAGCTGGTCTCACTACCGTCCTGTAGACCTTCCCTTTCACTCTTGTTGATACCCGTTTGTCACAAATTACTCCTGGCACTCTTCTCCACCCATTCCACCCTGTCTGCACTCTCTACTTCACCTCTCTTCCACACTCCTCATTACTCTGTACTGTTGATCCCAAGTATTTAAACTCATCCACCTTCGCCAACTCTACTCCTTGCATCCTCACCATTCCACTGACCTCCCTCTCATTTACACAATCTCACTATGGTAAAGAAAAAGCTCCCAAAGGCCTCTCTGACAGATCATGCACAGTCTTCAGAAGGCAGACATGTGTGTCACAGATGATTATAAGCAGAAAATGCCATGAACAGAAATACAGAGGACACACTTCAAGAGAGAAACCACTAGTTAGACACAAAAACAGGATGGCCAGAATACAGTTTATGAAAAAAAAGAATTTAAAAGAGCCTGCAGAATTCTGGGAAAAGGTCTCATGGAGAGACGAGACAAAGATGAACCTGACCAGAGTGATGGCAAAGAGCAAAGAGTGAAGATGAAAGGGAACTGCTCAAGATCCAAAGCAGACCACCTCATCTGTTCAACTTGGTAGTGTTATAGCTTGGGCATGTATGGCTGCCACAGGTCCTGGCACACTTCTCTTCATGGATGACGAAACTGCTGATGGCAGGGGCACAATGAATTCTGAGGTGTGCAAAAACATCTGATCTGCTCAAGTTCCAGTAAATGCCTTCAAACTCATTAGACGATGCCTCATTCTACAAGATAATGATCCAAACATACCGCTAAGGCCACACAGGAGTTTTTCAGATTTGAAAAACGGGAAATTCTTGAATGGCCAAGCCAGTCACCTGACTTAAATCGAGTTGAGCAGGCCTTCCATATGCTGAAGAGAAAACTTAAGGGGATAAGCTGCCGAAACAAGCAGGAGCTGAAGATGGCTGCATGAGAGGCATGACAGAGCATCACCAGAGAAGACTGTCGACACCTGGTGATGTCTATGAGTCTCATTCTTCAAGCAGTCATTGCAATGCAAAAGATACAGTATGTGACAAAGTAACAAATACTGTATGTCGGCTTTAATAGACCTGCCATTGCTGTGTCTCAGACAGTATGGTGCCCTGAAATGGGGAACTATGCATAGAAAGTGTTGTCATTTCTACATGGTGAGACCGAAATGTATGCAAAGACCCCTAAATGAAAGTCTGCAATGTACTCTTTAATCATTTCTCAATTATTTGATTTGTAATTTTAAAATATGAACCAGAGGGGGAAAAAAAGGGAAAAAAAAATGTGTCCTTGTCCCAAACATTATGGAGGGCACAATATCTGGATGGGGAGGAAATCCTACAGTCGTGTGAAAACTGAGTAAACCCTATGAAATGTTTTTTTGTTTTTTTACATATGTGGACATTTCAGATTTGATCTTCATTTACATAGTATCCTAAGATAAAGGTGATGTAATTGAAGAAAAAGAAAATAATCAACTCAGTGAAAAATGAACAGGTATGCTGTTTCCATCAGTGGCAATATTAGCTAATATTGCCCCCCTCAAATGGACATTTTCTATAACTGTCTAGCAGTCTCAGACATTGGCTGGGAGAAAGTTTTCTGCAGTCCTTCCTACAGAATTCTTTCAGCTATGTGATGTTTGAGGGGTGTCTTGCATACCCAAATCCCCCTACAGCATCTTGATGCGATTCAGATCCATTTGCCATTCCAGATTCCTCCATGTCTTTTCCAGCCTTTCCTTGGTGGATTTCCTGGCATGGTTAGGGTTTTTGTCATGTTGCCCAGTCAGTGCTGCGTGATCTTTTGGCCTTGAGCATCTGCAGTTTAACGAGTTTTTTTTTGGTTTGTTTTTGTTTTTTCTGTTCTCTGAGCCCTCTGGACTTATCATCGTATTCAGTTGTAGAGACTTACAATATAACATTGCATATGGGGATGCTGTTTTCCTACTGATTATACAGTGTATCTGCTTGCTGTGCTACCCATCTAAGATGGGCTCCATTCTAAGTAATCAACATAGACCTCAGCGTTTACGTTTGCAAGGCACCATGCAATGCACATGTCTCTGTTATATGCCATTTGTTATGGGATTCATAAAAGCAGCATTAATGTTTGTGATGCGCCATCTGTTGGAATAACAAACACAATGCAATTTATTACTAAAATTAGTAATGTTTGTGATGGGCCATCTTTTAGATCAACAAAGACACAGCAACTGGACAGACACACAGACATTATCCTTTTATTAATCTGGATGTAATGTAAACTTGTATGAATTCATTTTTATTGCTTAATCATTATTATTCTTGTCTAATTTTATTGTTTTTCTTTTCTTGTAACTTTCTCTTTTGAAATCCTGTAAAGCACGTTAAGCTACATTCTTTGTGTGAAAATGTGCTATAGAAATAAATGCTCTGTACATTTCGCTCTGTACTTGTAATATTACTTTTGGATTGTATTGAGGATTACTTGTGTTCTATTTTGTGTATTGTATTGTAGTTACCCCCTTTTTCTTTGTCAGCCACTGCACGCCCAACCCACCTGGAAAGGGGTCTTTCCCTGAATTGCCTTTCCCAAGATTTATTCCGGGCAGCACAGTGGCGCAGTGGTTAGCGCTGCTGCCTCGCAGTTAGGAGACCTGGGTTCGCTTCCCGGGTCCTCCCTGTGTGGAGTTTGCATGTTCTCCCCGTGTCTGCGTTGTTTTCCTCTGGGTGCTCCGGTTTCCTCCCACAGTCCAAAGACATGCAGGTTAGGTGGATTGGCGATTCTAAATTGACCCTAGTATGTGCTTGGTGTGTGTGGGTGTGTTTGTGTGTGTCCTGCGGTGTGTTGGCACCCTGTGTGTTGGTTCCTGCCTTGTGCCCTGTGTTGGCTGGGATTGGCTCCAGCAGACCCCCGTGACCCTGTGTTCGGATTCAGCGGGTTGGAAAATGGATGGATGGATGAAAGATTTATTCCATTTTTTGCCTACAAGGTTTTTGTTTGGGAGTTTTTCCTTGTCTTCTTAGAGAGTCAAGGCTGGTGGGCTGTCAAGAGGCAGGGCCTGTTAAAGCCCACTGCGACACTCCTCGTGTGATTTTGGGCTGTACAAAAAAAAAATTGTATTGTATTGTAAATATTGGTGTTGTTGTTTCAAGGTCCTCTTTTGGATGAGCTTCAATCTTCTGGCAGATGTTCTCACATCATCGTCAAGCACCTTCCACTACAATGAAAAAATCATAGTGGATTCATGATAGTGAGCTGCCCAGGCTCTGATATCGCAAAGCAGCCTCAAACCATAACTTCTCCACCACTTTGGCTTACAGTTGGTATCAGGTTCTTCTGGTCAAATGACATCTTTGCTTTAAACCAAAAATGTCTTCTGGTGTTGTAGTCAAATAACTTTGTGTCATCTTTCCAGAGCACATTGTTTCAGCTAGGTGTTCATGGGCAGCCTTTAGTCTTGCCCTGGTGCTCTTTCTGGAGAACACAATGTACATTTTTGGTATATCATGTTGTGGCAGGCGGCTGGCATCCATGCCCAGCCTGGACGCCCCCGCACACTATATTGAGGGAGAGCAGCCCTGGACACTGCAATACCTCCCCCTGGACGCTAGATGGCTGCTCCCTTTGGGGTGGAGCACTGCCTCGGGTTCCCGCAGGGCTCCCTGGGAATTGGAGATGGGTGCAGCCCTGTTGGTTCCCTCAGGCACCGTGGGGAGCATATTCATCACACTCGGAAGTGCAGCCAGAACTTGGTGATCAAGCACCTGGAGCACTTCTGGGTGAACTATAAAAGGAGCCAGCAACCACCACTCAGCGGCCAGAGTCGGGAGGAAGAGGACGAGGTTGTCTGGGAGGAGTGGTGGTGCCAGAGGAGAAGTGCTTTGTTACTTGTGTGCTTGGGACTGTGTTGTGTCTGTGGGGTTCACGGGGAAGGTGTAGCCCACAGATGAAGAAAAATAAAAGTCTGTTTATTTCACATGTGCCTCCCGTGTCCAGTCTGTGTTGGGTCGGGCGCTATATAGCTTCATCTTACAATGTATATCTTTAGATACTGTTTAAAAGGAGATCAAATCTTGATGTGTCCATTTAACTCAAAAAAATAAAAAATCATTTCATGGGATGTACTTACTTTCTCACACGACTGTACACTCAAGGAGAACCTGCAAACTGCACAAAGTGACCAAGCTGAAAACTGAACTTAGGGCACTTTAGTGTTATTCGCTCAGTCGCAGATAGAGCTTCGCTGTTTTACACTTTTAATTCAGTTCTGGGTCACAGGGGGCACATTTCCTTCCCAGCCTTATGTTTTTATGTCTTTCTGGTGCATTTGTGATTCAAGAATAATGATTCTTTAGGCTAATATTGTTATTTACTTATATTATTTGTCTAATTATGTATTTTCAGGCAATTTTATTTGCCTATTATTTAGAGAGGTCTAATCTGCAGCTACTAGAAGCACTTCAGAGGTTCAACATCTTATTAAATATTAAAACATTAGAACTAGGGCTGGGAATTGATTAAAAAAATTAACTATTCATTGAATGAATATATGAAATTAATCAGGATTAATCGCATCTAACATTAACACATGTAATTATAAAACTAATGCATAAATCATTAAGTAAATAATAGTGAATTATAAATTTAACGTTGAATTAACACAAATTATTTTAAAAAATGTAATAGTTTAAATTTAAACAATGACCTTAAACCTGAACTTTTCACAAAATACTACTTGAGCAAGTACATCCCGAATTTGAATGACTTCCTAAAAGGTAAGTTGAAAATAAGGCAATAAGAAAGCAAGGTCAATGTATTAATGATTAAATTGGCACAGCATAAGAGACTCCATCCATCCATCCATCCATTTTCCAACCCGCTGAATCCGAACACAGGGTCACGGGGGTCTGCTGGAGCCAATCCCAGCCAACACAGGGCACAAGGCAGGAACCAATCCCGGGCAGGGTGCCAACCCACTGCAGGACACACGCAAACACACCCACACACCAAGCACACACTAGGGCCAATTTAGAATCGCCAATCCACCTAACCAGCATGTCTTTGGACTGGGAGGAAACCGGAGCGCCCGGAGGAAACCCACGCAGACACGGGGAGAACATGCAAACTCCACGCAGGGAGGACCCGGGAAATGAACCCGGGTCCCCAGGTCTCCCAACTGCGAGGCAGCAGCGCTACCCACTGCGCCACCCTGCCGCCCATAAGAGGCTCAGACATGCCCAATTTAAAATGAAACGATCCAAACGACTGTTGACTTTGAATGCACTTCTGAAGACTGACTTAATTGTCCCACCCCTTCGGACGGTTTAGCACATTGTGGCGAGCGGCTGGGGGTGGTACCCAGCCAAGATACCCGGAAGGACCGAAGGAGGGATCACACCTCCTCCAGGCCACGAGAGGGTGACCGCCCTGGTGGCTATGGGGACCACGCGAAGTAACATGGAATCTCAACCCTATAGGGGACCGTGGTCATCGTCAGGGGGCGCCCAGGCGCCTGTAGAGCCCTGGTCCTCAGCACTTCCGCCACACCCAGAAGTGCTGGGGAGAAGAAGACCAGGGAGTGCTTCTGGGTGCACAGCCGGCACTTCCGCCACACCAGGGAGTGCCGGCAGGAGCTCATTGGGAGGCACCTGGAGCACATCTGGGTGAAGATAAATGGGGCCACCTCCCTCCATTCGATGGCTGGAGTCGGGTGGAAAAGGACAGAGGTCGGAGGAGAGGAGAGGAGGCCTGGACTTGAGGGTGACTGGTACGAGAGTACTGGGCTGTGTGCACTGTAAATAGTAGAAATGTTCAATAAATATGTGTGTGGTTTTGAACCTTCGGTGTCTGCCTGTCTGTGTCCGGGCCGTCTTCCACAACATGTATAGGATTGATATATTTTTGGATGGTAGAATCGCGGTGTGCCTTAGGATTTTTTGAGTTAGAACAACATGCCACCACAAAAAAATGATTGGACAAACACTGCTCTACCTATACCTTTGCTCCTGGCATGCTAAAAAAGATCCCTGTCACTGCTATATTGTTTAAAAACTGACAACGTGCATTACTTGGATGGTTATGTTGCGGTCTTTGCATAAATTAGCGAAAATACTGTAAACTTGAATCATGGGTAGGGATAATCATCATCATACTTCTAATTCGTAGAATTTTGTCGTTATATTAGGGCAGTCAGAACTGTAAACTGGCTGGCAGACTGGCAAGTTACATATAGAGGGTACTAGAGACTTATTTTGGTTTTAGTGCTACTCAAAGATAACTGATTTAGCACTTATGTGCTATGACATTAATTTGATCTTCTTACAGAAACATGAAATGAAAAATAAAAAGAGAGAGAACGTCATTTTTACCTTCGTAACTTTTTTCCAGCATTGCACCAGGACAGCCGTAAACCCACCTGATGCTGACACTCCCCTGCATGTATGTCAATAGTATAAATCAAGAAAATGAACACCAGTGCTACGTATTGACAGGTGGCATATTGCTGCAAACCACGTAATACGAAATGTTAAACCTTTAAATGTAAACTATATTTCATAAAGTTTTAAAGGTAGTATATAAATACAGTACTGGATGTGTATGTAATTCTTTATGTTCACATTTAACTTATTTATACTATTGTTTTCTAATGTAAAAAAAATATGAAACTTCCACCCTGACCAAAGCAGTGCCAGAGGCATTTGCTTCACTGCCTGCCTGGGATGTGACAACATTTTTTAATGTATTAAACAGACCACATTAATCGAAAAAATTAATACGTTAACTTTCCCAGGCCTAATTAGAACATTAGGAAAACTTAGATGAGAACAGGCCATTCAGCCCAACAAACCTTGCCAGTCCTATTCACTTAATTCTTCCAAAATAAAATCAAGTTGAGTCGTCTTCTTCTTCTGTAGCCATTTCCATTTTTATATGTAGTCGCTAATTTTTTGACTAGACGCCTTTGAAGGTCCCTAAAGGTCTACTGTCTGCTACACTACTTGGTCACTTATTCCATGTGTCTCTAGTTCTCTGTGTAAAGAAAAACTTCTTAATGTTTGTGTGAAATTTACAAGTTTCCAACTGTGTCCCCGTGTTCTTGATGAACTAATGTTAAAGTCGCAGTCTCGATCCACTGGACTAATTCCCATCATTATTTTAAACACTTCAATCATGTCTTTCTTTTGCTTACACTATAAAGGCTCAGCTTCTTTAATCCTTCCTCATAATTCATCCCTTGTAGCCCTGGACTCATCCTAGTCGCTCTTCTCTGGACCTTTTCTAGTGCTGCTATGTCCTTTATGTAGCCTGGAGACCAAAACTGCACCAAGTACTCCAGATGAGGCCTCACCAGTGGGTTATAAAGACTTGAGCAGAACCTCCTGCGACCTGTACTCCACACATCAAGGTGCTATATAACCTGACATTCTGTCTGAACACTGTCTGGAAGTTGACAGTGTTGATTTCATGTTTGATATTTTTTTAATAAAATATTATAATCATCTGTGTGTTATTAGTTTAAGCATATTGTATTTGTCTATACTTGCGGCTTAGATGAAGATCAGATCACATTTTATGACCAATTAATGTAGAAAACCAAGTCATTCCACAGGTTCACATACCTTTTTCTTGCCGCTGTTCATGTGAAATCAAAAAAATGTGGGCAGTTCGTCACTGTCATTCTATACCTTATGTACCCCCATTAAACCCACCTTAACCACAGCTTCAGTAATTTCTTTGCTCTAGATTCTATAACCCAGATAATCTGTTCACTTTCTAAACAGTCTTTCTCCATTACTATCAGAGAGTACAACTTACATTGAGATAACCGAAGGTTGCTGGTTCGAATCCCCGTCACTGTCAAAAGAGATTCTACTCTGCTGGGCCCTTGAGCAAGGCTCTTAACCTTCAATTGCTCCAGTGGCGCTGTACAATGGCTGACCCTGTGCTCTAACCCCAAGGGGTGTGCGAAAAAGATGCATTTCACTGTGTGTTGTCCTGTATAACTATGTATGTGACAAATAAATAAAGAATTATTATTAAATAAATGTAATGGGAGAGAAGTTGCTTTAGATAGATAGATAGATAGATAGATAGATAGATAGATAGATAGATAGATAGATAGATAGATAGATAGATAGATAGATAGATAGATAGCTGATGTGAAAGGCACTATATGACAGATAGATAGATAGATAGATAGATAGATAGATAGATAGATAGATAGATAGATAGATAGATAGATAGATAGATAGATAGATAGATAGATAGATAGATAGATAGATAGATACTTTATTAATCCCAAGGGGAAATTCACAACGTTTAGTTATCTGCCAACTAATCTAACATACCCCATGTGCTCAAGGTGCCACGGTACTTTCTGCTAGATGGAAGAGCGACAAAGAGGCTATGGAAGGGGTGGGAACGGGCCTTTACAATACTATAGGTTTTGCGGATGCAACTCTTTATAAAGATGTCTTTAATGGAGTGCAAACATGTCCTAATAATCCATTCTGCTGTACGCACTATCCGTTGTAGGACCTTCTGATCAGATATTCTGCACTTTCTAAATGCACGGTATATACACTGCTCAAAAAAAATTAAGGGAAAACTTAATTAACACATTAGATTTTGATGAATTAAATATTCAAGTGGAACACCTTTATTGAGTAATACTGTGTAATCCATCAAGAACAAAATGATGCAACAATGGCCAGTGGAAGCCAAAATCACCAAACTGTTGAGAGCTGGATTCAACATCACACTGAAAATCAAAGTAAAAAATTTAAATTACAGGCTGATCCAACTTGTGTGAATTTCATCACAGCAACTCAGTAGGGTGTATGGCCCCTACGTGTCTGTATGCACTCCCGACAATATGTGGGCATGTTGCCGGGGGAGATGGTGGATGATGTCCTGGGGGATCTCCTCCCAGACCTGGATCAGGGCATTACTGACCTCCTGGACAGTTGGTCACATTACTTGGTGGTGTTGGATGCACCGATACATAACATCCCAGAGGTTTTCAATTGGATTCAGGTCATTCAATGGCATCAATGCTTTCATCATCTGGGAAGTGCCTACACACTCTGGTCATGTGGGGCTGGGCATTGTCCTGCACCAGAAGTAACCCAGGATCCACTGCAACAGAGTAAGGTCTGACAGTGGCTCTGAGGATTTCATCCCGGTACCTAGCAGCAGTAAAGGTACCATTACTTAGCACGTGGATATGCCTCACCAGACCATGCTGCAGGCTACATAACATTCACAGTGGCATCTCCAGACTCTTTCACGTCTGTCCCATGTGCTCAGTGTGAATCTGCTCTCATCTGTGAAGAGATCGAGGCACCAATGACAGAGCTGCCAGTTGTGCTATTCTGGTGAATGCCAATTGATCTGCATGGTGATGGGCTGTGAGCACATGGTCCCACTAGAGGGCATTGGGCCCTCATGCCATCCTCATGGAATCTGTTTCTGACATTTTGATCAGAAACATGCACAGCACTAGCCAGCAGGAGGTCATCTTGTAGGGTTCTGACAGTGCTTCCTCCTTACACACACCTACTGGGTTGATGCCCTTCTACGGCCATGTCTAGCTCTAATCATGTAATGGCCCATCTCCTGGTATCTCCCCCATACTCTTGAGACTGTGCTGGGAGACACAGCAAGCCTTCCTACGACAGCTCGTATGGATATGTCATCCTAAAGGAGCTGGACTACCTGTGTAACCTGAATCGGCTGCAGGTACTGCCTTATGCTACCAGTAGTGACAAAGACACTAGCAAAATGCAAAAATAGAGAAGAATCAGCCAGTCAGGAACAATGAGGAGAAAGCAATAGTCTGTGGCCACCATTTCCTTTTTGGAGTTGTCTTGCTGTTGTCTCTCCAAGTCACCTGTTGTCACTTTCATTTGCACCAAAGCAGGTGAAGTTGATTCACAATTACTTACGCTTCCTAACTGGACAGACTAAAATCCCCGTGAAGGTTCATTGACTTGGTGTTAGGCTATGATGATTAAGTATTCCCTTCATTTTTTTGATTGGTGTATAAACAGGGCATATACAGTCATATGAAAAAGTTTTGGAACCCCTCTCAGCCTGCATAATAATTGACTCTACTTTCAACAAAAAAGATAACAGTGGTATGTATTTCATTTCCTAGGAACATCTGAGTACTGCGGTGTTTTCTGAACAAAGATTTTTAGAGAAGCAGTATTTAGTTGTACGAAATGAAATCAAATGTGAAAAACTGGCTGTGGAAAAATTTGGGTCTCCTTGTAATTTTGCTGATTTGAATGCCTGTCACTGCTCAATGCTGATTACTTGCAACACCAATTTAGTTGAATGAGCTCGATAAGCTTTGAACTTTATAGACAGGTGTGTCCAATCGTGAGATATAAAGATATCCCTTTGACTCTCCTCTGAAGAGTGGCAGCATGGGATCCTCAAAGCAACTCTCAAAAGATCTGAAAACAAAGATTGTTCAGTCTCATGGTTTAGGGGAAGGCTACAAAAAGCTATCTCAGAGGTTTAAACTGTCAGTTTCAACTGTAAAGAATGGAATCAGGAAATGGAAGGCCACAGGCACAGTTGCTGTTAAACCCAGCAGGTCTGTCAGGCCAAGAAAAATACAGGAGCGGCATATGCACAGGATTGTGAGAATGATTACAGACAACCCACAGATCACCTCCAAAGACCTGCAAGAACATCTTGCTGCAGATGGTGTATCTGTGCATTGTTACAATTCAGCACAATTTGCACAAAGAACATCTGTATGGCAGGGTGATGAGAAAAAAGCCCTTTCTGCACTCGCGCCACAAACAGAGTCGCCTGTTGTATGCAAATGCTCATTTAGACAAGCCAGATTCATTTTGGAACAAAGTGCTTTGGACTGATGAGACAAAAATTGAGTTTTTGGTCATAACAAAAAGCGCTTTGCATGGCGAAAGAACAACACCGCATTCCAAGAAAAACACCTGCTACCTACTGTCAAATGTGGTGGAGGTTCCATCATGCTGTGGGGCTGTATGGCTAGTTCAGGGACTGGGGCCCTTGTTAAAGTCGAGGGTCAGATGAATTCAACCCAATATCAACAAATTCTTCAGGATAATCTTCAAGCATCAGTCACAAAGTTGAAGTTACACAGGGGTTGGATATTCCAACAAGACAATGACCCAAAACACAATTCGAAATCTACAAAGGCATTCATGCAGAGGGAGAAGTACAATGTTCTGGCCGTCACAGTCCCCTGACTTGAATATCATCGAAAGTCTATGGGATGATTTGAAGCAGGCTGTCAATGCTCAGCAGCCATCAAATTTAACTGAACTAGAGAGATTTTGTATGGAAGTATGGTCAGAAATATCTCCATCCAGAATCCAGACACTCATCAAAGGCTACAGGACGACAGCGTCTAGAGGCTGTTAGATTTGAAAAGGAGGCTAAACTAAGTATTGATATAATATCTCTTTTATGCACCTGTCTAATTTTGCTATGATGCATATTGCATATTTTCTGTTAATCCAATAAACTTAATGTCACTGCTGAAATACTACTGTTTCCATAAGGCATGTCATATATTAAAAGGAAGTTGCTACTTTGAAAGCTCAGCCAATGAGAAACAAAAATCCAAAGAATGAAGAGGGGCTCCCAAACTTTTTCATATGACTGTAAATTTACAGTTGGAGGACAGACACGTTATGAGGCTCACTCAGTGTCACACTGTTCTTCTAAGTCAGGAGTTGAATCAGCAGTCTTAGCATTAAAGTCTAATACCTTTGCCACTACACCACACTGCCCACTACTATAAAAACACAGTTTTCCTTATATTGATTTCTTCCGTTTTTTTTTTTTAGCGATTATTATTACTTTTCATATTTCTTGAAAGACAAATGTTAAACATGGGACTGTATGGTCTTTGACTCATAAACTAAAAAAAAATATCTTCCTCATGTGCTTAAGGCTTTGTATCTTGGAATTCCTGAAACGGCCTTACTTACCCTTCTGGTACTGTAGCCACAGCTGCTGCTGAACTTTTTTGCTGGGGAAGTAGATGGTACAAGTGAGCTCTGAGCCATACAGGGCCTCTGCAATGTAATGGCTGCCATATTCCTGGATGAATGATAGCAGCTCTTCTCGGCTGCTGTGAGCATTCAGCACTTTCAGGACTTTGGAGTAACCTGTGTGGAAAAGAGAGCCACATTAACAAGACATTTCAACAAAGCAATTCTAGAAGGGGTTCAAATCTCATTCCAGACACTGTCTATTTGGAGTTTGCTTTTCTGCCTGTTTGTGTGTGTGGATTTTTCTCTCCACATCCCAAGGACATTCTGTTTAGTTTAATAAGTAACTGTGACCTGGCCTGGTATGTGTGTGTGTGTGTGTGTGTGTGAGTAGACTCTGTCATGGATTAATGTTTATGCACAGTATTGCCAAGATACATCCTAGGTCCATGAACCTTGAATTCAAGTAAGCAGTTTATAAAGCAATGGGTAGTGGAAAACACCTGTGCATCATTTTAATGATTGAAACTTTTAGCACCTTAGTTTTACAGTGAACATTTCTAGTTCAGTTTTTATGATTGCTCAGCATTTTTCATACAGCACAGAAATAAGAAAGTGTTTGGGAGCAGTCAGAATAATGAATACCTCAATCTGTCAGTGATTCAAACATAACAAGTCAGGAAACTTGGAAACCAAAGTCTATTCTTGTGACATCAATGAGGCATGAATCATGGGACCAATCCTGGGTAGTGTGCCAGTCCAGTGCTAGGAACATTTACTTACACAGGAGTTTCCAGTATTAAACATCTTTGAAATGTGTATAGTAAGTCAGACTTGTTCCCAAAGGGTATGGGACACCACCATTTGTGCCCTTTGTCACTGATCTTGATTCATAATTGTTATGGAGTCACAGGGTAGAAGGAGTCCGGTTTGATGACCTCAGGATCAGATCTACGCTTTCTGCAGATGATGTGGTTCTGCTGGCTTCATTGGGTGGTGACCTCAGATGTGCACTTGGGTGTTTTGCGAGTGTAAAGCAGTCAGGATAAGGATCAATACTTCCAAGTCTGAGGTCATGGTTCACAGCCGGAAAGGGGTGGAGTTTTCCTCCAGATTAGAGAGCAAGTATTTCCTCAAGTCGAGGAGTTGAAGTATCTCAAGCTCTTGCTCACAAGTGAGGAAAGTAGGGTCCTAAAGATCGAAAGGCTGATCGTAATGCCATCAGCAGTTATGGAGACTTTGTACCGGTCAGTCATGGTGAAGACAGAGTTACTCGACTTACCAGTCAATCAGCATTCCTTGCCTCACATATGGCCACAAGCTCTGCATAGTGACTGAAAGAACTAGATCACGGATACAAAGGTTGGAAATGACCTTCCTAGGCTCAGCATTACAGACAGAGTGAGGATCACAGACATTCATGAGGAGCTGAAATAGCCACTGAAAGGAGCCAGTTGAAGTGGTTCAGGCATTTGAGCAGGATGCCTCCTAGACACTACCCTGCAGGGATGTTTCTAGTATGTCAAAAGGAGGCCTCAGGGCAGACCTAGGACATGCTGGAAAGATTATATCTTCCAGCCTGCCTGAGAATGCTTCGGTATCCCCCCAAAGGAGCTAGAGGAGTTGGCAGAGAAAAGGGATATACACCTAGATGGATGGATGGATGGATGGATGGATTTGAAATATGGGTAAACAGGCAAACTCAACTCTGACAGCATTCTGGCTCAGCACTGGAAAATAGTGGCCTCGTTTATAAAATGATCATACAAATAGATTTGATCGTACATGAAAATCGAACAAAGTTGGATTGATAAAACTTGGAATTGATGTGAAAACGTTCTTTAGTGTATGCGTTTTGAACAGCATGTATACAAATGTTTCTCTGCCCACATGCGCCAGTCGTCTACTGGTTGCTCACTGTTTTTCAGTCTGGAGGCCTACTCTTAATGGCATAATATTTTCATGAAAACTGTAACAAAAGAAAAAGGTTCAGCTAACATTTAGATAAGGGAACCTTAAAACATTGTTAATATTTAAGATTGTATTTTAATAAAAAAAGGAAAACATGGATGGTGTTTTGATTTATGAATGTCTAATAGAAAGTAACACTAAACATTCAGTACTTTTATTAAAATTTCTAATTAAAATTTCATAACACTAAACATAACAAATTTCATATCGTGGACATATTGTATTGTGAAACTTGAGTCTCAATATACTAAATCCAAGACAGGATGCACAAGATTATTATTTTTTTATTGTTCTTGAATAACAGAATCGTTTTCTCAAGGAAGTACGATATCAGTCGTTGCTTTGTATTATTTTCTCAAGTTAAGGAACAATTTTCTGGAAATCACAGCAAAATGAAACTTAAAATTTGCTCTAGGTGAGCTCGCTAACACAACAGCAACTGATAACAACAATGATAGCAACTGATGAAAATTCATTTGATATGTAAGACTGTTTGCATTAGTTGTTTCTCCTAGTGGTGTAATGACGTTGGATGATTTGTTGCACGTCTGCTTTGCGTTGCTTTGTGTCAAACTGTAATGGCTAACGTAGGCACTGTTTCAGTACCAAAATCTGATCCGATTATTTTTTGGCACACCAACCTTGTCCCTTCTCCTGGCCCGTTGTGAGCTTATCATAGCTGTTTATGTGCCCAATGTGATTTGGTCCCCTTTTTCGGAGTCTTCTGCGTCTTCTTTGCAGAATGCCCTCTTGGTCCAAACATGAATGTACTTCCTACACAAGATGTTTTAGTAACCCATGTTTCAGTTATCATAAGATATCCAATAAACTAAGTGTTAAACTATATGCTTTGGGAAATATTTCATTTTTACGAGATCTCATGAAAATCGTTCCATTTTCTCAAGGAAACGAAACTTTGTTTTCTCAAGAAAATTATTCCATTATCTCGAGAAAACAACAAAAGAAATTATAATACATGTCCTCTCTTGGCTTCTTTACGAATATGATTGGACTAAGTGTATCGTCTCATGCCTTTTGGTTACCTGTGTGGATAAAAACAGTACTACCTCCAGTATATAAAATACTTACCTGCAGAAAGGGTAATTGCACTGAGTTTTACTTTGTAGAGGTTACTTCGTACTCTCCACTGCTGCACCATGGGGTATCCTGTTGCTTCATTGTGTTTGGAATCCCCTATATTGTAAAAAAAAAAAAGCCATTAATAATGTTGTCCTTTTGTCTCTGGAATCAGAAAACACTGTAAGAATGTCCTGTTGATGGTACAATACCACAAAATGACAAGTCAAGTGTTTTCACTTCTTGCAAAAAAGCCAGTCTTTGATATGAATCGATCAATCAAGCTTTATATTATATAGTCCCTTCTTCTTGACAGAGAGGCCCCAGTCAGTTTGGATGGGCTGCAACACTTCCAGCATCATCACACTGAGTACTGGAGCGCCGCAGGGCTGCGTGTTTAGTTCACTGCTCTTCACCCTGCTGACTCACAACTGCACAGCCACGCACAACACCAACCACATCATCAAGTTTGCGGATGATACAACGGTGCTGGGACTGATAAGCAGGGATGATGTAACAGCATACAGAGATGAGGTGGAATGGGTGTCCACATGGTGTGAAGACAACAATCTATCTCTCAATGTCGACAAAACAGAAAATCACATCCTGCCCACATCCCACTTAGCATCAACGGTTTTGATGTGGAGACTGTTAGGAGTACCAAGTTCCTCGGTGTGCACATAACTGAGGAACTTACGTGGATGCATAACACCTCATCACTAATCAAGAAAGCCCAGCAAAGACTACACTTCCTGAAGTGAGCAAGTCTTCCCCCTTCCATCCTCACCATGTTCTACAGAGGCACCATTGAGAGTGTTTTGACCAGCTGCATCACTGTCTGCAACATATCTGACCACAAGTGCCTGCAAAGGATAGTGAAGACAGCAGAGAACATAATTGGGGTGCCTCTCCCTTCACTACAGGACGTATTTTACAAACGCAGTGTCTGCAAAGCCTGCAGCATTGTGCAGGACCCCTTACACCCCTCACATGGACTTTTCACACTTCTGCCATCTAAGAGAAGATACTGCAGCATCAGAGCCAGATCTGCCAGGCTGCAGGATAGTTTTTACCCCCAAGCTTAACACCAGGCTGCCCCCTGGGACCTTCCACATGGCCTCAACCACATCTAAAAACAGAACTTTTATACATGTGAGCCACTTTCCTGTAAAGCTGTAAAGACAAGTGTGCATGTAAAAAAAGTATTTTGCACACTGTACTTTGACATTCTTTGATATTCTTCTGCTGTGAAACTTTCTGACCTGTCATTGTTTACACGTCTTAAACAACTATTATCATACACTGATAATTTCTGTATTATCTATATCAATTATTTATTATACTACATATTTATTGACTATATCTATGTATCTAGATTGCATAATACCATACATTGCATCAATCTTGTCTTTGCACAATGTCTTCTCTTGTTTGTGTTTTAATTTTAATTTTAAATTTTAATTTTAATTCTATTTTTAATTTAATTTTAATTTATTATTTGCACTTCATGTTGTTACACTGTGAACCCTGAGCTTCACAATTTTGTCTGTCTGTATACTTGTATATGGTTGAGATGACAATAAAGTGCGCTTTGACTTTGAAAATTCCACCACCGTCACAAACTGTTTGACACAGAAAACAGGACCCAATGCTCAATCTAATAATTAGTGTAAATAGCTTTCTGAAACCCATGTGATCTAATTTACTTTGTTATCAGGGCCGTCTTAACAGCATCATAGGCTCCCAGACAAAATAGTGCACTGGGGCTCCTGTTTTGACAGCAAAACAGAAACATACATAGGTGTCAGAAACATCATGGGCTCCCAGCCAGTGCACATTGTGCCCATATGTTAAGATGGCCCTGCTTGGGATATGATACCAGTCCAACACAGACTCCCTCATGCACACACCTCACATTTCAACAAAGCCATTTTGGAATCAACAGTCAACAAAACATGCTTATGTTTGGGATGTGAATGGAAAACTTTAGGGTCTGGAGGAAAACTCAGGCAGATATGGAGCAACCTGCTACATGCTGATTAGCACATGCAATTAAGAGTTTCACTGTAGTCTGTAGATGTGACGTTATAAATCTACAAACTGCAGAGAGATAGCAAACCCAGGACACTAATCTGTAAGGATGTACTCACACTGGCAATTTATTCCGTGCCCGAGCACTTTTGTCTGCATGTAACCTTGCAAATTCTAATTCGTTTGACTAGTGTGATCGCTCTGTGCTGAGCCAACCATATTATGCCATGGCCCGCTTGTAAGAGGTGTGCCTTTGCACAGTTCAGTAGGATTCGAGAACAGTGTGATCGCTAAACGTGCCCGAGCATGAAAGCAGACATGACGTCAATGATGCGACAAGTCAAATAGTGCAATTCTCATTTCATTCAACACCATTTGAGTTAAAAACAGGTTTTTATTCTCACCTTACACATGAATATGAATTGTAGTTGGCAAGAAAAGCTGCAAATTCCTCCCTTAACATCATTTGTCACTATAAAAATCTCATATGTGCAGCATGATTAATAGCAAAACTCTTTGCTGCACCCTCAATAAATCTGTAAGAGGGTAGAGCATTATCATGCCCTACACAACTCCAAAACAACCACAAAATAAGTTAAATTATTTTGACATGCATGTTGACACTCCATGTTCGGACCTTGTTTTGGCTTTACACAAAGTCACATGGTCATGACAAAATCTTGCCTGGGCCTAGAGCGTTAAGCACAGTGTGAGTGCAGACCAGTGGGGGGAGTAGGGAGCGGGGACAATCAAACTTGGGCATGGGAGGGAACAAATGGGCCTAGTGTGAGTATACCCCAAGACAGCAACACTAAGCACTGTGCTGCCCACAAATAATAGAAATCAATACAAATAATTAAAAGCAAATCAAGCAGTAAAATTTACATTCATTCATTCATTCAGACATCATCAATCACACTAAATCCAGTTCAGAATTACATTGTAGCATCAGGTACAAACAAGTTAGACAATATAGACACAGCCTAACATTCAGGTGCTTTCGGCGACTAAGTTTACTGATAGGAAAGTTAAAGCATTTCACATTTTACTTCATCCAAAAGCCAGTTATTACATTTTTGTTTATGAAACAGTTTATAACACTGAGTCATATTCAAAGTAATACAATAACAATGTAATTCCATGTGTAGATAATATTAAATATGTGTTATTTTTAACAGCACTTTACAATGGAGTTGGTGGCTCAACATCTTTAATACTAGAATCCCTGAAGCCTACGAAAAAAGTTGTAATCCCGGGCCACCTTAAATTCCTTTGCACCTCTTCGTCAGTGTCTTTTGTTTTGTAAACGTGTCGATCAGTACAAGCAGCAAGCAGCCTGCTATCCCATCCCATCTCCCTCGACAGAGCTCAACTCGGGCAATAAATTCTCCCAGCTCAAGTCTGTTGTAGCGGACGACCAGGACTCATGCCCGGTCTGGACGCCCCTTTGTCACTAGATCCGGGGGAGCAGCCATGGGAGCCATGCTACGTCCCTCAGAACCTTTGTTGACAGTCCCTTTGGGTTGCATCGGGGCCACTTTCGTGGAACACCGGAGCTCTTCTTGGTTGGGCTCCATGGCCTCTGCCAGGGAGAGCTGCATGGCTTAACGAGCCCGTTGGGGTGGGAGCACAGCCACACCTGGAAGTGTAGCCGGAAGTACGTCAACGAGCACCTGCAGCACTTCTGGGTGGGCTATAAGAGGAACCTGCAGCAACTACTCAGGGCGCCAGAGTCGGGAGGAGAAGGACACAGCTGCCTGGGAGGAGTAGTGGAGGAAGACAAAGAGTGTCATTTGGGGTGATTTTTCTTTGTGTGTTTTGGGGACTGTATATGGCCTGTGGGACACGGGGAAGACATGCCCCATGGCTGAAGAAAAGATAAATCTTTTTTGTTTATTTTACCCATTCCCTTGGTGTCAGTCTGTGTTCGGGTCATCGCCAACCAAGCGCCAACATCACACTGTTATCAGGATGTGAGATGCCTGGAGTTGTATAGGGTAAATAATATATCATTATTTGGAACACATACATATCATATGTGTTCTGTGTGTACAACAATCTGTGTAAATGTAGGATGAAATGCGAGGCAGGAATTGTTAAACACATAACTAAAAAAAAAAAAGGTAAAGGTTAGCGTTTTTATTTTTTATTCAGTTTTATTCTCTCAGTCGCGTTCACGCTCACCCCGATATGACACTGCTGTTTTTACATAAAGACGTGCTATAACAGAGGTGAACTCAGATGAGGATGAGGGTTCTACATCGGGGAAAGAGAACAGAATCCCTTCCTGCAAGAAACGTCTACTCACACATAAGAACAACGCAACTGTACCAGGCGTAAAGGTGAAAGGTGGCACTGTTTGGATGCAGCAACAGCCAGTCAGTCTGCCCCACACCTGTCCTTCAACGAAACAACACGGCTTACAGAGCTCGCCAATGGTCTTTATATGAAAAACATGTATATGTTACCTATATAAAAGCCAGATCGAATGTTATTCAAATTGATTTATTTACGTATCTTCCTACAGTGTAAAGTCACAAGTAGCCTGCAGAGCTTCCTCTGTTTGATTGACTTATGCAAACAACTATTTTGTGTTTTATATTTGTAACTAATTTAGACCACTTTACAGCCATTTGGTTTCACTTTAACACTAAAGAGTCTTTTTTGTTAATCCAGTCAAATGAAATCCACTGGGATTCAATGTTGTCTAACAATAAAATGTGAAAATGTCCAAGGGGTGAAGACTTTTTATAGGCTCTGTAGCTTTGAGGCTGCGGTGCTAATCACCAGTAATTAAACAACTCAGATTTATAAAGTCAATACATTCCTGGCATGTCTATAACACTTTATGCATAATAAGGTGTATGTAAATAAGATTCTCCATTATGTTCAAAAAATACGCATAAACAGACATCTGCCTTGTTTTAGTTAAGCAGGAACAAAGCCAACCCTTGTTATCTTGCAGGAACCGAAGCCTGCTTTGAAATTCTTGTCAGCGTTTGCGCTAAACGCATATTAATGGAGAGAGTAATGGCTCTGCACACTTTCAAACAAATGCGCTCAGTCATTTTCGAGTGAGCATAGCAAGGGGATGACCTCCGAGACAATTCCGAAGCAGCCGTAATGAAAAGGTAAACTTTAAAATGCCCTGATAAATTACTAAAGGGTGGATGTTATGTCAACAGAGTGCTATTATAAAATCAGCCTGCCCATCATACATTATTCAAGGAAGAATGCTCTTCAGCTTGCCTTTGTGTGGACATTGTAGGCTCTAAAAGTACCCTGTGTTTGTCTGAGGCTGATATTAATTTACTGCATAATGCACTGAAAGGCTACAAAATACAGCTAAGAATATCACAGGGCTAACAAAGTGTTAAGTCCGGAAATACGTTATGCATTTTAATGAGGGGTCAACATAACAGAAGATAGGCAGTGCGATGTAGTGGTTAAGTTTTAGGAGCCCAAAACCCGAGATTGTGGGTTGAAATCCTGCTACTGTCTGTGACTTTACCTCCAGAGAGTTGGGTTGATGCTCCCGACTTGCTCAAGTGTAACAGTAATTACAGTTTTTTTTTAAACAAAGTATTAAGTCCAGATACTAGACGATAGGCAGGGTGGCATAATGGTTAAAGCTTCAGACTCCAAACCCCAAGGATGTGAGTTCAAATCCGGCTAGTGACACTGTGTGACCATGAGCAAGTCACTTCACCTGCCTGTGCTCCCATTGGCAAAACAAAAGAAACGTAATCGATTGCATTTCAAATATTGTAAGTTATCCTGGATAAAGGGGTCACCCAAAAAGTTAATAGTGCATATTATTTAAAATGTAGGTGGATTATCAGGGAAGAAAGTGGGCTTCAACTGAACTTACTTGTGATTTTTCTAACAAAGTGTTAAGTTCAGAGATACATAATACATTTAAATGAGGGTTCGAGATACTAGAAGATAGGCAGTGTGGCGTAGTGGTTAAGGCTTCAGACTCCAAAAATTGAGACTGCGGGTTCAAATCATGGTACTGACATTGTGTGACCGTGAGCATGTCACTTGACATGCCTGTGCTCCAACTGGAAATACAACATAAATGTAATTAACTCTTTCAGGGCGGATGTCGACTTTTGTCGAAATTCATTGGTAGAGGACGGTAATCAGCTGTAAACTGTGACAAAACGCACCGTTATATTTTAATTCGACTCTCTTTAAAGTTAGCTTTGTTGATTTGACCGAGATTTCCTGCACGTGCGTGAGCAGCGAAGATGAAACACCCCCTCAAATGGCATCGACATCTGGCGAAAGACCAAAGCGAATGCGAAAAACAAAATACTCTGTGGACGATGTTTTGCATATCATATCACTGAGTCGGACTCTGAGTTGTTGGATTTTGATGTAAGAGATCTGGAGATCGGAAATGATAGTGAATGGACCAGCGTCAGCTGATCGTGGTGCTGAACATGTCCATGTAGCTAATAGGCCTACGGCAACATTCACCCGGGAGGACCACCTCTTACGATGCCGAGAGGTAAAAACCAGATTGTGTTACACTGCGACCACTACTGCTGGTCAGCCGGCCCATTGCGTATTCCTGCTGGTCACTGAGTTGCCCCCGCTGCTGCCACAGTTGCCGAACGGGCACCGACAACAGCCACGGTATGCAGCAAAGGACATTTTATATTGATTTCTGTGCGCTTTTCAGAAAACTGGAAAAATATTCAGCCCTCAAAGAGTTAATTAAATTTCAAATGTTGTTAAATCATCTTGGATAAAGGGGTCAACCAAAAAATTTTCAAAAGTTTATTGACAGGGAAGAAGGTAGGCTTAAACTGAACTGTGGGCAGTACAATAATTACAATTTTGTAACAAACATTAGATCCAGAGATACGTAATGCTTTTCAACGAGGGCTCAAGATACTAGAAGATAGGCAGTGTGGCCTAGTGGTTAAGGCTTTAGACTTCAAGCCCGGCAGTTGTGGGTGCAAATCCTGTTACTGCCTGTGACTTTACCTCTATAATGCTGTGTTGATGCTCCCAACTTGCTCAAGAGCAACAATAATCCATATTACTAACCGAGAATGGTAAACCGGATGGCATGGACCCAGGTACACGGCGATGGACGCAGGAGACGTACTGCGCAGGCGCCGACAGCGTGCGTCTCATAAACCGGCAGCGAAGTGTGATCCACCGCGCACAAAGGAGTCACCGCTCAAAAACGAAAGAGCTCTTGACGTGAATGAGAAATGAAGCAACAACGCGCCCATAACTAACGACTACCGACACGGACACACAAAAAAGAGGATACTGCGCTGCAGCCCAGATTCAAACAGAAGAGGCTACGGAGGCCCCACAGGTCCACAAAGATAGAACGGAAGGCGCGGGAAAGTATGAAAGGCAAAGGCGCCTACACAGCATAGTGAAACCTGACATAGTACGGACGGCGCAGGCGTCACCGCCATATTGTGAGTGGCACTACTGCGGAGTGAAGGCGAAGGTGTCAATGCCATATTGTGAGTGGCACTACTGCGGAGTGAAGTTGGGAATAATATGCTGCTTGGGATTGTACAAACCCGCTCGACTAATGGAGCTACAAACACGAGCCCGCATGGATAAAGAAAATAAACGTGGGCGCCTACTACTCGCGTCTGACACCGCGGAAGCAAAACTGTCTCAGCTCCAGAACCAAACAGCTCCACTAACAGAGCTACAAAAACGGGTCAGCATGGACAAATACAATGAACATAGGCGCCTACAACGCGCATCTGAAACTGTGGAAGCAAAGCAGGCACGGGGGGTTGGCGAGCGAATCGAGCAGGGGGCGAAGCCCCCTAGTTACAATTTGTTTAACAAAGCGTTAAGTTCAGAGATATATAATACATTCAAGTGATGGTTCAAAATTCTAGAAGACAGGCAGTGTGGCGTAGTGGTTAAGGCTTCAGACTGCAAAACTTAAGTCTGCGGGTTCAAATTGTGGTACTGACACTGTGTGACCACGAACAAGTCACTTCACGTGCCTGTGCTCCAACTAGAAGTACAACATAAATGCAATTAATTGTATTTCAAATGTTGTTAAGTCACCTTGGATAAAGGGGTCAACTAAAAAATTAATACTAGAAATTATTTAAAATGAAAGTGGATTGATAGGGAAGAAGGTGGGCTTAAAATTAACTGGGGGCAACAATAATTACAATTTATTTAACAAAGCGTTAGCTCCAGAGACACGTAATGCATTTCAATGAGGGTTCAAGGTACTAGAAGATAGGCGGTGTGGCCTAGTAGTTAAGGCTTTAGGCTCAAGCCCAGCGGTTATGGGTGCAAATCCTGCTACCGCCTGTGACTTTACCTCCATACAGCTGTGTTGTGCTCCCAACTTGCTCAAGTGCAACAATAATTACAATTTGTTTAACAAAGTGTTAGGTCCAGAGATGCGTAATACATTTAAGTGATGGTTCAAAATACTAGAAGATAGGCAGTGTGGCGTAGTGGTTAAGGCTTTGTACTCCAAAATGTGAGGTGGTGGATTCAAATCATGGTGCTGACACTGCGTGACCCTGAGCACGTCACTTCACCGGCCTGTGCTCCAGCTGGAATGCTGACAAAAATGTAATCTTATCGAGTGTGTTTGACTCATTTAAAGTCAAAATGTCTAATCATTCTTAATATAAGATACAATCATTAAAAAAACAAAATTGGCAACAGATATTTAGACTTGTACTTAGAAAAAGCATCTTACATATCTTAATTTGAAAAAAATCTCTCAAATAAATCTCACTTTAAGCAGCCTGGCACCCTTATGCAGGTTTAGTTCCTGCCTTTTCTCAAATGCTGCTATGATAACGTTGGCCCCCAACAACCCTAAAAAGGATCAATAGGGTTTGAGAGTGTTACACCTGTCATATGATGTTAAAAAATAACTTTATAGCATACATTGCTTGCATCACTTATGATGCGTCTGTTAGATCAACTGTAACAGAACTGCAGATTATTGAAGGGAAAAGGTCTGTCGGTAGAAGATTAACAATATCACAAAGAGCGTCTGTAATTCTGCCTCAGGTGTAGGTTACGGTGTCGTACCTGTAGAGATAACAAAGTACGCTTGTATCAGATGTTTTGAAGGTGCAAAGCAAACCACCTAAGCCTTCATGTTTGATCTGACTACTAAGCTAAGATTATGTTCAAGTCTCTAGAGAAATATCATACACAAGAACTTAAAGGATTTTTTTGAAAGATGGATACTGTGATGTGTGTTTTAAACTACAAAGTGGAGTTCTCCTTTGCTGGAAGAAAGAGGAAACTTCAGAGTTACAGAGTAATGGAATATTGGAGAACAAGGGCAGGCAGCAAATGACGTGTCCAAGACCATTCACTGCTGTAATGCATCAGAGCAGAACATTCGCACCTCACAGTTAAGGACTATACTGATCTAGGAGAAAGAAAGAAACGTTATTTATTGAAAAGACGGACCGATCACAAAAAACAAGTAAGTCACTTAAATAGGTTAACACGAACTTGATCATAAGTTCATGTTGGACTTGAGCGTTAGGAAGGCCCAGGCTGGTGCTGTTGACCTATGTTGACCTATGACATACACATATGTCTTGGCAATGGCATCTGTATAGCTACATAGAGGCTATAAACTCTTAATACACTACTGCATACAATGCCTATGTGAAATATTCACCCACATGGGAGATTTTGCATTTTATTGTTATACAACTTTGAATCTTAGTGGATTTAATTTTTTGATATTTTTTAGACACTGATTAACAGAAAAAGACTCCTTAATGTCAAAGTGAAAACGGATCTCTGCAAAGTGATCAAATTAATAGGACTGCCTTGTTCCGTGATTTCACCATTTTTGTCTTTTCTCTGTTTCCTTTCCTTTTTTTGTAATTATTTCCAGTTTGATTCCGGGCCTACAGGGTAGGTGCAGGATTAGAACTAGTGACAATATGGCCTTCAGAACATATCACATGAAGGGCATGTACCAAATCTGTATCAGTACAGCAGTGGACACTAGACTGTATTTTTGCTGATGTTTTGGTAATTACCTATTTCTGTTGCATGTAACATTTTTTGTTGTTGAAAACAATTCAACATTTTTGACATGTTTTTCTGATGCTAAGCATAGCACTAAGGAGGCTAAGACACAAATAAATTTCCAGTTTCATTGTGCATGTGTGTTTTGTGTTTAAATTTATTTGCAAATCGGGAACCCATTTAGCATCACCGGGCTGCGTAACCTGCATGTCTTTGGACTGTGGGAGGAATTACCTTTTCCTTTATTAGTAATTTTCTTCTCATTTTCCCTTTTGTATTTGAGTAGCTTTCCTTTAATTTAAGCACTGCATTATTGAACATTCGGGTTATTGTTTAGTTTTACAGTGGGCTGGCGCCCTACCCGGGGTTTGTTTCCTGTCTTGCGCCCTGTGTTGGCTGGGATTGGCTCCAGCAGACCCCCCATGACCCTGTAGTTAGGATATACTGAGCTGGATAATGGATGGATGGATGTTTAGTTTTAGTTTAAGAATTTTTATTTAATTATTGTTATTTAGCATCTCTTTTTGTTTAATTGAGGTACTAGGGTGTTGTACCATGTTAGCCATTATGAATGTAGAGAAAAGCCAAGCAAAATGACACCTTTTATTGGCTAACTAAAAAGATTACAATATGCAAGCTTTCAAGGCAACTCAGGCCCCTTGACTCAACCATTACATCTTGCCTGAAGAATGGGCCTGAGTTGCCTTGAAAGCTTGCATATTGTAATCTTTTTAGTTAGCCAATAAAAGGTGTCATGTTTAATTGAGTTAATTATTAGATATTTGTCACTGTTAACTAAATATCACTATAATAACAAATTCTTTTTAGATTTATTTATTGGGTTTGGGATGTTCATTTTTGGGTTTTGGCCAGATTATTTATATATTCATAACAATGAGCATTGCACATAAATTCCATATCAAATAAAACATTAATTCTCTTTTGCTGTTCATTTTGTGTTTTCAAAATAGAAAAACGTGATGAACCTACCAGTCAGGAGGCTCAGGTTAGGAAGTGGCTCAGAAAGAACTCCACGGCACTGCTCTTCAACTGGAAGGGGGATCACCATCAGGCCATCAGCCAACTGGGGGAAGTCTTTTATAAAGTTATTATCCCTAAAGTGTGGAAAAGAAAAAAAAAGAAATATCATCCATCAATACTGTTGTAATAATCTGAAAGTGAAAGCCCAAAGTTTAAAAACTCCAAAGGATAATTCTTTGAGAAATTTTGTTACATAACAGAACAAGATGCTCTATGTTGTAAATGATCCTTTCACTTTCCGAAGCCCCATTTTTCGGATACGGGTTCCTCAGGCTAATAGCAGTATCAGGTGTGGAAAATTAATTAACATTAAACATCACATTAAAGAAGGTGCCAGTTTATTGTGCATTCACACACTCAACTACATAAATAAATAAAACATCAAAAAATATAAAGCAATGAGACAACAATAATTATCAGTAAAACATCAATACAAATATAAAGCACTAGTCATTTAGCCCGTTACAATAACGGGCGCTAGAACAGTAGTGCATAAACATTAGTAGGAACAGTCTATATTAAATGGCAAGGGACTTTGACCTCATTCTTTTTGTTGGTCGTATATTTCTTTCTTTCAGCCTTTCTTTTGTATATGTTTACCTGCTGAGCTGACCGTTCTTCGTGGGCTGCCGCCGTGTATTGTGTATCTTTAACTTTCAGTGACAGTAATACTGTCTTGTATGGCTCTATTCAATAAGGGCGCGCACAAAAAGGCGAGCTTCAAAAGGGCGACCTCAATTGAGCGCGGCGAATAAAGGCGTTCGTAGATAATTTAGTTCAAATGGTTCAGTAATATGTGAAGAGCAACAAAGGTGCAGATCTTTATTTACGTGCGCCTTTATTCGCTGCGCCCAATTGAGGTCGTCCTTTTGAGGCTCGCCTTTTTGTGCGCGCCCTTATTGAAGGATGCCTGTGCGCGCCCTTATTGAAGGATACCGTCTTGTACGTCCGCTGGCTTGTACGTCCGTAATATACCTTTAATAAGGCGGTAACACAGGCGTGCGCGTCGGTAATATGCCTTTAATCTCCTCTGACAGTAATACTGGCTTGTATGTGGCTGTAATATGCGTCACTGTATTGTGTACCTTTAATTTCCTCTCGCAGTAATACTGGTTTGTATTTCCGTAAAACGCCACTAACTTTCTCTGACAGTAATATCGCGCATCGCACCGTGCCCCGCGCATGCGCACTTCATCAGAAGACACCCACACACGGACACCTGGACGCACTTAGGGATTTTATATATATAGATAAGCAAAAGGAACAATCCCAGGATGGGGTGCCAGCTCATTGCTACCGCCGCGCCACCATGTCCACACATGTTTAATTATTAACAGTATACATATCTGTATAATGATAAATATATCAATAATGCATTTCATCTTAAAAATTATATAAAGAATACAGCCTAGTATTCTAACAGCACAAATTTCCAAGAGGATAGCTCTTGGATATCTCAATCGACTTATAAGCCATTCGTTATCAAATAACGCACCCTCTTCTATTGAATTGAATTGAATTGAATTCATTTATTGTTACTGTATGGTACAAAAAGATTCACTATGCAAATCCTCCATAAATTTATTTCCTATAAAATGATAAAGAAACAATATTAATAATAATACAATGAAAACAATGAAAAATATACACTATTAAAGCATAAGTACAATATACATAAACAGTTCTACCAGGAGCACTGATTGAGTGCATTTATAGCTCGTGGGATGAAACCGTTTCTGAACCGCGAGGTCCATACAGGAAAGGCTGTGAAGCCTATTGAATTTCAAACAGACTGTGTGCATAGCTGTGTTATAAACATTCTCCAGGGCTAGATGCTGTATCCCGATAGTCCTCTGCGCTCTCAACACGACCCACCGTAGAGTTTTCTGATCAGCTGCTGTAGAGCTGTGATTCCACACTCAGATACAGAGGGTTAACATACTCTAAGTGGTGCAGTGAGAGTAACAACACTAAAGCAGCATGGCATTTGGAATAGTTTGGCTATTCTGTGCACCATTATATGACTACTGGTTGATTACAATCAGATGCCTTGAACTAAAAAATGATATGCAGTTAATGTCAGTGTATTTGATAAATCTGTGTCAGGGATGTAAATCTAAACAATAAAGGAAAACCACACAGGAACATTAGCACTGCTTTGATACTGGTTGCCACCAGTTTGCAAAACAGAACGGAGAACTTGTGTATGCCAGGGATTGAGCTAGTGTGAAAATGTGCATGGCTTTATGCCAAGTTAAGTTATTATACATTGCGATGTGAGCTTGGAAACGGGCGTACGCAACATTTATATATAATATTGTATATTATATTATATAGTACCTGCCAAATAATAAATGTATGCTTCTCACAACTGAGAGGATGTGGCAGATGTCTGCCAACTGGACGACCAACCACAAGCATTACCACAAGCAGTAAACACCCAAATATCAGATTGCAATCAGACCTATGCACATATACATACGGTATATATACTAGGGGATTCGCACCCCTGCTCGCTTCATTTGCCAACATCCCTGGCCTGCGTTACGCACCAGCCACTTCGCATCTCTGTTGCTCACGTTGTGAAGAGGGGAGCTGAATGCACCCCATGGAGACGCAGTCGCTTCTCTGAAACCCCCTCTTAAACGGTGATACAATGGGAAACAAATAGTTTTTTTTTTCCTCCTCTTCTCTTGATCAGCTGCTGCTGCTGCAGCCGTGCCGCGTGATCTGCATCTTCGAACATTTAAAAGCCTGTACAGCAGCTGTCCTACTCTTTGTCTTTTATTTCTGGCCCCGGGCGTGGCTAAATCTCTTGGCACAAAGTCTTGTCTCGCGGGATATGAGTTCTTGTTATTTTTTAGTTTATAATTTAAAAACGGAATAAGAATCTGAAAATCTAACAACATCACATTAAAGTTCGATAAATTCTGAAAAGAATGATGCCAAACATATATATGTAGGTTTTAAAATAAGCTGATTTAAAGTGTGACAAAAAATGTCACATAAAAACGTCACATGAAATCATTGCACAAAATTGTTGCACTTTTATGGTTAGGATATTATATATATAGAGTATATATATATACAGTGTATATATATATATATATATACATACACACACACATATATATATATATATATATATATATATATATATATATATATATATACAATATATATACACACAGTATATATATATATATATATATATATATATATATATATATATATATATATATATATATATATATATATATATATATACAGTATATATTAAATATGCATTACTGAAACTGGCAGACCTATAGTTCTAAAATAAAAACATACACTTGATTATGAATTCTAAACATGCATGTACCGTGTCCTGGGTGATTACCAATAGATGAGTTTGTGGGGCTGTGCTTTAACTACAATAAACTTTTTTGCCCACCAGTAAAGTGCCCACCATATTGCCATTAACTATTTTTTTTAATTTCCAGAACAAATCCAGTCATATGCTTTCAATTAAGGCCATGATCAAGGTTATGACCTCATAAGTTTGCGAGCGATCACAATACAGATGGACAGACAGACAGGCAGACAGACATTAGCATTATATACATGTAGATTCTTTTTCATTTAATGTCTCATGGGAACAATATACAAGTCAGTTTGAATTTTAAAAACAAGCTAAAATCATTCAGTTTGAGGCAGGTAATAAAACACAGTTATGTTTCTGTCTTGGAAAAGGTCGATTTCTGTTGCTTTAAAATAAAAGAATATACCAAATGCCGTTTCATTTTTGAATTATTTTACCTTGTGCTTGCCCCTTCAAGTTATGAATGAAATTATAAATAGATTAGAGGGATTGTGGTTCAAGACCCATCTACACTAAGGCTATAGATAATAATCCTTGACTCTCCTAAGCATGGGGTGCATTCATAGCGAATTACAGCAGCAGACAATAGCGGGGTCAGGAGGCTCCAAACTGAAAAGTGCCACCAGCGGATTAAAATGGCTTAAAAGAAGCTTTGGAAGAATAGGCTTCACAAACCAGAAATTAGATATGGATCTTTTAAGCTAATGTGCATTTAATGTAACTAATTTCTCCCACCATGCCAGCCCAGAAATCAGTCTAGCAATGTACCTAATCTAAATGAACTTTTCAATGTGTACCCAACCCTGGAGCATTACGAAAAAATGAACAAAACCAAAAGCTGATGAACAAAAAGCAACACACTAGGCGTTAATTAGTCACCCACCTGACTGAACTTGTCCCCCAAACACTGAAGCATTACTACTATTTGTTATAAAATGATGTCACTGGTGCTTTAAAAAACACAATGTTAACTCCAGTATACAATGAATTTCTACAAAAAGTCAACAATCAGGACATCTGATTACTTTTCCCACCACTGTTAGTACAAAATTGGACTTTGGAGGACAGGGGTTTTATTTTCTAAGAGAGTCAGGGATTGAGTTTGAGATATCCCTCTTGTAAAGTGTTTCAGTGCTCTCAAAGTATTGCTTTACTTGTCGGGGTCAAAGTCCAGGCAGCATATGGACAGTAAACAGCCCTCATGACCTAATACTAGTTCACAACTGAGGTGGGACAACAATTTCGTTCACATTATCCAAATAGTGCATAGTGCAAGTTTATTAAATCAATGTATCAATAATAAAGTGTAGTGCAAATCTTAATAAATAAATAAATAAATAAATAATTAAAATTAAACAATTAAAATCAGTGCACAATTTGAAGGATAAAATGAAACAATAAATATTTTAAAATCCCATTAATGTAAACTCCAAGGCAGGACTCCACTCCACTCTCTCTATCTGTATCCTCAGCTCACCCTGTGGGTCATACCAGCTGGAGGTGACGCCGTAAGCTGCAGTCGTCTTCTGCCACCTGCATGCAACGGCCAATACGCACCTAGCCAGACCTCCGTCTTCCCATACGCTCCGTCAGCACTTCTAGGATCTCTAGGAGGTTCGTTCTCCAGTCCCCACTCTGACACAATTGTTCAATGGGGACACCCCTTGGAGTGCCATTGCCTTCCGTGCCTTGCAGGGGACTAACCACACTACCACCACTCGTCTTCTGCCTTTTCTAGCTCTCCTGACTTTGACTTAGCGTTTCTTTTCCAACTCATTTTTTTTTTTCCATTTTCTGCTTTGTCTCACTTTTTAAATGTTGTTGAGCGTGGGTGCCTAATTACACACCCTGGAGTGTTAACAAGAAAACTGGCCAGACTGTGCGTGTCTGCAAATTAATGCAGGCAAGCCAATAACCCCATCAACAACTCTGGTGCTACTCTGCCATGCTGCTATCCACTTGCGCCTTGTCCTCCCAAGCTCGGCAGCACTGAATTTCTAAAAATGTATGCTGCCACGGACCTCACTTCATGTCACTACTGCTAAGCTATTATAGATTGTTGCTTTGTTGATCAAAACCTCAGATGGACATTCCATCATCTTTTATGGCGAGGTGCACTGGCATGACACTTCACCCTGCAGTCATCAACATGGCAGGGCCATAAAAAATCATGACAAAAATTTATAACAATGAAAGTACTGCAGTCGATGATTAATGCAATGTTATTGCATATGAACATGCTGGAAGTTAGTACGATATCTGAGCTATTGCTACGGTCTGTGAGAATGGTCATTTTATGCAACAATGCAGTGTGTTGTGTTAATATATGTATGAGTGGGAATCAAGATAAAGTTAGAAAATGGGATTTATTAGAAAATGGAATGAACCTTAACAACACTGATAATGGCCTAGAAATTTGATTCTTTTCGTCTGGACAAAGTTTTTAAGTGGGAGAAATATTTCGAGACTTATCCAAGTCTCTTCCTCAGTCTCAATTGACTGCAGGTTTCCCCAACCTTATAAACAGTTCCTTTGCTTAATCACAGAGACTAGCACCATTGACAAAGGGCCAGTTGATCAGTGATATGCAAATTGTCCACTGATTAGTAGACGTGTGAACCATTCATAGAGGGTTGAGGAATGGCTACAATCACAGCATTGTAAGATGGCGACAGATGTACCCTTAGGCCCCCTCCTCTGTTCAGAGATGGTCGTTCCTTTTTCACGTAAATAGCCTCCTTGATTCCTCTCTCAAACCAGCGCTCCTCCCTGTCCAGGATGTGCACCTCTTCATCTTTAAAGGAGTGACCACTATCCTGTAGATGTAAATAGACTGCGGAGTCCTGGCCTGACGAGGACGCTCTTCTGTGTTGTGACATGCGCTTAGCCAGTGGCTGCTTGGTTTCCCCGATGTACAATTCACGGCACTCCTCCTGGCACTTAACTGCGTAAACTATGTTACTCTGTTTGTGCCGTGGGACCCGATCCTTGGGATGGACCAATCTTTGGCGTAGCGTGTTTTGGGGTTTGAAAGCCACTGAGACCCGGTGTTTTGGTGCTAGTCTCTGTGATTAAGCAAAGGAACTGTTTATAAGGTTGGGGAAACCTGCAGTCAATTGAGACTGAGGAAGAGACTTGGATAAGTCTCGAAATATTTCTCCCACTTAAAAACTTTGTCCAGATGAACAGAATCAAATTTCTAGGATTTCCTTACCTGGATTATTGAGCATGCATCGAGACACTGATAATGTCATTTCTCTGTGTGGTCTCTACCCTTCTCAATGCACTTGTGCCACCTGCCTAGAAGTGCCAGGATTCCAGCAGAATGAAAGGTTTTGTCTTGTCCTCGCAAACACTCTTTCTAGGCTTGAAACCATACTGCAGCTCACTAATTATCACCTCACTTCTTAACCTAGCTTCCTCTACTCTTTCCCATAACTTCATGCTGTGGCTCATCAATTTTATCCCCCTGTAGTTACTGCAGTCCTGCACATCCCACTTATTCTTAAATATCGGCACCAGTACACTTCTTCTCTACTCCTCAGGCATCCTCTCACTTTCCAAGATTCCATTAAGCAATCTGGTTAAAAACTCCACTGTCATCTCTCCTAAACACCTCCATGCTTCCACAAGTATGTCATCTGGACCAACGGCCTTTCCATTCTCCATCCTCTTCATAGCTGTCCTTACTTATTCCTTGCTAATGCATTGCATTTCCTGATTCACTATCGCCACATCATCCAGCTTTCTCTCTCTCTCTCATTCTCTTCATTCATCAGCCTCTCAAAGTACTCTTTCCATCCTCTCAACACACCCTCCTCGATTGTGAGTGTGTTTCCATCTTTATCCTTTATCACCCTAACCTGCTGCACATCTTTCCCAGCTCGGTCCCTCTGTCTAGCCAATCGGTACAGGTCCTTTTCTCCCTCCTTAGTGTCCAACCTCTCATACAACTCATTATACGCCTTTTCTTTATCCTTCGCCACCTCTCTCTTCACCTTGCGCCTTATCTCCTTGTAGTCTTGTCTACTTTCTACTTCTCTCTGGCTATCCCACTTCTTCTTCGCCATCCTCTTCCTCTGTATACTCTTCTGTACTTCCCCATTCCACTACAAGGTTTCATTTTCCTCCTTCCTCTGTTCAGATGTCACGCCAAGCACCCTTCTTGCTGTCACCCTTACTGCTAGTGCTGTAATTGCCCAACTGTCTGGTAATTCTTCATTCCCACCCAGTGCCTGTCTTACCTCCTCCCTAAACTCAACTTTGCAGTCTTCCTTTTTCAACTTTCACCATTTCATCCTTGGCTCTGCCCTCACTCTTCTCCTCTTCTTGATCTCCAACGTCATCCTACAGACCAACATCCTATGCTGTCTAACTACACTTTCCCAAGCCACCACTTTGCAGTCTTCAGTCTCCTTCAGATCGACTCTTATGCATAGGATTTAATCTACCTGTGTGCATCTTCCTCCACTCTTGTACGTCATCCTATGTTCCTCCCTCTTCTTAAAATATGTATTCACCACAGCCATGCCTATCGTTTTTGCAAAATCCACTATCATCTGACCTTCTTCATTCCTCTCCTTGACACCATACCTACCAATCACCTTCTCATCTCCTCTGTTCCCTTCACCAACATGTCCATTGAAATCTGCTCCAATCACCACTTTCTGTCCCTTGGGTACACTGTTCATCACTTCATTCAACTCACTCCAAAAATCTTCTTTCTCACCCATCGCACAACCAAGTTGCGGGGCATATGCAATAACAAAATTCATCATCGCATCTCCAATTTCCAGCTTCATAATCATTACTATGCCTGACACTCTTGTCACCTCCAAAACACTCTTGACAAACTGTTTTTCCAGAATAACTCCTACCCCATTTCTCCTTCCATCCACACCATGATAAAACAATTTGAATCCACCTCTGATCCACCTGCCCTTACTCCCCTTCCATTTAGTCTCTTGAACACACAATATATTAACCTTCCTTCTGTCCATGATATCGGCTACCTCTCTCCCCTTACCAGTCATGCTACCAACATTCAAAGTTCCTACCCTCAGTTCCACTATCTTTACCTTCCTCCTTTTGTCTTTCCTTCGGACATGTCTCTCCCCTCTTCTTCTTCTTCTTCGACAGTAGTAGCCCAATTTCCGGCAGCACCCTGTAAGCTAATAGTACTGGTGGCAGTCGTAGTTAACCCGGAACTCGACCGATCCGGTATGGAAATCTGTATAGTTGTCTGCATGTTGATCTGGCAAAATTTTGCATCGGATGCCCATCCTGACGTAACCCTCCCCATTTATCCGGGCTTAGGACCAGCACGAAGAAACACACTGGTTTGTGCATCCTTTTTGGCTGGTTTCCCAAACCTCCATGTGTGTATTTTAACATATATACGACTCATCTGATGGACCAAGAAAAAAACGTAAAAACAACAGATAGACGACATAAAATGCATCTTTTAAGATGAAGAGACATGAGACCATCTGATTTGGATGTCAGAAAACGTAACCTATGAATAGCACCGATTGCTAAACCAAAAGCCACTCAGGACAACATCCACTTCTGACATTTTGATTTTCAGTAAGCTTTTCTAAGATAGTTTATATCCGGACTTTGCTATCTATTTTATTTTCTATTATATTCTCTTCTATTCAGTGTTGTTATATGTTCCTAAAGGCTTTTATATTTTCTACAGCATATTATGTCTTTTATCTAGGGTAATTGAAATAATAAAAGTGCATCAAGAGTGAATTAGATTACTACTTCCTTTTTCACTCGGTATACCAAGGCTATTAAGACTGTTCATCAATATTTAGAACAATTGTGGTAAAACCAAGACATAATTTGGTTAACAAGTGGCACATAACCAAAAGAGCAGCACTTACATGTATATGTGTATCATGACGACACCCACACGTCAGTAAGTACTGGTGATAGTGAGTGACTGGCAATTGGCACCACACAAGACTTAGTTTGGATAGGATCGCTATGTAAATGGGTGTGTATCTGTGTGTGTTGTTCTTAAAAAGTGAGAGCAGATGAACCCAATAAATAAATAAATAAATATTCCTGGTAAGTATCACAAAGTTCACGATAAAGCAGAGTACATTCACACTACTACATTTTTTGTTTACAAACACAGACATTAGTCTCTATTTTTGCCTTTCATCCACATTATCCTGTCGTTTTTAAACCATTAATATGGAGACATTTGAAAACATTCTCCAGAGCTGTATACTTCTAAAAACAGAGGCTAAGTGTTACAGTGTGTTTGGGTAAAACGTAGTGTTTTTAAAATGCAGATACCAATCAAGCTCTAATTGTTTCGTACTTATTACGTGGCCTTCCTCTGATTGGATCCTCCTCATCACAACGCCTCATTCCCGTACTGGACACTCTTCATGGAAATTAAACTCCAAAACAGCAAGCATTGAGGTGCTGCTTTCTGTGGCTCATAATGTGTTTCTTACCTGTATATATCCAAATTGTTCTTTGTACAGTTTGAATACTGGATGCATATGCAAAATGCAAATAAACCCCATGGTACGTGGTTTAACCAAGGAGTACACTTTCTTTTCCTTTTTCCATTGATGCTCACATGCCCATTGAAGAGAAACGGCTACATTGTACACCTTTTTGGTCATTTCAGTGTGGATGGAGCTACTTTCATAGATGAAGTGAGATTCTGGTCCTGCTGGTGTTCTGCCACTTATTTAATCTTTGTGCACACTGATCAGGGAGTTCACCCATTAGTCCCAGCACACTCCCATCTGACTGATGGGAATTGTAGTCCTCTCATTAGCACTGCCACAAGGCTGTAGATAAAATTAATATATGATTGGGAAGTTTTTATATATACTAAACACCTTTCTTCCTGAGTCAGTGGTGCAAATTTCACTGGTCACAAAATAATACGAAACTCTAGGTTTTGCAGTAAATTCAGTTTCACTCATCACTAGGCTAAAAGGTACCCAGGCCTGGGTGACCCCTGGTTCCATTAGCTACATTTACAACATATATTGTGAGGGATGGCCGGCCATTCATCCCGGCCAATACCCCCAGGCAACGTGGGGATGCCTCGAATTTCAGCAGGGCATCATGGACTATGGAGTTTTAATACACAGCCCTGCTGGATAACGTCGGGGCCGCCGGGAGTCGCTGCAGGGAGGCCCAGGCATTTATGCTTTCTGTATAGCCCGGAAGTATTTCCAAGTCACGGGAACAGAAGAAATGATATACTTCCGTGCTGAAGAAAAGGATAAGTTTTTACCTGACCCGGAAGTGATAGGAAGTCACATAGACTGAGGGACAGAACCACTTCCGGGTCAAGGACTATAAAGGACTCTGGGAAACCCCAGATGAGTGAGCTGAGTTGGGAGGCAGGGTGGCTAAGCGTCTGGGAGTGGAGGATTGTGTTTATTGTTATTTGATTATTGATTTATTATTGAGTATTGTGGAGAGGAGGGTGCTTTGTGCACTTATTTATAATAATAAATATTATCTTTGGACTTTTACCTGGTGTCTGACGTCTGGTCTGGGGGTTCAAGGGGTCACGGAGACCTCAATCTGTCACAATATATATATATATATATATATATATATATATATATATATATATATATATATATATATATATATATATTGTATGTGTGTGTATGTACTGTACTAGTTTTTACAGCTTTTCTTCAAATTTAATCAGTTCAAATGCAATGAATATGGTGAAAAGGTAAGCAGTAAACTGCCATAGGTTTAAATTTAAAGTTTAGATTAGCAAAAACTGAAAAAAGGCAATTTTAGAAAATTACAAATGGCCACTGCATGATAACAACTAATAGATTACAACCTACAGATTTTCTGCAGCAATTAAAGTAAATTAAGCCTTGCAAATTGAAGCAAACAATTTGCACAGGTGCCCCAACTTCTGTTGATTACTTATAAACTCTCTAAGTACTACTTGGACAATAATACACTTTAGAAACTTGAAAATTCCAGTGATAATAGTAAGAAAATGGCAATTAAGAAATGAAATGAGACAGAGCATTATTACCCTTAGAAGTGTAGGCCTTTCATTTAGAGAAATTGAAAAAAATCAAAGTGTCAGTGAGTCCAGTGGTGTCCTTCACAATCCAAAGGCAATCAGAAACTGGAAAAAACTCAGATAGGAAGTGACCTGGCAGACCCAAAGTCACAAGCCAATCAGAAGACAATTTTCTAAGGGTCATCAGCTTGCGTGATAAGCACAACAGTTTCTTCTGTAAAGAGGAGACTTTGTGCTTCACGTTTGACAGGGCAAGTAGGGCCTGGAAACACCAGCTTTGGACTACTGCAGATTGGAAGAAAGTCTTATGGATCAAAATTTGTTTCATCATACAGGGTGTTTGTACACCATCAAGTTGGTGACAGAATAGTTCCTCAGTATGTGAGACCAACTGTCAAACACGGAGGAGGAAGTGTGATGGTCTGGTGTTCTGAAGTTGGTGATTTGCACAGAGTGCCTGGCATTCTGAATCAAAAGGGCTACTACAGTTTGGCTGTTATATCAGAACAAGGTGGCTACTTTGATGAATCAAAAAATGTGGACAAAATGTTGTTCACTTAATGATTCCTTGACTCATTTTTTATTTGCTATTTTCAGGAGGCATATAGTATCTTTTCAACAAGGCTATCAACAAATTTGTCCAAGTGTAGGGAGTGCTTTGGAACTCCTTGTCCATGACAGGTAGAGTATGAAGACCTCTCTTGTTGGCCACATGACTGTAATGGCAAGCAATGATATATAGACGATACTTGTAAGAAACGATTACAGACAGGTAGGCTCTACCTACATTCCTGGAGGGCTGCAGACCAATGTCTAGTTTCAAAATTCAAGACTAGTAATCACAGGTGAAATAAAAACAGTCAAACAACAAGGGAACAACATGCAGGGCATCAGTCAATTTTACTTTCCCCCTTTATATCAGAGAGAGTCAAACATCTGTTGCCAAATAACACTAAAATATAATGTATAGTAGATTTTTTATGTTAGCAATAAAATGTAGAAAGGGAATGCTGATTGTCAAACAAATCTCCAATCATTCTTCTCCTAGCATCAAGAACAGTAACGTGTTGACCTATGCATTAGACTCACATTTTCACTACAGAAAATCAACTCTACGTACAAAGGATATTTTAGTAAATGTCAAAAGCACAATGAAACATGCAGCTCCTCTGGGAGTTCTTTTTATATAGGAAAATTGAATTCAATAAATTTCTGGCATTGTTAATTTGAAATGCCCCCAAGGCCCAAAATAGGTTTATTTTCTCCAAGCTTGCCTTTTATTGTGAGTCTTTCTGACACAGTGGGCTGGGTTAATGTCCCCTACATTCACTGTGGCCTCTGGAAGCAGACAAGTTTAATTTAGAAAGCTCACGAATAAGTCTTGAGGTGAGAAATGGGCTGCATTAGCACACAAGTGTGTGTCCCAGAGCATGTTGAGACAGCCAGGAGGCCACCTTCAGATAATATATCAAACTCTGATGACATGCGTTTTTTGGCTGAGGTCATAAATAGAATGAAATAAATCAAACCTTTATATCAACTGCTATAGATTTTAGTTTCCAAGAATACAATATTTTAAAGTTCCAATATCATAATGATGAAAGGCCCTTTACTTAAAAGGGAGCAGCTAACACTCAGTTTCAATTAAAGTAATGTAAAACATGTAGAATTTTTAAAAAGGTAATATTTTAATCAGCCTAAATCTGATTTGCAAAGTAAATGTGAGGTTACATGACCAGACTGGTGTAGCATAAATCTGAAACAACTCAGAATTATATAATGACTGTAAGGCAAATAAATGAGGTGTTAAGAGAGCCTGACAGAACCAAAATGCCTCTACGTGTTGAGATGTATATGGCTCTGAGATGTCTCTGAAACCAAAATAAATGGAAAAGCACAAAGTATTATGAAAAAAAAAATTAAATTTGCATGAGTAAGAAAAACATACAAAGTATTACAACAAAATAATATTTGTGCCTCTAGGATCATTATCTATCCCAGGGCCACTTAAACGTTGTAATCTGAAGACACAAAAAGTAAAATCAGTACCATGCTGGGACCTGAGAAGAGGATTATTACCATAATGATAGTAGTGCCGTGCACAGACAAATAATAATATAATAAAAAATTATAAACATTTTTTTTTTTCATATTTCTCACATTACTATTACTACAAGAGTTCTTACTCTTTAGTAAGTATTGCTTCTAAAACAATAATTAACATTCCTGGGGTATATAAGTACCGGTGTCGATGCTTAATGCAAGTGTTAGTAATTCTGACATATTAAACCTAATATAAAATGTTCTTTGCATCTTTGTTACAAATTTCGATTCAATGAATGCCACAGTGGAAAACATGTGATGATGCACTGACAAGTTGTCAAATTCCCCATAAACTCCTTTTAGAGTACAACACTGCCATGGCGCTATATATATATACACACACCAGTAATGGCGCACTGTATGATAACATGCAGTGAATACACTTGACTTGAGCATTCCTAGTTTTCATTCTCTTTCTCTGTATGTTTAGCATTCATTTGCTCAGAGGTTGATGCGCTTGCTGCTTCCTGAGCAGCTCTTCTTTTCTCCACCCTAGCGGCCCGCTTCTACTTGTCTTTCGTTGGCATCTTTTCGAGTTAAAACTGATTAAGTCAGTGTTTGTGTTGCAAGCACTTAGTACATTTTTCTTAATTTTTCACTTAAGCTGGCACTTAAGGCTTCAATCTGCCTCAAGAATGATTTAAGATATGAAGAGGTAGGGGAAGTGATGGTGAAGGTGGGAGGGATGAGAATGGCGCCCGTACACATGCACTGCATGGCCGCCCTACTGGCTGCTGCTGAGAGTTGATTCAACAATAAAATATAATGAAAAAAAAAGAGGAATAACTGTGGAGGTCAATCATCACCCTGAAAGCGAATAGTTGACATCACCTATTATATTTGTACCAAATTTCAGGTCAATAGGTCAAACGGTTTGTGAGCTACAGGTGATTTAAAATCCTGGACAGACAAATGGAGAGCCACGGTAGCGTATTATATATAAAGATACCCTATTGCCTCACTCCCAACAATACCCTGAAAGTCATCAAATCCTTGTGCCACACCTGCTATTGTTGTTTCTACATGTCAATTTAACACTGCCATCGCTTCACCTCATGAGCTTCTCTATGTCAATCCATCCTCTCCCCCTTTCTTACATGTGTCTCTTGGCTTCATCTTAGTTTGTTTCACAGGTTTTAAGAGGGGTGGTTGTATTGAGGGGATTATTTATTATATTTTTATGCCATAGAAAATTTGTTAAATGGTGCGACTCAAACCACTTACACCTGAACACCAGCAAAACCAAGGAGCTGGTGGTGGATTTTAGGAGGCCCAGACCCCTCATGGACCCCATGATCATCAGAGGTGACTGTGTGCAGATGGTGCAGACCTATAAATACCTGGGAGTGCAGCTGGATGATAAATTAGACTGGACTGTCAATACTGATTCTCTGTGCAAGAGAGGACAGAGCCGGCTATACTTCCTTAGAAGGCTGGCGTCCTTCAACATCTGCAATAAGATGCTGCAGATGTTCTATCAGATGGTTGTGGCGAGCGCCCTATTCTACGCGGTGGTGTGCTAGGGAGGCAGCATAAAGAAGAAGGACGCCTCACGCCTGGACAAAACTGGTGAGGAAGGCAGGCTCTATTATTGGCACAGAGCTGGACAGTCTGACATCTGTGGCAGAGCGACGGGTGCTAAGCAGGCTCCTATCAATTATGGAGAATCCACTGCATCCACTGAACAGGATCATCTCCAGACAGAGGAGCAGCTTCAGCGACAGACTGCTGTCACGTCCTGCTCCACTGACAGACTGAGGAGATCGTTCCTCCCCCAAACTATGCAACTCTTCAATTCCACATGGCTGGGGGTAAACGTTAACATTATTCAAAGTTATTGTTTGTTTTTACCTACATTTTTATTACTCTTTAATTTAATATTTTTTTTTTTTTTTTTTTGTATCAGTATGCTGCTGCTGGAGTATGTGAATTTCCCCTTGGGATTAATAAAGTATCTATCTATCTATCTATCTATCTAGAAAGAAAAGCTCTCCGTGATAGATAGATAGATAGATAGATAGATAGATAGATAGATAGATAGATAGATAGATAGATAGATAGATAGATAGATAGATAGATAGATAGATAGATAGATAGATAGATAGATAGATAGATAGATAGATAGATAGATAGATAGATAGATAGATAGATAGATAGATAGATAGATAGATAGATAGAACAACATCCTCGTTTCTCAGATCACACATTACTACAATAAGTAGTATATCATTCACCACAGAATTTGTGCTTGGTCAACCACGGCTAATTTTAATACACAATCATGGTAACTCATCAGAAACGTGTTGCAACTCAACCCAGGTAGTCCTTCATACCCTTTGTTTCTTTTCCCTCTGCCACACTGGCCACTCTTTCTCCCACCAGAAGTAACCCCTGTCAACTATTCCACTCTTGACGATCTCAAGTGCCTAATGACTGGAAGGTGCTTTACCTTCTGAAAGAGGTCTGGTGATCACTCCTACAAATTTCCATGAGCTGTTTTCCAAGAATTCAGCCTAGTGACCACTGGTGTCCCTATAATCCTGAATTCCTACATATCCAGGCTAATCCTAGGATGCTTGCCCTTTACAGTGGTCAGACATAAGACACCAATTATTTGGCTGGACCTAAAACCTCTCTGTTAATTCTAAAACACCTCTACTGTTCTATCATTCTCAAACCACCCCAACAGCCATTACTTTTGGGGATACTTCCATTAAATACCATATTGGCAGTGAAAAACTGAAATTGACACCCAATCCCAGACCTGTGTGGCATATTGCTGCTGAGGTTCTGACCAAAGGCCTTTATACGATGTAAACCAAAGTCTTTTTCTATATGGAAATGAAATGTTCTTGTTATGCAGTTCCAACATGGAACCTCCTCCTTTTGAGTTGACAGTACAATTTGTTACATTTGTTGGCTTCAGTTAAAGTTGACCTTAAACACCGGATAAACTTTTTCATATTATAAGGGGCTAAAAGTGTGATTGAATAATGGTTGCACTGAAACATTGCTATGGTGCTATTGTGAATGCAGCTTAAAGACTTTCTGAAATTCCTAATGCTGTATGTCAATGGTGGGCACACTGGACAGCATTCATGCCAGGGAAACAGCATGTCTCACTGGCTGCCTGGAACAAAGAACTTGCTTTTTGTTATCAAAGATACTACACAGCGGTTGGTTTAGTTGGATAGGTGAGAGACTATAAGTTTAAAGTAGTGTCAAAGGAGAAAGAGGAAGAAGTGATCGCTGCAAGTAAATAGGTTGAGAAGGTGTGAAATTAAAGCATAAATTGTTATTGTTTCTAACCAATCTGATCAAGGTGCCATGTATTTGTTGTGTTAGTAGCATTTTATGTGGCCCTAATAGTGGAAAGTTCATTTAGGAACACAGAGGTCAGGTAGGAGTTCAATTATTTTAATGAAATAGGATCACGAAAAGGAAATCACATGACTGACATTAATGAGCCTCTCCTCCATTGTCACTTTTATTTGACTTTTCCCATTGATCACATAATTTACTTTATTTTATGTAAACAGTTAACATATTTAATTCACACTGGTTTCCAGTGCAGAAAACTCATAGAAACATCAACAATAACTGACATTCTCACAGTGAATTTCCTCCTTCTGAATTTTCAAATAAAAATGTTTGGGTTTAGATTTCAAGTGAAACTATTCCTTCTTCCCATGGCCTAATCATGGTTTTCTATTTCACAGTACACTGAGCAAATTAAAACAACAGAGGACCCCTAACACTAACCCTCATTTTCTGGGTAAAAAACGGCACAAGAGTTATAAGCCCAAATAACGTCAATGCACACATTAAAAGGATACTTGGATTCAATTAATTGGCCATCTGCTCCTGTCCTGTTGGAAGACTGAGGGTCCGGGGAGTTAATTAGTCGCAAAAAGAGCAGCTGGGCTTTTAAGGAACTATTGGTTTTATGGTAACAATGCAGTAGGAACGCTTCTGAGATTTACTTATATCACTTACTTTTGTAACTCGAACCTCTGTAACATAACGTGTTCATTTAATAGTTGTCATCTGTCCAATTTATTTGCATGATTATATACAGAGAATGCAACATTAAAAAGCCTGAAAGATATACAAGTACAAGTTGTTTTTACAGATTCTAGCACTTGGGTTTGCTCTAATTTTATAATAGTTATACCGAATGCTCTGCCTTAACTCTTTTGCTTTCCAACATGTTTCACTGACTTGAGAAAGTCTTGCACTAACTCAAAAGATCTAAATGGATTGAGATTTCATAGATTAAAATTGAAGATATGTCCTGCTGGGTGACATTAAAGACAACCCAGATGTATTATTAACATCTAGAAAGTTTCCACTGACAAAATCAAAACTAAGTACAATCAACTCTGGATAACTCGATGTCGCTTAACTCGATAATCTGGTTAACTAGATAAAATGCCACGACCCCAACTAATATTCAGAGTGGCACATTAAAAAATATTTCTTTTACTCGATATCGGATAACTCGATAATCTTCTTAATTCGATAAAATTTAGGTGTCCCCAATAGAAAAAACCCACTCAACTCAATATTCTACTGGTCAAATACACATTGCATTTATTCATTTTACGGGTGCCTAAAATTGTGTGATAAATGTCTCCTTTACTTTTGCAGTCAAGGAATCCTCAACAAATGCTCGAAAATCTCGAGCTATCTTGACGTGATTTTGTGTTGCATCCTGGGGGGACACTGAAGAGATGGAAAGATGCTGTGTAAGTTGTCCGTCATCTCGGAAGAAGTTTCTGCGCAACTTTGTTCTTCGTGGAAAAATCCAGCTGCACGAAAGCAGTTGACGATAGTGCTATCCTTCACCGCATCCCGTGATTCCTGTAGAAGCTCCATAGCATCCAGCAGATTGAAAGAAAAGTCAATGTTTTCATCATGATTCATTAACCATATTAGCGCCAGCCTTCGTCGGTAGCAGTGCTTGATGTTCTTAATATTGCCGCAATCCATTGGGAGTAAGAAAGAAGAGCTCAGTGTGTTGTAAATTTGTGATATGAGGATGTGCCGGTTGCACGGGTGTTATTTGAATGTTACTTGCTCTCCTCCATTCAGCTTCAAGAACATGCTTTTTCAGGTCATTTCTCATTGGTGAAAATGTCAAATAACATACCTTCAGTAGTGAGAGAAGTTTAATAAAAGCCTTGGGGCGGGTAAAAATTTATTCAAAAAATATCCAGCTCTATTGATAATCCGGTTAACTCGATAATTAATTTGAGTATCGAGAATATTGAGTTATCCAGAGTTGACCTCAGTTAAAGTAATAGCCTTACTAGTAGTAAGTCATGATGGATGGACTACATGTAGTTGTCTAGACAGACCAGCATTCTTGAACTCTTCTGTTTTTGGACTAATATATTTAATCTTTTCAGTTTTCCATATGATTCAATGAAAAGAGTCATTCAAAAAGAACAAATCATTTGCGAATCGCCCATCACTGCTTACTGTTGGGGTATTTCTTGTGGGAGGAAAACGTGAACGACAGCTGTTTTAGGTTAAACTAGCAAAAGGAAGCAAACAGAAGTTCAAAAAGTCTGAAGTTGGCACTGAAAATCTTGGTGGTGCCCCAATGGTGAGTAAAAATCCCAACGCTAGCTTTGTTCACTTTGTGATGGCTGTGCTACCAACATAACCACTGTGTGTGCTGGAAAACCTAAGACTACTCAGCCACCAAATACCAAAGGATCGGGCAGATCACAGTTCTGTCTAATATCTGCAAGCCACCAATTTAATCTGCATTAAAGTTTCCAGCTTCTGTTAGGGCAGGTAAGGTGCACAGCTTTGTGGCTCATTGATACAACAGATAACACTGTGGTTGTCGTAGAAGATATCAAAAGATGCGAATTTGCCATTTTTGTAATAACCTAGTTGAGGGCAGAGACTACAAACACACAAATCAGATATGCAAACACAAATTGCAAGGAATGGCAAAACGGTTATCGGAACATTTGCAGTTATATATTGCTATACTGGTCAAAATTGTAAAAGATATTATATAGCAGTTTGTGCCTTGCAGTGTGCTGGTTTGTCTTATGTAACAGCAGAAGGTAGGCGGTCATTTTATCTTCACCATTTGTAACTGGATTTCAGTTAGTGTTAATGCAAACCATTCAAACTAGATGAGATAAAAAGCTGTTTATGTTAGTAAGACTAAACTATTTTTTTTTATTTTTAATGAATGTATATTTAACAGTAATAAAATCCATTTTAGTCCTTCCTGTGGCAAATGTTAGGCCCACCCTAATATGAAACCCATGGGGCACAAGTGCAGCTCTAGTTAGCAGACCACCCGTGCAAAATTCATTGTTCATGATGGAATCTGGCAGCCTTTTATTTGATTTAGCTGTCAGTTATGATCGAGTAGTATTGATGGGAGATTTCTGATGTGGAAGCGGACATGAATACTTTCTGAATTCACTGTATATACTTCTTAAGTAGCTCCTTAATTAAACTAAATAATATGCTGAAGTAGAAAGTACTCCCTTATACGCAATATTTTAAGAACACTCTCTGACTTCATTAACAATTTGTTTTCCTTGCTTTTCTGTATCAAGAACTTTTTCTTTAACTTTTACTTTTGAGGTTCCTCCAAACAAAATAACATACAGACATGGACAAAATTGTTGGTACTCCTCCATGAAAAAAGAAGAAACCGGAATTGTCTCTGAAACAACTTGAAACTGACAAAAGTAATTGGCACCCATCATTGTTTACTTCATATGTAACAAAAATCAGACTTTCTTTTAGAGTTTGGATTCAACAGAATATTTCAAATAATAGCATAAATGAAAATGGCACGGACAAAAATGATGGGGTTCTTAACCTAACATTTTGTTGCATAACATAGCACAACAACGTTTTTGCTTCTTGAACAGTGTTGGGTGTTTCTTATGGATTTTTGGGTGCTGATCACGAATAGCACATCAAAATTTACCCATCACATACCGTTTCAGTTTTGTCATGATTTTTTCTTATATTTGTATCCAAACATTTTCGCTGTCATAAGTGACTTATCAACAACGGTTTGTGCAGCCTGGGCATGTCCAGCCATGGAAACAGGGCAGGTTGGAAGCTGTTCTGTGGAAGTTGACATCCTGGGCAGGTCTGAACAAGCTTGACGCTGTCTCAGCATGCTATAAAGGTGGCTTGCATACACTGATCCTGCTCATTTGGTTAATATAGATAGTCAGTGTGTATGTCTAGTATTAGTATAGTAAAGTATAGTATCTGTAGCAGTGGAACAGTAAGTAAGCTTGATGCTATAGACGTTTTGGTGTCTCGTCAATGTCGTAATAGCCGCGATACATTCTGCTATATCTGTGGCAAATATACACTTGCGCCTCAGAGACGTTTGGTGACTGCTCTTGTGAAGAAAGCTTATCACCTGTATTTCGGCTGGTGATCAAGACAAGGAATGCGCGTCTCACATTTGCTGTGCGACATGTGCTGTCAGTCTGAGAGCCTGACTCAGAGGCACTTGAAAGACGATGCCGTTTGCTGTTCTGATGATATGGCGAGAACAGAAAGACCATGTGATGGACTGTTACTTCTGTTTGACGAATGTGCCTGGTTTCTCTTCCAAAACTAAGAAGTCAATTGAATATTCTCATCTGCCTTCAGCAATGAGACCCATGCCACATGACGACAGTCTTCCAATTCCGAAACCACCAGAGGATTGGACCTTAGATGAACCAGATGAAGAAACTGCAATGCAGGGTACTGACAGTGACATTGACCTGGATTTTGAACCGTGCTCATCAGGCGATCCACATCTGATAACACAGTCCGAATTGAATGATTTGGTCAGAGATTTGGGTCTGTCAAAAGCAAAAGCCGAGCTGCTGGGTTCAAGACAGCAGGAATGGTGTTTGCTGTCACCAGGTATGAAAATGTCTGTGTTTCGAGGCCGCCTTCATGATATAACCAAATTTTTTGCACAAGTCGACAGTCTCTGTTTCTGTTGTGACATTGAAGGATTGCTCTCGGCCTTGTGTTGTGATCACAACCCGGAAGAATGGCGTCTTTTCATTGATTCGTCAATGTTAAGCCTGAAAGCTGTTCTGCTACACAATGGCAACGTTTATCCTTCAGTATCTGTTGGCTAAGCAGCACACATGAAAGAAATGTATGAGAATATGGAATTGTTGCTTAAGCACATCCAGTATAGCAGGTACAACTGGAATATCTGTGGAGATCTTAAAGTCGTTGCTCTGTTTCTAGGACTGCAGCTCGGCTATACAAAGTACTGTTGTTTCATCTGAGAATGAGACAGCCGTGCCAAACTGTCACACTATTCTCGACAGAACTGGCCACTCCATAAAAAGTTAGTTCCAGGACAGAAAAATGTGGCACATGAATCGCTTGTCGACCCGGCAAAGATATTTTTGCCTCCTCTTCACATAAAACTGGGACTCATGAAGAATTTCGTGAAAGCACTGCACAAGGAAGGCGAAGGTTTTCGTTATTTAAGACAGATGTTCCCAAGAATAACTGACGCATTTTTGTTGGCCCCCAGATCAGACATGTTATGAGTGACAAGCAGTTTGAAGATCTGTTAGTTGGGCTGGAAAAAAATTGCCTGGAAAGCCTTCAAAGACATTGTTGACAATTGTCTGGGCAATTACAGAGCCCCAAACTACATTCAGCTGGTAGACAAACTTCTCAAAGCATACAAGACAATGAAGTGCAACATGTCACTCAAGATTCATTTCCTCCACTCACACTTGGACTTCTTCCCCGCAAATCTCGGTGCTGTCAGAGACGAACACGGTGAAAGGTTTCACCAGGACATTGCTACGATGGAGAGACGATACCAGGGCAACAGGAATCCGTCAATGCTTGCTGACTACCGTTGGACACTGCAAAGTGATGCACCAGACATTGAATACAAAAGGAAATCAGGAGCAAAACACTTTTAATTCTGTTGAATTTAATAGCTTATGCGAAACATAAACGTGACTAAATACGTTATTGTCAGTAAACATATAAATGTTTTTACGTTATCCAGTAAAACCAAAACTATATTTGTGCATACCCAGTAGGTACCTGTCACAATCAGAAAAAACATTTCAGGAAGCATAACTTTTCAAAAAAATTGTTGTGCAGTGTAACCTTTAGAGACAATCATTGCAAACATGCAACTTCTGGAGCTCTCAGTGAGACTTCTATGCCTGTCCACAGGTCGTTTGGGACACTCATCCTGAGCAAACTGTTCCAGCTGTGTTAGGTTTGAAGGGGGTCTTACCCAGACTGCGTATTTCAGTTCTTTCCATAGATGTTCGATTGGATTCAAATCAGGGCTCATAGAAGGCCACTTCAGAACAGTCCAATGTTTTGTTCTTAGCCATTCTTGGCTGCTTTTAGCTGTGTGTTTAGAGTCAATTATCATGTTGAAGGATCAATGACCTACAACTGACACACAGCTTTCTGACACTGGGCAGTATGTTTCACTCCAAAATAGTCCTAAGATTTAATCTGTGGACACAAGCTCCAGTTTTGTTTCATCTGTCCAAAGATCAATTGCCCAGAAGCATTGTGGCCTGTTGATGTGCATTTTAGTAAATTCCAGTCTGGCTTTTTAGTGTTTTTCTTTCAATGGTGGAGTCCTCCTGGGTCTTTTTCCATTTAGCCCACTGCCACTCAAAAAGCAAAGGATGGTGCGATCAGACACTGATGGAACCTGACTTTGGAGTTCAACTTCTTTGAAAGTAGTCCTTGGTTTTTTGTCTGCATTTCTCGCTATCCTTCTGCCCATTCTGGGATTGATTTTCCTGTTGCAGTCATGTCCAGGGAAGATGACTCCAGTCCCATGGCTCTTAAACATCTTAATATTTTCAAATGTTGTCACAGGAACATCAAACTGTGATGGTCTTCCGGCTTTTGCCTTCAATGTGCTTGTCAATCATTTTCTTTCTGTTCTTCTCAGATGACTCTCTCCTGTGCTTTCTCTGGCCCTTGTTCAGTGTGGGACACACGATGATACTAAACATCAGGTGACGATTTTCTTTATTTAAATCGGCTGAATGACTAATTCCACAATGAAGACGTGTGTGTTACGAATTCAGGAAAACAGCTAGTATGAAAAATCACTCCAATCCAATTATTTAGGATATTTTCTAGGGGTACCAACAAATGTGTTCCGGCCATTTTAGAATATATTTGTAGAATAAGCAACGCTTAATCTCTTTTCACACTTGCTTTGCTTTGCTCGATGACGTATCAAAGGTATGCAGGAAAACAGGGAACAACTGTTCTTCATGTAAACACTTTTCAGGAGGCATACAGCACTTTTTAAATGAGCTGTAAGCATACCAACAAATTTGTCCACTCTGTATTTGGCCATGTGACAATAAATAGTAAAAATATGGGAAATGTGCTGAGCAATAGAGATGGAGGAAATAGCACAAGTGTCTGCACACCGAAATCTACTCAGAAATGAATTTTGTAATCAGGGTTATCACACATACGCGTCTAGGGATCACCTTGCCAGCTCTGATCAAGTATGTGGTGCCACCCAGGGGCAAAAGGGAGCAATGACGCTGACTGTCTTGCCTCCTCCCTCTGCAGCTGACAGAAGACAGCCCAGGAAATCGACTGACCAATCCCTGCCACTCCCACAAACCACGCCCCTTCCGGTCTGAAGCATGGTGGCGTCTTTCTTTGTGACCTGAACTCATAGCAGAACGAATCTCCGAGTTAGATCTGAATGAATACAACTTGAAAGTCTGTAGTGCCCCTGTGCATGTGTTTATTTCTGTGACTGTTTATTTTATATTTCAGCAAAGAAAATTAAATGGGTTGGCGGCCCGATTGGTATCCCACCTATTTTTGGGACTCTACAAGTCACTCTGTTCCATGAATTACAAATGTGCACATCTGCATCAGCCTTAAATTCTGTATTGCTTACGTGCATTGCCCAAACTGGAGTTACTGGTGTGTGTTTATTTCTATCTACATATTCACTGCCTTCATTTCTAAATCCACCACATTACACCTATGAAATTCACATCTCGATCATCAAATTAAAAATGTTGCAAGAAAAAAATGTGCAAGGAAACTTGTTACTAGTTGTCCTCAACCCTATGACTTTTCTTTTATCCTATGTACAACGTATATTGAAGAAAACAATCAGAAAAGCTGGCATTGAACAGCTTGCTCCTCTGACTGCCTTGACTAAAAGTGAGCACTAGAGGGCTCTCGTGGTCTCCCTGTACCACAGCTCATGTGCCTTCATTTAATTAAAAATGCCAGTGAATACTTCATCAATTTTCAATAATCTCCTAGTTAATATTCTTTTCTTTTTGGAGTGTTACAAGAGATTATAGTCTGTAAATCCCAAATGGAACAATCAGGCAGCCCCGAGTGCCATTTGCTCTATTTGCCATTGTCAAATCTAGTTTAGCAAGCGCTTGTCCAGAGTGAACCTTTCCTGTCAGTAAATTGCTCATTTTATACTGATCACATTCAAGTGTCGCTCTGCTTCATCACAGCTTTGATACGAGCTATTTTCATTTTTTTAGCCCATAACATTAATGTCTCATAAAAGAGTTCTGCTCTGCAGATTTCACATCACTAGTATTCGCTACAGTTAATAAGCTAATACCAAGACAGCTTTCCATTCAAGATAACGAGATTTAAGATTTTATTCTCACTTTCATTTTTTTGCCAATGTGCAATTAAAATTTTTGCATACTGATTTATTAGAGGATCTGTAATGGATTGGTTGGAATACAAAGTAATTCTATACCCCTGTCATCTTGTAGTGTTCATTGTATTCACCCATCTGTAAATATTTTATGTTTTTATCCAGTTTAGGATTACAGGGAACTTCTGTCTGTCCTGCAGCACTGGGCACAAAGCAGGAACCAGCATTAGATGGGGCACCAATCCATCGCAGGACCCCCTTGTGCACATTTCCATACAGCGCCAATTGACAATTACCTATCAACTTAACCAGAAAACCCATGTGGGTATGGTAAAGAGTGTGCAAATTGTACAAACAACATCTGGATTTGGGACTGAAATCCAGGACACTAACCACTACACCACCCATTTGTCACATGTCAACTAAATACATTTTCTTATTAACCTTGAATCTCAAAATACAGCAGTATTAGTAGAACTTTTCGTTCCAATTTTGCCAGAAGCAAAATTTTAGGCAGAGTCGGGTCTCTGAGGCTAGGGATCTGCACTGGCAATCGGAAGGTTGCCGGTTCGAATCCCATAAATGCCAATAGGGACCCTGCTCTGTTGGGCCCTTGAGCAAGGCCCTTAACCTGCAATTGCTGAGCGCTTTGAGTAGTGAGAAAAGCGCTATATAAATGCAAAGAATTATTATTATTATTAGAACATCTCTACCATTTTTCTGCAAAAACCCACTTCTAATTCTATTTGGTATGACAGTATGCCGAGTTAAGCTCCACAGGTGACAATGCATTTATTTACATGTGCTTTAATAACCCAGTTATTCACAGAAACCTAACTTCTAAAATGCCATGTACATCCTTATTCTAGTTGGAGAAATCAGGTTATTTGTCTTTGAGAAGCCAGGTTAACACATGCAGTTTTTTCATAGAACAACCCGGTTATTTGGCCATGTAAACCCTTAACCGGGTTACAGTTAAAGATTTTGTTGGCTGCGCATGTCTGCTGCACTCTGTTCGTCTGCATATGTTTGCTTTGTACATGTTTCCAGCAGCCTTGGGTACAAATGTCCATAAGATAAATTTCTTAAGGCAGTTAACTGTTCAGGCAATTGTATCCTGGTTGAAATAATCTGTCTCAATATTTCAGAAACCACTAAATTTATGTTGAGGCGCTGATTATACAGTGGTAAGCTAAGCTGCACAATTTTGGAAGTTGTATTGGAGGTAACACATTAAAAGTAACACATGTCCAAATACTTTTTAAGTACTGAGTATCCTCACAGAATAATTATTTCATAGAAGTAAAATTTCCTGCGTTATTATTATCTCAGCAGCACTGAGTGTAAGGTAAGAAGCACACATACCAGTACGGCTCTCCATTGTAGGGCAAGCCAAACAGAAAACAGAGTGTGCTGCATGCAATCCGGGAACAGAAACCTATAAATAAAGTGTCAGTTTAGTTTTCATCCAGCTATTTGCTATAGATACAGTATGTTGAAACAGTGTGCTCAGGTGATGTAGAGGCCAGTGTTCATCTTGCGAATCATCGGTGGCTCAGGTTAGAAATGAGAAAAGGGGATGGATGTGAGTTACTTCACAGCACATGAAGGACTAAACATATTATCACAGACTTCATGCTTGTGTTCAGATCCAAGGTGGCTAATGATGACGTTTAATTGTTTTTTTTTGTGCAGTTTGATGATGTTGGAACGTTTTGCCAAAGAAGAACTCCAGAAGCGTATTCGTGCACATAAACGGATGTTTAAAAGAAACCAGGTTTCTGCCTTAACCAGGTCCCGGTTCTGTGTTTGTGCATTGTGGCGGATGGTCAGGACGGCCTGATTATGGAAGGATGTTTCACTCCTGACCAACAAAGGGTAGCCCCCTTGGCTTACAGCGGTGCCTTGGGTTATGAGCATGGAAGCCCATGGTCACCGCCAGGGGGCACCTGGACATTTACAGGGCTCTATTTTTCAGCACTTCTGCCACACCTGGAAGTACTGTTGGAAGAAGCTCGTTGGGACTCCTTCTGGGTACCCTATAAAATGAGCCAGTTACCACCGCTAAATGGCTTGAGTCAGGAGGAAGAGGATGAAGCTCTTGAGAAGGACTGGAGGCAGAAGGACTGGCGGCAAAAGGGACTCTGTTGTGATCTGTGAGCCTTGTGTGCTGTGAAGGAAACTGTGTTGTGTGGACTAAAACCTGTCTCCTGCCTGTCTGTGTCAGGGTTAGGGCAGCTGTACGCACCCGGGCTTCACAGTATGTAAACACACTCAAAGACACTGGTGGGTGTGATCATCCCAAAAGGCAATCAAAAACAGAGTGCATCCATCCATCCATTTCCCAATTCGCTATTTCCTAACTACAGGGTCACAGGGGTCTGCTGGAGCCAATCCCAACCAGCACAAGGCACAAAGCAGGAACAAATCCCAGGCAGGGCGCCAACCCACCGCAGGACACACACACACACACACACACACTAGGGACAATTTAGGATCGCCAATGCACCTAAACTGCATGCAATTGGACTGTGGGAGGAAACCGGAACACCTGGAGGAAACCCACGCAGACACGGGGAGAACATGCAAACTCCACACAGGGAGGACCCGGGCAGCAGCACTACCACTGTGCCACCATGCTGCCCAAACAGAGTGCAGAAAATGTTATTTCCCAGACCCATTATAGAATAACAGTATTAATACTGGAACCAATCTTAAATGGGATACTATTCCACCACAAGAATTTCTCACACATATATTTACAATCACTGATCCATCCGTGTATTTGCAGAATCACTTGATTAGTTTCAGAGATGTGGGGTCAGTGAGCCAAAGTCTATTCCAGCAGCACCATTTTTGAATGGCACACCACATATATAATTTATTGCAGGGAATGTTCACACACATGGCAACACTCATTCATCTGTACATTTACAAGCCTGCTCAGTCTAGCACAAACTTGGTAGCAAAATCAGGCACAAAGCAGGAACCAGACCATTCTCATAAACGTGTGGACACTCACCCTTTCATCCATACTTTTATTTAGAGAAGCTGCCTAATCTATTTCCTAGGTATAGAATCCCGGGTCCTATCTCAGAACAAGGGAGGAAGTCACCCTGGATGCAACATCACTATAACATGCAGTTAGGATCCATATTACTAACCGAGAATGCTAAACCGGATGATGGACGCAGGCACATCCGGCCATGGGCCGTAGCTGCAAAAAGACGTACTGCGCAGGCGCAAAAAGAGTCCGCGAGAGTCGGCTGAGGAGCCGAGAAAGGCGGACAAAAGAGGGCGAGAGAGGCGGATGAGGGGCCGCGAGAGGCGCAGGCGCAAAAAGAGTCCGCGAGAGTCGGAGAAAGGCGGAGAAAAGAGGGCGACAAAGGCGGATGAGGGGCCGCGAGTGGCGGACAAGACCACAGAAAAAAGGAGTGAGCACATACAAAAAGGAGAAATGAGGCGCAAAGTCAAACGCAGGAAAAGCACGAAACACATTGCACACGAAACTAGACCCGAAAAAAAAAAAAAAAAAAAAAAAAAAGAGGCTCGCACACAACAGCAAGGCACCCTCCCCCCCCCCCCCCCTACAGGCACCGGACGGGACACACACCAAGAGGGGGATTCAACAAGCCCATGGAACACAAAAAAAAGAACACAAAACCACCCCACAGACCCTACAAGCGAGGGACGGGACACACACAAAGAGGGGGATTCAACAAGACACAGGAACACAAAAAGAAATAAGACGCTCGCGCGACAACAATCCTCACCCCCCCCCCCCACCCACATCCATAAGAAGTCACACCCAAAGCCACATATTCTAAAGTGAACGTCAGCACCTTCACACTAGACAGCATAGGTGTCAGCATTGGTGGATCTCCTTACAATAAAGCACTATTAACCGTTCAACTGCAGAAAAGGAAACATATTGAAACAAGTCATGAATACACGGTCACGGGTACAAAACGAAAAGGAAAGGATAACAGGAACAAACACACGAACATGAAAGAAACAACAAAATAGACGGCTATGCAGCATAGGTGGATCTCATTACCATAAGGCACTATTAACCGTTCAACCGCAGAAAAGTCTCCATATTAACAGTGAGTGCAATACTCCTTATTACTTATCCATATTTCTAAAAGAAAAAATGTCTCGACTCCAAAAACGCAAAGCTCAACTACAGCTTCTAACTAACGATGTACCTAAAAGTAAAAACTTTATGAACTGCGTTAGATCCTACAATAGTTCATTTGCTTTTAGTAAATATCAGGCCACCAAAAGGCAATGGCCCATACTGCTTTCCCATATGTGCACAAATACTGCATCGCATTGGAACAGTGCACCCTCAAACAAATCAACAACGCAAATATGCACAAATCTACATCCTAGATCCACATGACGCAAACTATCAATCAAAGTGCTGCATCGCAACAGGCACGGATTCAAAACGAAACACCTCCCGTCTCAGACATACGTTAACGGCAAGGAAGGCTACAACGGGCGTCTCACACAGCACAGGCAAATCGATTGCAGCTCCAAAACAACACGTCCCAAATACTACATATGCAACAACGCGCCTCTCAAACAGCACAAGCAAAACATACCCCGGAAAAATTCATTCCGATTAATGAATGTCATTTGCAATCATTGTCATTCAGTTCACTTCCCTGAAGAAACAACTGGCAATACAAGTAATACATTTAGACGTTGTTGTCAAAAGGGTCAAATTAGACTGCCTTCTTTACATTCATATACTGAATATCTACAGAAGATTCTAACTGACGATGTACCTGAAAGTGAAATCTTTATCAACTGCATTAGATCCTACAAATCAGTATCCACTATGAACATTAACGGTGGCACTGCACGTGACATCCGTCTTGAAAAAATGTTGTTTATTGATGAATGTACAATGGCATGAAGTCACTTACTCAACACCATTCATAAACTTCTACAAACGTTTATGAATAATAATATTCGATTTGGAGGAAAGGTACTTTTATTAGGAGGAGATTTTAAACAGTGATTAGCTATTCTTCCAGATGCCATGCACTCAGCTATTGTTCAGTGCACCTTAAAATACGCAGACAATTGCCATTGCTTTCAAAAGATACAGTTAGTAAAAAAGATACGATGTCCAGAACCAGATCATAACAATTGCTTATTACAACTGAGAGATGGTACACTCACCAATACAGATGGACTTCAGCCACATATTATTACAATTCCTCAAGCCTTTATCTGCGACGACTTAGTTACAGAGAGATTTAGAACAGCAATCTCATTAGACCAAATGCCCCTTTTAACACAACGCACTATATTATGTCCAAAAAATATTAATGTGGAAAACATAAATACCTAAGTCATTCCATTACTTCCTGGAGAGACACAACTCTTTCTAAGCTCTGACAAAGTTGACTCTGATCACGATAATGACCATCTTCATTGACCTTACAAGTTCTGACCTGGAATTACCTTTTACACTTAAACGGCGTGTACAAAGAAATTTTCCAATAAACCTTTACACTGTGCCACACACTTTATTGTTTGCTTTCTATTTGCATCATCTACACCTTCACACTATTCTATATCTCATTCATACATCACGCTCTTTGTCATTCCCAACACCAGGGGTTGGCGAGCGAAGCGAGCAGGGGGCGGAGCCCCCTAGTTTTTATCTAACCCGAAAGTGTTCCAGGTTACGTGGACAGAGAGGGCGAAACACTTCCGGGTCAAGGACTATAAAAAGGACTGTGAGAGACCAGAGCGTTGAGCTGAGCTGGGTGGAAGGGTGGCAACGCATTTGGGAGTGTGGAGAATTGTATTGATTCTTTATTATTGATTATTGATTATTACATGAGCATTGTGGAGTGTAGGTGCTTTGTGCACTTTATTATTGTCCGAATAAATACTTATTGGACTTTTACCTGGTGTCTGAAGAGTGGTCGGATGGTTCAAGGGGTCGAAAGGACCGAAAACTGTCACACTATATATATTAAATAGTCACTGGTGTTTTGGGGATAAGTGGTAATTTGCACACACTTATACATATTTATTTATTATTGAATGTTTTTCCGTCTTTCATTTTGCAATATATCTGTGTTTAATTTAACATATCCGTTTACTGTCTCTGGTTATTTCATCTTGTCGGGAAAATAAGACATCTTGTAAGGAGTTCGGCTTGATACTAGAGCAAGTTATAGTCTTGGTAGTATAGTGGCTGGTCTGGGTAAGGGGTTGGCCGTTACAACTGTTCAGGCAATCCTATCCTAATCGTGTGATCCAATCAAGGCAAGATGGACCACAATCTCAAAGAAATGTGTCTAACATCTTGTGGAATCCATCCCATGAGGACTTGAGGCTGTTTTCAAAGCAAATCTTTGCCCTACTCAGTATAAGTAGAGTGTTCCTAATAATTTGATCAGTGAGTTTATATATAGACAGTACACAAGAAGGAATAGAATTTGTTTATAAAGAATGGTGTATTTATTTTTAAACTTTCAAACTTCAGTCATCTTCAAATTACTCTCCATTTGATACAATAAACTTATCGAGACTTTTTTCCACTGCTCAAAACAGTTTTGGAACTTCTCGATTTTTAGCCCTTTTAGGGCTTCTGCTGCTTTTTTGTTTCACCTCTTCCATATCGGTAAAACGTTTCCCTTTGAGGAATTTCTTCATCTGGGGAAACAAAAAAAAAATCACACGGGGTGAGATCAGGTGAATTCCGAGTGCACAATCCCCCTCACGTCAAAGAAACAGATGATCGTTGTTTTCGCATTTGACTTCATTAGCTGTGCTTTTTTGGGTCGTGGAGAAGAGGTAGTTTTCCATTCTCTGGATTGCTGCTTGGTTTCAGGGTCGCAACCATAGCACCAAGACTTTGGAAAAAAAAGTTAGGGTCAGCCTCCAAGTGCTCCTTCAACGCACGATATGCAACCAAGTGACGGTCTCTATGTTCAGGCATGAGCAAGCAAGGCACGGATTTTGCTGCAACTCGTTTCATGCCCAAATCTTCCAACAAAATAGGCAAACATGTTGAAAGAGTCTTCGAAAACAATTCACTGAAGCCGAACGCAGCACCTCACAACAACGGCAGTTGGCACACTGATTCAAACGGGTTTCTAGAATATTCACCTAGCAGGGGAAACATGAACTAAAAGGGGCCTGCCCTCCAGTTTTTTTTGGGTCCCCCCACGTATAGAAATAAATTAACAACCTAATATTCTTGAACCTTCTTAATAAAATATGGGGTCATGGGTGCAGTGCAGCCTATTGTTGGCAGAGTTGAGCACAAGGCAGCAACAAACCCTGAATGGAGCACCAGTCCGTGACCAGTCAGACTCACACACCCTTAGGGCCAGTTTCAAATCACAAATTAATTGAACCTGCAGCATCTCTGGGGGTTGTAGGAGAAAACCAAAGTGCCCTGAAGAAAAGTCACAATAACACAGGAAAAACAAGAAAGTCCCACATAGTCAATGAGTGAGTCCAGGATTTCAGCTAAGACCCGCGAGGGGCCATCATTAGCCACTGCATCACCAAGACACCCCAGAAACGTAAGAGATTTGAGTTATTTCAGTAGTGTAGATGTTAAACAACATCAATGGTTTTGTTGGGGTAATTAAATTCAACCTAATTCTTAACATCGGTCTGCACGTGTTATCACATAGATATGCAAGTGTGAAGCATAGAAAAGGATGCATCTCTTCCAGTCATATCTTACAAAATGCCTCAGGCAGTCTCTCCATTGCTCTTTGATCAAAACATCAGAATAGTAATTACTTTGACATTCCTATACCAGTGACTTTGAAATGTGAAGGTCTTAGTAAAAGGGAAAGAAAAAGTAACAGGCATACATTCTGTAACATATGAAACATCTCAGTGATCTCAAGTACCATAATGAACTTCGCTTAATGTGATACCAGAGAATTACATGGCAACATCATCTATCGAGGGGAAAGGAAAAATCAAAAATGAAAAGCTGCTACAATTTACTGAATATCTGAAGTGTGCAAAGCTTTTAAATTCACGAGATCAAGATGAAAATCCTGGGAGACGTTTCCAGCAGAAGTTGGTGAGGGACTAAATGAAGTGCACTGCATGTGCTTTTTTAAATGTATTAAAAGCGTATTGCTGAAGGTTCACCTGGATTACATTTACTGAATAATATAACACAGCCTTCTCAAACCTGCTTAGTTTATTTTAGCAGCATTGGGCACAGGGTGGGAACCAAACCTAGATGGGGTGCTAGTCCATCGCAGGGGTCTCACACACAAGCACACTCATAAAGGTCCAATTTACAGTCATCAATTAGCCTACAGTGAAGGTTTTTACAGATGTGGGTGGAAAAATTCTAGCAGATACGGGGAAAACGTGCAACTCATACACTGACGGTGACCGGACAATCCCGGCATTTGCATTTTATCGCAGTATTACATAATACCATTTTTTACGTTAATTTATCAATACACAGGTATACATTATTTCAAGTGATTTTTTATTTATTTTTGGATGCTGAATTCAAAAAAAGAAAAACATTTTTCTTCTTGTGTAACTTTTTTTTAACAAAACAGATTTTTTAGCTGTCAATTACAGGGTTTTTTGTTGTTTTTGCAGTATAATGAATTAAATATCAATATTTTAATTATTGATAATTTGTTTGAATTTAATATTTTCAAATATTAAAATCTATGTTTAAAGCAAAACGGTTACTTAATTTGATAATAAGGTTACCATATAGCTGGAATGAAACTCAAGCCTCGTTGAGGATCCAGATGAAGTGCTGCTACTATCACTTCATATCGAGGTTGGTTTAATGAAGCAGTTTGTCGAAGCCTATCAAAAGATGGAGCCTGTTTTATGGATTTTTTGCTGAACATTTTTGACAGACCTGGTATTAGAAAACTGATTTCTGATGCAGACTTCAATGATGCAATGAACGACCTGGAATCTGAAGCTTGGGTTTCATTCAAAGAAATCATTTCAAACTTTTTAGGCAACAACGCATATCCAAATTATAAAGAAATTGCGAAAAATATATTAGTTGTGCTTAAGAAATTGGGTGGCAATGAAAGTCTCACAGTTCACGTTTACCTTTCTCATATACAAAGTATTGTAATCATCCAAAAATTCGACCTTCAGATTTTGATGAATCTCGACGTTTAGACCTCCCTGACTCCAATCTATTTTCTCGTAGGGAAAGTATTGTAATCATCCAAAAATTCGACCTTGTGATTTTGATGAATTCCGATGTTTTAGACCTCCCTGAGTCCGAAAATACTATTTTTGGAATTATGTCTGTCAGTCTATGAGTGTGTATGTATGTGTTTGGGTGTGTATGTAAACACGATAACTTGAGTACGCTTTCACTTTGGACAACCAAATTTTGCATACAAGTATTAGGTGCTATTTCTATCATCTTTTAGGCTATTTCCGCTAACCAAAAGTGATACTTTTTTTATTCATGCAGCTGCAGAGTCTGATTTATTCAACTTTGCATTTATAATAATTGTTCAATGTGTTATTATTTGGATTTGAATTGTTGTTGATGGTTCTTTAATGGACATAATATAAAAATATAGTCATTGTCTTGTGGTTTACTCCTCAAATATCCATCTCCACATTTGAGTATACGAGAAAGTCGAGGGGAGACCACTCTTGATTTTTGGATTTTCATTTGGAATTTTTCAGTGAAAACCTTGGAGCGGTGAATTAAGAACAGGAAGAAAGATTCCATGAGGAAATCAAGGACATGAAAAGAAGGTGCCAGAGATGCTGAAACGTCACACACATGGCAGACTATTTGTAGTTGAATAAACCAGAAAAAGTGGACAGATGACGGGCCACTAAACTAAAAATCAAAGAAGTGACAAAAACGAGAGAAGTTATGTGTATCTCTAAGTCACTGAATATGGACTGTGGTTTTCTTCACATATATGTTTCAAAATATTAGCTATTATTAGATTAGACTAAATGTATTCATGTTAAACTGATTTAAAACAATACTGTATACATGAATAAATTGTGCTGTTAAATTTTAATTAAATTTCTTTTCAATTTTGTACATAAATGTGATAAAACATTCTAATTGTATTTTTTATTGTGTTCATGAGAACAAATAAAAATAACTATTCATAATTTAAATATTTTTTATGAGTTTCATTTTGCAGAGGTGTGATAATTTAAACTTAATAAAATATAAAATAAAGATTGACTTCATACATGCTGGAGGGATTATATCTCTCACTCGGCTTAGGAGCTTCCAGGAAGGTTTTGGAGGAAGTTGGTTAGATCAGGGTGGACTGGTCAATATAGCTCAGAAAGTTGCTACTGCTACTGTGTCCCCACATAAGGAAATTTGAAGTGAAGAAGATGATAATTTGAATTGGCTTCTTGTTTTGACTTTTACAGTCATTTTGTATCCCGTTGTTATAAGTTAAAGCATTTTCTTTATTGGTAGACCAATTGAAATCCAATTTTAACTGGTATTGTTTGTCTTTTTTTTTGGCTATTCATTCTGCTCCATTCAAATCCCTACATAAACCATGCACTCCACTTTTCTGCCATAGTGTTACTTTATTGGCTGTCTGCCCTGCATCCTAAAATAAGACACATTTAGCAGCTGCTCGTTTCTCCAGCCTTTTTCTTCTTTCACATTGTTAGCCAATTTCTTAAAAAGCACAGCTGTTGAGGCAGAAGATTCTATTTATTTTGGCAATAATTTTTATCTATAATGTGAATATTCGTGAACTTTTATCTCTAAATCTCTAAACCTTCTCTTCTGAAAGCAGGCAAGGGACCTCCCAAAGAGACAGAGAAACCCACACGGACAGATGGAAATTTCCTCTGCACATCATTTCGAGAAGACGGAGCAGTCACAGTTCGGTATGCTCTGCATGCTCTATGGGTCTACTGAAAAAGAGATGATAAGGGAGGTAAGTAAAACTCCTTCAGATCAACGGAAGCCAGCATAGGAACCTCACCTGAGCTAAGATGTATCTTACTGTCCAAAATGAAAAGCAGGTACAGAGGTGGACAAACTTGTTGGTACCCTTATAGGCTCTTTGAAAAAGTGCTGTATGCCCTCTGAAAAGGGATGAAATGAAAGCAATTGTCCCCTGTATGCCTTTGGCATGTCATCGAGTAAAGCAAAGCAAGTGCAAAAAGAGAACAAGTATTGCTTATTCTATAAAGATCTTCTAAAATGACCTTTGCACATTTGTTGGTACCCTTATGGCTCATTGAAAAAGTTCTGTATGCCTCCTGAAAAGAAATGAAATGAAAAGCAATTGTCCCCTGTATGCCTTTCGCATGTCATCGAGTAAAGCAAAGCAACTGCGAAAAGAGGGCAAGTATTGCTTATTCTACAAAGATCTTCTAAAACGACCTTGGCACATTTGTTGGTAACCTTATAAAAGATCCTAAATCATTGGATTTGAGGGAATATTCAAACTGTTTTCTTTTATTCATATATCATACATGTCTCCAAGCGTGTAATCAGTCATTCAGCCCATTTAAATGGAGAAAAGTTGTCACTCTGCTGTTTGGGATCATCGTGTGTCCCACACTGAACATGGACCAGGGAAAGGAGAGAGTTGTCTGAGGAGATCAGAAAGAAAATTCTACACAAGCATGTTAAAGGCAAAGGCTAGAAGACAATCTCCAAGCACCTTGATGTTCCTGACAACAGTTACAAATATTATTAAGAAGTTTAAGGTGCGATGAATTGCATGGATTCCTTGGATGTGGCAGCAAGTGGAAAATCAACCCCAGAATGAGCAGAAGGATAGTGAGAATGGTAGACAAGGACTACTGCCAAAGGGATACAAGCTGAACTCTAAGGTCAAGGTCCATCAGTGTCTGATCACACCACACTCCAGGAGGACTCCACATAAAAAAGACAGTAGAATTTTCTAAAATGCATATTGACAAGCCATAATACTTCTACGAGAATGTCCTATGGACAGATGACATAAAACTGGAGCTTTTTGGCAAGTCACATCAGCTCTATGTCCACAGACGAAAAACATGAAGCTTTCAAACAAAAGAACAGCAGACCTACTGTGAAACATAGAGGAAGCTTGATTATGTATTGGGGCTGATCTGCTGCGTCTGGAATGGGAAGCCTTGAGTCTGTGCAGGGAACAATGAAATCTCAAGACTATCAAGACATTCTGGAGTGAAGTGTCTTGCCCAGTGTCAGAAATCTCAGTCTCAGTGCCAGGTCATTGAGCCTCCAACAGGATAATTAGCCAAATCACACAGCTAAAAGAACCCAAGAATGACACAAAACGTTGGACTATTCTAAAGTAGCCTTCTATGAGCCCTGATTTGATTCCTGTTGTTCATCCATGCAAAGAACTGAAACATGCAGCCTAGTGAAGACCTCCTTCATACCTGACACAGTTGAGCTGTTTGCTCAGGACGAGTGGGCCGGATGACCTGTGGACAGGTGCAGAATTGTCACAGAGAGCTCCAGGAATCACTTGTTTGCAGTGATTGCCTCAAAAGACTGGGCAAAAAAAGATTAGGGTAAAGGTCCCATCATTTTTCTCCATGCCATTTTTATTTGTGTTATTTTTTAAAATATTCTATTAAATCAAAACTCTAAGTCTGATTTTTGCTAAATACGGAATAAACAATGGTGCGTGCCAACTTCAAGTTACAGTATTTCATGGACAATTGTGGGTTCTTCTTATTTCATTGGGAGGTACCAACAAATTAGTTGAGCATCTTGCAGAGAAATCTCATGGGTATATTTCACTTGGAGGGAGCTTGATACATCTTTGAGAAAGAGGCTCTGAAGCACAACAGAAACCATGATCAATGAATGCCCTTCTGGCCAAACCCTGGAACCATTGCTGCATTATAGGAGTGCAGAAATGGTCCCATGGTTTGTCCAGATGAGCAGTAATCATGGTTTCTGTGCTACCTGTAACCCCAGACCTAATATTGGCCTTAAATAGCTGTAACAACATTGCAACCATATGACTAAATCACCTTAAGTAAAAGGAAAGCATTGTGCTGAGGTAAAATTTTAACTTTGAATTGTGGTGGGCGGCTGGGGGTTGTGCCCAGCCGGGACGCCGAGAAGGACCGAGTGAGGGACTATGCCTTCCCCGGACCACGAGAGGGCAGCTGACCTGGTTGGTATGGGGGCCACGGGAATGGAGCATAGAAGCTCAATGCTATAGGGGTCCATGGCAACCACCAGGGGGTGCCCAGACAACTGAGGAGCCCTGGACGTCAGCACTTCCGCCACACCCGGAGGTGCTGGCAGAAGTATTACCAGGGACACCCGGAGTGCTTCCAGGTGCTCATGCAGCACTTCCGCCACACCAGGAAGTGCCGCAGGAAGCTCATCAGAAGGCACCTGGAGCACATCCAGGTGGGAATAAAAGGGGCCACCTCTCTCCAGTCATCAGCTGGAGTCGGGTGGAAAAGGACAAAGCTCGGAGGAGAGGAGTGGAGGCGATGAAGACAGGACTTTGGAGAGGCCCAGACATGAGGGTGTGTGGTTCAGGGGCACTGGGTTGGGTGCAGGACTGGGACTTTTGTACATAGTGTTGTAGCAGTGCTACTTAAGAACTGCATCTCCCAGCAGTCCCTGCTGGGACTGCTGGGGTCAAAGGTAGCCACAGGCAGTTAAAAGGAGGGCAGAGGGCAAAAAAAAAGAAAAAAAAAAGAAAAGTTTGTTTTGTTTTGGTGCGGTGTGTTGCGGTTATCTGTCGTCTCTGCCTGCTGTTATTGGTTCTCTAATCTTTTTGTCCTGGACTGTATGCGTTTGTTGGGGGTCTGGATTGTCTGTCTACCTGTACACTGAGAACTGTGTTGGATTATTTGGTTTTCCGGAAGATTGGAGCGCTCCTGAATCAACCATCAACATCATCAGTTACTACCGGTAGGACTGTATTTTTCCTTCTCCATTTCAACATACAGATCGCTGGACTTAACTTGGTCACTTTTCGTCTTCATCCTGTTTGGTATATATGGACTTTGTTGTGTGGTGTTTGTGTTTATATGTAATATCGCCGAAGGGGTCAGGGGTGGTATTACTGTTTTCATTATTATTTCAGGTCATTATATTTGTAATTGTTTGCCTTTCCCAGTGTGCTTTATTGTCTCTGTTGTAAGTGTGTGTGTGGGTCGATCCAAGGCTGGGGACGTTCCTGGGATCTCTTCAATTAAAATAAATAAATCACCGTCATTTTTGACAGTGTGAATCTTAGCGGCCCCTGACCGCTACAGTGTAAATAAACATGTTGTGGGTTTTGAACCAACGGTGTCTGTCTGTCTGTGCCAAAGCTGGGTTTCCACAGAGTTTCCAGTGGATTTACACATTTTAGCCAATCCTGAACACAACAACAATAATATTTATTTACATAGCATGTTTTCATACAAATGATGTAGCTCAAAGTGCTTTACAAGATGAAAAAGAGAAAAAATATAAAATTATATGTTTTATATCTTATATGTAAACGTCTACACGTGGAAGTGTGTGTGTCTGTCCGGCCCGGAAGTGATAGGTGGAGTCAGGGTAAGGGCTCCACCACCGAGGAAACAGAAAACTTGCTTAGCTGCTAATAACACAAGCGAGGCGAGCACATCAGCAAAACAAAAACCTCAGAAGAAAGATAAAGTTGCTTAGCTGCTAACAATGGCAAAACGTTATCCCTTTTACTTTTCCTCCCCCCATTAATACACAAGCGAGGCGAGCACGTCTGCAAAACGAAACCTCCGAAGAAAGACAAAGTCGCTTAGCCGCTAATTTCGGCAAAACGGTATCTGAGTTTTCCTCCCGCTGCTAATACACAAGTGAGGTGAGCACGCCGGTAATACGAAACCTCCAAAGAAAGACAAAGTCGCTAAGCCGCTAATAACACAAGCGAGGCCAGCGCATCAGCAAAACGAAACCGACGAAGAAAGACAAAGTCGCTTAGCCGCTAATAACACAAGCGTGGCCAACACATCAGCAAAACGAAACCGACGAAGAAAGACAAAGTCGCTTAGCTGCTAACATCGACAAAACGGTATCCCTTTTACTTTTCCTTTCGCTGCTAATATGCAAGCAAGGCGAGCATGTCAGTAATACGAAACCTCCAAAGAAAGACAAAGTCGCTTAGCTGCTAATAACACAAGCAAGGCCAGCACATCAGCAAAACGAAACCTCAGAAGAAAGACAAAGTCGCTTAGCCACTAACAACGGCATACGGTAAGTCTTTTACTTTTCATCCTGCTGCTAATACACAAGCGAGGCCAGCACGTCGGTAATACGAAACCTCCAAAGAGAGACAAAGTCGCTTAACCACTAATATCACAAACGGGGCCAACACGTCAGGAAAACAAAACCTCAGAAGAAAGACAAAGTCGCTTACCTGCTAACATCGGCAAAATGGTATCCCTTTTACTTTTTCTCCTGCCGCTAATACACAAGTGAGGCAAGCACGTCAGCAAAACGAATCCTCCTAGGAGAGAGACGCCTAGAGTAGTTCCTTTCAATTATCTGACTACTCTACATTTTCATTTTTTATCTGATGATTTCAATAGTTTCTAGGACCCTGGGCTTTTTACAGCATGGGTTTACACAGCTAGTATATTATATATATACTAGTCATTTAGCCCATTACAATAACGGGCGCTAGAACAGTAGTGCATAAACATTAGTAGGAACAGTCTATATTAAATGGCAAGGGACTTTGACCTCATTCTTTTTGTTGGTCGTATTTTTCTTTCTTTCAGCCTTTCTTTTGTTGATGTTTAATTGCTGAGCTGACCGTTCTTCGTGGGCTGCCGTTGTGTATTGTGTGTCTTTAATTTTCTGTGACAGTAATACTGTCTTGTATGGCTCTATTCAATAAGGGCGCGCACAAAAAGTCGAGCTCCAAAAGGGCGACCTCAATTGAGCGCGGCGAATAAAGGCGTTCGTAGATAATTTAGTTCAAATGGCTCTGGAATATGTGAAGAGCAACAAAGGTGCAGATCTTTATTTACGCGCGCCTTTATTCACTGCATCCAATTGAGGTCGCCCTTTTGAGGCTCGCCTTTTTGTGCGCGCCCTTATTGAAGGATGCCTGTGCGTGCCCTTATTGAAGGATACCGTCTTGTACGCCTGCTGGCTTGTACGTCCATAATATACCTTTAATTTTCTCTGGCAATAATACAGGCGTGCGCGTCGGTAATATGCCTTTAATCTTCTCTGACAGTAATACTGGCTTGTATGTGGCTGTAATATGCGTCACTGTATTGTGTACCTTTAATTTCCTCTCGCAGTAATACTGGTTTGTATTTCCGTAAAACGCCTCTAACTTTCTCTGACAGTAATATCGCGCATCGCACCGTGCCCCGCGCATGCACACTTCATCAGAAGACACCCACACACAGACACCTGGACACACATAGGGATTTTATATATATAGACTAGACATTAAGCCTGTTACAATAACAGGTGCTAGAATAGTAGTGCATAAACATTAGTAGGAACAGTCTATATTAAATGGCAAAGGACCGTCTATTTTCTGTTACAGTAATACTGGCTTGTATGTGGCTGTAATATGCATCACTGTATTGTGTGCCTTTAATTTTCTCTCACAGTAATACGTCTCTCCAGCAAGTATTTTAATCTGTGCTGGCGTGCAGCTGATTATTGTATGTATGGCGTCTCCCCAGCAATGGATTTTATGTGTGCGAAAATAAATCTACTTTTAAAAGTCATCCTATTGTAATATCATGAAAATTCGTATATTTAGGAAAACACTTTACACTTTACCGGGCCAAGTTTGTTAATCGCAAATCTGACATCCTCAGAGTGAACACTTGCACAACAACAAACACTAATCCCACCTCTCTGGGGAAGCTGGTCTCCGTGTCTCAGTACCCGATTGGATTTTTCATGCGTTATGTTTTAGGTCTTACCTCATTTACCGAAATCCGATTGGATCAGCCGCGCGATATTTGATAGGTCCCGCCCTCTCTGTCTTGTGTCACACGTTAGGCGGCCTTTGAAGCATTGCACCGTGCCCTGCGCATGCACACTTCACCAGAAGACACACACACACAGACACATGGACGCACTCAGGGATTTTATTAAAGAGGATATTATAATTACAATTTCACCACTTTCAGAGTGACGCCTATGTGAGGATGTACGCGTCTGTCCAAGTTTTCAAGTTAGCTTTAGAATTCAGAGCATGTTTCTGCAAACATGTGTTCACTTTGTCATTATATGTTACTGAGTGTAGATGGGTGAGCAAAAATGGCAAATGTATCTATTTAAAATAAAATCTACAACACAATAAAATGTGTAGAAAGTGAATCCTCTGCATACAATAAGCATTTAAAAATGCAGGTTACCCAGAAACAGGTAAGCCTACGAGTTTTTTTATCCCCTTTCCCCTCCTTATTTTGCACTTACAGTGATAAGCACGGCACGCAGCCTTCCTTCTATGGATGGCAGGTCACGCCGTTTCAGCTAGTTTTATTAGACCCACGAGTTTTTTACTATGGTTCTGAAGAGTGAAATGTTATAATGTTATAATATACATTTATTTCATCATGTACATTTTATTATTCCCTGTTTTAACGTTCTGCCGCTTTTCTCCTTAGTAAAGCACTTTCTATTTTAACAAGCTGCGTCTTTATGTTATTAATACCAATAAATATGACACATTTAAATCAAGATGCCTGCTTGCTTATTATTTTTAGTATATATTAATGCAGTAAAGTGAAGAGTCTGTACCAGATGAATTTTAAAGCTGAGGCAGGATTCTGATATATAACAGACTCTTTGGTGTTCTCCTTGGCTAAAGCAAAAATATTCTTTGCTTTATCAGTCAGATTAACAGCTCTTTTATAAAACATCTCACTGTCATTTTTTTCTGTGATCAAGTATGATTTGTTGGAATGTTTCCAGTTAGATACAAGCTACCATTTCTTGCAGAGAAGTTTTCTTTTAATTCTTCCAAACCAGAGTAGAAGAAGGCAGAAAAGGTCATAAATTAAAGAGAATTAGGCATGTGGGGTAGTGTATCCACAGGGAGCAAAGCCAGCTAAATGAAAGTAAATGAAAGGACCATGGGGAAGAGTAGGAGAAAGCAAAGAATATGAGATAATGGAGAAAGACCATCGTACATATGTGACTTGGGACAAGGGTAAATTTTCAAATTAATTCAAAGTAATAAGATTCCAAGCAGAGAGGGTGATGTAAGTGTCTAATTTCTTTTAAACTGGATGTGAAATATTTCTAGGAAAAGGTGTATTGTTCACATTATCTAATGAAATGAAGCACATTGGCACAGCACTGCCTCACAGCTCCAAGATACTGGGTTCAAATCCACTCTCAGATACTGTCAGTATGGAGTGAGGACATTTGTCCTTGGGTGTTCTGGTTTTCCTCAAATATCCTTTAAAAAATGTGTTAGGTTAACTGGAGATTTTATTTTGACCCAGTGTGAATGACGATGTGTGTGTGATGAGCTGCTATTCCATCCAGAGTTGGTTCTTGCTTGCACCAATTGTACTTGGCACAGACATGCTCATGATGAACGGACGACTTGGATTAAAAGTAATTACAGAATATCATGTTATGTTAGGTTAGGCTGATACCTCCTTGCAAACACAGATGGATGGCGTATGAGATGGAAAGGTAAAAAAAATTATGGCTCACAACATATAAAAATTTAGAAACAAGAAGACACCTTTCAGTCCTGAGGCTTGATTGGTTAGTTAAAAGTTAAATCATGTTATGTTAGGTTAGGCTGATACCTCCTTGCAAACACAGATGGATGGCGTATGAGATGGAAAGGTAAAAAAAATTATGGCTCACAACATATAAAAATTTAGAAACAAGAAGACACCTTTCAGTCCTGAGGCTTGATTGGTTAGTTAAAAGTTAAATCATGTTATGTTAGGTTAGGCTGATACCTCCTTGCAAACACAGATGGATGGCGTATGAGATGGAAAGGTAAAAAAAATTATGGCTCACAACATATAAAAATTTAGAAACAAGAAGACACCTTTCAGTCCTGAGGCTTGATTGGTTAGTTAAAAGTTAAATCCTCCTAATCCAGATGTTTTTAAACGTGATCAGGCAATGTGTTTAAATGCGCTTCAATAACCTGATTGTTCACAGAAACCTGATCTCTAAAATGCTATGTAAACCTTAATTCTGGTTAGAGAAATCAAGTTATTGGCCTCTGAGAAACCTCACTAACAGAGATTAATAATAATCCGATTATGTGGCCATGTAAACCCATAACCAGGTTACTGTTAAGGATTCTGCAGTCTACGCATCTCCGTTACGCTCTGTCAACCTGCACATGAACTGACTTTGCACTCGTGATGGATATTTTGTTTCAGTTTACTGAACTGATTCTTTCGAACTACTTGATGAAGTGAATCAATTCTTTTGATTTATTTGATTCATTTTTAGGGATACCTTATACTGCAGTTCCATCTCCCAGGTCCTCCTCTGATTGCCTCACAAATATTTAAATTAATAACTAATACAACAATTTTAAATGATAGATAGATAGATAGATAGATAGATAGATAGATAGATAGATAGATAGATAGATAGATAGATAGATAGATAGATAGATAGATAGATAGATGTGTGATACAGTACTTGCCAAATAATACAAAGAGTACATGACACATGTTTTGCTCTAATTGGGGTTCATCAGGTATACGCACCTTTGCTTCCCTTTACAGGGATCGAACCTCAGAAATCAGGACCTGACGCGAAGCCTCTGACATTGCACCACGGCAACTGTTTTGCTTACTTGACAAGGTGATGATCGGAGTATCACATTCATATGTCTGGCTTTACAGGAACACACTCAAGAATGAGACCGCTGGTTAAGAGAGGTTCAGAAAAACACGATTAGAGGGGAAAGACATAGGGAAAAAGACTGCAAATATTTTCAAATTATTCTACTGGCTGGCTATTTATACCCCTACCAGGTAACAGTTGTGGTTGGTCGGCCAGTCGCCAAACATCCGACAAGTCCTCTCATCTGCAAGAAGCAGATCATAGATATGTGATACAGTACCTGCCAAATAATACAGTACACGGTATGTGTTATGGCCTAATTGGGGCCCATCAGGTGTATACACCTTTGCTTCCCCTTACAGGGATCAAACTGCAGGCGTCAGCACATGAGGTGCTGCGCCACAGAAGCTGGTTCGCTTACTTCACAGGCTGTAGGTTGTCTGACGTCTGATCCCCTGTTATTCTTGAGTGTGTTCCTGTAAAGCTTTGATCTCAGACTCTGTCATCATTTTTGACAAACTTAAATGTTTAGTTCAGCCCATATTTCTGTGCACGTCATACGTATTTTATGCGTTTGATCCTGCCCAGATCCACAGTTTTACACCACCCATATGTCCAGTGACACGGGCGATGGTAGATGCTGCATTACCTGAAATCCTTGGATCGTTCTGAATAACATTAGAAAACCATAAGCTATCCTATAAATACATGTAAACATACGTACCCATTATCACTGTCCGTTATATGCTACTTGAAATATATCCGATAAAAAGCTGTATTTTGTGATATTTCTGTGATGCTTATTTAGCTCATTATTATAGACTATCAAATAAACAATAAAATCTCAACGGTTTATCAATAAGCAAATTTCAATGTGCTGAGCTAATTTCAAGACAGACATTTTTCTTTTTTACAACTGTATTTTCACGTGTCCCGTTTAACTACTTGATAAATACATTCTTCACATCCTTTGAAGTCATTTTAGGTAATCAATAGGGATGAGTGATTACTTATATTTTTAAAATCGGTATTGAAACAACTATTTCCAATACAGGTACCTATACTGATTATTTTTTTAATGAGCATATAATTTTGTTTTTCTGATTGATAATGACAGTTTTGGAATGGCTATTATTGATATAGTTCCGTCTAATTTAAATGAACTGCTATCAGCACACAAGATATAGATAGCCATTACAAATTTGTTATAAAATAAATACCGTTCAGGGGCAACTGGGCAACAGACAACTTGGTGAAAAGACAACTCGGCGACAGACAACTCGGCGAAAAGACAAGTGGGTGACAGACAACTCGGTGAAAGACAACTCGGCGAAAGGACAACTCTGAGAAAAACAATTTGGCAAAAGGACAACTTGGTGAAAAGACAACTCGGCGAAAAGACAACTCGCCAATATCCTTTACCAGTTAGGTAATATTTAGGTTCAAAGAGATTTTTTTAATGATATTTAAATGACAACGTAGGGCACCGGAAAATACACAGAATCACCTGATTTATGAGAGTCCCAATACATTGAAAGTAAAGATAGTCCTTAAGCCATACTCGCAGGTCACCTTTTGTATTCTAAATATCGTTATCATACGATTACAATCAATACAATTTATATAAAGGATTAGCAATTTTGGTTGCAGAATATAATGTAAGATAGAGTTTGTTCCATCTGCAGAATAAAGTTCATTTGTCAATTATATAAATTTATTTTCAACATTTTAAATCACGTTGTCATTTAAATATAATTGAAAAATCTCTTTGAACCTATTACGTAACTGGTAAAGGATGTCGCCGAGTTGTATTTTGGCAAGTTGTTTCTTCGCTGAATTGTCTTTCGCCGAGTTGTCTTTCGTTGACTTGTCTTTTCGCCAGGTTATCTTTTGCTGAGTTGTTTTTTCGCCGAGTTGACTGTCGCCCACTTGCCACTGAACCAATAAATACAAATATAACAAAATAAAACATACAAATGCAATAAATATATGAATTTTGCATTTTCATAAAGATTTGGTAATTTGGTTAATATGTACAAAAAAGGCATTCATTATACCAAAGTAAACTGATCCCCTTAAAACAGTAATCTCTCTATTATAATAAAAAAAATCTTGGGTCAAGACGTGATTTTCTCAGAGACTCTTTAAAGTGTAACAAGGAAGTAAGACAAAAGGACAGCTGCTGTACAGGCTTTTAAATGTTAGATGCGCTGCGCGACATGCAGAACACACAGCAAGTCACAAGCAGCAGCAGCAGCAAGCCAGCTGATCGAGCATAGAGGAGGTAAAAAAATGTATTTGTTTCCCATTGTATCACCGTTTAAGTGGGGGTTTCAGAAAAGCATCCGCATCCCCTTAGTGTGCGTTTAGCCCCCCGCTTCACAACACAAGTGGCAGAGACGCAAAGTGACTGGTGCTGGGGGAATAACTCATTCAGTACAGTTTTATTGCTGGAAAATATCGAGAAATAAAAAATGAATGAAAATGAATGAAATGAAAATAACAATCTCTTTAAATTGTATATCCGGTTAACCAAACCCCTAGTATTTAAAAAAAAAAAGAAAGAAAATTCCCACATTTTCATTTTAGTGCTTCTGCCCTTCTGTTTAATGGAGAAAGATCTTTATATATTAGTTTTGCATTTTGTGTTTCGGATTTATTTTTAGAATAGGTAACATGTTAACATTTTCTGGCCTAATTTTAGGCACAAGGCTGGAACAGTCCCTGGAAAGGACACACTTGGGGTGACAACACACAGTACTGTAGAGGCCAATTCAGCAATGCCCATCCACCTAAGTTGTGAAAGCTGTGAAAGAAGTCAGAGCACCCTAAGGAGACCCATATGGAGATCATGCAGACTCCATGCAGTGAGCACCAGGGATCTGAACCCCACTCTCCTTGCTGAGAGGTAGTAGCGCTATCACTGCACCGACATGTCCTCCACAATACAATTTAAACAATTAACTTTGAAAATATTTGAATACACTAGAGGTTGTTATTAATGCGATGAAAATACAGTCAAAGTTGCAAAATAATTAGCATTTTTATTTACATTTACTAGGGCACTAATTTTTCAGAAAGAAAAAATACTTTCAGAGAAAGTTTTCACCAATAGGAAAACTTAGCAAGTATGTTGCATAGTATTAGAATATTAAGCATGCTCAGTTATGCATATTGCCTATTGTAAGGTTTCTAAACTCTTTTGGGACTCTGCCCAATGGGACTGACATGGTGAAGAGTGACCCAAAGCGCGATTGCCATGTCTGTGGAAGACAGCTTATCCATTGCTGGGGTAACTGCGGGCTCTCAGAGCTGCAGCGGCTCGCTGCAAAAGCAGATCCGAGTCAATGGGTGACACAAGGAACATTATAAATACAGGGAACAGGATTACTTGGCCACAACCCTGCCTGACTGCTGTGTCTGTTTGTAGGAGAGTGGTAGCTCCCGCTATAATAAATAACCATGCTGTTCCTGCTTCAAGCGTAACAAAGCTGGTTTTGCTAAAGTACTGAGACTCAGCCTCATGTTTTGGGGTGTAAGACAGGGACTCACACGTCACACTATAATAATAATAATAATATTTTATTTATATAGTGCCTTTGCCATGCCCCCTTCATTTTAATTAAAAGACAAAAAGAAAACTTTTCCCCAAAACTGAAACCATGCTCAGAACCGACGACAACAGCATCTGCCAGTGATGCTTTCCAGTGGTTCTCAAACTCGGCCCTGGGGACCCCCTGTGGCTGCCGGTTTTTGTTCCAACCAACCTCTGTTTTTAATTGGACTCCCAGCCTAATTAAGTGAGCTGTTATTTCCCAGTTTCTGTGTTTTGGGGTCAATAAAGAAATTACAAAAGTAAGTGTGTTAATACATCTCTCTATTATAAAAAATATCCTGCAGAGAAACAGTTACGGCTACGATACGTGATCTTCACGTTAAGATCACGGAAGACACTTAAAAGACCCGTGAGACTAAAGAGATTGGCCACGGAGTGTCTCACAGGGACCTTAAAGATGAGACTTTGTGCCAAGAGATTGACCCAGGACCGTCTCGTGATGAGGTAGAACATGAGATTCTTGCAAGAATCAAATAAGAGCACGGGCAGCAACACACTCAGCCATGTTTTGGCTTTGAGCACACACAGATCCAGGGCTCTCAGCATGTATAAAGCGTATAAGGACAATACGTTATAAGTGAAACGTAGACAACAAAGTGAAGAAGAAAGCTGCGTGGAGAAAAGAGACTCAAAAGCGTTGGAGAGACAAAAAAGAAAAAGAATAATCTAGGTTCATATTCAGAAAATAAGGAAAGTAATTATCAGCCCGGAACAAGTGGAAATGAAAAAAAAAGCACGTCCAATCCAGACGTTGGCGCTATACACATGCAGAGCAGGTTAGAGATTATGAAAGCAATGAAATTCGAAAGGCTCAAAAAAAAAACGTTGGCGTGATACACATGTGGAGAAAATTAAAGAATATGAAAATAGGAAAATTAGAAAGTATAAAAAAAAGAAAGTAAAGATCGCAGGAGCGCAAGCAAACGGAAATTATTACTCGAAAAAGGGAAAATAATCACCACGGACCAGGTGTCATTAAAAAAAAGCAGGATAAAGCGAGGTCAGAAATAAAAGACAGAGGAGAAACAAGGGGGCCAAACACATGCAGAGCAGGTTAGAGATAATGAAAACTGAAATTCAAAAGACACAAAAAAAACGTAGGCGCGAAACACATGCAGAGCAAGATACAAAATATGAAAGCAGAAAAAATGACAGTGTCAAAACAAAAAAAGTAAACATTGCATTAGTGCAAACAAAGAGAAATTATTACTTGGAGAAATAATAAAAAGGCGAATAAAGATCGAATATATGGACACAGGTGATATGTCAGAAGTATGTAAATATTGTAAGGCTTTGAAGTTTAAGTCAGAGAATTTCAAAAATGGAGTTTACCTCACATGCATTTATTGGTTACTTTGCAAAAAAAAATTATTAACTGCTGATGATGTAGATCGCTTTGTCTGTGCTGATATTCCAAACAGAGAAACCTATCCTGAATTACGGTACAAAGTCATTAAACACAAGTCTCACTGACCTCATTAAAAAGTTTCGGGACTTGAAAGATTCCAAATATTTTTGAAATAAAAGTGAAACTAATGAAATAGCAACAATTCATAGAAAAAAAAAAAACTTAAAAGTGTGTATCTGGAAAAACAAAAATGGGGGTTGGCGAACGAAGCGAGCAGAGGGCGAAGCCCCCTAGCCTTAATAAAAATGAAGCAGTTATACAGTATGTGGATAATGTTTTTTTTTTATTTATGTTCAATCTGATTTCCATTCTGTCTTTCCATCGTTGACTAGTTAGTGGGTCTGACGCTAAAGCAGTTGCAGCCTTTCATCATTTAGTGTCAGCTTTGCTTGTTTTTAATTATTACTATTAGAGCACAAGGAAGGAAGCAGACTACAACGAATAAGGGAAAAGTAACAGGAAAATAACAAATAAGAGTTAAGCATTTAAAGCTATAGCAAAAAGTAGAAGTGTTTCTAAATGTTTTATAATGTAAAATTCATAATACTGTGCTTTTCTGAATGCGGAAGAAGAGAAAACAAAAAAAGAGCAGCTAACTAAGTGAGATCAATTATTATTACTTATTGAGAATCTGGTTGGTCCCCAGGACCGAGTTTGGGAACCACTGCTTCAGTCTTATGCTAACAGTGGCCTCTATGATTCATCATTTTTTAAACAGTAAACTCAACCCTGCTGGCAGCACATCTACCTGGATAATGTCTTGTGTCTCTTGAAAAACTCTCCTGCAACATCATGTCTGGTAGTAAGTGCAGCTACCTCACCACATTTTAGTATTGCATCTTTATGATGTTTTCCTACTTCTTTTTCCTTCTTCTTCTTGCAGAGATTCCATTGTGCTCTATTTTTTTTTTCTATTAGTGAAAACTAGCACCACATTATGCTTGCACTTTAAGTCAGCCATTGTCCCACAAGGTCTTGTATGTGTGAGGGGTGTGGGTTTAGCGCATTCTTGTATCAGTCAAAGTGTGGCTGTTCAGACTATTCATGCCAGTACGAGTGAGCAGAAAAAGTGCTGTAATGCATTCTGCTGTGCCCTCCATAATGTTTGGGACAAAAACACATATTCCCTTGATTCACCCCCTTTGCTCCAGAGTTTAAAATTACAAATCAAACAATTCAGACGTGATTCAAGTGCACATTGCAAACTTTTACTTTAAGGGCATTTGTACTCATTTCGGTTACACCCTTTACAAATGACAACACCTTCTCTATGTGCCCAAACCCCCATTTTAGGGTACCATAATGTATGTGGTAAGTGCACAGAGATTTGCTGAGATTTCTTTTAGGATGAAGTCAGGCAGCAGTACAGTTCTTTTCGCTAGAAGGTGAAAGACAAACATCACCACTGAAAGGGCAGAAGAAACTCAAAATCCCAGGACAGGTTGTAGCGGGGCTACATAGTAATAGTGTTTCCAATGTTTGTACTGAGTGCGTTTTGTTTCCATAGTCCCGTTTTGCTGTTTATAATGTGTACGTCAGTAAATGTCGTCCCTGTAAATACAGGGGGGACGGATGATGGAGAGAGACCGTAGCCCCAAGATGGAAAGCACCTGTTTACAATCAATCAATTACATCCGGCTCATTACTATATAAACAACCAGGAGGGAACAGACCGGGAGGAAAGAGAAAGACGGAGATTACATTTCACTACAACAACCACCATCACCTGCTATTGACTGGGTAAGGGGTCGGCTGTTACAAGGTGAAGAGCTAAAGCTGGTAGGGTTCTCTTAAAGTAAGTTGCTTGTGAGAGATTTTCTTCCCCTTAACTGTAAACATGTACGGTATGTGCTGTGCAGCTGTCTCTTAAATCAGGCATGTCAAACTCACTACCATTGGTGGGCCGCTTCGACTGCCATACGTGCGTCAGCGGGCCGCACTGTAACAAATACTATTATACTATTATACAAAGTTACTGTGGCTTTCTTTCCAATACTGAAAACTTTAAAAAATGTAACACTTAAAGTTTAAAGAAAAGCAATTTATTTCCATACAGTCTCCATACAACAGTGTAGAATTAGAGTCTTAGCCTCTTAGCTAGGTCTTTATTATATTATATTCATTATATTATATTCATTGCTTATATAGGAGCCTTACAGTGTGAGATTTATTTCTTTTGTCCCGACACTTGGCATCTCTTGTTAGTAACCAGTTCGTCAATATCAGGCTTGAAATCTTGTGCAGCTGCAACTTTTATGAGGGATGAAAGGTGCTCGACGGTAAGTCTTGAGCGATGTGGGGTTTTGGTAGTTTCCATTAACGAAAACAATTGCTCACAAAGGTAAGTGCTCCCGAACATTGACAGTACTCTCGATGCCAATTTACGGATCTGCACATACGAGGGTGGCAGGTAAGCATGCAAGCCTGGCACACCAACTTCGTTGTATTTTGCCTTCAGAATAGAATCTGACTGCACTTCGATCAATTCCATTTGGATATTCTCAGGCACATTTCTCAACGTTGTAAGAGAACAGCGCAATGCCCTGTTTGTGTGAACTGAAATCACGAAAACGCTCACTGAATTCATTGCTCAGTAATTCAAGCTGGAAAACAAATCCTCCAAACTTTACTAAGTTTACTTCAAAGTTTATATTGTAAAATAAGCCGATATGCAAAAAGCCACCTGACCTACAATAATTTTACAAACTCAAAATCACAAAAATATGTTAATAAACAACTCACCAACTTCTCGCGTCCACTTCAGATCTTCAGCTGTAGTCTGCACTAACTGTTCGTTACAATACTAGCACAAAATTACATGAAACTAGAGCAAAAAACGTGAAAATATGCGGGCTATTACTACTCGTGATGGTCAGTTCTGCCCAGTCACAGCAGCCCAGTCAGTAGTGTAGCCTTATCAGGGGCAGTTCTAGGCTCGTGGCGGCCCTGGGCAGAGAAAGAATCTGTGGCCCCTTCGCCTGGCAATGTCAATACGGTATCTTATGCACGGCGGATGGCCACATCCGTTGCGGACACTGCATAGCCTCCTCGTGCTCATGACACGCTTCTATATACGCGTGTCCGTAACTTGAAAACCAAGTGGCGGCCCATGATATTCTCATTACGGCAGAACGTTATAATACTACACATAGCTTGCTGCTCCGACTCTAGCGACATTTGTAAATACAGCGCACTAATTAACAAGAAACACAATGTTTTTCAGCCACATTGCCGTCAGCTGTGTCGTTATTTTCTCTTTCTGTTTTATATTCAATATATATTGGCGTGGCGGCCCCTGGGATTTGGCGGCACTGTGCAGGTGCACAGTTTGCACATGCCTAAGGCCGCCCCTGCTGCAGCCTAGCACTTCAGTTGTGACGTCGCGGCTCATTAACTTTGGTCAAGGCTCGTGGCTATACTAGCAGATGACGTTTCCGGTACCATAATGCCATGAGAAAACGCGCTTTTGTCAGAAGGCAGAAGTAAGAAAAGTCAATAAGTAATACAGAAGATGCAGAATGATTCAATCACAAATGAGTAATCATTTTGTACAAGTTCAGTGCTAATTAGGATCTGTCATGCGGGCCGCACAGATTTCTGTTGTGGGCTGCATGTGGCCTGGGGGCCACGTGTCTGACATGCCTGTCTTAAATAACATAGTGTGGCGAGTGACTGGGGGCAGTAGCCAGCCGGGACGCCTGGAAGGACCGGGAGAAGGACTATGCCTCGTCCGGTCCACGAGATGGCAGCCGCCCTGGTTGGCATGGGGACCACGGGAACAGAGCATGGAAGCCAGGGGGCGCCCGAAAGCCCGAAGAGCCCTGGACATCAGCACCCGGAGGTGTTGGTGGAAGGAATACCAGGGACACCCAGAGTGCTTCCGGGTGCTCAGCAGGCACTTCCACCACACCAGGAAGTGCCAGCGGAAGTTCATCGGGAGGCACCTGGAGCACATCTGGGTGAACATAAAAGGGGCCGCCTCCCTCCATTCAATGGCTGGAGTCGGGTGGAATTGGACAGAGCTCGGTGGAGAGGAGTGGAGGCGGTCAGGAGAAGAGGCATTTTGAGAGAGGCCTGGACTGAGGGTGTTTGGCGCACGGGCACTGGGTTGTGAATTACTGTAAATATGAATAAACGTGTGCTTGGGTTTGAACCATCGGTGTCTGCCTCTCTGTGTCCGGGCTGCTTTCCACAATGGCCAATATGATGTCCCGCATTGTAAGGCATTATCACGGAACTGGTGTGATGTCATACCAAAAAGTCCACACTGCAGAGAAGCTGCTGACATCATTAGCAAGTGACATACGTCAAGAAAATATAAACATAATAATGACAAACAAAATGCATTTATACTGCATTATGAATAGGATAGAATGACAAAACAACACTAATTGCCCTCAGATCCCAAAAAAATCGCCCATAATAAACAGCTACCTTTAGCTGTATGCCAGCTCACTATAATTTGCAGAAGAAAATTCAGAACATTAATGGGAGAAACGGCAGAGTCTTTGAAATAAGCAGTAACTCTGGACAATCCAAGTCTTAAGGAAAAGCAGGAGCAGGGAGATTAAGGGAGTTCACAATTAGGCTAAATCGATCATCACTCCATTTTCTAACCTGCTGTGCTAATTTAGATGCTTTTTTTTATATTATAGAAGTCTGCAGTTATTATCTACCATTATCTGCATTGTTGATAATTGCACATTATAGTTCATCTGCTTTTGACTGACTGATAAAGAATGAAAAAGCTGCACTTTCCCCATCTAACTGCTCTAAAGAGCCATTAGTTGACTATAATATTAACTTTTTAAGACTCTTCAGTTTTAAACTCTTGATTAATACAGGTCACGTAATGTACTCAACATTAAATATTATTATGTAATATTAAACACTATTAATCAACCTGTTATTTGAAGCCCAAATGAAGACAAGAGTTGATGTGGTAATGGTGGAATCGCACTGCCCACTTGCCCTACAGTGAAAACGCATTTCTTAACAGCAAAGAGGTGCTAAGATGTGCAGGTGGAGATTTTATTAGTGAAGCAATCTCTATATGATATGTGACATTGCTAGCTTATACCATGCTCATGAAGTAATTTACTTCCATAATGTTCTTTTGCCCTATCAGGCGTATGGCTGTATGAATGGTTGCCATTGTGGTAAGCATTACTGCCTCAAAACTAGGATTAAATCCTGGCCTGAGCCTTGTCCTAGTGAAGTCGGCACATTCTTTCATTGACTGCATGAATTTTTCTTAGTTTGCTTTGGCTTTCCACCCACATCTCAAAGACATGTTGGTCAGGTCGACATGTGAGAAAGAATAACAGAGAGATGGCACTCCAGTCAGGCTTGGCTCCAAAGTTTCAACCCAGTGCTGCCAGGCTTTGGAAATAAGTAAATCAGTTAGGAAGTGAGAGGATGGAGGAGTAAAAAAAATACTGTATACATATATACAGTAATAAACTGCTCAAAAAAAATAAACAAACACTTTGAAAACACATCAGATCTCAATGGGAAAGAAATCCTGATGGCTATCTCTACTGATATGGACTGGGTAATGTGTTAGGAACGAAACGATGCCACTTCATGTGATGGAAATGAAAATGATCAACCTACAGAGGGCAGAATTCAAAGACACCCTGAAAATCAAAGATGAAAAAGTGATGTGGCAGGCAGGTGAGTCCATTTTGTCGAAATTTCATTGTAGCAACTCCAAATCGTACTCAGTAGTTTGTATGGCCCCCACGTGCTTGTATTTATGCCTGACAACGTCGGGGGTGGGGGGGGGCATGCACATAACAAGATGACTGATGGTGTCCTGAGGGAATCTCCTCCCAGATCTGGACCAGGGCATCACTGAGCTCCTGGATGGTCTAAGGTGTCAGATGAACCGAAACATAATGTCCCACCCAGAGGTGTTCTATTGGATTGAGGTCAGGCGAGTGAGTGTGGGGGCCAGTCAATGGTATCAATTCTTTCATCCTCCAGGAACTGCCTTCATACTCTTGCCACATGAAGCCGGGCATTGTCGTGCACCAGGAGGAACCCAGGACCCACTGCACCAGCATAGAGACTGACAATGGGGCCAAGGATTTCATCTTGTTACCTAATGGTAGTCAAGGTGCCGTTGTCTAGCCTGTAGAGGTCTGTTCGTCCCTCCATGGATATGCCTCCCCAGACTGACCATCACTGACCCACCACCAAAGTGGTCATGCTGAATGATGTTACAGGCAGCTTAACGTTCTCCACGGCTTCTCCAAACCCTTTCACATCTGTCACATGTGCTCAGAGTGAACCTGCTCTCATCTGTGAAAAGCACAGGGCACCAGTGGTGGACCTGCCAATTCTGGTATTCTATGGCAAATGCCAATCGAGCTCCACGGTGCTGGGCAGTGAGCACAGGGCCCACTAGAGGAAGTCGGGCCCTCAGGCCACCCTCATGAAGTCTGTTTCTGATTGTTTGGTCAGAGACGTTCACACCAGTGGCCTGCTGGAGGTCATTTTGTTTGCTCTGGCAGTGCTCATCTGGTTCCTCTTGTCCAAACAAGCAGATACCTTTCAGTCCTGCTGATAGGTTAAGGACCTTCTACAAGTGGCCCTGTCCAGCTCTCCTAGAGTAACTGCTTGTCTCCTGGAATCTCCTCCATGACCTTGAGACTGTGCTGGGAGACACAGCAAACCTTCTGGCAATGACAGGGACGTATTGATGTGCCATCCTGGAGAAGTTGGACTACCTGTGCAACCAAACTCTGTAGGGTCCAGGTATCACCTCATGTTCGTCTCATTGTTGCCCCTCTAGTGCACCTGTTGTTTATTTCATTAACAGCAAAGCAGCTGAAACTGATTAACAAGCCCCTCTGCTACTTAACTGACCAGATCAATAGCCCAGAAATTTCATTGACTTGATGCTATACTCAGATTCAAAAGTGATCCTTTACTTTTTTTAAGCAGTATATATATATAGTGTGTCAGACGGCTGGGGCCCTTACTAGGCCGGGATGCCTCTATTCTGGGGGAGATCCGTAATTCCCCCAGAGTGATAGATGGCAGCCCATCTAGGTTGCAGCGGTGCCTCGTACTCCCACAGGGCTCCATGGGAGCTGGATTTTGGTACAGTCCTGTTGAGCCATGTGTGGTAACACTTCCAGAACGAAAGAAGGCCGTTGAGCACCTGGAGCACACCTGGGGCCTCATGTATAAATGGTGCGTACGCACAGAAATGTTCTGTAAGAACGTTTCCACGTTCATATCGCGATGTATAAAACCTATACTTGGCGTAAAGCCACGCACTTTTCCACAGTACCTCATACCCTGTCGTACGCTAGTTCTCCGCTCGGTTTTGCAGACTGGCGGCACCCAGCGTCAAAGCAGTGCTACTTTTCCTGTGTGGTTACCCTTTCCTAGATCCACATCCATGATGGCGGCTTTATCAAATACACTGAAATTAACCGCATATCGTTCATAAATTTAATGCATCTGATTGTAATTAACCTGTAACAATATAATGGTCCACAGAATGGTCAAACTATTCTAAATACCATAACTGCTTTAGTGTTGTTACTCTCATTGCACCTTCTTCTTCTTCTGTCAGCTGCTCCCGTTAGGGGTTGCCACGGCGGATCATCTTTTTCCATATTACTCGCACTGCACCACTCAGAGTATTTATATCACTGTATCTGAGTGTGAATCACAGATCTACAGCGATTGGAAAGAGAATTATCGGTATACAGCATCAAGCACTTGCTACCTCAGCCATTCGCTATTTGAACTGCTCCCATCCGACCAACGCTTCACAGCCTTTCCTGTTCGGACCTCGCGGTTCACAAACAGTTTCATCCCAAGAACTATACACGCACTCAATCAGTCCATCAAGTGCTCCTTGTAGAACTGTCTGTACTTGCAAGTTACCGTGAGGTAATTGTACTTATGATACAGTTATAATATTGCACAACCTGAGCCACTTTATAAAGCGTGTATTTACATATGATGACGATATCATTTTAAGATGAAATGCAGCAAAATATGTTGATTATATTATACAGATAAAACTTTAACTTTAACTACATGGTGCCGCTGCAACGAGCTTGAGCTTCGTTCACGGTTTGTTCCTGCCTCGTGCAGTTTTCATGTTGTGGCTGGCGCGACACTGGAGAGATAGATGGATAGAATAATTAAACATTACGAAGATATTTCGATGTTCCTTAAAAGTTTTGAAGAATCGGCGTTCTAAGCTTACAGATGGCTTAACGTCCATTACAGAGCTGATTGTGTGGCGATTGGGTATTTGGAGAAAGAAAAGTAAGGACAGGAATTGGGGTTTAGTACGTTTCAAAAAGAGAGTACTTCTGTAATAAAGCATTTCTTTGAAGGTCGCGCATGGCGCAGCAAGCATCTTGCTGTAAGACATGAACAATCACTGCACCACCGTGTTCCCATGTTTAATAACATACTTTCACTCATATCATCATGAAAATGATATCACGTATACTTCTCAGTATTTTAATTACTCAGAGAGCTGTAATATTACGAACTTAATGGATTCTGTGTCATGTCGGAGGAAGAGCATGTAGTGATTCAGGCACATAGAGCACATTTAAGATCAAATACACAACAAAGCATTTAACGTGCTACCTTAGTTACAATGGGATTTGAGAAACTAGTACATTAAACAATTTTAAGATGAAGTTTATGATGTTCTACTTTAATGACAAAATAAACTACGTGATTAAAGTGGAAATTTCGAGATTAAAGTTGACATTTTGTGCTTTTTTCACACTGTGTCCCTTTTTTTCACTGTACCCTAATAAGCTTTCATATGACACTCAGACGTTTGGCTACGAGTTGCCTTTTCACGCCGACTTTGATATGTGACAACTTTTTTATTTTAGGCACTGTGCGACTTTGTGAACTTGAGCTTTCGGGTTTCTCCGACACACTATGTCACTCGATCAACTTCCTTTTGTTGCTTATATAACTGTTTAAACCAACAAATAGTACGTTTTTCTTTGCCTCCATTTGGTATTCGCTGAAATTCTTCTATTTTTCCTCATACTTTTGCCATTGCCTTTTCACAGAACGCTGGGCTTAAGGGCTATTTATATTGATTTGCATATTCAAAGAGGCATAATTCTGGGAGGAGTTGGGGCGGGACAGCAAGCGTGTGCACGTGCGTTTATTTCCATGCTGAGCGGGATTTATGTAGCGGAAGGACGCGGAAGTTGGCGAACGCACAGATTCCTGCATCTGGATTTTTCTGTGCATAAGCACATTTCGGCTTTTGTGCTTACGTTATGTTATAGTGCGAATTCTACACACAGCGTTATGCATGAGGCCCCTGGAGAGTTGGGAAGAAGGGAAATGAAGATTGCCAGGAGGAGTGGAGGTGGACAGAGAGGAAGAGAACAAGAAAGGAAAGAAAAGAAAGTACTGCGTACTGTGTGTTGGTGCACTGGAACTGTGCTGTACAGGTAGGAAGTGGGGGGAGGCTTATTAAGTGTTGGACAGAGTCTTTTGTGACTACTCATTTTTGCAAATTATTTCACAGTATACGGAGTGGATCCTCAAACCTTTTTCCTTGTATTTTGTTGTTCTTATAAAGCCAAATCTTGTTAATTAAATCCGTTATTTAATTCCACGGCTTGTTGGTGCTCTAATTCTGGTACTGCATACGTTTTCTCTAAGAGCATGGTCAAAATGTTTTGTGGACCTGAACAGATCAACATTACTGAGACCTTCACTCTGCTTTGTTTTTAGATAATGGATGATGGACACAGGTGGCTGGCCATGTGTTGGATCATAATTTATCTCATTACAGTTTGGCTGCTAATTAAGTGAAAAAAATGAAACAATCAAAGGGTCTGGTTCTTAAATAGTAAGTCAATGAACATTAAGGCAGAAGAGTCCATTAGTGGTAAAAACAGGTCACTAATTAAGAAAAGGGTTAGAATTGAAACCTGCAGCCACTGTGGTCCTCCAGGGGACCCCTGTTCTAGAAACATCTCAAGGATACATAAAGCAAACAGGAGGTACCTGACTGCAATTTGGAGTGACACATCAAAGGGGCTGAATACTTCTTTGAATAAGAGTTTTCAGCTTTTGATTTTTAAAAAATGTGTAACCCTTTCTGAAAACTTGCTTTGTCTTTCTAATTATGAGATACTGAGCGCAGATAGATAGAGAAAAATGGCAAATTTATCATCTAAAATTAAATCTACATCATAAAAAAATGTGCAGAATGTGAAAGGGTCCGAAACCTTTCTGAATCCATTTTACATTTAGAAAGTTTACAGAGTTAATTGCTTTTGTGCTTTATGTGCTTGCTGATGAGAAAAGTGCCAAGTTTAGTCATCCTTCTTTTGCAATAAATAAAGTTCAGCTCGCCAAGATTTGTATGCCATCGCACACACAGGAGCTGTACTCACAGCTGTTCAGCCAAGCACAAAAGAGGAAGGGAGACGAGAGAGAGAGCAGAGGGATTAACAGACTGCAAGGCACTCAGCAGATGAAATATGCCCAGAATTCAAGTAACAGTCGGACGGTATCTGTGAGGGGCACACCCAGAGTGAGAGCAGAGGTGCACCTTCTTTGTGTTGTGTAGGACACTGATGTACAAGTCAGGTCAAATCAAGTCGGTTTAGTGTCATGTATACCCAGGACTATGAAATTCATATTTGCATGTCTCCTCAGAACAGCAGACAAACATACAACAATAAATAAAAACTGAACTTGGTATAGAACTTAGACAGTGCCTTTGTAGTACTAGGGTGTTGTACCGTGTTAGCCATTATGAATGTAGAGAAAAGCCAAGCAAAATGACACCTTTTATTGGTTAACTAAAAAGTGCCTCGAAAGCTTGCATATTGCAATCTTTTTAGTTAGCCAATAAAAGGTGTCATTTTGCTCGGCTTTTCTCTACAGTGCCTTCGGAAAGTATTCATTTTTTTACCTATTTTGTTATGTTCCCTTACCAAGCAACACTCAATACCCCAGAATTATCATTGTCACCTGATACCCCTCCCGGACCATAGGCCACCGACAAAGTTCCTCTAGTCATCAATGTCTTCAGCCTTCCTCTCCATCTGGCTCCAGTTGTAACCTGTTCTCTTCATATCCTCATCCACCGCTCTATGGCACGTGTTCCTTGGCCTCCCCCTTTTTCACTTGTTCTGAGGATTCCACTGTAATGCCTGCCGAGTTTTGTAGGTCGCTGGTTGGTGGAGTGTATGGCTTATCCATGCCCAGTGCCACTTTCATATTTCGTCATCTGCAGGTAGCTGGTTAGTCTTCTGCCAGAGGTCACCGTTGCCAATTGTGTTGGCCCAGTAAATCCGTAGCATCTTCCTTATGTCAGCTGTTTATGAAATCTTGCACTCTTTTGACGGTAGCAAGCCTCTGTGTCGTACAACACCACCACCTTAACTTTTGAGATAAATAGTCTAACTTTAGTTTGGACTAAATGATATGATAAAGAATGATAAAGCGAAAACAGGATTTTAGAAGTTTTTTCCAAATTTATTAACAATTAAAAGCTGAAATATCACATTGACGCAAGTATTCAGACCCTTTATTCAGCAGTTTGCTATTCCAGCAAGGAGTTTTTTTTTTCTGCCATTATTCTCTGTAGATCCTTTCAGGCTCTGACAGGCTGGATAAAGACCATCAGTGGACGACAATTTTTAGGTCCCTCCAGAGTTCGGCTTCAAATCTGGTTCATATCTACCTGGACCACTCATGAACGCTCCCCAGAGCTGACCCATTTGTGCTTAGGGTCAGAGTCCATTATGATTTTTCAGTCCTTCTCATAAGGTGCACTTTCAATTTTCAAACCTTCCCCTGTGTATCCAAACCTAACATTTTCACTTCCAATGTGTAATACTTTACATTTACAGTGGACCCTTGACTTACGAACTCAATTTGTTCGCGAGGGCTGGTTGTAACTCAAGTTGGTTGTAAGTCAAGACTATTTTTCCCATAAGAAATAATGGAAATGCCCTTAATGTGTTCCGAACCGCCCACAGCAACACTTACTTAACTTTTTTTAATAGAAAAGGGTTGTACAATGTGCATAATTTACCAAAAACACCAATACTTTTTCTAATGTACTAACCAAAAAGTTATAAAAAGTGCCTAGCCTACCAGAAACAACAATTTCATACTGTACTCACCATTTAAGTTTACATCTTTGGCTTGCAGGAAGGAAGCAGGAGGAGAATGAAATGGAAGATGGTAATTGTTTGGATGGAGTTTCCTTATACAAATCTTTTCTTTGTAAAATTGTCGAGATGGTGGATTTCGACATGCTGTACATATTAACGAGATCGGTCACACAAACGCCACTCTCATATTTCCACACAATTTCCTTCTTCGTTTCGATTGTGATTGCTTTCTTTACCTTCGTTACCTTCGCTTCCTTCCTTAGCAATTAGTATATAAATCACTGCACTGACCGAAATTACGTCCACAAACACATGTATCTGGGCTCCAACTGACGCTTACAAAGGTTCTATTCAATAAGGGCGCGCACAAAAAGGCAAGCTTCAAAAGGGCGACCTCAATTGGGCGCAGCTAATAAAGGCAAACGCAACAAAATTATTACAGAAAATTTATTAGATTAGAACGTATAAAAAGGCGAAAGCAAGAATATTAAAACATCCAATTAATTAATGCATGAACTTCTAACGAACTATTTCTAAAGCTCTCTATATTTCGTTGTTTTCTGCTCTTACTCATTGTTGTGTTACACTTGAAGCTGTAGATTATGTGCAATGCCACGTAGATATTTTATTATTATCTACTATTATTATCTATCTATTATTATCTAAATTATCTACTAATGCCTTTATTCGCCGCGCTCAATTGAGGTCATCCTTTTCAAGCTCGCCTTTATTTACGCGCGCCTTTATTCGCTGCCCCCAATTGAGGTCGCCCTTTTGAAGCTCGCCTTTTTGTGCGCACCCTTATTGAAGGACTAGCAAAATACCCGCTCTTCGCAGCGGAGAAGTAGTGTGTTAAAGAGGTTATGTAAACATATATATACATATACATATATACATATATATACATAGCTACATATACACATATCTACATATACACATATACATATATATATACATATATACATATATATATATATATATATATATATATATATATATATATATATATATATATATATATATATACACACACATATACACATCCACATATACAGTATATACATATATATATACACATATCAACATATATATACACATACATATACACACATACATACACACACACATACACATATATACACACACATACATAGTGCGTTGTAACATGGGCTGTGATTGTTACATGGGAGGGAGACGACAAATCACAGCTTCCCGCTTTCAAATCGGGCCTGTGATTGGTGCTTTGACGGATGCCCAGATCCCACAGTATGTCCCCTTAGGAGAGGCGTTAGGTAAGTGTAATTGAATAGCGGTGCTGCAAGTTTAGCTTTACACCTGTTTTTAAGGCTTATTGACTGAAAGGGGCTTTCATGAAAAAAGTTAGGGCTTTGCTACAGGATACACCCTCCACAAGTTAAGGAAGTAAAAATAAAGGTATATATTTCTGTTTTATTTAAACCGTTTAAGTTTGTATGCGGGCGGTATGGTGGCGCAGTGAAAGGTGCCAGTTAGGAGACCCGGGGTTCGCTTCCCTGTGTGGAGTTTGAATGTTCTCCCCGTGTCTGTCTGGGTTTCCTCTGGGTACTCCGGTTTCCTCCCACAGTCCAAAGACATGCAGGTTAGGTGCATTGGCGATTCTAAATTGTCCCTGGTGTGTGGGTGTGTGCGCCCTGCGGTGGGCTGGCACCTTGCCCGGGGTTTGTTTCCTGCCTTGCGCCCTGTGTTGGCAGGGATTGGCTCCTGTATTTAAGGATATAGCGGGTTGGATAATGGATGGATGGACATTTGTATGCATAGCCCCATTTGCCCGCTTTCGTTTTTTTCTTTCTTCAGTAATATTTCAGCAAACCCGGAGCTTGTCAGTTCAAATCCTGGTACTGACACCACTGTGTGACCCTGAGGAAGTCACTTCACCTGCCTGTGCTGCAAAAAAGAAAAGTAATGTAACAAATTGTACCTCAGATGTTGCAAGTTGCTGGAATAAAGGCATAAGTCAAATAGATAAATATGTATTATACACATAGGAACTATTCATTTATTTTCAGTTAAGTCATCTGCAGCAAACCTTTATAAATGAGGGTTTCTCCTTTTTAGATAGTGCAAACTGTTTCTTCTTCATTGAGGTTTTCTCTTGGAGAGCTTTTTTCATTTCATTGAAAATTAAAGCAGCAGCTGCCAAAATATGTAGCTTTCTTATTAATTTTTCAACATTGTGTAAAAGAACTTTATAAAGTAACATAAAAGGTTTAAATACTGGTTATCCTTTTACAGTAAAATATTACTGAAGAGATACAAAAAAAGTAAAATGCATATGTTGTTTTTCTTTAAGGAGATTAAATATTACTGAATAAAGAAAAAAAAAAAACTAAAACAGCCAAATGGGGCTATGCATACGAACTTAAAAGGTTTAAATAAAACAGAAATATATACCTTTATTTTTACTTCCTTAATTTGTGGAGGGTGTATCCTGTAGCAAAGCCCTAACTTTCTTCGTGAAAGCCCGTTTCAGTCGATAAGTCTTAAAAACAGGTGTAAAGATATTGACAATAAGCTACGCAAACCCACCAAAACATGGAATCGTTTAAATAAAGGCGCGAGTCGAAAAACACCATCCCATACTATTAGTTAAAGATTAACACATTTCTATGTGTATTGTAAGCATACAATACAACTGATAATATGTTGCGCTTATTTATCTGGTGTACCGACATTTTTGTGCGTTTAACGGCTGAAATCCAACGTGGTTTGTGCCCTTCAGAATGAAAACAGTTTGCATTTACCTTTTTAATAAAAGGCGAGCTTTTAAGCCTGAGAAATCACCCCGTAAATGCACACATTTAATTGCACATGTGTTAATATGTATGCTTACACACTGTTTCATCTTCATTGAGGTTTTCTCTAGCATGTAGATCGGGGTAATTACATTCACGGCATTCGTAGTGTGAATCACAATCTGATTGTATGGGTGGTTACCTACCAGGTAACGCTTATGGTTGGCCAGCAAGTCAGCTAACATCAGCCACGGTGCCTTCAGTTGTGAGAAGCAGATCATAGAATGGTTGAAAATAGTTTACTGTCAAATAATGCAAAGAGTACGCGACACGTGTTTTGCCCTAATTCTTGGCTCATCTGGTGTACACACTCACTGCACTCCCTTACGGGAATCGAACCACGGACGTCAGCGCTAGAGGGGCTTCGCAGCGGTGAAGTATTGCTTTTAAATTTTAAGTAAGAAGAAAAGAAAACCTTTTTAAATTGAGGGAAAATATACCAATAACAAAGGATCTGTTTTTTTGTGAAGCTGCCTTTACACAGCCTGTCCGCTGTTTTATAAACGAACGCCATATAAGGCCGTCCTTTCTCCTTCACAGTCAGTTCACGTGATTACGTGTGAGGCGTGATGACGCGATACGCAACCCCCGCAACCCCGCCTCCCACGGCCAGCGAGCTGCCGTCCATTACTGTATATGGACAAAAAAGAGGTTCCAGTTATGTCCGTTACGCTTTGAATTTTGAAATGAAACCTGCCGCCTTAACTTTTGTAAGTAAGCTGTAAGGAATGAGCCTGCCAAATTTCAGCCTTCCACGTACACGGGAAGTTGGAGAATTAGTGAGTGAGTGAGTGAGTGAGTGAGTGAGTGAGTGAGTGAGTGAGTGAGTGAGTGAGTGAGTGAGTGAGTGAGTGAGTGAGTGAGGGCTTTGCCTTTTATTAGTATAGATACCCTTACAAACGCTCTCGGCTGTTTGTTTACAATCGCACAAGTGAATACACATGACCGCATTCGGGTCGTAACGCAAGATGTTGGGCGTAATTCAAAACAAAAATTTTTATCATAAAGCAAGTTGTTCGTATGTCAGGCCGGTCGTATATCAAGGGTCGACTGTACTTACATTAAAGTTCATCTGCCACAAATCTACCCAAGGGGCTATGCTGAAGAATTTTTTTGCAGCCTTCTCCAGATCTTTGCATTGACACAGTCCTGTCTCTAAGCCCTGCTGGCAATTCTTTCAATCTCATGGCTCAGATTTTGATCAACTATGGGACCTTCTAGAGCACGGGTGTCAAACTCTAGGACTGGAGGGCACAGTGGCTGCAGGCTTTCTTTCTAACCCTTTTCCCAATCAGTGAGCAGTTTTCTCTTCTAAGTAATTTCTTTTCCCTCTATTTTAATAGCCCTGTTTTTAAGGATTAAGTCTTCTGAATTAATTCTTTTCTTCATTAAATGGCAGCCAAACAGAAATGAGACATGAAACGAACCAACAGATGACCAACTAAATTGGGGCTTCAGACTCTGATTCTTGCTGATAATTAAACCCCTTATTCAATTCCATGGCTTGTTGCTGCTCTCATTCTGCCACAGCAGACATTTCAAAACTGTTGATATTCTGTTTTTTCCTAAGAACTCCATCAAAATGTTTTGGTAACCTGAGGGATCAACCTTACTGAGACCTTCATCTTTATTTTCAGATTTTGTTTAATGGGTACAGGTGAGCTGGTCATGTCCTGTTTGTTTTATGTCTCATTACTGTCCGGCTGCTAATTAAGGAAAAAACAACTAAGGGGCCTGAATCAAACTAATTAAAACTAAGGCTAAAGAAGTTAATTAACATCAAAAACTGGTCACTAATTAAGATGGTTAGAATGAAAACCTGCAGCCACTGTGGCCCTCCAGGACTGGTGTTCTAAAGACAGGTGTGCGTCCTTCCTGTTCAAATCCAGTTAATTGAATTGACCGCCGATGCAGAAACGTCTCAGCGATGGTCAACAGAATATAATTTTCTGTTTCTGTTTTACTTTTTGTTACAGCCCTAAGCTGCATTTAAAGAAAAGTCAAATTATTCCAAATATGTCGTATACAGTGTTAAGTGATCAAGTAACCAGAGCAAATTATTATTGCTCAAAGAAAAGCAGCATAAATTGTTATTGCACCTGTTAATGAATAGTACATTACATATTATATATTGTATTACATTAGTATATTGCACATTACCAGTATAGCTTATTGCACATGTTCAATTAAAATGATCTCAGACTGAGGAGATTCAGAGTTCAGAAAGTTTAAGGCAGATGGGAAAAAGCTACTTGTTTCAATGTGAAATTTCAGCTCTTTATTGTTAATACATGTGCAAAAATTTCTAAAGTTCTCTTTTCACTTTAGCCTTTTGGGGTATTTAGTATTGCTTAATGAGGGAAAAATTCATTTAAATGATTGAAGCATAAAAATAATAAAATATGAAAGAAGTGAAGGGCTCTGAATACCTTCTGAATGCACCATATACGACATCATGTGTCATATCTTATATACAGTATAAACATTTATGCATGGAAGTGTGTGTGTCTGCCCGGCCCGGAAGTGAGAGGTGGAGTTGGGGTAAGAGCTCCACCACCAAGGAAAAGAAAACTTGCTCAGTCGCTAATAACACAAGCTAGGCCAACACGTCAGCAAAATGAAACCTCAGAAGAAAGACAAAGTCGCTTAGCTGCTAACATTGGCAAAACGGTATCCCTTTTACTTTTCCTCCTGCTGCTAATACACAAGCAAGGCGAGCACGTCAGCAAAACAAATCCTCCCAGGAGAGAGACGCCCAGAGTAGTTCCTTTCAATTACCCGACATCTCTACATTTCAATTTTTATTCTGATGATTTCAATAGTTTCTAGGACCCCGCACTTTTTACAGCACGGACTTACACAGCTAGCATAAAATAAGATCTATTTAAAAACTCATTATGATATGATATTCAATCAGGAAACCAAGGGAAAAGTTATGGGGGATTGGCAACAGACAACAAGTTATTGAGCCAAACTTAGTCCTCCACATGCCACCGCCGTCTAATTTCACTCCCAGAATATTAAGGACTGGCGGACATAACATTGGTTTCTTCATTCAGCAATCCATTTATTATCTTGTTTATTCAGCTCAGGGACAAGGAAGGCTGGTGCCAAGACCAGCAGCGTTTGGCACACAAATGAACGGGGTGCCAGTTGATCACATAAATTAAATTAAAATGCACATCTGGACAAGAAGAGGAACACCATGTACTGTCATGGCCAGGCCCACGATTGAATCCTTGAGGTTCTGACACTCCAAGGCAGCTGTCATATCCGTTGAGCCAGCATTTTTTTACTCTATTTAAACTCTATTTATGATTAAGTAGGCTTCAGCTTACACTGAAAAAGTATAACATTGACATTGTTCATTCAATGTACATTTTCTCTTTCAAGCAGCTTAAGATTAGTCATTTAGTGTTGTAGCTTGAAATATTTGGTTTCAGATCTCAATCAAAGTAAAAAAAAAAATGTTTGTACCAAAGTAAGTTATGGTGGAGGAAATAAACGTAAAAATCCTATTTCAGTTACCCTGACATTTTAGGCTGTTCGTGTGCTGTGTGAGGGGGGCCGTTTGTATTTTGTTCCGGTCGAACTTTCCAGCGTGATGGCTTTCCAACTGCCAAAACTGAAGAACACTTTCCCGAGTGGAGTGGACGTGGCTATACCTGTCTGGTCATTTTCAGCAGCAGACTTTTATAATGGAGGATTTCTGGTAAGTAACCCTGTTTCTCAACTGGTTAAATTTACAGTAAGTATAAGAACTCGTAATAAAACATACTTTCAAGAAAGCTGTAGAAACATTTAAGAATTTTTTGTTGTATATTTAAGATTTACACTGCAAAATGCTTGTGTATTTGCACTAGATTTTTAAATAAATGTAAAAAGTACACTGCGGTATGCTAGCGCCCTGCCCGGGATTGGTAGCCTGCCTTGCGCCCTGTGCTGGCTGGGATTGGCTCCTGCAGACCCCCGTGACCAATGTTCCCTCTAAGGAGTAGCATATAGTGAGCAAAAAACATTGTTTATGAGCGACATTTTGTTTAAGCCAAAAATTTATGAGCACCAACTCCGACGGTCGGAGTGAGCGATTGTGCGATAAGTACGAGCGACGCCGTCGGAATGAGCGATCGTGCGGGAAGTATGAGCGACGCTCTGAATTCGCGCTCAGCTTAGAGGGAACATTGCCCGTGACCCTGTGTTCGGATTCAGTGGGTTGGAAAATGGATGGATGGATGTAAAAAGTACAGCATAGGAATGTGTTATGTTCAGAATATTTCTAATAGCATAAAAACAGGTTTTGAACAATAAACCATTTTAAATTGTAACAACGTAAAAAATAGATTTACTTCAGTATAAAACAAGTGAATTGCACCCAATCCCTCTTAAAGATTGTTGGATCAAAAAGCTAAAAGGAATTATATTGATCCATCCATCCATCCATCCATTTTCCAACCCGCTGAATCCGAACACAGGGTCACGGGGGTCTGCTGGAGCCAATCCCAGCCAACACAGGGCACAAGGCAGGAAACAATCCCGGGCAGGGTGCCAACCCACCGCAGGACACACACAAACACACCCACACACCAAGCACACACTAGGGCCAATTTAGAAACGCCAATCCACCTAACCTGCATGTCTTTGGACTGTGGGAGGAAACCGGAGCGCCCGGAGGAAACCCACGCAGACACGAGGAGAACATGCAAACTCCACGCAGGGAGGACCCGGGAATCGAACCCAGGTCCCCAGATCTCCCAACTGCGAGGCAGCAGCGCTACCCACTGCGCCACCGTGCCGCCCATTATATTGATTCAGATTGAAAATATTAAGTGTGAATCATTACCTTAATTATTTTACATTGAATGGTGGTTATACTTTTTTCAGTGTACCGTAACAATAAACTTACATTAAGTGGGTTCAGTAAGGAAGGATGGCTGAACATTCTTATTAACTGCTTGAAGTGTTTGTAGATTTGTACACTTATAAACAGAAATATTAAAAAAAAAAAAAAAACAAATCTGACATTAATTATAAAGTTGAAATGAGTTTAAACCTCAAAGCATGAAAAGTTCAAATAACTTGTAATGTATAGGAAAGGCATGATAGTAGGTTTTATTTCTATGTATTAGCAAGCTACATTTAGAGCCACTAGGGGGCAGAGACGGTCCAGCTGTTCATTTTCAAGACCAGCAAAAGAAAAAAAGAAACAAAAGAATTATAGAAAAAATAAAACAAATTAGGATAAATTCATTTAAAGCACCTATGAAATATACCAAGATCAACTAGAAAAGAAAATGTATGAAGACATTTATCAACGAAAAGTGAATACATGTACGTTGAAGCAAGAATTCAAACAATTCACCTTTACATAAAGCTGGCACCCATTCGTAATTCCTTTACCTCTGTTGAAAAAGTGAACTACTCAGTGATTATTACCAGCAGAACATATAGGGCACGTAGACCTATACGCCATCTCAGCTCCAAGACATTAATTATCCAGACGGATGACTGACCTCCTTTTCATTCATTACTTCACTTTCTGAATCCATTCATCCAGCACAGGGTCACGAAGGGACGGAGCCAAACTCAGCAGCTTCAGGCATAAGGCCATCTCAGGGCACATCCATGCTCACAAGAAAAAATCCGTTTCTCAGTATATTCATTTTTAATTTTGTATTCTCTTTTACTTTGCAGATATTCCAGTCTTTCTTGCACATCCACAAACACAGGACAATTATTTTAATTGGGAACTCTACATGGTTGAGAATGTGTGCGACAGTAAGAACTGAGATGAAATTACATCTGGGCCAGGGTTCGCTTCTGCTTTGCACGCAATGCTGCCAGAACAGGCTCCAGATGTAGCCACACACACTAGGAATGGAAATGATTACTGTCAAATACCAGCACCTTAAAGATGATGTAAAATAATTTTTAACGCTTAATGTATAGTTTAAAAAAATATACTAATGACAGCCCCCGGTGACCACCATTGGATAAAGTGGCTCTGTGTTATGTTGTGTTCTGTTCCATCCATCCATCCATCTTCCAAACTCATTTACTGTATCCAGAACAGGGATGCAGGACAGCTGGAGCCTATCCCAGAAAGCACTGGGCACACGTTTGGAAAAATCTCTGGATGGGGGTGCCAGCCTATCAACAAGCTGTTATGTTATATTAGACTGGAAATCACACAGACCTCTTGTCTTCTCCAGATCAAGCTTCAAGAATCAGAAGGTCCTGAGTACCAGCAGGTTTTTCGCAGCAATATTCAATCATTCCTATCACATAATTAGCTTTGAAACTTTTTTCACAGTTAGCAGACGTCATGGCTCATCTTTTTCTCTTTGCCATGCCACCCTCATCAATAAGCTTCACTATGCAGTTTGCCTTAAGAAAGATGTGAACCCCGACAAGTTTGTGGAGGCTACTGCTACCCCCATTTCACAAGTCCCAGCAGGTTACATGCAGTGAGTCCTGGGGCTGTCATATTTCTTCTTCCTATCATGTAATTGAATTTGCATTATGCTTAGCAGACATCGCTGCTCTTCTTTTTCGTTCTGCCATGTCACCTTCTCGATCAGTTTCCTATGCAGTTTGTCATAAGAAAGATGTGAACCCTGATAACTTCATGGGAGTTACCACCAGTCACATTTTGTGTTTTTATCAGTTGTGTATTTCACCACATGCTTCTGATTAAGACCAAGATCAAGGTTGTAGCCCCAGTGGTTTGTGAATAATCATGTGACAGACAGACAATCCTTAGCATACAGATTATGTTATATATTACCTTACATTATGATACTTTCTATTACGTTACATTTCGACCATCCATCTTTCAAACCCACTTATCCAGAGCAGGGCTGAAGCCTGTCTTTGTAAGCATTGGGCACGAGACAGGAATAATTACTGGATGGAGCGCCAGCTTATGGCAGTCTGTTATGTTATATTAAACTAGAAAACACACAGACCTCCTGTTTGCAAGTACCAGCAGGATGATCACAGTGAATGCTGAGGCTGTCCTTTTTCTTTCTATCAGGGAATAGACCGCTGCAGTTTGCATCACTCTCAGCAGATGTCACTGTTCTTCTTTTTCCCTCTGCTATGTCACATTGTTGATCAGTTTTCCCACACAGTTTGGCATAATAAAGCTGCAAATCCTGATAGCTTTGCAGAGGTTGCCGCTAGCTGCATGTTGTGCTTCATCAGAGTGTATCAAATCATAAGCTTTCGATTAAGACCAAGATCGAGGTTGTAGCCCCAGTGGTTCGCAAGTAATCAAGTGACAAACAGACACAACCCTTTGAATTTTACAGATCATCTTATGTTATGCTGTGTTATATTATGTTATACTACATGATGCTATGCTGTATTATGTTATGATATATTAAACCTGCTTATCAAGAGTAGTGTTGCAGGAAGCTGGGGCTTATCCCAGCAAGCATCAGGCAAAAGGCAGGAAGAATCCCTAAATGGGGTGCCAGCCTATTGCAGGATGTGGTATTATGTTATGTTATGCTATGCTATGTTATGTAAAATTATGCTGTTATGTTATGTTATTCTATGTTATGCTATACTATGCTATCCTAAAATATGCTATGTTATGTTATGCTGTGCTATGTTACGTTATGCTATGCTATTTTATGTTATGTTATTCTATGCTCTTTTATGTTATGTTATGTTATTCTATGTCATGCTATACTATGCTATATTAAAATATGCTATGTTACGTTATGCTGTGCTATGTTATGTTATGCTATGCTATGTTATGTAAAATTATGCTGTTATGTTATGTTATTCTATGTTATGCTATACTATGCTATCCTAAAATATGCTATGTTACATTATGCTGTGCTATGTTATGTTATGCTATGCTATTTTATGTTATGCTATGTAAAATTATGTTATGTTATTCTATGTTATGCTATACTATGCTATCCTAAAATATGCTATGTTATGTTATGCTATGCTATACTATGTTATGTTATGTTATGCTATTTTATGTTCTGTTATGTAAAATTATGTTGTTATTCTATGTTATGCTATACTATGCTATCCTAAAATATGCTATGTTATGTTATGCTGTGCTATGTTACGTTATGCTATGCTATTCTATGTTATGTTATTCTATGCTCTTTTATGTTATGTTATGTTATTCTATGTTATGCTATACTATGCTATACTAAAATATGCTATGTTACGTTATGCTGTGCTATCTTATGTTATGTTATGCTATGTTATGTAAAATTATGCTGTTATGTTATGTTATTCTATGTTATGCTATACTATGCTATACTAAAATATGCTATGTTACATTATGCTGTGCTATGTTATGTTATGTTATGCTATGCTCTTTTATGTTATGTTATTCTATATTATGCTATACTATGCTATCCTAAAATATGCTGTTACGTTATGCTGTGCTATGTTATGTTATGCTATGCTATTTTATGTTATGCTATGTAAAATTATGTTATGTTATTCTATGTTATGCTATACTATGCTATCCTAAAATATGCTATGTTATGTTATGCTATGCTATACTATGTTATGTTATGTTATGCTATTTTATGTTATGTTATGTAAAATTATGTTGTTATTCTATGTTATGCTATACTATGCTATCCTAAAATATGCTATGTTACGTTATACTGTGCTATGTTATGTTATGTTGTGCTGTGTTATGTTATTCTATGTTATGTTATTTTCCTTTCATTTAAAGCTCTAAAGAGTGTAATACAGTTACCATCCATGCTTAATTACTTGGGTAATACAAAGATGCAGGAATTCCCAAGAGAAACACTTGTTTTATTAACTTGAACTGTAATCCATAAATAATGCCACAGTGCATTATCTATGTAAAAGTTAATAAAAGTAGATTACACACAATAAAATCACACATTTGTACAACCTATGTATACTAATCATTTATTTTTACTGCCATAATTAAAAAGCACCTCACAAAGCTAATTAGAAACATTTGCCATTTCCGTGTTTAATCTCTTGTCCTTTAACAATGCAGTTCCCACGATATTTGCTTTAAATATCAAAATCATGTGTGGATCAGTTTAGTGCATCGATACTCAGGTACATAGTGAATAATCCTGGCAATTAGATTGTGATGTCCATTTTTGTTTAAAATGTTAAATTTTAACATGTAGTAACATCTTCCATCCTGCCTGTTCCTGTGTATGATCACAGAGTGCTGGAGCCTATCTTGACAGCAGCAATTTCAAGGCCGGTACCTACCCTGAGCAGACCACCGGTCTATAAGGTCTACACGCACAGTTTGGAGAGGACAATGCACACATCTTTCAATACGTGAGAGCATCTGTTGGGAATTCCATGCAGATATGGGAACATGAGGGCTGAGTATTTTTTTCTGAAAAGCACACTATACACTAGTTTCACACATAAATCAACATAAAACGTCTGTTGTTATGTGCTGTGGCTGCTGTTGGTGCCTGTTCCGCATCTGGGAGACGGTGGCAGTCGCAGTGTGACGAAATATGGTTTGTACCTCTTGTTATCATAAGTGGTGGTCCTAAAATGGCGAACACTGCTGTAGGTGTATCCGCTACACAAACAAGATCAGCACCACAATTAGCTGGGGACCGATAGGCTGATGCTGTTACCTCACTTCCATTTTCCATCTCCAGATCACTTGCATCAAACTCAGAGTCTGAAAAGTCAGAGTCTGATTCAGCGATAATAGGTAAAAACATCCATGGAGTATTTTGCTTTACACATTTGCTTTAGTCTCGCCAGATGTCACTGCCATTTTAGAGGCTCTTTGCTCTTCACTACTCCTCCACGTGCAGGGAGTCGAGGTCAAATCAACAAAGCTTTGTAACCTTCCTTCAAGCAAAGAGAGTCAAACTAAAACATAAGGGCGAGTTTTGTCACAGTTTACAGCCGATTACCATTCTCTACCCCTGAATTTTGACAAAAGTCAACATCAGCCCTGAAAGAGTTCATTTGATGGTTCTTTAATGTACATAATATAAAAATATAATCATTGTCTTGCGGTTCATTCCACAAATATCCATCCCCATATCTGAGTATACGAGAAAGTCGAGGGTAGACCACTCCTGAATTTTTTTTTTAAATAACATGTTATGCGACAAATTGAATTGAATGCGTACGGTGATCTCCTCCAACACATTTACAGTACATGACATTGGTGGTGTTCAGGTCTACTAGACCCGGCAGCAATGCAGATGTGGAAACTGTCTGTGAAGTAACATTAACACCACTTTAGAGGCATTGATTCCAAATACCCAAAATTTCATTAAAGCAATCATATACATCACCATCAACAATCATATACAGTACATCACCATCAACCATGTCTGACAATTTTTATAGTGCTAGCATTCTGAATGTGTGTAATTGTGTGAATGGTTGCTCATTGACTTTACTGGCTACTATAGCTATAGCAGTACGCATAAGTATCTATCTATCTATCCATCTATCTAAGTGTAACATGTTAGGAGAGCAACGTGATTTACAGAAAGTTTTCTTAACATGTCTTACACTTGTGTAATTGTGTGAATGGTCGCTCATTGACAAGTGTAACACATGTTAAGAAAACTTTCTGTAAATCACGTTGCTCTCCTAACATGTTACACTTATGCATACTGCTATAGCTATAGTAGCCAATGAGCAACCATTCACACAATTACACACATTCAGAATGTTAGCACTATAAAAATTGTCAGACTTAGTGTTACTATAAATGAAATCACCAAATGTTAGCTGTCTCACAGTAAGTGACAACAATAACGTTTATAAAAGAACTGCTACATCAATGAAGCAAAGTTTGCAAAGCTTGTATTTTTACCTGAAAGTTGCGACTCAGTTTTTCTGCAGTCATGTCCTCGTCCCGGAGTGTCACTCTTTTACTGTTGCGAAAAACAACGTAATGGTCCATCCTCTGGTGATGCCATGCAGTGTAACTTCAAGGCCATCGGTTGATGTGTTGTGAGGAAGACTGTTTGCACATGTAGTCAAAAGTCGCGCAGAAGGAGAAGTACCTCCGGTGTCAGACAACGAAAATGCGTCTGTTTTGTTGTTTTTGAGCTATTACACTTTTAATATTTGAATCACAAATAAATCCAGAAAAGTATATGTAATTTTAAGTTTATGATTGTTATTTGTTACCACAGAATTAAAAAATACCTTATTTTCCTTCATTCTATCCTTTAATCAAAAATCTAAATCTGAAAAATCCTTTTATTTTCATTTTTTCGTTTTTGCTTCTAAAATGAAATTTCAAATACCAAAAAGTACACAAACCCAAAAGTTGTTTTTGAGCTATTACACTATCATTATTTGAATCACAAATAAATCCAGAAAAGTATGTGTAATTTTAAGTTTATAACTGCTATTTGTTACCATATAATTAAAAAATACCTTATTTTCCCTCATTTTATTCTTTAATCAAAAATCTAAATCTAAACATTCCTTTCATTTTTTCGTTTTTGCTTCTGAAACAAATTTCAAATACCAAAAAGTACACAGACCAACCAGGGACCCTAATTAAACCCGTTATTTAATTCCATGGCCTGTTGCTGCTCTCATTCTGCCAAAACTGTTGCTATTCTGTTTTTTTCTAAGAACTCCTTCAAAATGTTATTTTCAGCTATTGTGTGATGGGCACAGGTGAGCTGGTCATGTCCTGCTTGTTTTGTGTCTCATTACTGTCAAGCTGCTAATTAAGGAAAAAAGAACTAAGGGGCCTGAGTCATGCAAATTAAAACTAAGGCGAAAGAAGTTAATTGGCATCAAAAACTGGTCACTGATCAAGAAGATGGTTAGAATGAAAGCCTGCAGCCACTGCGGCCCTCTAAGACCGGAGTTTGACACCCCTAGATAGATAGATAGATAGATAGATAGATAGATAGATAGATAGATAGATAGATAGATAGATAGATAGATAGATAGATAGATAGATAGATAGATAGATAGATAGATAGATAGATAGATAGATAGATAGATAGATAGATAGATACTTTATTAATCCCAAGATTAAATTCACATTCTCCAGCAGCAGCATACTGATACAAAAAACAATATTAAATTAAAGATTGATAATAATGCTGGTAAAAACAGACAATAACTTTGAGTAATGTTAACGTTTACCCCCCCCCCCCCCCCCCCCCCCCCGGGTGGAATTGAACAGTCACATAGTGTGATGGAGGAACAATCTCCTCAGTCTGTCAGTGGAGCAGGACGTGACAGCAGTCTGTCGCTGAAGCTGCTCCTCTGTCTGGAGATGATACTGTTTAGTGGATGCAGTGGATTCTCCATAATTGACAGGAGCCTGCTGAGCGCCCGTCGCTCTGCCACAGATGTCAAACTGTCTAGCTCCATGCCTACAATAGAGCCTGCCTTCCTCACCAGTTTGTCCAGACGTGAGGTGTCTTTCTTCTTAATGCTGCCTCCCCAGCACACCACCGTGTAGAAGAGGGTGCTCACCACAACTGTCTGATAGAACATCTGCAGCATCTTATTGCAGATGTTGAAGGACGCCAGCCTTCTAAGGAAGTATAACCGGCTCTGTCCTTTCTTACACAGAGCATCAGTATTGGTAGTCCAGTCTAATTTATCATCCAGCTGCACTCCCAGGTATTTATAGGTCTGCACCATCTGCACACAGTCACCTCTGATGATCACGGGGTCCATGAGGGGTCTGGGCCTCCTAAAATCCACCACCAGCTCCTTGGTTTTGCTGGTGTTCAGGTGTAGGTGGTTTGAGTCGCACCATTTAACAAAGTCCTTGATTAGGTCCCTATACTTCTCCTCCTGCCCACTCCTGATGCAGCCCACAATAGAAGTGTCGTCAGCGAACTTTTGCACGTGGCAGGACTCCGAGTTGTGTTGGAAGTCCGATGTATATAGGCTGAACAGGACCGGAGAAAGTATAGTCCCCTGTGGCGCTCCTGTGCTGCTGACCACAATGTCAGACCTGCAGTTCCCAAGACGCACATACTGAGGTCTGTCTTTAAGATAGTCCACGATCCATGCCACCACCTGCTCTACAGTATCAATCAGTTGTTATAACATTGTGGCATTTATCATCATATATCCATATTAAAAGTACAGTATATATTACATTTTTTTTTTTTTTATAAATCAATATGTTTGGTTCTGGCACTCTGCCAGGGTTTGTTTCCTGCCTTGCGCCCTGTGTTGGTTGGGATTGGCTCCAGCAGACCCCCGTGACCCTGTAGTTAGGATATAGCGAGTTGGATAATGGATGGATGGATGGATGTTTGGTTTTCAAAATAGTTAAAAAGTGCTAGGGAGACTAGGATTATAGTGCCAAGGCCCCAGGGAGGTCAGGGTTCAAAGAATTAATAAATAGGAAGGCAAGGCAAAGCCGTTTCAAAGAAATGTGTGGTTAAATGTAATGCTTCAACATGATCATGCACTGCATCACATTCACAATTTAGAACAAAACCCCTCTTTGGAGGAAGGAGTAGAACTTGTCCAGAAGGAGAAAAACTTTTCTTGTAATTTTTAAAAAGTTGAAAATTATACCCTGTCTGTTAACCTCACTAGCATCGTGCAAAAACGAGGTAGGTCTCTGCAAATGCATGTGCACGGCTTGAACCCAGGACTCTAGATCTATGAGGCGTCAGTGCTGACCACTGCACTGCCTTGGAAAACTTCAACTGAGTGGAAAATCTCTTTTACTTAATTACGCTGCTTAAAGAAATGATGCAGTAAACCATGAGGAGCAAAACATATTTCAGAGAAAGCACGGCTACACTTTCAATCCTCAGACAAGCCTTTAGTCTTCTTTCTGAATGGCATGAAAGGGGCTTCTGCGACTATAAATTCAATGGACCTGTGAATTACTCCAAGCTGATGGTATGGAATAAACAGATGTTCCTCTTTTAGCTTAACAACACACACAAGGAATGGAAATTATCACTGTCGAATGACAGCTCCTTAAAGAAGGTGTAAAATCAGTATTCGGGTATGGTGCCTAGCTATAAAATATACTTTCTACTAATGACACAGAAGAACAGTAGCTACTAAACATTATGGCTACTTCATTACTCGCTAACCAAGTCATAAGCTAACACTTTAAAAGCATTCATTTTATAAACCAGCATTAGCCAGTGCAGGGCTGGAGCCTAAGCAAGCAGGAATCAACACCGGGAAGGATGACATTCAAACATGGACGGCTCTCAGTGTTCTGCCAGAGAGCAATTTGGAAGAAAAACTATGAACCAGGAGACAAAAGGGCAAACTTGTGGGGGCCGAGTTTTAAAAATGAAATAAACAGAAATACCAAAGCTAAAACATTTCCCGAAACTTGTATTCAAAAGGGCATACAAAAAAAAATGAGCTCTCTTGAAAGATTTTGATGTTTGACTTGAGAGTGCAAAATCAATGGACACCATTAGTGAAACTATGTGTGGATCTGAGCGTAAAAATAAGAGTACGCCAAAAAAACAGTGCCTAACTATGAAATATACAGTACATTCTATTCTACTAATGACACAGAAGAACAGTAACATATACAGAGCTCTATATAAAGCATTCACCCTGTGGGAAGTGTTCACATTTTAACGTTCTATTAAACAGAAACACAACGGATTTCATTTGGCTTTTTTGACACTAATCATCAGTAAAGGACTCTTTAATGTCAACGTGAAAACAAACCTCTGCAGAGTGGTCTAAATTAATTTCAAATAAAAAAAAAAACACAAAATAATTGATCGCAAAATAATATTCTCCCCCTTTAATATGGCAGACCTAAATCATCACTGGTGCGTCCAATCGGTTTTAGAACTCCCAGAATTAGTTCAATGGAGACCACCTGTCTGGGGTTTCAATTGATTGTAGGAAAAAAAATGCATCGGAATGTGGAAGGACGAATCAGTATGGTGGGCTAACCTGCACATTGAAGACCAACGAACACTCCAAGCCATTCTGTGAAAAGATGATTGAAAAGCACAAATCATGGGATGGAGGAAAGAAACCATGCAAGTTGCTAAATATCCAGTTTAATCAATCATTGAGAAATGGAGTGAGAATGGCACAGCAGTAAATCTGCCTAAAGCAGGCCATGCGCAAAAACTGATAGAAGGCATCTAGTGAGGTAGGAAAACTCTGAAGGATTTACAAGCTACAGTCGCATTGGAGAGACTGAGCATGCAACAGCTGTTGCCCAGGTGCTTCATCCATCACCTTTTTTATTAGAGAGTGGAAAAGAAAAAGGTTCTGTTATTTAAAAAAAACGCATATGACATCTTGGCTAGAGTTTTTAAGAAGGCACATACAGTCATATGAAAAAGTTTGGGAACCCCTCTAGGCCTGCATAATAATTGACTCTAGTTTCAACAAAAAAGATAACAGTGGTATGTCTTTCATTTCCTAGGAACACCTGAGTACTGCGGTGTTTTCTGAACATTTTTACTGAAACAGTATTTAGTTGTATGAAATTAAATCAAATGTGAATAGCTGGCTGTGCACAAATGTGGGTCCCCTTGTAATTTTGCTGATTTGAATCAAAAGCGTCTGGCTGCAGACCATGCACTCTCAGCCACTGACGTCAGATGCACGCTCAGCCACAACAGGAAGTGCAACCGACGCTCGATCAGCAACTTAGTTTTCGAGGCCAACGCGAACGGTAAGTTACGTTTTATTAGTTCTTTTACCGAATTATATAGTTACATGTTTTATTTTATTTCATTCCATACACACATTATTGCAGTGTAAATGTTTTGGTCAAGTGCGTTAAGTAACTTCTTTCTTTGATGACTAGAGTGAGTTTGTTTTCAGTTACGGTGACTACTAGATAGAGATAGATAGATAGATAGATAGATAGATAGATAGATAGATAGATAGATAGATAGATAGATAGATAGATAGATAGATAGATAGATAGATAGATAGATAGATAGATAGATAGATAGATAGATAGATAGATAGATAGATAGATAGATAGATAGATAGATAGATAGATAGATAGATAGATAGATAGATAGATACTTTATTAATCCCAGGGGGAAATTCACATACTCCAGCAGCAAAAAATATTAAATTAAAGAGTAATAAAAAAATGCAGGTAAAAAAAACAGACAATAACTTGAATAATGTTCAACGTTTACCCCCTCTGGTGGAATTGAAGAGTCGCATAGTTTGGGGGAGGAATGATCTTCTCAGTCCGTCAGTGGAGCAGGACAGTGACAGCAGTCTGTCGCTGAAACTGCTCCTCTGTCTGGAGATGACACTGTTTAATGGATGTAGTGGATTCTCCATAATTGATAGGAGCCTGCTGAGTGCCCGTTGCTCTGCTACGGATGTCAAACCGTCCAGCTCTATGCCAACAATAGAGCCTGCCTTCCTCACCAGTTTGTCCAGGCGTGAGGCATCCTTCTTCTTAATGCTGCCTCCCCAGCACACCACTGCGTAGAAGAGGGCACTCGCCACAACCATCTGATAGAACATCTGCAGCATCTTGCTGCAGATGTTGAAGGATGCCAGTCTTCTAAGGAAGTACAGGCGGCTCTGTCCTTTCTTGCACAGAGAATCAGTATTGGCAGTCCAGTCCAATTTATCGTCCAGCTGCACTCCCAGGTATTTATAGGTCTGCACCATCTGCACACGGTCACCTCTGATGATCACGGGGTCCATGAGGGGCCTGGGTCTCCTAAAATCCACCACCAGTTCCTTGGTTTTGCTGGTGTTCAGGTGTAGGTGGTTTAAGTCGCACCATTTAACAAAGTCCTTGATGAGGTTTCTATACTCCTCCTCCTGCTCACTCCTGATGCAGCCCACAATAGCAGTGTCGTCAGCGAACTTTTGCATGTGGCAGGACTCCGAGTTATATTGGAAGTCTGATGTATATAGGCTGAACAGGACCGGAGAAAATACAGTCCCCTGCGGCGCTCCTGTGCTGCTGACCACAATGTCAGATCTGCAATTCCCGAGACGCACATACTGAGGTCTGTTTGTAAGATAGTCCACGATCCATGCCACCAGGTATGAATCTACTAGCCAGTTAGCTCATGTTATCTTACCGTTAAATAGACACATGTCTACGACCTTAAGATATCAGAAGCATATTTAAATTCGTGTGAATTAAAGTGATGTAAAAATGTTTATTAAGCTTATTAATAAAACAAAGATGTGTTGTTTCTTTGTGCTTTTACAGATGCACCCCTCCATAAGACGTGAGGCTATTGTTCCACAGCAGTGCACGAATTGTTGCACTTTGTACCATTGTCCACTATGCCCTGCCCTACAGTCTATGAGGTTGGCAAGAATCCAACAGTATTTAGATGGACATTTAAAAAATGCAATCATTTTTGAAGGTAATGCAAGGTGGATTATTACAATATAACTAGAGTGAATGAATAATTAATGTGCAAAAATGCACTGAGCTCTTGCATGTTAAAGCACAAAAAACCTTAATATTTCATGAGAAAAATATTCTTTTAAAAATTTGGTAAGAGTCCCCCATGTAACAGAGTCTGTTTTCAGTCTACTTTAAGGCATTGTACAGATATGGAAAATAAGGTGCTTGTAAATTTACTGGACACAGACCATGATATAGCCCACATAATAGCCACAATTGTCCCATTGTTTAGCATCTGAATGCTTTGTTTCAAGATTAATTTATTTACTGACTTATTACCTTTTACTTGTTCTTATTTCTAACAGATAAGAGAATATGTCGTTGCCATCTGCCATGTAGGTCTGAGGGTCACTACCATTGTCCGTTTTGCATGAAGACAATATTTAGAAGAAACAGTATGGAGTGTCATCTAAAAATATGCTCAAAATCTGCATCTGAGCCTTCCCACAGCCTACTTTTTCCAGCGCAAGAATCTTCCCTCGACCTACCTGTTATGGCACAAGAACCTTCCCATACCATACCGCTACCAGTACAAGAGCCCTCCCAAGCTAATGAGCTGGGTCCAGAAAACAGTTCTAAAACAACAAATACAACAAAGTGCCCTCATTGCTCATTAGATTTGCTCAAAAAGAATTTGGACACACACATCTTAAGAAAACATACAGACATATCCCAGGATGTAACACTCATGTCTCATCTTTCCAGCATTTGTGTTGATGTATCTAATGGAGTGTCAGTAGTACAAGTAAATTTTTTTATCAGTTTTTTATTTATCAATAATAATTGCATAAAACACATAAATACACCAAATTTTTATTCCTGTCTAAGGTATCTGTCCTTGCACATGCAAAAACAGCCAGTCAGTGGTGCAGTGACAGCCAAGACCAATTCATTGGTCTGGTCCAGTTGCCCCAGATACTGACTATGACAGAGGAAGATGCTGGGAAGGCTCTGGAGGAGTACGAAGCAATGAATGCAGAGGAAGATTCACTAGTTAATAGAGATGATGGTCTGGCTCCATTTTGTTTTGGGTTTAGCCATGTGCAAGACATGCACAGATTTTTAGATGAATTGCAGGAAGTTGACTATGTACTGCTGCCTCCTTAACTAAATTAATGTTTTTTATTGGTTTGTGTTTTGTTGTTGGGGTTTTTTTTTGAGGGGGGGGGGGTTCTTATGTATAAATAAATATAAACATTTGATTACTGATGTGTCCAATGTCCTTTTCCCTCCACCATTTATTAATCACAGTTTGGTACCTCATGACATGTAAAGTATAGTACGTATTACAGTTCTGATATACAGTGAGTACGGAAAGTATTCAGACCCCCTTCAATTTTTCACTCTTTGTTATATTGCAGCCATTTGCTAAAATCATTTAAATTAATTTTTTTCCTCATTAATGTACACACAGCACCCCATATTGACAGACAAAAAAAAGAATTTTTGAAATTGTTGCAGATTTATTAAAAAAGAAAAAACTGAAATATCACATGGTCCTAAGTATTCAGACCCTTTGCTCAGTATTTAGTAGAAGCACCCTTTTGAGCTAATACAGCCATGAGTCTTCTTGGGGAAAGATGCAACAAGTTTTTCACACCTGGATTTGGGGATCCTCTGCCATTCCTCCTTGCAGATCCTCTCCAGTTCTGTCAGGTTGGATGGTAAACGTTGGTGGACAGCCATTTTTAGGTCTCTCCAGAGATGCTCAATTGGGTTTAAGTCAGGGCTCTGGCTGGGCCATTCAAGAACAGTCACAGAGTTGTTGTGAAGCCACTCCTTCGTTATTTTAGTTGTGTGCTTAGGGTCATTGTCTTGTTGGAAGGTAAACCTTCGGCCCAGTCTGAGGTCCTTAGCACTCTGGAGAAGGTTTTTGTCCAGGATATCCCTGTACTTGGCCGCATTCATCTGTCCCTCAATTGCAACCAGTTGTCATGTCCCTGTAGCTGAAAAAAACCCCCACAGCATGATGCTGCCACCGCCATGCTTCACTGTGAGGACTGTATTGGACAAGTGATGAGCAGTGCCTGGTTGTCTCCACCAAGGTTATTATAGTTTTGCCTTTTTATATTAGTTTTTATTTCTATATTTTTTCTGACCTTACTTGGAAATTCAGTTTAGTTTTAGTTTTCCTTCATCGTGTATTTTTAGTTTTAGTTTAGTTTTTATTTCACAAAGACATTTCTATTTTATTTTTATATATATTAGTTTCAGTTTTAGTTTTAGTAATTATGGCATGGAGCGCCTACGGAGTTAGTTTTGTGTCACAATCAGACAGAACTGTACACTTAACAGATTTGGATACGAGTTTAATGTTAGTGGAAGCTTACTACACTACATGGTTTACTATATGGTTTTGTTTTTGTCTGATAAAAACAAGCATAAAAAACTAGACACTGAATATGAACAATTTTACATAATTTTATAATTTGTAAAATATTTTCTCATGAAAATCACAGGGGCTTAGGAAGAACAGGGCTCTTAGATTTGAATGAATGTGCAGACCCCACAAAGAGAAACAGAAACAAAGAACAACAAGCATGTAGTGTCAAGGTTAGGGGCAGTGAGTCTTGAATAGACCACCATAAAAGACAGTAAACGCATAATGAGCAGAGCAAGAGCAGGTAATTGGAGTACAGACAGGCATAAAACAACAGAGACAGCGTCTGAAATTAAGAACAACATATGCATTATCTAAACCTGCTTATCCAGAGTAGGACTGCAGGATATCTGGAGTCTACCTCAGCAGATTTGGTTGCAAGGCAGGAAAAATCTCTGGTGTGCAATAAAAATCTCTGGTGTGCAATATGTATGATAAGGCTGATGTTAAGAACAAAAAGAATTATTATTTCAACTATCTATTTTGAGAGAGAGAGAAAAACATTGAAAAAAGGGTGACAGATATTTTAAAATATAATTCTGCTAATGGATTACTTTCACAATATCAGGTATTTTGAGTTGTGAATAGGAACTAAAAAAGATAAATTAATAAATATGGAACAAATACAAAAACCTATTAGTATGTTTAGTTTTTCATCACTTGTCAGACTCTCTACCTTTGTTTGTATCGCTTCGTTGTTAAACGATGTTTTTAAAGCAAAAGTGATTGTTCAGCAACAATATGCTGATCTTGTATGGTGACCTAGTCAGTCTCTCGATTAGTGCCGTTTTATTGTCAAAAACCGGGAGTGCTCTCCCCTTGTATACTCAGAAATGGGGATGGATATTTGAGGAGTAAACTGCAAGACAATGATTATATTTTTATATTATGTACATTAAGGAACTATCAACAACAAATCCAATTAATAATATATTGAATGATTATTATAAAAGTAAAGTTGTATAAATCGGACTCTGCAGCTGTAAAAAAAAAAAAAAATCGAGTATGTGTTCAGGTAAAGTACCAGTTCCGGGTGATGGATTTGGCCCAAAAGTTAATACAGATCTACAATTGTGGTGTAACAACCACATGTCAAATTTCATCCGTCTATCTAGTTGCGTTCTTGAGTTATCACACACACACACAATTACAAAAAACAGTACTGTTGGACACTGGTTAGTCTATAACGTCAAGATTCATCAAAATATCGAGGTCGAATTTTTTTCATGATTACTATACTTTCTCTATACTTAGTATATGAGAAAGTAAAAACGATTTCTCCTGTGCAAAGTGGCAGGTGAATTGCTGTCAACAAAAAGCAGACACCTGGGAAATATACTGAAACGTTACTCACTCGTGATTTTTCTGTCCATATGGTAAACGTTTTGTTGACCAGTAGCCTATATTTTGATTTCAGCCGTTTCAATTACATCTTGATATAGAACAAGCACAAAGAACGGCGGCAAGCAAATCGCTTTCTATTTCTCACGCTTTATGCACCCGCACTCCGCTTGCTCTGTCACCGCATAACGCTGTGTGAACAGCTGCCTTCCTTCACCAGCTGCCGTTCACTGGATGAATATATGCAGGTGGCTCGTGGTGGATGACTTTCTGTTTTAGAGTTAAAACCTACAAGGTTTAAAGATTAACGGCAAGAATATTCATTCAAAAACGAAAACTAAAAATATTTTAGTAAATTATTATTTTGTTTCAGTTAGTCTTTCCAGCAACTTTAATAGTTTCGTTTAGTTTTAGTTTTTCATTTCGGTTTTGTTAATTATTTTATTTCAGTTTACAAAAATGTTTTTTTAATAATAGTTTCAGTTTTGATTTTAGTTTTCGTTAACTATAATAACCTTGGTCTCCACACATACTGCTTAGAATTAAGGCCAAAAAGTTCTATCTTGGTCTCATCAGACCAGAGAATCTTATTTCTCACCATCTCAGAGTCCTTCAGGTGTCTTTTAGCAAACTCCATGCGGGCTGTCATGTGTCTTGCACTGAGGAGAGGCTTCCGACACTTGTCCCACTTCCTCATCACTTGTCCAATACAGTCCCCACAGTGAAGCATGGCGGTGGCAGCATCATGCTGTTGGGGGTGTTTTTCAGCTGCAGGGTCAGGACGACTGGTTGCAATCGAGGGAAAGATGAATGCGGCCAAGTACAGGGATATCCTGGACAAAAACCTTCTCCAGAGTGCTAAGGACCTCAGACTGGGCCGAAGGTTTACCTTCCAACAAGACAATGACCCTAAGCACACAGCTAAAATAACAAAGGAGTGGCTTCACAACAACTCTGTGACTGTTCTTGAATCGCCCAGCCAGAGCCCTGACTTAAACCCAATTGGGCATCTCTGGAGAGACCTAAAAATGGCTTTCCACCAACATTTACCATCCAACCTGACAGAACTGGAGAGGATCTGCAAGGAGGAATGGCAGAGGATCCCCAAATCCAGGTGTGAAAAACTTGTTGCATCTTTCCCAAGAAGACTCATGGCTGTATTAGCTCAAAAGGGTGCTTCTACTAAATACTGAGCAAAGGGTCTGAATACTTAGGACCACGTGATATTTCAGTTTTTCTTTTTTAATAAATCTGCAACAATTTCAAAAATTCTTTTTTTTGTCTGTCAATATGGGGTGCTGTGTGTACATTAATGAGGAAAAAATTAATTTAAATGATTTTAGCAAATGGCTGCAATATAACAAAGAGTGAAAAATTGAAGGGGGTCTGAATACTTTCCGTACCCACTGTATAAGATTATTAACAACACAGAATTGTTCTATTTGTTTTATTTTCATTTTACTCTTTATTCACACGTAAATACTGTATACATTAAATTTAAATGATGTTAGCAAGTTATGATGGTTGCATAATTGTTTTTTCCTTGGGATAACAGTGGGAACACTAAACTAGCACGCTCTTAACATCAGCGCTCTCGCTATGCTACCACGGCCATGCTGCTAGTAATCACAATAACAGGCAAGCATTTACCTTGGTTAACTTGATCTGTTAAAATGGTAAACATGTTAATAAACCAACACAGGCCAGCCAAACAACGTGAATATGCACAAGTTAACATCCATCCATCCATTTTCCAAACCGCTGAATCCTAACTACAGGGTCACGGGGGTCTGCTGGAGCCAAGTTAACATGATTAAGAATATTCCACATCGTTCATAAATGGTAAGACTATAACTAGCAAACGTACCAACTTAGCAATCAGGAAACGACTCCCCTGTTGCACTTCCTATTGTGGCTGAGCGTGCATCTGACGTCAGTGGCTGAGAGTGCACGGTCTGCAGCCAGACCCTACTCATTTGAATGCCTGTCACGGCTCAGTGCTGATTACTTACAACACCAAATTGGTTGGATGAGCTCATTAAGCCTTGAACTTCATAGACAGGTGTGTCCAATCATGAGATATAAAGGTATTTAACGATGTCAATTGCAAGTTGTGCTTCCCTTTGACTCTCCTCTGAAGAGTGACAGCATGGGATCCTCAAAGCAACTCTCAAAAGATCTGAAAACAAAGATTGTTCAGTCTCATGGTTTAGGGGAAGGCTACAAAAAGCTATCTCAGAGGTTTAAACTGTCAGTTTCAACTGTAAGGAATGGAATCAGGAAATGGAAGGCTGCAGGCACAGTTGCTGTTAAACCCAGCAGGTCTGGCAGGCCAAGAAAAATACAGGAGCGGCATATGTGCAGGATTGTGAGAATGGTTACAGACAACCCACAGATCACCTCCAAAGACCTACAAGAACATCTTGCTGCAGATGGTGTATCTGTACATTGTTCTACAATTCAGCTCAATTTGCAGAGAGAATATCTGTATGGCAGGGTGATGAGAAAGAAGCCCTTTCTGCACCCGCGCCACAAACAGAGTCACTTGTTGTATGCAAATGCTCATTTAGACAAGCCAGATCCATTTTGGAACAAAGTGCTTTGGACTGATGAGACAAAAATGGAGTTATTTGGTCATAACAAAAAGCGCTTTGCATGGTGGAAGAAGAACACCGCATTCCAAGAAAAACACCTGCTACCTACTGTTAAATTTGGTGGAGGTTCCATCATGCTGTGAGGCTGTGTGGCTGGTTCAGGGACTGGGGCCCTTGTTAAAGTTGAGGGTCACATGAATTCAACCCAATATCAACAAATTCTTCAGGATAATGTTCAAGCATCAGTCACAAAGTTGCAGTTACGCAGGGGTTGGATATTCCAACAAGACAACAACCCAAAACACAGTTCGAAATCTACAAAGACATTCATGCAGAGTGAGAAGTACAATGTTCTGGAATGGCCGTCACAGTCCCCTGACTTGAATATCATTGAAAATCTATGGGATGATTTGAAGCAGGCTGTTTATGCTTGGCAGCCATCAAATTGAACTGAACTGGAGAGATTTTGTATGGAAGAATGGTCAGAAATACCTCCATCCAGAATCCAGACACTAATCAAAAGCTATAGGAGGCGTCTAGAGGCTGTTAGATTTGCAAATGGAGTCTCAACTAAGTATTGATGTCATATCTCTGTTGTGGTGCCCAAATTTATGCACCTGTCTAATTTTGCTATGATGCATATTGCATATTTTCTGTTAATCCAATAAACTTAATGTCACTGCTGAAATACTACTGTTTCCATAAGGCATGTCATATATTAAAAGGAAGTTGCTACTTTGAAAGCTCAGCCAATGATAAACAAAAATCCAAGGAATTAAGAGGGGTTCCCAAACTTTTTCATATGAGTATATGAGGTGAGACACAAAAATAACCGGACTTGGCTTGCGGCTTTCCTGAAAAACCATCTGGAGGTCGGCCGGACGTGAATCATAGAACTATATCCCCTCTTACACGCCCTCTCAAGCCGCCGACTGGCTAGGCATATCCTGTGAATAGCTCAGTCAGTACTTGCACAACAATTGCCACACGAGTTGCCGCGATAATGTTGGGTGAAAAAATTGAACAGCGAAATTGAACAAAATTGCCCAAGAATCTTATGAACTGATAAAGAAACAGTGTATAGTGATAACAGTTTGTCTCACACACAAGTTTTTGAGTGGCACAAACCCAATTTAGCTCCCTGTGACTTTTACTTGTTCCTGAAACTCAAAAGTGACCTGAAGGGAACACATTTTTCTTCAATGGATAAAGTGAAGACAGAAACGGCAAGCCTGTTGAAGAGCCTCAAGCAAGAAGACTTCCAGCACTGTTTCAGTCAATGGAAGATACGTATGGAGCGGTGTAGAGATCTGGAGGGGGAGTATAGAGAAGGTGACAATGCTCAGAATGCTGTAATTCATCAATACATATTTTTTTTACCAATCCGATTATTTTTATGTCTCACCTCGTACTGTAGGAGACTCTGAAATCAGTGGCAAGAGGTTCTATGGCCTGATGAGACCCAACCTGAGCTTATTGGCCATCAGACTAAACATCATGTTTGAACGCTGCACCTAATCAAAAACACACCAATCGCCACTGTAAAACATGACGGTGGCAGAATCGGGGTGTGGGGATGCTTCTCTGCAGCAGGCACAGGAAGACTTATGAGGGTAAAATGAGTGAAGCAAATTACAACAACCTCCTGGAAGAAAACCCAAAAGCAGTCTAAAAGAAACTCGCCCCTTTGAAGAAGATTTGTTTTCCAGCAAGACAACGACCCCAAGCATAATACTAAATGAATGGCATCAAGACAACAATGTGAGTGTTCTGGGGTGGCTGCGTCGGAATCCAAATGAGAATTTGTGGCTGGACTTGACAAAGTCTGTTCATTCACGATCAACATGTAACCTGAAGCTTTCCAAAGAAGAATGGTGGTCCATATGTGCAAAGGTGACAGAGAAAGAAGGACCTGTGAATGCAGACTCAAGCCTGTCATGACTGCCAAAGGTTCATCTACTAAAAAGTATTGCACAGTACATTGCACTTGTAACTGATTGTCCATGTTCTTGAAAACAAGCCAGAATAGGACCCTTCATGTCCAAAAAGAAGGACATCAAGATTTTCTTGGTGGAGAGCTGTCGTTTGAATTTCTTCTTTACTGGAGAAGAAGGCATCATGCAGTCCCAACATTGATGGATTGAAGGCCAGATGTCCACATGACCATCATCATCATCAAATTCTTTAACGTGAAGCCTGAAAACCATGAAGACTGATTTAGATAATTTATTTTAGGTAGAATGCCCAAAGGGGGCTGGGTGGTCTTGTGGCCTCGGAAGCCCTACAGATTTTGTTTTACTTTTTTCTCCAGCTCTCTGGAGTTTTCTTTGTTTTGTCCTCCCAGCCATCGGACCTTACTTTATTAATTGTTAATTAGTATTGCCTAATCTTACTTTTATTTTTTATAAACTTTTCTTTCTTCATCTTGTAAAGCACTTTGAGCTACGTCATTTGTATGAAAATGTGCTATAGAAATAATTGGTGTTGTTGTAGAAAACAAATGTTTCCACTGCGTGCTTTCTCTCTTGCTTTACATTTATGTATTTGGCAGATAGATAGATAGATAGATAGATAGATAGATAGATAGATAGATAGATAGATAGATAGATAGATAGATAGATAGATAGATAGATAGATAGATAGATAGATAGATAGATAGATAGATAGATAGATAGATACTTTATTAATGCCTTTATCCAAGGCGACTTACATTTATGTAGTTTTCCAATTGGAGTACAGGCAGGTCAAGTGACTTGCTCAGGGTCACACAGTATCAGGAACAGGACTTGAACCCACAATCTCAGGGTTTGAGACCCAAAGACTTAACCACTACACCACACTGCCATCCTACACCTGACACCTAACAATCTGCTCCAAAACACTTGGATCTTCTTCACATCGTTTCAGGAATTGGGTCGCAACCCCCTCATTCTGTTGCTTGTGCAGATCAGTAAGCTGCTTGGGCCCGCTACTTGGACAAACTTTATGGTACTCCAAGTCTTCATGCACTGTAGATCCATAGCTGATATCCAAATCTGCAGCACCAGCAGACGGTCTTTTCTGATGAAGACATTCACCATGTCAATGTTGACCGAATCAAGCTTCATTGGTTACTTTTGTTCTTCCCACTTTAAATCTTTCTACCCATTCAGAAACTTTTTGGTGCTGTTTCCACTCCCGTAATAAGCCAACATCATTTGGTAGATTTCAGCAGGTTTCACTCCCTCTACCCAAGCAAACCTCACTACGGTTCTTTGTTCAACAGTAGTGCAATCCCACAGCAAAGCGTCCATGTTCATTTGACCATGGCTTCAACTAGATAGACTAACGGCAGAGCCCTGTGCTACAATATGTGTGTTCCAGCTACCCATAAGCCATTGCAAACGTGTGCTGTTATGTCAGCCTCTATATGTTGCGGTTACTAGTTAATTTACTTTTTGATTTACCCTGATTATTTCTTTTTAATTTAGACCACTTTGTATAGACCATAGATAGATAGATAGATAGATAGATAGATAGATAGATAGATAGATAGATAGATAGATAGATAGATAGATAGATAGATAGATAGATAGATAGATAGATAGATAGATAGATAGATAGATAGATAGATAGATAGATAGAGATACTTTATTAATCCCAAGGGGAAATTCACAAATTCACTTTCTGTTAACTTCAAAAATTAAATCCACAGTGAAGTAAATATTCCCAAGGAGGTAGACACTTTTAATTAGCACTGTAATCAGTGAAGGTCCATCCATTTTCTAACCCAGTTATCCAGTTCACATAGCCGGTGTCTACCCTGACTTCCATTGGTAAAAGGTAGGAGCCAATCCTGGCTGGGATATCAGCAATGGGCCACCTGGTAATCTAAAATGCACATTCTTAGGACACGGAAAGACAATCCTCACAGACAGGGACAGAAAATGCAACTTCAAGTATTTAGCGGCCCGGCAGAGATTCAAGCCCAAGACTCAGAAGCTGTGAGGCAGCAGCGTTAAACACTGCACCATCTTTGTTTGTAATAACCTTTTTGCTTTTAAATTTCTGTATTATTGCAAATTGTTTAAATGTGGAGAGAGGCGGTGAAGCCATTATTTATCGGTTGGAAGGTTTCATTTCATTTCGACCAGTAAATTTCAGCTTAGGACTTGAAGAGTGGTAAATGGCTTATAACCCAGACATTCAGATTTATTGGTTCTGTCCTTGACTGCAACATAAGTACTACTTTAGAGGAGCAGTGGCTGGAAATTGATTTATGAACCATTCTGAGACCGCACTTGAATTAGAAAAGTATAGTGCATGGACCCTAGTAGTAAGTAGGCAAAAAAAAAAAAAAAAATATTTTATATATATATATATATATATATATCCATCCATCCATCCATTGTCCAACCCGCTGAATCCGAACACAGGGTCACGGGGGTCTGCTGGAGCCAATCCCAGCCAACACAGGGCACAAGGCAGGAAACAATCCTGGGCAGGGTGCCAACCCACCGCAGTATATATATATATATATATATATATATATATATATATATATATATATATATATATATATATATACATAATATATATATATATGTGTATATATATATATTATATATATATATATATATATATATATATATATATATATATATATATATATATATATATATATATATATATATATATATAATACTGCTTGCTATTAATATCTCACAAATACCTTTTGTGACATAGAGTAGTTGTGTTTATTAATTATGGCTACATACAAATATGAAGGGTTTCATTTATGAAAGCAAACATTATGGCTACTTCATTACTCGCTAACCAAGTCATAAGCTAACACTTTAAAAGCATTCATTTTATAAACCAGCATTAGCCAGTGCAGGGCTGGAGCCTAAGCAAGCAGGAATCAACACCGGGAAGGATGACATTCAAACATGGACGGCTCTCAGTGTTCTGCCAGAGAGCAATTTGGAAGAAAAACTATGAACCAGGAGACAAAAGGGCAAACTTGTGGGGGCCGAGTTTTAAAAATGAAATAAACAGAAATACCAAAGCTAAAACATTTCCCGAAACTTGTATTCAAAAGGGCATACAAAAAAAAATGAGCTCTCTTGAAAGATTTTGATGTTTGACTTGAGAGTGCAAAATCAATGGACACCATTAGTGAAACTATATGTGGATCTGAGCGTAAAAATAAGAGTACGCCAAAAAAACAGTGCCTAACTATGAAATATACAGTACATTCTATTCTACTAATGACACAGAAGAACAGTAACATATACTGTACAGTGCCCTATGTAAAGTATTCACCCTGTTGGAGGTGTTCATATTTTAATGTTATATAACATTGAAAACCAGTGGATTTCATCTGGCATTTTTGACACTGATCAACAGTAAAAGGCTCTTTAATGTCAAAGTGAAAACAAACCTCTGCAAAGTGGTCTAAATTAATTTCATATAAAAAACACAAAATAATTAATCGCAAAATAATATCCACCCCCTTTAATATGACAGACCTAAATCATCACTGGTGCCTCCAATCGGTTTTAGAAATCCCAGAATTAGTTCAACAGAGACCACCTGTCTGGGGTTTCAACTGATTGTAGGAAAACAAACACCTGAATGTGGAAGGATGAATCAGTATGGTGGGCTAACCTGCACATTGAAGACCAAAGAACACTCCAAGCTATTCTGTGAAAAGGTGATTGAAAAGCATATATCATGGGATTGAGGAAAGGAACCATCCCAGTCGCTAAATATCCAGTTTGATCAATCAGTAAGAAATGGAAAGAGTGAGTATGGCACAGCTGTAAATCTGCCTAAAGCAGGCCATGCGCAAAAACTAGGTGATCTTATAAGAAGACGTCTAGTGAGGTAAAAAGTTAACGGAAAAATAAATCAGATTTATAAAACGTTACTTCATCTTGTGGCGTAGGAACAACAACCTGAAAATCAAGAACAGCAAGACAGAAGAGCTGATGGTGGACCTCAGGGAGGTCTAAAATGTTGAGATTCATCAAAATCTCGACATAAAATTTTTGAAAGATTCCAATGCTTTCCCCACACTTCTTATATGTGAAAGTCAGGGAGGTCTAAAATCTTCGGATGATTACAATACTTTCCATATACTTTGTATATTTATGGAAAAGATGATGGTGGCAAAACTGGATCCAATCATAAAAAATCCCCTTCAGGACGCGCTCTCTTGGAACACTTTTAGCCGTGGTGTGTTAAGAAGCACGTTTGGAGGTCTTTTCTACTATCAAGTTAACATGCAATTCAATGCTTCCTTTTGACGCATTCTTTAAGTTCATATCGAAATATCTGCACAATATACAATTTAGTTTTTTATACTGATTGATTGGCTGTATTACTTGCCATGTGAGTATCTTTACTTGTTTATGTTCCTACTGTTGCATGCATCTGAATTTCCCTATGGTATTAATCGAGTCGAGCCATTACTCCGGGAGCAAGAGTCGGGAGGAGGAAGACGAAGCTTGCCAGAGGGAGAGTGGAGGAGCAAGAAAAAGAAAAGGAAGAAGACTTATTGTGTTGTGCTGTGCATTGTGCTGGACTCTGTTGACCTTCTATCTATCTATCTATCTATCTATCTATCTATCTATCTATCTATCTATCTATCTATCTATCTATCTATCTATCTATCTATCTATCTATCTATCTATCTATCTATCTATCTATCTATCTATCTATCTATCTATCTATCTATCTATCTATCTATCTAGTTGACTGCAAAGTGAAGACTCAAATAAATCACTTGACTTGGTATTCTTGATGAAATTTAAATAAGGTATAAATATACATTAGAGTGAGATCATCTTAATGGTTATGATCTTTTTCACTTTATGAATGATACCTTTAAGTGACTAACTGTTATTTTTTGGTGAATTAAAGCTGCATTACGGGAGCTGTGCAGCATCAGCCAAAACCCAGGTGCCACTGTGCCATTACTGTATAGATGGAGAAGGATCAAGGTTTACTTATGCAAGCAGCAACATTATACAAAAAAATGTAAATTTGTATTTCATTGCTGTGAATGCAGAAATAAGATAATGACTATTTTTCATTACTGCCAAGGAATTTAACCACCGGCAGCAGAACAAATATTCAATGACTGCTCACGCTGACAGCTACAATGAGGGCTTTCTGTTTCTATTTTCTGAAGTTATATTTAGTGTATGGTATTGTGTTCATTGTTGTTTTAAACTATTGTTGTTCACCAGCCTCTGGGAGGCCATACAACTTCAACATCTTCACTGTACTATACACACATGCTAATAGCCTTGAAATAAAGTTGCAGTTAAAATGTTTAACAATCCAATTTTAGGCCAACATGGCATCGTTTAAGCAGCTCTGCAGAACATCCGGTAATTGGTGGGCTCAAGGCTGTGCAGAAGGTTTGCTTTTTTACATGCCCTTTTTAAAGACAAGTGGAACTCTTCCATCTTCAAGTAGCAATTGACATGAACGTTATGTTCACTTTATTAAGGCATATTTACTGCTGCAAATCAAGAAAGTTCAGTGCATAATAATATTTTCTATCACATCTGATGAGTTGACACTAAATATTTGGAAACGCATATGTGCGGATTAGGTGTAATGCGAGGAGAACATCAAGAACACAAGCAGCATACCCACATGCTTGGCTGGGTCTGCTGTACCTTACTGACTGATATTGATTACTTTAAGATGGCTTAAAGATTAGAGCTTTCAAAATCCCCAAGGGGCTTACACAATACAGAGGGATATATGTAAGCTGCTAAATGAATCACATTCAGAAAGACGTATACGTTCTGACCTACAATCTAACACCAGTCCCCTATGTATGATATTAACATTCACCTAAGTGGTGATCGGCCATGCATGTCCCACCACTGGTCCAGTAGAGTGGTGCACATATTGGGTGACATTCAGTCTAAAGATATGTGAATGTGCCCATTCCATGAATTATCTTCTTATTTTTTTACCTTCTACTGGCAACCAATTTCTATTTTGAAAGTATATAAAACATCTCTCTACTCTTATTTCCTTACTAGCTTTTTATACTGTCAGCTAAGTGCCAAGCATTTTTGATCTACTGCTTTGTTTGCAAGGCCTTACAACAGTTACTTATTATCAGATTATGTAACAAGGACATACAACTTCAATAAATCAGAAACAAATATTTTGAAATAATAAATTTGGACAAAAAGTCAGTAATAATCAGTTTACTCGCTCACTTCCATTCATCCATTGTTGAACCTGTTTAATTCAGGTCAGGGTCATGGGGGCCAGAATCAAACACAAGGTATGAACCAACCCTGGATGAAGTGCCAGTCCATTTAGCTGTTATGGCACCGGGGTGTTTAAACATGCATATTATATAATATGTTTAAAGATTATCTTTTAAATTTGCCAAACTATTACATATCTTGCAAATAATCTTAGGACAAAAAATTCAAACAGAAGCACACATATTTTACATTAGCTGTCCCCTGCAGCTGCGCCCACATAGTACTGAAACAGGACAAACTTTAAAAGACGTTGGCACTGTATTTCATCGTGTTGAGTTCTGATAGGAGAGCATCCCCCACGTGGGGAGAAAAGCACATGGCCGTGATATCTCTGGCAATCAGCAGCTACCCACCACAACACACGTAGCTCGGATCTCTCTTTCAGAAATGACAAACGTTACTCCTTAACAATCTCTAGATGATAATGTCTGCTGAACAAACAGGTATCGCTATCTAAGCGAATGCAAGATGCACTCCAACACATGGCGAGAGGTAGAACGACTCGAACAGAGGCTGGCACGTGAGTGAAGAGGGCCCCGACCCCCATCCCCTCAATCCGCAAACTTCTCTCTCAGATTCACATAAATAAATCGGTACCGCAAGGGAACTATGAGACTTAACAGGATGAGAGAAGTAACAAAATCAACTGGAATGTTCAAGCAAATTACAGAAAAAAACTGATCTAAATCCATTAAGTAGTTCTCTCGTTTGCTAGTTAAGCAGAGGTAAGGTACACGCCCCAAGGCTGGTACATGAGTGAGGAGGGCTCCGTCCCCCTCCCTCAGCTTGCTGCGTCTCTCTTGGATTCACGTGAATAAATCGGGACCGCAAACAAACTGTGATATTTAGCGTGATGAAAGAAGTCGAAAAATCAACCGGAATGTTCAAGAAAATTATAGAAAAAAAACCCGATCCAAATCCATTAAGTAGTTCTCTGGTGAAAAGTGGACAGACATACAGACAGATAGGCGCTGTATTTTATATACCCACTATATATATATATATATATATATATATATATATATATATTGTAATAAAGAGCGAACACAAACATAAAGGTTTGGGGTGTTTAGCCCCGTATACTGTAACGAGAAGGTCAGAATAATTTCAACAAAATCATCAGACAGATAGGGATGGGTAGACGGACAACTTATAGGGTCAGACCGGAAATTAAACAGTGGGATGCTGGGAAAAACGTGGTGGTGGATGGGAGGTTGCCGTCATCAAATGGGGACCAGAGGGTAGAAAGGGACCCGGCTGTGTTGCAGTTCTTTTAGTCATCTGGGCAATATTATGGTGGCGGCGCTTCGTTTTTGGAAATAAGAAGAGAGAGGTTAGTACGCTGCCGTTGCCCCCCGGCACAACTTGTCGCGGTGCGTGTCGGGTCCTTAAGCTGCTCCCCATGCGCTCGTGCGTGACAATATAGTCTGTGTGGGACAGACTCTGGGGTAAATCAAAGAAAGATGTGTCTTTGTCCCAAACATTATGGAAGTCACTGTAAATATTTATGAAATCCAAACTAAATCTTTGTCTGTCTAGTTATATAAATTTTTAAGAAAATTGTTACAAATAAACTTGTTGTGACAAAAGATTATAGCTTTTAATGCATTTACAGAATAACGCAAGTTGCCTAAAGGACCGCGTTCTTTGCTATTCTGTAAAGCATTGTGTTAGTTAATGTCAGCATATGTTACAAAACTACTGCCTTGGTAAATCACTTCGGCCCGAGTGTGCTTCTCAGTTTCTCTTTCTTTGATCAGTTTTTCTTTTTTAAGGCCATGCACTTTTCATATCGCACAACATGTGTAAGAGTTGAATTTGAACCCTGGTCCAATGTGCACCTGGCATGTGTCTGAGTCTCATATCCTTCTGAGCTTATGCTTAAAAGCTGACGCTGTTATTTTATTATTCACTATGATAAATGTATTTCTTGTTATTTTATATGACCCCTTAAGAGAAAAATGTTATATTTATGGCATAACCTTTCTTCTATAGATAGATAGATAGATAGATAGATAGATAGATAGATAGATAGATAGATAGATAGATAGATAGATAGATAGATAGATAGATAGATAGATAGATAGATAGATAGATAGATAGATACGTTATTAATCCCAATGGGAAATTCACTATAATACTGTTTCCTGTTTTTCACAATATATAAATATGTAGGCCATTGTTCTTTTCTCTTCTTTGTGAAATTCACACATCTCCTAAAATAAGAGTAAAAATAATACATTTAAAATGTCATGTACATCCTAAGCAAACAGGACAATCAATCAAATTGTGGTCATCTAAGGTATCAACATCTGCCATGTCCTGTTAGCAACTCGGTGTAACCAATCATGTTAAAAGGTTTCTGAATTTGTAATGAATTCCTTTTAACAGAATAGTGACCTAATCAATGGATTGTATAAATAGAGCGCAGAGGACACTTTTTTCTTTGCAAAAACACTGATATGATGCTTTTTGCCTTTTCGGAGATTTAGATAAAGAATAACGATTGACGCTTTCTCCTGCCTGTGTTTTATTGCTTAAATCGGGGCATTCCAGTGGGTGGGGGGTGTCTGTATTCATAATTTTCTTCCACACATGGTTGTTTTTCAAGTGATGAAACAAGTTGCTTGTGTTACATTTAATCGCAGCAGTGTTTTTTCAAGAAAGATCACATTTGATTTCCTTTTGTTTCAGTAGCTTGTTTGCAGAAGCCAAAATACGACCAAACATCTGACATGTCATCTTGTTATATACCAGCTCATCTTCACTTGAATATAAACCATCCCTGGCTGACTTGGGCCCAGCATTCTTGCTTATGTTATCGCCAGCGTGTGCTTTTAGGATCTGTGCTGATCAGCCTGCACCGGTGTGTTCACGGTAATATTTAATGTCTCCTTAACCCAAACTGTCATACCAACATGCTTTAAAAGATCCACCATTGTCCCTGTACCTCAGAAATCACATTCAACCTGCCTGTATGACCTCATCCAATTACACTAATGACCATAGTGTTTCGAGAGGCTAGTCAAAAAGGACATATTCTATGTTCTTCACTTCCCAAAGAACTGGATCCATTACACTTTGCACATCACTCCAGTTGAGCCACAGATGATGCCATCACCTTGATTCTAAATATAGTACTGGCCCACCTGGGCAGCAGGAGAGGACATTATCTGCTCTTTACAGACTATAATTCAGAATTTAACACAATAAGCCCGTCTAAGCTCAACACCAAGTTCAGAGACCTATGTCTGGACACTTCACTGGGCAGCTGATGTCACACACGTGCGAGTAGGAGTTAACTAAAATGTCTGCATAATGGCAATTCCATGGCCGACCAGGGGGCGGCGGGGTGCACTAACTGTCTTTCTTGATTCCTTGCAGACCATTCTCTGGAAGTCCCACAGGTTTCTGTCGCCTTTGATGACTTCACCTCCAGTTCTGAGGCCTCCAATGATGTCACTTCCTGTCCCGCCTCTGATGGTGTCACTTTCTGGTCCCGCCTTTGATGACATCACTTCCAGTCCTGCCCACAATGAAGTCACTTCCACTTCCGGCCCTGATGACATCACTTCCTACACTGGCCTTTAAAGCTGCCATCTTGACTCAATACAGCGGTTCTGTTTTGGACTCAGTCTTGTGAACAACTCACTATCTTAAAATACCTTTTTGCAGCCAAGGCACATTATATGGGTGGTTGCTTCAAATCTTTATCTGACATATCAATGTGAGCAAAATTGTTTCGATGAGAGATTGTTATTGCTAGAATCGGTTAATTTTTGGATTATCTACCAACCCTTCCCAAGACCAGATCATAAAACATACTGTACAAATAGGAATAGCTGTACATACTGTCACACATGCGCGAATAGGGGGCATCCAACGGGCCCAATACAAAGCAAAAATGCAAAGCTTGCTGGGGATTTGACACTCAATGCTAATGCTTTTCTCCCTTATTCATCAGGAAAAGAGAAGACTAAGAAAAATACCTTCCAGAACTCCTCCAAGAGAACGATCACTTCAAGTCCCACAAAGCGCTCCTCTTCCAGGTCCCAAACATTCGATACTCCTTCTGACTCCACTTCCAGTCCACTCCTGATGATCTCATATACGTCTACTACTTGTGTCATCATCTCCGTCTCATCCCATCAACGTCACATCTTTCATCCAAGTCATTGCCTGCCTTGACTCCATAAAAGTTACGGTTCAGCCCTTACTCATTATCTCTCGAATGTCTGTTCTGTACTGTAAATTCTCAGTATCAATCTCAAAGATCTCTCAAAACCACCGGACAGTATACGGGACTGTGTCCCAAACCTTTATTTGTGTCTCTTTTGCTTTCTTTTCGTTAAAATACATAAACACAAATGAGGCTTATCCATCCATTATCCAACCCACTATATCCTAACTACAGGGTCATGGGGGTCTGCTGGAGCCAATCCCACCCAACACAGGGTGCAAGGCAGGAAATAAACCCCAGCAGGGTGCCAGCCCACCGCAGGGCACACATACACACCAAGCACACACTAGGGACAATTTAGGATCGCCAGTGTACCGAACCTGCATGTCTCTGGAGCACCTGGAGGAAACCCACGCAGACACAGGGAGAACATGCAAACTCCACGCAGGGAGGACCCGGGAAGCGAACCCGGGTCTCCTATCTGCAAGGTAGCAGTGCTACCACTGCGCCACTGTGCCGCCCTCAAATGAGGCTTAGCACTGTAAAAATAAAAAATGTTAAGCCTGACATGTCCTTAGTAACTGAGCTTTAAAAAGCTTGCAGGGTAACTTGCTCACTTAACTGCTAACTCAACCCTTTCTATTCCTCATCTTCATCTTCATCCTCATCTACTTCTCATCTTTATGTACTGTGAGCAAAGAAGGGGTGCTCCAGAGCCCCAGACTCCAAACACAAGTGCATGAACAAAATCAGGGGTTCAAATTAAGTGAAATTTTATTACACCAAATACCTTTGCAGGTTCTTTACAGTATACTCCTCTACTCTCCTCCAGGTAAGCATTGTTCTCGATCTACCGACTCCAACTCTCCTGGATTAGGTCGAGTGACTTCTTTTATGCCAGACTCAGGGCTCCTTATGGTGCCACACAATTACACAGGGTCAGGTAGAACCCCCTTAAAAGTGTTGAATCCTCTCCCCAGAGTTCCCTCTGACAGTACCCAACAGGGTCGTTCACCAGGATTACAGTTCTCAAGGTGCTCTGCAGATATACAAATGGGGGGCTTTACCTGAGGGATGTAACCAAACTGGCCGGGACGCCCTTGTCCTTCCAGATGCTTCTCTTATGGTCTCCCATCTGGGTAAGGGACCACCCTGCATCCACCTTGGCACCACCTGTCTCCCTCTTAGAGATTTGTGCTCCATATTTGTGTATATCTGACGGGATGTGATTGCTCTTTCCTGGGGTTCATTTTGGGATCACATATCTCCCTTGACTTCACATGTCTACCATGCAACGACATAACAGTTGTGAATGCCATGGAGGATGGACAGGCATCCCAAATGGGACCAATGGTGATATTTTGCCCAGCCAGGAAGCCAAAATGGAAGGACTATGTAGATGAGGCACAACCTGGGTGGGACACCTTACAATCTTCATCCCCATTGGACTAAGGGAATAATCAATGGACTGGGCAAAGCTGGACGCCAAGAGCAGTTCATTCCCCCACACAGAAGGTGCCAGTGATCCTCTCGGCTGATCCTAGTTTGGACTGGGACTGCATTGGACTTGGAGTGAGGCAGCACAACCCTGTTGCGGTCCTTGGATGTTGCTAGGGTGCACAGCTGGGGAACAATTTTCACATGACAGTGGAAGTGCTCCCAGAATGCAATGCCATAACACCAGAACAGGTCCAGCTTGAAGGCAGTCTGCCACTTCACCTTGGGGAGACAGTGTTGGGATGCAGACAACAAACCTCATCGGAGGAGTGGAAGGAGAGAGAAAGAATTCTTCAGTATTGGTGGTTGTGGCACTTTGGGTGTGCTGACCTGTTCTTTAAGGTACCATACTTAAATAAAGGAACTGTATTTGAACCTGTGACTGTGCTGGGTGTGATTGTGTCTGGGTTTCGGGCTCAGTGGCACCTGGGTACACAATGTTCTATGGGGAGGTTGCATATTTTTATTGAATTCCCAATGAGCACACACATTTTAGTCACAGCAAACACCTCCTAGTCCTTAAACATTCATGTCGTGTGCCTCAGGGCTTGTATCCTTTCCAGGACTGAGACACATCTGCCAGTATGTGAGCCTTTCAGTATCACCTTAAGATTTCTCTCCCTGAGCAACCATCTGAAACTTGAATAACATAAATGAGGTCTGTCAGGGTTATCGGTGTGCCACTTAGACAGCCCCGGAGTTCAATGCTTGAGAAAACGGAACTTAATGAAATATCAGAAAGCAGAACCATTTCCATTTTAAAATGTTGGCTGCTCTTTGCACGTTAGGTCATCACAATGTCATTTATGATACAAGTGTTATCAAAAATTATTTATCAAACAAAACAAAAGGCAAATCTAGCTAGAGCTAGTATACAAGAAATGGGACCCTCACCAGTCCTGGGCACCTGTCCACGTCTTTTGGTTCTTTGTCGATTTAATTTGTACGTGAATTTCTACTCTGTGGAACTGGATGCCCTAAAGGCACAGTCTGCCTTCTACACCTGAATAGATGCCAGTTAATGCTCTGCCTCATGTGTCTTCATCTCTAGTTAAACAATTACGAGTCAATGATGTGTAATCTGGATGGCCAATATGGCATATTAAGGCCGATTTGTAAAGGATGATCTCACAAGCTGAAAGGTTTTAAATACTCTTAAGTCAATAGTCTATTTACAGATGGAATTTTGAGCAAAGAATGGGTTTTATTTTACCTCATTAGCTAGATCTTTTCATTTTGACTAATTTCAATAACCATAAAGCTATCCATACATCTCATAAGCACACTTTTTGCTTAACCTTTTGAAACAGCTGGCTGTGTTCTTGCTGGGTGATTGTATTTCTTTTTAAAAAGGAAATTGGCTGGAGGAGTTTTATTTCTGAAACAAATACATTATTAGGCTGCGGTGGGTTGGCACCCTGCCCGGGATTGGTTCCTGCCTTGTGCCCTGTGTTGGCTGGGATTGGCTCCAGCAGACCCCCGTGACCCTGTGTTCGGATTCAGCGGGTTGGAAAATGGATGGATGGATGGATACATTATTAGGATCATGATTATGACATGTCACGCACGTGCGCATGGGAGGCAGCTAAAAGGACCAATGGAAGGTAATTCTATGCCAGGCCAGGGGGTAGCGGGGTATGTTTAACCTTTCTCTGCTATCCCTTGCCATACACACATGTTTGGGAGGCAGTCTAAGGGCTTAACTAGGAGTCAGACACACAGGCTAGGGCTGTTGAATGTTGCTAACACCTTTTCTTCTTCCTCCACAGACCAGAAGAAGGAAAGCCTGCCTAAGACTCCATCTATTTCCTTTCGGAATACGCCTCATTTCTGGCCATGATCCCACCCCTTCCTGTCTCCTTTGTATATAACCAGACCCATTAATCCTCTCGTTTAGTCTTTATTTGGACTCAGTCTTGAATGATTATTTGTTTTGTTATTTGCCTTACAGTATACGGGATGGAATCCCCCAAATACTGGGAAATTCTGCCTGATTCTGGCCCTGAACACACCACTTCCAGTTCTGGCCTCATTGACGTCACTTCCGGTTCCCGGCTCATTGACATCACGTCCGCCAACCAGCCATAAAAAGCAAACCACATCCTCCTTTTACTCAGTTTTGTTCTGAACTCAACTCTGTACACATCTGTGCTTAATATTTGCCTTTTTTGCAGCCTGGATTCAAGTATACGGGTGGCTTCCCCAAACCTTTTGTCATTTGTCAAGGCTATTCATTTCACACACCTGACCAAACAGGACACCACCTGTGATTTTTTAAACAATAAGAAATGAAATGTTTTAGCATAAAATATCCATGAATTTCCCATTGGGATTAAGAAAGTATCTATCTATCTATCTATCTATCTATCTATCTATCTATCTATCTATCTATCTATCTATCTATCTATCTATCTATCTATCTATCTATCTATCTATCTATCTATCTATCTATCTATCTATCTATCTATCTATCTATCTATCTATCTATCTATCTATCTATCTATCTATCTATCTATAAGGCCAGGTACCACTCATATGCCACAATGATGTTTTCAGCTGGTGCCAATATGAAAATTTTAGTATTCAAATACATCTGCTGGACACATCATTGGGTGTTTTGGGTCTTTCAGCGTCATAGACCATCATCTAGGTGACCCTCCTTGGGAAGATCAACTTCCAGCCTCCGTCCAGTTGGCACACTAGCTACTTAGACCCCAACGATCTCCTCTCTTGAGCCACAGCCATCAAGAGGTTCTCTCCGCCACTTCGATGGTCTTGTGGATGGATCTGCTCCTCCCACCTCCTACTATACGCAGAAAACTGAGGGCCTTTATTAGGGAACAGGCTGCAAAGCCCCTGCAGACAACCTCCATAGCTTACACATGAATAGCATTAAAGTAAACAATACATTGAAACACTAGTCTTGAAGAGACAGATGTATAATACATGGTCCTGGAGACAACCATGAGGGAATTTTGCTTAAAGGTGGGTGGGAACAATTAAACAGCTCATTGAGTGTCACTTTTCTCAACCAATCCAATGTCTCATGAAGGCGGGGCTCAAAATAGGGGTGGTCATTTTCAACTGCAAAGAGCAATGGTGCTCTCATTAACATTGCGCGACAGACAGCAAGTCAAGTCAAGTCAAGTTAGGGAGCATGCACTGGTACAGTGCGTTGACGCACCCACTACACGACGAAACAACTCAGGATCCCGGTTTGCAAACCCCCAGGCAGACACGCGGTCCAGTCCCATCCTCCGGAAATGACCCTCTATCTGTCGCAGCCAGGTGTTACGTGGGTGACCACTTGGCCGGTTCCAGCCACTAGGGTCCCCAACAATGAGGATCTTACGAGCCGGATCACCTTTGTAGAAATGTGCCACATTACCGAAGTGCCGTAACTGACGCTCCCTCACAATGCAGGTAATGTGCCTCATTTGGGACTCCATGAGCAACCGCTCATTCAACACAAAGTCAAACCAGCGGTACCCAAGGATTCTCCGGAGAGACACAGTACCAAAGGAGTCCAGTCTTTGTCTCAGGTCACTGGATGGCGTCCATGTCTCGCAACCATATAGCAAGACAGGAAGCACCAGGACTCTAAAGACTTGGACCTTCGTCCTTTTGCATAGATATTGGGAGCGCCACACACCCCTTTCCAGTGACCTCATGACCCCCCATGCTCTCCCAATCCGTCTACTGACTTCATAGGAAGAGTCACCAGAGACATAAATGTCACTGCCAAGGTACTGTAAGTAAACCTCTCAACAAGCTCAACACTCTCTCCGCAAACAGACACACTACTGATGGCTGTGCCCAAGAGGTCATTAAAGGCCTGGCTCTTGGTTTTTATCCAGGACACTCACAAGCCCAGACACTCAGACTCCTCTCTCAGTCTCTCGAGAGCCCAGATCAGAGCCTCCATTGACTCTGCGAAGATCACAGCATCATCAGCAAAGTCAAGATCCATGAATCTTTCTTTAACAACAGATGCCCCATAGCTGCTGGACCCCACGACCTTGCCCAACATCCAGTCCATACAAGCATTGAACAGAGTAGGTGTAAGAACACACCACTGACGAACCCCAGAATCAACTGGGAAAAACGCAGAGGTTCTATCCCCACTCTGCACAGCACTCACAGTACCAGTGTACAAGCTGGCCATGATATCCAGCAACCTCGAGGGGATCCCGCAAACCCTCAGGATGTCCCACAGGGCAGCTCGATCAGCTGAGTCGAACACTTTGTGAAAATCAACAAAGGCTGCAAAGAAACTCTGCCGATACTCGCGTTTGCGCTTCATGAGAACCCTCAGTGTCAGGATGTGGTCAATGGTAGACTTCTTAGGTGTAAAACCAGACTGTTCTGGTCGCTGGTAGGTGAGCAAGTGATCACGGATCCTATTGATGACGACCCTAGCAAGGAACTTACCTGGCACCGAGAGCAGTGTTATCCCCCTGTAGTTGCTGCAATCCAGGCGATCACCCTTCCCTTTCCAGATAGGGATGACAAGTCCCATTTTCCAGTCAGTTGGGATGATGCCAGTCTCCCAAATGGAAGCAAAGATTGCTTGCAATGCCAGGAGGACAGCCTTACCACCAGCCTGGAGAAGTTCACCCCGGATATCACAGATCCCTGCAGCCTTTCCTACCCTCAGCTGGTTCACCACCTGTGCAATCTCAGTGAGACTGGGTGGTTCACAGCTAATTGGAGGATCAGCCTCAAGAACTGTGGACCCAGAGATATCCAACGTCCTAGCCGGAGGATCAGCTTTGAACAACTGCCCAAAGTAGCCAACCCAGCGGGTCATAACTGCAGTGTGATCCATAAGGACCGTTCCATCAGCTGCCCTGACTGCGACTCTCCGAGGAACAGATTTGGATGTGCGTAATGCTTTGATTCCTCTGTAAGCAGGACGTGGGTCGCTAGACCACAGATGGTGTGTCACTTGCTCACAGATTCTTCTAATAAATGCCTCTTTATCTGCCCTCAGAGCCCTCGCATATCATCAAGATATATATCGAGAGATATCATCGAGAGGAGTTGCAGCGCACAGCTCAATGGCAACTCTGTTAACTGAGAAGGACGACAGACAGCAAGCTTCTGATTATCATAAATTCTTTAGTACTAGGGTGTTGTACCGTGTTAGCCATTATGAATATAGAGAAAAGCCAAGCAAAATGACACCTTTTATTGGCTAACTAAAAAGATTACAATATGCAAGCTTTCGAGGCAACTCAGGCCCCTTCTTCAGGCAAGATGTATTAAATTGGCCCTTATTTAACATATTAATGTGGATCATGTGTGCATAAAACATATTGCACATGCTAAAAATAAACGTAGCCCGCGGCAAGGGACAAACTTTTCTGTAAAATCAGCTTATACATTGTGGTGTAGTGATTAAGGCTTTGGAATTCAAACCCTGAAGTTGTGAGTTCAAATACCCGCTACTGACACTGTGACCCTGAGCAAGTTACTTAACCTACCTGTACTCAAATTGGAAAACCAAAAAAAAAAAAGAAATGTAACCAAAAGTATCATAAATGTTGTAAGTCACCTTGGATAAAGGTGTCACCTAAATAAGTAAATGTAGATATTGGCATTTGTAAACATCAATGGGCTAGTGGTAAAAGTGAATGACATTTTGTCACTGGTGCTATGTGTGCTCCCTGTTGTTCACAGTTACAATGGCACTGTCGGAGTCGATGAACGAATCGTCAGCTATGTTTGGGAAAATATGAATTGCAAAATGTGCATATGAAAAAATGGCGTGTCACACCTAATCAAAAACATGTGAAAAGGACTGCCATTAACAGAGTTGATTACACAGAGCCACAGGAGTTAACGATTTGACTCAAAACAGCCGAATCAGTAAATGTGTCTAACAACCCTGACACCACTCCAACAGATCCACCATTGAGGCTGCATGGAATCCACCTTCTGACTACACGTCAATATGAACAAGAAGTGAACATTACTGACAAATTGGAAATGTAAACGTGTCATGGCAGAATATCACTGCGTCGTTTTAACATGCCATCATCTACATCATCTACATGCTACACCGATCCCTCTCCCACTTGGACAGAGGCAGTGGTGCTGTAAGAATTATGTTTCTGGACTTCTCTAGCACCTTCAACACCATCCAACCTCTGCTCCTTAGGGACAAGCTGACAGAGATGGGAGTAGATTCATACCTGGTAGCATGGATCGTGGACTATCTTAAAGACAGACCTCAGTATGTGCGTCTCGGGAACTGCAGGTCTGACATTGTGGTCAGCAACACAGGAGCGCCGCAGGGGACTGTGCTTTCTCTGGTCCTGTTCAGCCTATATACATCGGACTTCCAATACAACTCGGAGTCCTGCCACGTGCAAACGTTCACTGACGACACTGCTATCGTGGTCTGCATCAGAAGCGGGCAGGAGGAGGAGTATAGGAACCTAATCAAGGACTTTGTTAAATGGTGTGATTCAAGCCACCTACACCTGAACACCAGCAAAACCAAGGATTTTAGAAGACCCACGCCCCTCCTGGACCCAGTGATCATCAGAGGTGACTGTGTGCAGAGGGTGCAGACCTATAAATACCTGGGAGTGCAGCTGGATGATAAACTGGACTGGACTGCCAATACTGATGATGTGTGCAAGAGAGGACAGAGCAGACTATACTTCCTTAGAAGGCTGGCGTCCTTCAACATCTGCAATAAGATGCTGCAGATGTTCTATCAGACGGTTGTGGCGAGCGCCCTCTTCTACGTGGTGGTGTGCTGGGGAGGCAGCATAAAGAAGAAAGACGCCTCACGCCTGGACAAACTGGTGAGGAAGGCAGGCTCTATTGTAGGCATGGAGATGGACAGTTTGACATCTGTGGTAGAGCGACGGGCACTGAGCAGGCTCCTATCAATTATGGAGAATCCACTGCATCCACTAAACAGTGTCATCTCCAGACAGAAGAGCAGCTTCAGCGACAGACTGCTGTCACCGTCCTGCTCCACTGACAGACTGAGGAGATCGTTCCTCCCCCACACTATGCGACTCTTCAATTCCACCTGGGGGTGTAAACGTTAACATTATACAAAGTTAATTTAATATTGTTTTTTATCAGTATACTGCTGCTGGAGTATGTGAATTTCCCCATGGGATTAATAAAGTATCTATCTATCTATCTATCTATCTATCTATCTATCTATCTATCTATCTATCTATCTATCTATCTATCTATCTATCTATCTATCTATCTATCTATCTATCTATCTATCTATCTATCTATCTATCTATCTATCTATCTATCTATCTATCTATCTATCTATCTATCTATCTATCTATCTAACACGTAGAATGTCCACAGACCACAAGGCTTAAATAATTCCAATTTGCTGTTGTTTTGCCATATAGTGACGCAAGATTCAAAACAACAGAAAAATATCATAGCAGACAGAGGCCCTTCTCAATCTTGGGGAGCCAAGTAGCTGCAATGGTCTGAATGTATTTGTGTCTTTTCTGTCACCGCACCACACTCATTACAATGTACAAGTTAATCACTAAGCTTCAGTTACCTTGTGCTATTGAGCTTTATTATTTTTTTTTAATTTTTTAATTAAATTTATTAAAAGCACTAGGGGGTTCGCTCTCTGCTCGCTTCACTCACCAATCCCCACAGCCTGTGCTATGTGCCAGCCATTTCACGTCTCTGCTGCTTGTGTTGTGAAGAGGGGGGCTGAATGCACCCCAAGGAGACGTGGTCACTCCTCTGAAACCCTCTCTTAAACGGTGATACAATGGGAAACATTTTTTTTTTTTACCTCCTCTTTGCTTGATCAGCTGCTGGCGCTGCTACTGGAGTTGCATCTCGTGCGGCGCTTCAAACATTTAAAAGCCTGTACAGCAGCTGTCCTACTCTTTGTCTTTTATTTCCGGCCCCAGGCGTGGTTAAATCTTTTGGCACAAAATCTCATCTCACGGGATGTGACTTCTTGATATTTTTTTAGTTTATAATTTAAAAACAGAATAATAGTCTGCAAATCTAACAACATCACATTAAAGTTCGATAAATTCTAAAAAGAATGATACGAAACAAATATATGTAGGTTTAAAAATAAGCCCGACTTAAAGCGTGACATAAAAATGTTGCACAACATCGTTGCACTTTTAGGCTTAGGATTTTATAGATATAGAGTAGATATAACATTCCATACAATCAAGTCAAACAATAAGAGATGAGCTAGGATTCTTTCAGTTGAGCAAGACAAGTCTACGTGCTAATAGTGAAGTAAAGGAGATTACAGTTTGTTTGTCCTTCTCCACTTTAAGCCCATCTGCGAGTTCACCAAACACAGCAGTTAATGATTTAGGAGGGATTGTAACGCTAAGGCTGTCTGATAGGCGTTTAATGATTTTGGTCCAGAATTATGTTCATTTGGTGCAGGCCCAAAACATGTGTCATGGTGAGGCTTGAGCTCGATTGCAACGTTCGCAGGTTGGATCTTACCCTGGAAACATCTTGGACAATTTCAAACAAGACAGATGTGCTTGGTAAAAAATTTTAGGTTGAATAATCGAATGCTTAGCACATGTGGAGCTCGCAAAAATTCTGTAAGTGGCTGCCTTCCACTCCGTTTCTGAAATGTTGAGTGAGAGATCCTTTTCTCAATGTACTCTGGGATCTTTAAAAGGAAGGGACTTTAAAATGTTTTTATATATTATAGAAATGCTATCTGAGTCCTCAAGACTGATCGATATCTCTTCTGGAATAGAAATAGGTGGGAGGTGAGGAAAACTGGGCAGATTTCATTTAGAAAAATTTCTAATTTGGAGAGAGTGGAAAAATTGCGTTGATGGGAGAATAAATTTGGAGTGTAATTGTTCACAAGATGCGAAGAGATTAATCTCTAAATGATTACTACTGAGCTTTTGAATTGGTAACAGCATTTTAGCTTTCCATTTTCTCTGAGTAGGGTGGCATGGTGGTGCAGTGGTTGCACTGCTGCCTTCCAGTAAGGGTTTATGTCCCGGGTCCTCCCTGTGTGGAGTTTGCATGTTCTCCCCATGCCAGCGTGGTTTCTTCCAGCTGTTCTGGTTTCCTCTCACAGACCAAAGACATGCAGGTTAGGTGAATTAGCGATCTTAAATTGACTGATGTATGTTGACCCTGCGATGGAGTGGTGTCCTGTCCAGGGCTTGTTCCTGCCTTGCTCCCTATTCTAGCTGGGATAGGCTCCAGCACCCCCATCATGACCCTGTTCAGCACTAAGAGAGTTAGAAAATGACTGCCTGACTGATTTTCTCTCAGTGTACAGTTTTTTATCCAGCTTCTTTTTCTCTCTTATTTTTAGGGGCGTCACTGAGCCCCAGATCCTTCATACTACTGACACAGACACAGTCACAGGATCAAATACAATCATTTTACAATGATTTTATTCTATCCAGTACCTTTAAAGGCCCTTCTAGAATCATCCTTACAGCACACCACAACAGTAAAGACATTCCTTCTTCTCTGTCCTTCTCCTCTTCCTCCAAGTGTTGTCCTTAGACTCCCGACTCTGACTTGCTTGGATGAAGTCGAGCGGCTTCTTTAATCCATGACTCGGTAGCACTTCCGATGCCAGGACCATAGCCTGCTGGAGGCAATTCCTAGTCAAATGCAAGTCCCTGAAAGTAGGGATTGGCAATCCAGGAAGCTCCCTCTAGTGGCCCCCACAGAACCCAAAGGAGCCGCTCCATGAGACTACAGGTCCCAGCATGCCCTGCAGGTGTCAGCATGGGAGTCCTAACCCAGTGTATTGGGGGATAAAGGATTCAAACGATGTGGTCTCCCATGGTCCTTCCATTAGATTGGCCTCCCAGCTAAGTATTGTTTCCTGTTCCCATCCATTCATTGAACTTTATTATGATGACCCTGTGGTATAGGGGGTCTGCGGCTCTGAAAGAATGGAGAGGTTCTTTTTAGAATAATCCATTGGCCACGTCAGTCTCCATGGGCGCAGCTGCAGTGGGGTTGGTGAAGTAATTGGGGCGAGGCACACCTGCACGTAAGGGTGCAATCTTTCTCAATTGCTTTATCGGCTTTCTGCGGGTCATGATTGAGATGATGCGCCCATGGAGATGTATAAGTACGGGGAAAAAGGGGGGAGAACAGCAGTAGGGGAAAATCAGGTCGAGCCAGCAGCATGGAGAAAGGCAGATCGGTTGTTAGCCCCGTGTAGGAGAAAGGGCTTGGTGCTCTAGGGGTGGATCGTGCCCCCGGACTATTCTTTGAAGAGCGGGTACGATAGTGGTGGTAGCCTCCCTAGGGATCTGAGGGATGACCGCATGTGCTTGAAGGAAAGACGGGAGTACAGTGTCCATTTTAGGACATCCTCCTCCCTCCGAAAAAACTCCATCCTTCCTACTACCTTCGACAAAATATTCCTCCTCCCTGCGAGGAATCCCCAGTCACCCCTCCTCCCTCCTCTCTCCTCCCTCCTCTCTCCTCCCTCCTCCCTCCTCCATCCGCTCTCAGTTCTCCGCTGTCCGTTTTCCGCCATCCACCCTCCTATCTCCGTCATCCGCCTTCAGCTCTCCATCAAACCCCACACTCCCCCCGCCCCCTCATCGACATTTTCGTTAATGAAGTGACGTAATACTTCAGCTCCACCTTCTTCACAAGTTCATTAACCATGCCGCCCGCATACAAACTTAAAAGGTTTAAATAAAACAGAAATATATACCTTTATTTTTAACTTCCTTAACTTGTGGAGGGTGTATCCTGTAGCAAAGCCCTAACTTTTTTCACGAAAGCCCCTTTCAGTCAATAAGCCTTAAAAACAGGTGTAAAGATATTGACAACAAGCAACGCAAACCCACCAAGACATGGAATCGTTTAAATCAAGGCGCTGTGCTACCTTATTCCAGATCGGTCCTAAGGCGTTCGTATATTTCAAAGCAGTTCTGGTTTCCATCTGCATCTGTAGCTGAGTTGAAAAACACCATCCCATGCTATTAGTTAACGATTAACACATTTCTATATGTATTGTAAGCATACAATACAACTGATAATATGTTGCGCTTATTTATCTGGTGTACCGACATTTTTGCGTGGTTTGTGCCCTTCAGAATGAAAAAAGTTTGCATTTACCTTTTTAATAAAAGGCGAGCTTTTAAGCCTGAAAAATCACACCGTAAATGCACACGTTTAATTGCACATGTGTTAATATGTATGCTTAAACAATATTAAAAGACACTCAACAATTAACGTCATTTACTTTCGTTCCCACGTTTGAGTCGTGCTGTAAATTCTTACTGTGAAATATAATTGACAAATAATTTGGTTAATGAACTTGTGAAGAAGGTGGAGCTGAAGTATTACGTCACTTCATTAACGAAAATGTCGATGAGGGGGCGGGGGGAGTGTGGGGTTTGATGGAGAGCTGAAGGCGGATGACGGAGATAGGAGGGTGGATGGCGGAAAATGGACAGCGGAGAACTGAGAGCGGATGGAGGAGGGAGGAGAGAGGAGGGAGGAGGGGTGACTGGGGATTCCTCGCAGGGAGGAGGAATATTTTGTCGAAGGTAGTAGGAAGGATGGAGTTTTTTCGGAGGGAGGAGGATGTCCTAAAATGGACACTGTACGGGAGGACAACTGACCCCGAGCGGTCTGGCAGACGCAGACGAAGGCAGCCAAGATGGGGATCGGGATGGAGAGGACCACAGCAGCTGAGGTCTCCGCCAGCTGCGTGAGCAATGGGTGAGCTGGGGAGATAAAGAAAGTGTTGTGTTGGGCTCATCCACGTCAGGAGAAGAACAATGACCCACCTGCTGTGACACTGATTTCAGTCTTCCTTTAAATCTATTTTTTACTGGATTATTTATTTATAGTAAGCACTGCACTTTCTTTTGGATACGAACACTGCTTTGATTTTTATTGTTTAATAAAAGCACTTGGACTTTGCAACATCCCGTTGCTAAGCATGCTTTGTCCCCATTTGGCACACTCATTCAGTTACGATATCGATGGTGTCGGGTTCAAGAGGCTCCTAAATGGAAAGAGCGAGCTTGGAGCGGACCCACACCGTCACAATCCCAGCTGGGCAAGGAATCATCCAATCACCCCTTTGGGACGCCTGCATTTGTCCAATACATACACAGGGAGAAAATTGTTTTGTTTTTTTTTTGTTTTTTGGAACCCCAGCTGTTCAGTACAGTACATGGCCTGGAGGAAACAGAGGGGCGGGTTTTTATTAACAAACCCCATTGGTGGAGCCTTTTCAGCAGCTTATTTCACCATTATCGATATAAGCGAGTTGATCCCAGGAGTCACGTCTGAACCCGGAAGGCCATCGCTCAGCTAAATAACACAAGGTGGCACACGACTTGCACTGACGATGTCATGGAAATGAGCAGCTGAAAATTTGGAGATAAGTAACTCCATAGTGGTTACTCCTCTATAAGACCGCTTTAAGAGCAAGCGTATTTCAATTGCCTTTTGTTGCATTATTCTTAAAGCTATTGCTACTAATGATATTTGTCATCCATCCATCCATCCATCCATCCATCCATTATCCAACCTGCTATATCCTAACTACAGGGTCATGGGGGTCTGCTGGAGCCAATCCCAGCCAACACAGGGCACAAGGCAGGAAACAAACCCTGGGCAGGGTGTCAGCCCACCTCAGGGCGCAAACACACACACACCAAGCACACACTAGGGACAATTTAGAATCACCAATGCACCTAACATGCATGTCTTTGGACTGTGGGAGGAAACCAGAGCACCCGGAGGAAACCCATGCAGACACGGGGAGAACATGCAAACTCCACGCAGGGAGGACCTGGGAAGCGAAGGTATTCGTCATCCATTAAGAAATTCCAACATATTGAAATATTCTTTCCCATCTCGAAAATAAAACATGCAGCTCAAAACTGCAACTCAAAAGTTATAAAGAGCCTTTTGGATATCATGGCGCTGACTGAAAATGAAGATTCTGACATATTAGTAAAAACTGGAAATAACCATGCATTATAGAAATCTTAAATGGCAAACACGCAGTGGTGTACTGTATTGCTAACATTATAATATTAAAAAAAATGATTTTCAAAAATAATGTTTCCTTTTTGGCATTTAGAAGCAAGCAAGGCAAAGTAAACAGTAGGTGTTATTCTTTGTCCAACTGACATTTTAATGTAGAATGCCAGTAAAGAGAAGCAAAATTACATTTTAATAAAACAAATGTCAAAATGTCTCAGCAGCATAAACTACATGCTATATCTTCCAGATGCATTCTGCTGTTCAATTATGAATTAAATAATAAATAAAAAAAATAGGTTGCGATGCTCTTTTAGACCAGCTTTAAACTCCGAACCACAGTTGCAGACAACAGATTTTCTTGCTGTTGTGTGGCAGGTACACACACTATTATTGAGAGGGAATAATTAATTTACTTCATTTTCCTTTACACTGCCTATTTAGAGCAAATCTTTGAAATTTTCTAAACATCATTCTTTACTGAACAGACTAAATAATGTGATTAGAATTTTTTTTATATAAATTTTATTGATTTTATTGTAATCATTCCAAAAAAATAGATCAATTTTTACAAAGAAAAAAATAGGATTGAAAACAAATCAACCCCCACCCCTGAGAAAGAGAGCATGGCCAATGGACTAAAACTTAAAAATAGTAAAAGTACATAAATTGATGAGTTTATTAGGCGGATACAGATAAATGGAGAAGAACAAGAAATGGGGAGAGAATCTACTTCCTCAGTGCTTTAAGAGCTTATTCTAAAATATTATTGATCAGATGCTGCCAGGTTTTGAAAAAGTTCTGCACAGGTCCTCTAAGTGAGAATTTGATTTTTTTTCCAATTTCAAATACAGTGATCCCTCGCTGTATCGCGCTTCGCCTTTCGCGGCTTCACTCTATCGCGGATTTTATATGTAAGCATATTTAAAATATATATTGCAGATTTTTTGCTGGTTCGCGGATTTCTGCGGACAATGGGTCTTTTAATTTCTGGTACATGCTTCCTCAGTTGGTTTGCCCAGTTGATTTCATACAAGGGACGCTATTGGCAGATGGCTGAGAAGCTACCCAACTTACTTTTCTCTCTCTCTCTCTTGCGCTAACTTTCTCTGATCCTGACGTATGAGGATTGAGCAGGGGGGCTGTTTGCACACCTACACGATACGGACGCTCGTCTAAAAATGCTGAAAGATTATCTTCATGTTGCTACCTTCTGTGCAGCTGCTTCGTGAAGCGACATGCTTAAAAGCACGAAGGACACGTATTGATTTTCGATTGTTTGTTTTTCTCTGTCTCTCTTTATCTCTCTCTCTCTCTTTCTCTGCTCCTGACGGAGGGGGTGTGAGCTGCCGCCTTCAACAGCTTTGTGCCGCGGTGCTTCGCATACTTAAAAGCCAAACAGCCCTATTGATTTGTTTGCTTTTCTCTATCTCTCTGACATTATCTGCTCCTGACGCGCACTCCTCTGAAGAGGAAGATATGTTTGCATTCTTTTAATTGTGAGACGGAACTGTCATCTCTGTCTTGTCATGGAGCACAGTTTAAACTTTTGAAAAAGAGACAAATGTTTGTTTGCAGTGTTTGAATAACGTTCCTGTCTCTCTACAACCTCCTGTGTTTCTGTGCAAATCTGTGACCCAAGCATGACAATATAAAAATAACCATATAAACATATGGTTTCTACTTCACGGATTTTCTTATTTCGCGGGTGGCTCTGGAACGCAACCCCCACGATGGAGGAGGGATTACTGTAATATAAAACATCAGTCACAGTTAGGAGACCCGGGTTCACTTCATGTTTGCATGTTCTCCCTGTGTCTGTGTGGGTTTCCTCCGGGTGCTCCGATTTCCTCCCACAGTCCAAAGACATGCCGGTTAGGTGCTTTGGCGAACCTAAATTGTCCCAATTGTGTGCTTGGTGTGTGTGTGTGCCCTGTGGTGGGCTGGCGCCCTGCCCGGAATGTGTTCCTACCTTGTGCCCTGTGCTGGCTGGGATTGGCTCCAGCAGCACCCCCTGCCTCTATGTTAGGATATAGTGGGTTGGAAAATGACTGACAATCCTCAATATTGTGAAATAAATTAAAAAATATATAATCTACTATAGGGGCGGCATGGTGGCGCAGTGGGTAGCGCTGCTGCCTCGCAGTTGGGACACCTGGGGACCTGGGTTCGATTCCCGGGTCCTCCCTGCGTGGAGTTTGCATGTTCTCCCCGTGTCTGCGTGGGTTTCCTCCGGGTGCTCCGGTTTCCTCCCACAGTCCAAAGACATGCAGGTTAGGTGGATTGGCAATTCTAAATTGGCCCTAGTGTGTGCTTGGTGTGTGGGTGTGTTTGTGTGTGTCCTGCGGTGGGTTGGCACCCTGCCCGGGATTGGTTCCTGCCTTGTGCCCTGTGTTGGCTGGGATTGGCTCCAGCAGACCCCCGTGACCCTGTGTTCGGATTCAGCGGGTTGGAAAATGGATGGATGGATAATCTACTATATGTGTCCCCTCACCCAATAAGCAATATGATTGGTCAGTTTGGATTTGGTCTGATTAGACACTTTTGCTTTGGCTCCTCAGTCAATTTGATTGATCAGTTTGGCTTTGGCCTGATTCGTCACTTTTGCTTTGATTCCAGTTTTCATTGGTCAGTTGGGCTTTGGTTGCTCAGTGGTAGGGTTGTAGACAGCATAGTTTGGAAGTGCAATTTCAATTCCTCAATCTGATAATTCCATGGAGAATTTCAATGACAACAAATCAGAAAACTTATTGACTGATGTGGCGTCGCTAAATACTAATGATGTGCCTTCATAGATGAAATGTATCCATCTGCTGTTTTCACAGTGGAAAATGGGGGCCCATCTTCCCCCTCGTTGTCAAAAATCGAACACTAGGCAAGAAAGGTGCTGCGAAATGACAAACTCGTGAACGAGATAAACAAAGGAAGAGGCGTGCAAGACACACTGAGGCACTAGAGGAAATAGAGGGTGAACTCGGCGCATACAAGGTTGACAAGGCAGTCTGAAAAGGCAAAGCAGTGCGGAAAAAGGCAGTCCCCAGTTAGGCTGGTATTTGCAATGACAATCAACAAGTCTCAGTGACCGATATTAGAAAAGGTGGGCATATAACTCCCTCAGCCCTGTGTTTGCACATGGCCAGCAAAAAGTATGTGGCTCTATCAAGAGTGAAGGGAAGAGAAGATGATAAGGTGATGATGAGAAGGAGTAATAGTCATACAATACAGTGTGTTCATATTAAACAACATTAATAAAACAGAATTTTCTAAATTAAACTTTTGTTTACATTTGTTAGTCACTATGCATGTCTCTGTTATATATTTCATGTAATAATAAAGTACATTGCATTTGTCATTCCAACAAATGGAGCCTCATAAACACCAGCAAGCCCGCGATTCTTGAAAGAATCACAAATCCAAGAATGGCAATCACTTTCTGTTCACTCCGATACTTGGAGGGATGAAATACCATGGAGGGTGGGTGCGTCCTGGGAAAGTTCATTTAATTAAATAAACATATTTGTACTAAAGCGGTTTCTTTTTGGAGCTGTGAGTCATCTGGTTGTGGTGTTTCAGAAGCGCATTGTAGGCGCCTTCGTTTATTGTTTTTATCCATGTAATCTCTTTTTTGTTTTTCTTTGGCTGTGTCGTCAGCGAGAAGTCGTTTGCTGATGGTGGCGGATTCGTGTGCTGAAGTGACCATGGCGGCGGATCCGGGCATGGAGGGCCACATTACTAAACAAACGTGGTATATGCGGTGGAGTGGGCGGTCACGTTCGGGCGGCTGTACAACCTGGCATGCACGCTCTACCTCAGGTTTAGTTCACAGGTCGTAGCCATGGTAAGATTTTTATTTAATTAAATAAACATATTTGTACTAAAGCGGTTTCTTTGTGTGGGTGTCTTCGTTCATTGTTTTTTATCCATACGGGCTCGCCATAGGGGCTCGTGTTTGTATTACTAATCGTTGAGCTCCTTCCATTTGGAGCCGTGATTCCTTTGCCTCTGCTGACACCGACTGCTGGCACAGTGGATTAGAACAAGTTTAGTTTACAGGTTGTGTTGTTTGGGCGCCACCTACTGACTCTGGGGCGCTGCAGCGCAGTGCACATGCGCTTTGGTGCGTCCACCGTGCATAAATTAAACTGTCATTTAGTAATATAGATTTGTAGTTATAAAATGCATTACAGTAATCCCTCCTCCATCGCGGGGGTTGCGTTCCTGAGCCACCCGTGAAATAAGAAAATCCGCGAAGTAGAAACCATATGTTTATATGGTTATTTTTATATTGTCATGCTTGGGTCACAGATTTGTGCAGAAACACAGGAGGTTGTAGAGAGACAGGAACGTTATTCAAACACTGCAAACAAACATTTGTCTCTTTTTCAAAAGTTTAAACTGTGCTCCATGACAAGACAGAGATGACAGTTCTGTCTCACAATTAAAAGAATGCAAACATATCTTCCTCTTCAAAGGAGTGCTTGTCAGGAGCAGTGACTGTCACAGAGATAGAGAGAAAAGCAAACAGATCAATAGGGCTGTTTTTCTTTTAAGTATGTGAAGCACCGCGGCACAAAGCTGTTGAAGGTGGCAGCTCACACCCCCTCCGTCAGGAGCAGACAAAGTGAGACAGAGTTTGTTTTTCAATCAAAAATCAATACGTGCCCTTCGAGCTTTTAAGTATGCGAAGCACCGTGCAGCATGTCGTTTCAGGAAGCAGCTGCACAAAAGATAGCAACATGAAGATAATCTTTCAGCATTTTTAGACGAGCGTCCGTATCGTCTAGGTGTGCGAACAGCCCCCCTGCTCAATCCCCCTACGTCAGGATCAGAGAAAGTCAGCGCAAGAGAAAGAGAAATGTAAGCTGGGTAGCTTCTCAGCCATCTGCCAATAGCGTCCCTTGTATGAAATCAACTGGGAAACCAACTGAGGAAGCATGTACCAGAAATTAAAAGACCCATTGTCCGCAGAAACCCGTGAAGCAGCGAAAAATCCGCGATATATATTTAAATATGCTTACATATAAAATCCGCGATAGAGTGAAGCCGCGAAAGGCGAAGCGCGATATAGCGAGGGATTACTGTACTACAAATTTTGTGAAGTGTCATCTGTTGGAATGACAAATGCAATGTATTCTATTATTACATGCATTGCATATTACAAGCACATTCATTGCATATTAAACAACATTAATAACACAGAATTATTTAAATTGAACTTTTTTTTAGATTTGTTATTCACTATACATATGTCTCTGTTACTTATATGTAATGCATGTAATGATAAAATACATTGTATTTGTCATTCCAACAGATGGCGCATTACAAACATTTGTAGTTATAAAATGCATTACTACAAATTTTGTGATGTGTTCTCTGTTGGAATCACAGATGTAATGCATATATTTCTGTTATATGACATTTGGTATGGGATTCATAGCAATAAAATGCACTACTAAAAATATTTGTGATGTGCCATCTGTTGGAATGACAAATGCAGTGCATTTTAGTACTATAAATGTTTGTGATATGCCAGCTGTTAGAATGACAGAGATAAAGTAATTGGATGTACACACAAAAAGGGGACAACCTGAGGTGAGATGTGAACTGACACAGTGTTGAGCAGTGCATTTGTTGTTTTGGGTGATTTTGCATAGGCACCGCAGAGTTTAGCAATCTGCCTTTTCTGTGTTCTGATGTTAAAAAATACATATGCCCAGGTGTCTGAGGGCTCAAACCTGCACATCCTGTTTGGTTTCTATTTGTGTATGTGTACATGTCTCTTCTGATGTCCCATCCATCCATCCATTTTCCAACCCGCTGAATCCAAACACAGGGTCACGGGGGTCCGCTGGAGCCAATCCCAGCCAACACAGGGCACAAGGCAGGATCTTCTGATGTCATGCTCATTAAACATGTATTTAATGTTGCATTCAATTATCACAGTTATTTCTGAATATGACTCACTGTTACAAATGTATTGCGAATGGGTGGAAAAACACCCAAGGACTTCAAGGAAGGGTTGGGGCGCCAACCTGATCACCCTGTTTAATACTAAGTGAAATATCACTAAAGAACCCTGCACTCAATGGCGCAAATTCTAACAAAATAACAGAAATTAAGCCGTTTTAGGGTTAAGAGCTTGGTAGTGTGAGACTTTTCCATGAGCTCTGTTCTGGTTTCATTTCAGATTCAGATTGAAATGGCTCTCTGTGGGATGTTCAGCCTTTTATGTTGATCCAACCTGAAGTGGCGGAGTCATTTGCTCAATGTGGGTGTGAAAACAGAAACAATGCCTTTAAGCTACAGCACCCACTTTTGTTCCAAGTTGGTATCTCTTACCTCAGGTAAGCTCAGAAGGTAATCCTCTAGTATGTATTCATGACAGTATTTAATAAATAAGAATAAGACAACAGACTCCTTGATGTACCTAAAAAAACTGAAAATGCTCCATCTTTCAAATCAGTTAAAGAAGTCTCCAAGCCCACCTAAATGCTACACCTTGTACACTTCCTAACTTGGTAATAATGTCTCAACAGTCTCAGTCCTGCCACACTTAGCCAAAACTCCATTCCCAGAAACACTCTTGCCTCCCATTTGAATCAAACCAAGTTACAGTAACTGTGTTTTAGGAAAGGGGACAAAGATCGGTTCTGGATGAGGCCAAATCCACAGCAACTGAGGCAGGACAGTTTTAGGCTTCTGATGGATCCGAGCACTTCAGACATTATGAGGCCCGGAACCCCTTTGTACTCATGCAAGAAATGCAAAGACATTTATTTTTACCTCTTTTATAACTGTACAATTAAATAATTTACTAACTGGATTCAGTGCAATGTGTTTACCGAGAAAATTGATTCATTTTATATTTTTTAAACAAAAAAGTAACATTGACACTCTGTCTCTCTGTCTCTCTGTCTCCAATAACAAAAGACAAATCCATTCTGTGGTGTTGCTTCAGATGCAGAACTGAGAGACCCCAATTGTTTAGAAATTTAATAAATGCTGAATACACAGGCCTCAAAACTATCGAGTCCACAGGTTTGAAAGCAGGAACCAAACAGAACTGAAATCGACATGAGAGGAGTGTAATATAAGGCATCAGTACATCAGCGAAATAGGGGAGTGGCTCCCGGGAAGTGGGTGGAGTCAAAGCAAAGCGTCATCTTACAGGTCTCAGGTTATTAAATCTGTTTGAGGCTTCAGACTGTCTCGTCTACAGCTGGACTCTATTGCAGCAACTGACTTTGCGAATATCAAGATAACTTATATGCCTACTGTCCTCCAACTCTGCAACCCTTTTGAAAGCCAGACAAAGTTCAACGTTATCTGCAGTTTAATTGGAAATGATTATTTTTTTTTTTTTGCCATCATGGGTCGCTGATTCCTATTCATTATTCCACTTTCAGAATGTGACACCTTCTTTAAACGGCAACTGTCGCTTTACCTTGTGAACCGACTCCTTAACAGCTTGAATGAGTTATGCAGTGTCTGATCTCTCTGGCGCACTCCTCAGATGACTGGCAGCTTGGCGGATTGTCAGGTCAGCCGTCTCCATATATCCAGCATGTATGCAAATTGCCATCGGCTGAGCCTGCCTCTGTCTGAAGCAAATCAGGTGCTCATGCAGACAGACAACAGCAAACTCACATGAGGATGTGTCATCATCATCGGCGAGACTTGGGACGAGTCTCGGAGCTTCAGAGCAACATCTCTATTGGAACTGATAACTGAATTTAAATGTGTTTGATCAGAAACAAAAGGTGTCAATGGAATCGCAGTGTGCCTTTATCTTTTTAAAATGTACATAAATATTAAATAGTTTCCTTAGGCAGTTGGATTTGGGGGGGGATAAGGAAACATCATCATTCTTAGCACGCTACACTCCTGTCTTAAGATTTATGAGTTTGTTTAAAAATAGAAAAAAAAAAAGAGTCTAGAGTAATATTTTAAATTGACTTATGTTTGAAAGGTTTACCAGCATGGGTTTATAAATTGAAAAGTGCGTATTCTTCCTAGGGTAGATTTTGAAAGTGTTGCCTGAGGTTTTTGTTGCTTTGAACAATTCTCTGTTTTACATCGCTCCTCTCCCACTAGGGCAGATAATCAGATGTCCCTTTCCAGACAAAACAGAATACTTTTTAAATTACATTCTGGCATTGTCTAGCTGTGTGTTATCAACCAAACCTTTACTGGATTGTTCCTTTGGACAACAGACAAATACGACTAATTTTGTTTTCCTAACAACTTGCTTGAGGAATTAGATTTTCTTATGTTACATAGGCACAAGTCTGCAGGACCTGCATAAAAAAGTACACAATTTTAAATAAAAGGTTCAGATCGATACCTTTGTCTCTGTCTATTTGGAAAGCAGCTGTATTGTCTGCTTGATTAAATATAGCTATAAATTCCTCTGATTTGTTTAAGTGTCCATTTAGATACTTCAGCCCTAGTCCTCTTTTTTTATTAGTGGTATTGATTGAGACCAGTCAGTCAGTCTAGGAAGAATAGCATACCTTCTTATGGTCATCTCCAGCCACTTCACTTCAATAATTCTTTCAATGGCATAATTATCCACATTAAGTTAAAGTGACTAAGCCTAGGGAATGATATTACGGACTTTCAGAAGAAGTCAGGGGGCTCATGGGTCCATGTGATTGCTTTGCGGCTTCAAAGTTACCAACCTGGCAGAAGATTCATAGCTTGCAATTGATTCCACCTACCACTCAGCCTACTGCCACTCCTAACTCTTGTACTTTAAACAGTATGATATAGAAATATATCTAAAATAATATTTACTTATTATTTTTATAAACAATCACACTGGATAATTAGAATATAATGTAGTATGAACAGAACTTAGAATGTTGTGGCAGATGTGAAAGATGAATGTTCTCTTCATTCCCTTGTACTAATCCATGTCTGAGAAGTTAAGCAGAAGTAAGCTTTAAAAGCATGCTTTGATGAGCAAACAGAAAAATATTTGTTCAAGGGACTCAAGGTCTAAGCATTCCACATATGAGTTTGCCTTATCCCATTTTCCTTTATTTACATCTGAATGTCATAACAAAAGGGCCAAGAAATCACGTCGCATAAGGGGCGTTGAACTTGTGGTGAAGATAGAAGAAGGAGCTCTGGGGTCTGAGATAATACTTGGCTCAAGGATTGTGTAAAATAAAAGTGTCGACTGTTGCATTCCATAATGATATTAAATCACGTGTTCTAGGGGTATAAAACTTTGCCCCACCCGACGGACGGGGTTCAGAAGAGCCCTGACGCTGTCAAGTAATATTGATTGCCTGCTTTCTGAAACTCTGCTCACTGTGACACTGAAGAATAAAGCTGCTAATATAACCACACCTGCTGTCTTGTCTGCGTCTTCGTCCACACAGACGGGCCCTTAGCTGGCATAGATGCCTATGTAGTGGAAGGACCAGGTGAAGAGAATAAACACTAGGTGGCAGCTAGGTGGTAGACCCCCCTGTGTTGCTGCAGCACCACAGATTCCCACAGGGCTTTATGGGAGTTGGAGTGTGACACAGCCCTGTTGTATTCCGTGGGTGCTGCCATAGGGTGCTGCAGAGCCCTACTATTTTGGGCTTCCGCCATATCCAGAAGTGCTTCCAGACCATGCTAACAGGCTACCGGAAGAGCTTCCGGGTGCAGGATAGAAGGAGCCAGCTGCCATTACTCCAAGAGCCAGAGTTGGGAGAGGAGAAGATGAAGCTTACTGGAGGAAGAGGAGTGGAGACAGAAAAAGAGAGAAGGAAATACAGAGAGGGATAGAAGAAAAGACAAAGCACTTGGTGCTTGTAATTGTTCTGTGCAGGTGGGAAACGAAAAGGAATGTGTTGTGATGAACTTGTGTCTATGTCTGTCTGTGCCAGGTTTGGGGAGCTGATGCGCCCCCGGTGGCCACAATGCATAATATGATTAAACACTTATTTTAATTAAGCTAATGTCTTATTATGCGCAACTGCACCTTTGCTGTCAATCCTTTAGCGGGCATCTGGATGAGGCTGCCCTCAGAGCCAGTATGCTACTGTAGGTGCCAATGGTTTAGGACATCCCACACAATATGCTTCCTGCTGGTTTGATCTTGTACCTTGGCCTTCAGTAGGCTGAGTTGATGTTGTTTACGTTTACCTTAGGCGCATTTCGTTGTACTCTCCTGGTTGGTGGGCAATTTCGCCATAGCAGTCGGTAAAGGAATCAGTTTTCATCCATTCTGCACACATGGCCAAACCAGCGTAGTCTTCTTTTTGCAATTTCCTCAGCTATACTGGGTTTGACACATTTCCATTACAATCAAGAATATTTAGACTTTAAACTAAGCCACATATTTTAATATTCCAAATATTTGACACAACTCTTCTTGTTTATTAGGTACTTCTATCTCATGAAGTAAATCATTACATTTCTTATGTATTTCCCGAATTATGACTGTTTACACTCAATTAGACTTTTTCTTGTTTATTTTCTATGTGTGAGTAAATGTTCTGTCATGGTCGCTGTATTTTCTGAGTAAATCCACGGCTACCTGGCTACCTGTCCATCATAGTTAAGGGACTGCACCCATCACTATAAGGCTGCTGGGAATTGAAGTCCAGCTCTAGTGTTTTGTGGAACTATAAGCAAAGGCGTAGCAAGGTTCACATGGGCCCGGGTGCAATCATCATTGAATGGGCCCCCAAACCTGCGCGCTTCGTGTGCTCGCAAAAAAAAAAAAAAAAAAAAAAAGAGGCCTGATGGGCCCTCCCAAGGCCCGGGGCCCGGGTGCATTGCACCCCTTGCCCCATTGTAGCTACGCCACAAACTATAAGTATTGTGCTCTTTGTGATTCATGATTCGACTTCTTGTGGCTCTGGCTTAAGGATACTCTTTAGGATTGCATTTTTATGATTTTGTTTAAATGGATTGTGTTTAGAAAAAATTTGATCATTAAAACCTTGTATATTTTGATCTCCTTTTTGCTAATAAACATTCATTGTTATAAGATTTGTGGACTTCTCTTTCCTGGACTGTGCCATACTAGACCACTTCGGTTATGTTCCAGCCAGGATTTCACCCAGCTAGTATTCAAATTTGTGTTTTACATCAGTGTTTTAAAATTTTGGAATATTTTATTTATGCTAATACTTTTGATAATTATTTGTGTTATTCTTTGTTTTTGATTTTTATCACTAAGCCTTTATTATGTGCCACCAAGGACCTCTCTCTGCCCGATGATGGCAGAGGGTTCCCTGCAGCTCCTGGTGGTTCACTCAAATACTCTTGGGAATGGGTTGATCTTGGATTTATGACAATTATTTGTATTTTGTGAATTTCTGCATTTTTGGACTATTTTTCCTATTTTTTTTTACTTTGCTTTATGGACTTGTATTTGGGACTCGTTTGCTTTGAATTTCCTTGCTTTGATGGTATTCCCTATTGCATCTTTCATGCTCATTGGAGCTTTACACTATAACATAGCCTTGTTTGAAAATAAAGTCACAGGTTTTGATGGGAGTTCTCCCTGTAGTGAGCATTTTTTGAACTGTTTGGGACTTATGTGCTTTGGGACACTCGAGCGGTTTGCCTATCGGACAAAGATTGAAATGGAAGATTCAATTACCTGTTCTGGATAATAGACAATGTGTCAGGCAGACTGCAGTTTGTGAGACTCAAGAACTGTGTTTCTGTTACGGATGTGAGCAACACTGGAGCACAACTCAACTCAACAAAACCAAGAAACTGATTACTGACTTTCATCAAACCATAGAGTCTCTATGTCCGGTCACTATTCAGGGAGTGGATGTGGAGGTGGTGCACTCCTACAAGTACTTGGGGGGTCCACGTCAATGATAGACTGGACTGGTCTCATAATACAGATGGACCATTTAAGAAAGGACAGAGCAGGCTCTTTTTCTTAGGAGACCGTGCTCCTTTAATGTGAGTATTGACATCCTTTACATCTTCTAAAACTCTGTTATGGCCAGTGTGGTTTTCTATGCTGTTGTGTGCCAGGCTGGTAACATCACTTCAAGAGAGGCCCACCGAATCAACAAGCTAATTAAAAGGGCAGGCTCAGTTATAGGACACACTCTGGACCCCCTGGAGGTCACAATGAAGGAGGGAATGAAGACAAACTTGATAGGCATTATGAAAAATGCTGCAGGCTCAGTTATGGGATGCATTGTGGACCCCCTGGAAGTAGCAGTGTAGGAGAAAATGAAAACAAAACTGAGTTATCTATCTATCTATCTATCTATCTATCTATCTATCTATCTATCTATCTATCTATCTATCTATCTATCTATCTATCTATCTATCTATCTATCTATCTATCTATCTATCTATCTATCTATCTATCTATCTATCTATCTATCTATCTATCAATCATATGGTGCCTTTCATTTCTATTATATAGTACCCTCATATCTATCTATCTATCTATCTATCTATCTATCTATCTATCTATCTATCTATCTATCTATCTATCTATCTATCTATCTATCTATCTATCTATTGTATAGTGCCTTTCCTATCTATCTATCTATCTATCTATCTATCTATCTATCTATCTATCTATCTATCTATCTATCTATCTATCTATCTATCTATCTATCTATCTATCTATCTATCTATCTATCTATCTATCTATCTATCTATCTATCTATCTATCAATCATATGGTGCCTTTCATTTCTATTATATAGTACCCTCATATCTATCTATCTATCTATCTATCTATCTATCTATCTATCTATCTATCTATCTATCTATCTATCTATCTATCTATCTATCTATCTATCTATCTATCTATCTATCTATCTATCTATCTATCTGGATGTGGCACTCAAAGACTGGATGCTGTATCCATGAGGCAACAATACCCATTATGCCACTGTGTATAAAGTTTACTGATCCCAAACTTTTAATTTATTTGTTAAATGATCTTAAATACAAATCTTTCATGAAATTAAAGGTCTCAATGGACATTCATGTAGTCTAAAATCATCTGGGTGAGTCTGATATTCATTTACAAAATGTAGCCTCACCATTGCATTTTGAACAACCCCACAAGCAGGTAATGTCAGAGAATTCTTCACATTTTCAGACTTATTACTGAATTCTCAATAGATTGATGTCTGAAGGTGTGCTTCTCTTACTTTGGACTGTAGTGATTGGTATGTGCCTGGCTTTATTAAATTAAACCTCCATTTCTATTTCCTTAGGCTGCTCTAAAGTAGATTAGAATCCAGCTGGCTATAACCTTTAATTCTGCGTCATGTAAATTGATGGGTTTCTAACCGCAATTCTTGCTTTGCATGGGCATAATCTGAAGAAGGTGGGGATTCTGAATCTAAGTTATGCCCCCAGGATCAAAATCCTATGACAGCCTACATTATGTTCTGGCTGCAGATGATATTTTCAAACTAACCTCTACCCACAAGTAATAATACGCAATTATTGTAATTACAGAACTGTCTTCCACTTTTCGGTTGGCTTCACACATTTTATTTCTGCTATATAAAAGTCATGAACGTTATAAATATTCAAGAGTTTGTGCTGTTTATTTATATAAATATACATTTTATTTTCCTTCTTCACAGCTTTGATGATTACCACCTTCCCTCCCATCCACATGTCCAATGTATGATCTCATATTAAAAAACAGATTTAAAAAACACTATTTTAAGCTTCCAAAAGGATTTTTTGCTTTATCTTCAAACTCAAATTAAACTTCTTTTTTGCTTTCAATGAATCCAACACACCACGTGATGGGCTGCTGACCCATGAGAGGGTTGTATCCCACCTTGTACCCAGTGCACTGCCTCCCTACAAACCTGACTTACAGAAGATAAGCAGGTTAGAAAATGAATGAATACTCATATATGGGGTTACTGGGAGCTGTGCCCTGTCACATGAGCACTGGGTGTACTATTTTGGGTGCCAATCTATTACAGGACATACATACTCGCACCTCGACACTCATTCAATGTAGGTCAGTTTACAGAAATATATTATCCTAATGTTTAAATCTTTAGTTTAGTGCAGTGAGAAACCTCGGCCTCTTCCAAGCCTCCAGAGATGCAAAGTGTCTGTGGCAGGTCCATGTCAGTGATGTCTCCCTTAAAGATGTGCTGAACATCATGTCCTGATGAAGAAACACTGAGCCTCTCTGCGGCTGATGTGAGAAAAACTCTGCCAAGGGTGAATCTATGTAAAGCTGCAGGACCAGACAACGTCCCTGCCAAGCACTCGGAGACCACCAAAAACCAGGACCTGAATGATATGTTTAACACCTCTCTGCATCAGGCTAGCATTCCGTCATACTTCATATCTACCATTATTATACCAGTATATACCAAATAAAATGGTCTATCTGTCTATTATATAGTGCCTTTTATCTATCTATCTATCTATCTATCTATCTATCTATCTATCTATCTATCTATCTATCTATCTATCTATAATATAGTGCCTTTCATATCTATCTATCTATCTATCTATCTATCTATCTATCTATCTATCTATCTATCTATCTATCTATCTATCTATCTATCTATCTATCATATAGGCCTTTCTTATCTCTATCTATCTATCTATCTATCTATCTATCTATCTATCTATCTATCTATCTATCTATCTATCTATCTATCTATCTATCTATCATATAGGCCTTTCTTATCTATCTATCTATCTATCTATCTATCTATCTATCTATCTATCTATCTATCTATCTATCTATCTATCTATCTATCTATCTATCTATCTATCTATCTATCTATCTATCTATCTATCATATAGGCCTTTCTATCTATCTATCTATCTATCTATCTATCTATCTATCTATCTATCTATCTATCTATCTATCTATCTATCTATCTATCTATCTATCTATCTATCCTGTCTTACTGTTACTCTGTGTGTCGATTACTTTGGTCTGGAGTGGGAGTGGCCTTTGTGCTAGCAGGAGAGTGAGTGCAGCTTTTTCTTTTTTTTCTTTTATTCTTTTTTTTTTTTCTCTCTAGTCATTTCTCTTAATTTTTAGCTGTGTTATTTATATATAGTTATTATTTCAAGTTTATATAGTATTTTGTTTTTAAAAAGAAGTGGCTAGGATGGCTGTGTCCCGAGGGATACAGCCAGGCCTTTTGCCACATGGCTTTGAAAATCTTAGCAGAAGAAATGGCATCAAGTTGATTGTTGATCCAGTAGTTTCAGTAGAGAAGTGTGTTACTGAAATTGGAAAAATACTTGGATGTAAAAACATTATTTCTGCTTCACGAATGAATAAGGCAATTGTGGTATTTCTAAATGAGGAGGCCTTAGTTCACCAACTGGTTCAGGAAGGCCTAGTTATTAATGGAACCCTCATTTCTGTTTTGCCGCTTTCAACTCCCGCAAAGAGGATTATTATCTCTAATGTTCCCCCTTTCTTGAAGAATGAACTGCTACGTAATGAATTGCGCAGGTATGGCAAGATTATTTCTGATATTACTTTGATTCCTTTGGGGTGTAAACAGCCAGAATTAAAGCTTGTGGTTTCATTTAGGAGACAGGTTTTTATGCTCCTCAACAGAGGTTACAATGAGTTAGATGTTGCTCTGAAATTCAAAGTTGATGGATGTGATTATATTGTGTTTATATCTTCTGAATCAATGAAATGTTTTAAATGTGGCCGTGCAGGGCACAAAGCAGTTGATTGTAAGAGAACTGATGGAAGTTATTCTATGGGAGGTAACATACATGTAGTGAGGGAGTCAGATGTAGAGAATGAGTCTGAGGACTCCGACTCCGATGCTGAAGATCAGCAGATTGTTATCTGTGAGGTATCCACAGGTACTCTTAGGTTGACTTCAGGAAGTTCTGAAAATCAGATACCCAGTTGTAGCTCCACAGTTGAAAGGAGTGAAATAAAGAAAGCTGAGACAAAAATGCCTGAAGTGGACGGATTGGCTAAGGCCGAGTTGAAGTCCTCTAATCTAAATATACATCAGGTTGAAGAAAAGGGCCCAGCTGAGGCTGAGGTTATGCAGCTTATCAGAGAAACAGCACCAACTGAGGTGGATGACATTGAAAATCTGAATGCTGCTGCTGCTACTGCCTGTGAACCATCTAAGGTGGATGAGCGGGCACAGGCCAGTCCTGAGTCCACAGTCCACAGTGAAGCTGCTCGCCCTCTCTTGAATCTCAAAGCTGTGGCAGAAACTGAACCAGGCACCACTTCAGGTAGTGCAGTTAGGGAAGAAAAAGCTGGAATTGTTGAGGAAATGAATGTTGAAGAAGAATGGACGACACTCCCCAGAAAGAGGAAAGAAACCTCAGACGGTGGAGTAGGTGCAAAGAGAAGTAACAAAATGAACCTGACAGAGGGGGCTGACGTGTCTTTAAAAAATCGCTTTTTAAATACCAGAGAGGTGACAATTAGCCCAGAGTGTGAGGAGAGTCAGCAGGGTGGTGAGGACAGTGACTCTTGCATGTCAAGTGACAATTTAACTGGTACTCTTGGAAAAACGGAGTACAGCACTGAAAGCATTCTGAGCTTTCTGGATTTTCTTGAAGGCAAAAGGAGGGTCAATGTTGTAGAACATTTTCCTGACCTGGAACTTTTTTTGGTTTCAGCCAAGCGTGTTATGCGTAATGCAGTTCCTTTGGGAATGGAAAGAAAAGAATTTAATCGTTTAAAGAATGTTATCAGCAAAGTTAGAAAGTCTCTCACCTCCAGCACATAATGGCTCCACACCAGTTCCTCTTTGCTTCATTAGTTAAAGTTCTTGTTGTCATTGCTGCTCCATTTCTATTCTTTCTAATGCCTGCTCTCTCTTTGGGCTCTTTGAACGTTAACGGCTGCAGAGACTCCTCAAAGAGAGCCGTACTTTTTCAATATTTAGAACAGAAAAAACTTGATGTGATTTTTCTTCAAGAAACTCATACTGACCCAATGAATGAATCGGAGTGGCAGAGGGACTGGGGTGGCATGACGTTTCTGAGCCACGGCTCCAGTGCCAGCGCAGGGGTGGCAGTGCTCTTCAGTAAAGCAATTCTCCCAGAGTCCATCGACTGTATTGAGCAAGTTAAAGGCCGTCTCATGAAGGTTGTTGTTCATATTCAGGGGAAAAATATTATTTTTATAAATGTCTACGCTCCAAATGAGGGCAAAGAGAGAATTTCTTTTTTTCTTTTGTTAAAAGACGTACTTGCTGAGTGCAGTTCAGAGGATGTCGTGTTCTTAGCTGGTGATTTTAATTGCACTGACAATGCAGTGATGGACAGGAATGGCGCTGAGCCTCACCCGGGGTCAGTCAAGGTGTTGCAGTCGGTCCTTCATCAGCAAGAACTTGTGGATGTGTGGAGGGAGTTAAACCCGACAGCGAGACAGTACACATGGCTCAAGGCCTCCAGTGGCATGTTATCTATGGCACGGCTGGACAGAATTTATACTTTACAGCACAATTTGAACCTCATTTTGGGCTCTTGCCTTCTGCCCACAGGGTTTTCAGACCATAGTTTAGCTCTCACTCGTTTTTCTTTGGGGTCTGAAAGTAATTTTAAATCTTTCTGGCACTTTAACTCTAAGCTTCTTAAAGACTCTCTATTTCTTCAACACTTTCATCTCTTTTGGGACAAATGGAGACTCAGCAAAAGTGAATTCTCATCTCTGAAACAATGGTGGGATGTCTCCAAGGTCCAAATTAAACTGTTTTGCCAGTTTTATTCTGAACATTCTTCTAGAAAGGTCACCATGGCCATTAAAGAACTGGAAGAGGACATTGGGCTAATTCAAGCCAAACTGGATAGCGGTTTTGATGCCACTTTGCTTGAGTCCCTACAAGACAAAAAGGATTCTCTGAGGTCCCTGCTGGATGAACAGGTGAAGGGCGCCATTGTCCGGGGGAGATTCCAGAATATTTCTCACATAGACGCCCCTACGCAGTTTTTCTTTTCTTTGGAGAAAAAGGTTGCTCAGGCAAAAATCATTCACTGTCTGAAAACTGCAGATGGGACTGAAATGACGGAGACTGAGGAGATCAAGGAATTTGCCTTAAAATTTTACAAAGACTTATTCTCTGCAGAAACCGTGGACTTGTCTTCAACCACATAATTTTTCTTTGATGACTTACCACAGTTGACTCCATCCACTAAGGAAGTACTCGACCTGCCACTATCGCTGGAGGAACTCACTAGTGCTCTTGGGAGTCTAAATCAGAACAAAGCCCCTGGGATTGATGGACTTCCCGTCGAATTCTACAAGTCCTTTTGGGATATCATGGGTAAGGACTTCCTGACTGTGTTCGTGGAGAGCATCAGGGATAAAGAACTTCCTGTGAGTTGTCGGAGAGCTGTTTTGACTCTTTTGCCAAAAAAAGGGGATCTTTGCAACATTAAGAACTGGAGACCAATCAGCCTACTATGCTCGGACTACAAAATCTTTTCTAAAGCGTTGGCTCTTCGTCTGAGGACTGTTATGAACTGCTTGGTGGCTTTCGATCAGTCATACTGTGTCCCTGAACAATGTATTTTTGATAACATTTTCTTTGTGCGGGATTTGGTATCTGCATCTGAGATTCTTGGGTTTAAGGCGGGTCTTATCTCATTGGATCAAGAAAAGGCCTTTGACCGGGTAGACCACCAGTATTTATTTAAAGTTCTAGAGAGGTTTGGTTTTGGTGAGACCTTTCTAGGTTATATTAAATTAATGTACACAAATGTGTTTAGTGTTTTAAAAATTAATGGAGGATTGGGAGCCCCATTTTCTGTTACAAGGGGCATTCGTCAGGGGTGTGCACTCTCTGGTATGTTATACTCACTGTCCATAGAGCCCCTGCTCCACAGACTTCGCCAATTACTTCATGGCCTGTCATTGCCTGTGTGTCCCACTGCATCCTTTAAAGTGGTGGCATATGCTGACGATGTCACAGTTGTCATCACTGAACCCAATGATGTTGTCCTGCTGCAGGACTGTTTACAGGTGTTTCAAACGGTGTCATCTGCCAGGGTCAACTGGTCCAAATGTAACGCCTTTCTGATGGGCAAGTGGGACTGTCCTCCCCCAAGCCTCCCAAGTGGTTTAACATGGAATTCTAAGGTGTTTAAACATCTGGGAATTTACATTGGGAAGTCTGGAGCCACAGCTGATAACTGGGAGGGCTTAATTGATCAAATTCAGGGGAGACTGAAGAAATGGAAATGGGTGGTCACCAAGCTCTCTTTTAGGGGTAGAGTGCTGATTATTAATAATTTAATCGCTTCAATGCTTTGGCATAAATTTAGGTGTGCAGATCCTCCACTTTGGCTATTAAAAGAAATTCAGAGAATTTTGCTGGATTTTTTTTGGGACAAAATTCATTGGGTTAAACGCAGTGTGGTACATCTGCCTGTGGATGAAGGTGGTCAGGGCTTGGTGGACATTCTGTGCAGAATTGAAGCTTTTAGGCTGACAGATTTACAGCGTCTTTTGTATGCCCCTCAGCCTTTACTGTGGAGGAGTTTGGCGTTCACTTTTTTTCATAGGGTTGGTAATCTTCATTTTGATTTGCAACTCCTTTTCATTGACGTCAAACAATTGGCGCTGTCTGTGCTGCCCGTTTTTTACCGCAATATGTTATTAATTTGGCATACTAAAGCAAGCAGAGTAGGAATTAATCTGGACTCAGTCTTCTGGTTACTTGAAGAACCAGTAGTATGGAATCCAACCTTGGAGTTTGACTCGGTTAGTTTGAACTCCCTGCTTATGAGCAAAGGCTTTACTAAAGTAGCTGACTTTATTGATCCGGTCAGCAACCAGTGGAAGTCTGAGGCAGCTGTGACACATGAGCTCGGGATTAGGTCTGTCCGCTTTGGGGGGTCGATTATTAACAAACTAAAAGTCTCTTTAGTGCAATTGGGTGCAGGTCCCCTGTGTGAGGAGTTTTTCTCTGGTGATCTCATAAAAGAGGCGGAACCTCCTGAATGTGATATTAGAATTAAACCAAATGTAAAAGATTTTATCAGGCCTAAAAACTCAATTTTAAAAATTAATCACATAAATGGAATTTTGTTCCAAGATTTGTCAAAAAAAGAATTGTATGACTGGTGTCTTAAAGTGTCCCATTTTATACATTTGAAGGAAATGACTGATACCCTCTGGAGGAACACTCTGTGTCTGCATGACACGACATCTCCAGCATGGAGGACTTTATATAAACCTCCCATTGAGAAAAGAGTTGGGGACCTGCAGTGGAGGATTCTACATGTAGCACTAGCTACCAATTCATTCTTAAAAACCATTGGCGCCAGCACAACAGATCAGTGTCCATTTTGCCTTCAGAAAGAATCAATTTATCATTTATTCCTGTACTGTACCAGATTACAACCATGGCTGACTTTCCTTGCTTTATTGTTGTTGAATTTGGGAATTGTATTTAATGAACTCATTTATATTTTTGGAATGTCGGTGTCGAGAATTCATAAAAGAGAATGTTTACTTTGCAATTTTTTGTTAGGCCAGGCCAAGATGGCAACTTTAAAAACAAGAAGAAATAGAGATAAAGGTCTGAAAACCACTGACGCCCTATTAATGTTTAAGGTCCTCCTTCAAAGGAGATTGAAGATTGAATTTGCATATTTTAAACTAATTAATCAATTAGATGTATTTAGTGAAATCTGGGCTGTAAATGATGTTTTATGTTCCATGGAAAATGAATGTCTGGTACTAAAGTCTGAGTAGGAAAACTTTACTTTTAAATGTTTTTGAATGTTGGCTGTTAATTTGACTGCAGTTGTGTTATAATTGTTAATAAAGGTCATTTAAAAAAAAAAAAAATCTATCTATCTATCTATCTATCTATCTATCTATCTATCTATCTATCTATCTATCTATCTATCTATCTATCTATCTATCTATCTATCTATCTATCTATCTATCTATCTTATTCTACTTTTATATGCTTCTATCTATCTGTTTATTTTATAGTGCCTTTACTATCCATTTATTTATCTATACAGATTCAACTTAAAGCCACACAATTTGTGCAAACAACACACATAAGGTGGGTTCATCGTATCTTTCTGCTTATTTGGATGACTCAGACATTGGCTTGCTCCTAAGCAGAATTTTCTCCTATTTTATTTATTGTTCTTTTTCTCTAAATGGCCTCGGGCTTTGCTCGCTGCTTAAGGGAGATGTTGCCTGCTCTACACCCCACTATAATTTTACCTGCTTTTACCCTGAGGATGCTCTTTCCTTCCATCTGTGGAGTCATTCAACTTGTGTGATACAGGAGGGTACAATCAGCACTTAAAACTGGAAACATGGAAGCAGTCTAGCATTTTGCTTTTGGCAATGTTGAGTATTTGCATACAGCAGCAGCAGCAGCAGCAGAACTGACATTATACTTCTGTCATTAAAGTCGTATAAAAGTGAAACTGAGGAAGGCTAACATTTGCCCATTTTCCATCTTTGTCAATTTCAGAATATTCAATAGTGATTAATCCAATGGTCAGCGTTTTTTCCATGGGCTGCAGAGATGAGAGCCTTTTCTTTCAGCTCTCTGTATATGTCATAAAAGACCAAGTCACATGCTGGTGGACTAAAACAATATTTTTTGGCAAAGTGGTTATTATCACTTGTTTTAAACTCAATACAAAAGCTGAGTCATAAATTCCAACTTTAAAACATCTGAACCCCATTATCAGACAATGATGCTCTCATGTTTAATCCTTCTAAGCTTTCCATTTACATCACAAAAACGTTTAGCTTACATGTGACGACACAATGAAACTCCTCACATCCATTAATTCAAAAATCCTTATAAATCAAACTCGGAGTTGTAGGCTGCAGTCAATTGTGGGGCACGCTGACACAAACATCTACTTCAACTCACCTTTGCCAGTTTAAAAGCATCAACTCAGATATCTTTGGGAGGTTTGAGGAAAACCCATGAAAACATGGGCAAGACATGCAGACTCTGTGTAAGTAGGCTTTGTGATTTTACATTTAAGTTTATTCCCCAAACTTAGAGATGCTTGTCTTATATTCATGTTGCAGTTTCTGACTGTTTTTGAATGATTTAACTTGATTTATCATATTGTTTCATTTTTATTTTCTGACGACACCTCAAGTTAGTCACTACCGTGATCAATTAAGTAACAAGGTGAGCATGAGGCCGTTTGTGTGTGATACCATGGTAGGCACAAAATGGAGTCACACAGTTCCTAGTAACTTCAATCTGTAAATTATTTTCTGTTATTTTTTTTTTGATATCTGAGTAACCCCCATATAGACACACATGCTTGTCTCAAAGTGACAACTCACAGCGGCCCTCTTCTGGATAAAATATGACAGTAAAAAGAAAACTTGTGAGATTGATCCAAAGTGCTCTGCATGTCCTAAGGTCCGTCACTCAGTCTCAAGTAGCGCCCCACTGTACATTTCCTGTCATGTTTAGAGATTTTGTGGCACCAACAAATGTATTTTGGTGGAACAATCCCCACATTAGCAATTATGATGACAATCCTAATGATGACTTGGACACAGAAAAGAAACTTGAAGCTCCATGGTGCTTGGAAAGAACACAAAAAATAGGAAAGGGTGATTGCTACGTAATGGATTTGTGGGGCACGTGAGGAATTTTCCAGCTATCTTGTGTAAAACTATTATGTTTAAGAGAATGTTTCAGTGTATCTTTGTGGCAAAAATATGCCAAATGTCACATTTAAAAAAAAAACAAACACTGATCCGTTCTCAATGGGCTAAACGTGCAGACTCCATGGTGACATCAGCAAAAGGCTTAAATGAAATTACTTGTGTGCGACCGTACAGAACACAGATAAACACAGTAGTGTGAACACAGTTTTAAGGAGAAATATTTCTATTTTTCCACCCCAATCTTCTTCTTCTTCTTTTGTCTGCTCCCGTTAGGGGTTGCCACAGCGGATCATCTTGTTCCATATCTTTCTGTCCTCTGCATCTTGCTCTGTTACACCCACCACCTGCATGTCCTTTCTAACCACATCCATAAACTTTCTCTTAGGTCTGCTACATTTTTAGCAGGCTGTCTCCTGCTTTCTGGTCAGTGCCACCGTCTCCAACCCATATAACCTAGCAGGTCTCACTACCGTCCCGTAGACCTTCCCTTTCACTCTTGCTGGCACTCGTCTGTCACAAATCACTCCTGACACTCTTTTTCACCCATTCCACCCTGCCTGCACTCTCTTTTTCACCTCTCTTCCACAATCCCCAATACTCTGTACTGTTGATCCCAAGTATTTAAACTCATCCACCTTCACCAACTCTATACTCACTGCATCCTCACCATTCCACTGACCTCCCTCTCATTTACACACATGTATTCTGTCTTGTTCCTACTGACCTTCATTCCTCTCCTCTCTAGAGCATATCTCCACCTCTCCAGGGTCTCCTCAACCTACTCCCTACTATCGCTACAGATCACAATGTCAACAGCAAACATCATAGTCCACGGGGACTCCTGTCTAATCTCGTCTGTCAACCTGTCCATCACCATTGAGTATAAGAAAGGACTCAGAGCCGATCCCTGATGTAATCCCACCTCCACGATGAATGCATCTATCATTCCTACCGCAGACCTCACCACGGTCACACTTCCCTCATACATATCCTGTACAACTCTTACATACTTCTCTGCCACTCCCGACCTCCTCATACAATACCACAGCTCCTCTCGAGGCACCCTGTCATATGCTTTCTCCAGGTCCACAAAGACGCAATGCAACTCCTTCTGGCCTTCTCTAAACTTCTCCATTAACACCCTCAGAGCAAACATCACATCTGTGGTGCTCTTTCCTGGCATGACACCATATTGCTGCTCACTAATCATCACCTCACTTCTTAACCGAGCTTCCACTGCTCTTTCCCATAGCTTCATGCTGCGGCTCATCAATTTTATCCCCCTTTAGTTAATGCAGTCCTGCACATCCCCCTTATTCTTAAATATCGGCACCAGTACACTTCTTCTCCACTCCTCAGGCATCCTCTCAGTTTCCAAGATTACATTAAACAATCTGGTTAAAAACTCCACTGCCATCTCTCCTAAACACCTCCATGCTTCCACAGGTACGTCATCTGGACCAACAGCCTTTCCATTCTTAATCCTTCATTTTTTTCCACCCCAATAATCCTGTGAAACCTCCAAAAAAATACTCTTTACTGAGTTTTGCATTCCACAATTATGAAATCACCTGCAAAGCCATTTCTGTCAGTTCTATGAGGCTGTAGTCAAATTGAAGCCTTCTTGTCTTGCGTTTCATTTAGTCTGATAAGAGACGCCCCAACTTCCCATACACCCTAAGTTTTCTAAAGCAGGCTCACCGTAAGACGTGTTATGTATACTCACACACAGGTAAACTCCAAACTATTTTACACATCAGTTTTACATTGTTGTTTATTTTGAAGATGTTAATGCACAAATTTTAAAGCTAGTGTTATTCCACACTGCTGATAAAAAATGAAGCTTTTTATACCTCAGTATTGATTTCATGCTACCTGAAAGTCATTATTCATTTTTTAACTAACAAAATATTCTGAACAAATGTCAATATGGCATACAATGTAAATTGCTGGAAAGAAAATAGCCTGACAGTCTTATTAAGCAATTATGGGAATTCAGTGAATTCTGAGGTTATTGACTTGAAGCAAGCAAAAATAAAAAACACATCACAATGGTTTCTCCGAGTTCAGGTTGATTTTAAAGATAGTACTGAAGTGGCAGCTACAAGCACAAGATGGGTTCAAATGTGTAGTTTTTAGGCAAATCCCAGGATTTCAGAAACCGCAAATTCAATTGAATTGCAAATTGTACTCCCAGAATCCAAAATGGTCTCCACCTTTGCTAGTAAAAGGACCTCGAGCATGAGAAAGGCACTATACAAACAAATCCTTCTTCGTCTTTTTCCTGCTGCTCCCGTTAGGGTTTACCAAAGCGGATCATCTTGTTCCATATCTTTCTATCCTCTGCATCTTGTTCTGTTACACCCATCACCTGCATGTCCTCTCTCACCACATCCATAAACCTTCTCTTAGGCCTTCCTCTCTTCCTCTTCCCTGGCAGCTCTATCCTTAGCATCCTTCTCCCAATATACTCAGCATCTCTCCTCTGCACATGTCCTAACCAATGCAATCTCGCCTCTCTGACTTTGTCTCCCAACCATCCAACTTGAGCTGACCCTCTAATGTCCTCATTTCTAATCCTGTCCATCCTCGTCACACCCAATGCAAATCTTAGCATCTTTAACTCTGCCACCTCCAGCTCTGTCTCCTGCTTTCTGGTCAGTGCCACCGTCTCCAAACCATATAACATAGCTGGTCTCACCTACCGTCCTGTAGACCAGGTGTCCCCAACCCCCGGTCCGCGGCCCACTACCGGTCCGCAGCCGTCTGACAGCCGGGCCACGAGAGAACTGTCGGCAACGGAGACTCACTCAGACTTTTCAGAACGCTTGGCTGGCGGGGCTTTGCAGCGGCGCAGAGAGAGGAGAGAGACCGAGGTGAGAGAGTATTACAACAATGTATTTTTATGGTCCTGACAGTTTCCCCATATGACACGAGTCTATAGAAATCGTGTTACTACGAAGTACATTCGGCAGATGCTTTCATTACAACGAAGTGACTTTGAAATGCTTGAATGAATCATCCACAGAGCAGTTAGATCTGTGGTCACAGCTCAGTTGTGCACGTTTGCACAAAGATCCCCAAACAGAAACATTGTAAAAAAAAATCTCTTTCTTCGAACGTTCCTTGTAGTTTTTTTTTTTTTTTTGCTGTTTTTGTTGTCTGTGGTTTTCAGTGATACCTTTTGCTTATTACTCGTCAACATTTGAAAAACATCCATTGGAATTTAACTCATTGTCACCCTCCTATAGAAACGGCAGACGCGAGAAAAAGATAGCAGTGTTAATGTCTGTGATGTGCAATCTGTTGGAATGGCAAATGCAAAGCATATGTCTTTGTTATATGCAAAAAAAGAAGAAATAGCTCGGGTTGCAAACATATGCGTATTGCTTAATAACTTAATAATAATAGAAATGTAATGTAAATTGTGTATAAAACTGCAAACCCCCAAACATCCTGTCCCCCCCACCCCTGGTGGAAAAATTTGCATCTAATAAAGTGGTCCTTGCTGTCAAAAAGGTTGGGGACCACTGCTGTAGACCTTCCCTTTCACTCTTGCTGGTACCCGTCTGTCACAAATCAATATAAATAAAATGTATTTGTGTATTATTATTACTATTATTATTATTATTAGTCTGGATGGACTTGGTGTTGACTTAATCAGATTTCTGATATGGACGTACGGTAAAGCATCTATGCTTATAGGAAGAAGCTCATTTTAAATAACTTGCTGTAAATAGTTGTTAAAGATGACAGAACAAGTCACTAACCGTATGTGCTGGCACTTGTCTAAAAAGTGTTAAGCAACTTTAGATTACAGAGACCTTTACCTGACATCCATTAATCTATTTTCAGTGCTTGCCATGTCCCCTGGAGGGTCATATGAATCCTGGAGTCATCTTGGCAGTTACCATGCAAAGAAGGGACACGTCATGGAGTGGATGCCAGCCATTGCCGGGCACATATTCACACATTTTCTCACGCCTGGACAACCTTATCATTTGTACAAGGGAAAAACAGCAGGAAAACATTTTTAGCTCAGTTGAACTAATGCATTGTGTCAGCATCAGCAGGCAATTAAACACGCTAACTTCAAAAATAGTTCATTTCAGGTATCTCCAAATTCTTATGTGATAAGTCAATCTAAAATCCCTTTTTGTATTAGTCTTGAAGCTGTCTATCGTAATCACCAAACATTTTTCAGGGAGCAAAATGCTTCAAAAAAAGTGTTATCTAGGTTTAATTGGACCAATAAAGAAACAGAAAAGAAATCGGTACGGAGTAATCCATACAGCACCGCCGTGGGAATTTCACTTTGATACTGCAGGAAGAAGACTTAGAATAGAATAGAATGCCTTTTATTGTCACTATACACAAGTACAATGAGAATAAAAGCAGCTCCTTCAGTGCAGACATTTATGTAGAACACAACAAGTAAATAAACAAATAAACAAATGGTGCAAAAAGTTGCAAAAAGTTGAAAAAAAGGTCTGCGACGCTATATACATTATCTATCTATCTATCTATCTATCTATCTATCTATCTATCTATCTATCTATCTATCTATCTATCTATCTATCTATCTATCTATCTATCTATCTATCTATCTATCTATCTAGTTGACTGCAAAGTGAAGACTCAAATCACTTGACTTGGTATTCTTGATGAAATTTAAATAAGGCATAAATATACTTTTGAGTGAGATCATCTTAATGGCTATGATCTTTTTCACTTTATGAATGATACCTTTAATTGACTAACTTATTTTTTGGTGAATTAAAGCTGCATTGCTGGAGCTGTGCAGCATCAGCCATAACCCAGGTGCCACTGTGACATTACTGTATAGATGGAGAAGGATCAAGGTTTGCTTATGCAAGCAGCAACATTATACAAAAAAATGTAAATTTGTATTTCATTGATGTGAACGCAGGAATAAGATAATGACTATTTTTCATTACTGCCAAGAAATTTAACCACTGGCAGCAGAACAAATATTCTAAGCCGAGGTGACAATTCTAAACACTGCTTTAGCCTGTAGTTTTCTAATCTGCAAATGGTTTCCAGGAACCAACATAATTATGTAAATTATGCCTTAATGATAGTAGTTGAATTCACAAAAAGGCTGAAGAAATCGGAGACTGCTAAGATAAAGATGCTTGCAGCCTCTTCAGATTTTGGTAGAGTCATTTACAAGCTGCCCTGGCTGGGAGCATGCACAGATTCTTATTTTCATCAATAATGCATTGTAAACACATTTTAATGACATGGATAAGAGGACGAGGCAAAGTTTTCTAGGTTAATAAACACTGTGAGCAGACCTGCAGAGCAGGAGCAAAAATTAACCTTAAAAATGAACCTGCTGTTTTCAGATCATTTTCCTACCAAGAATTATTAATCATTTCTTGTGAATGCTTCAATAGGTATATACAGGATTTTGGTGATTAAAGTTTATAAATTAATACGGATATATTTTTCATGTTGCTTTTAAGTTAGACATCATTACAAAACTAACAAGAGCATAATTGTAAGCGACTTTACTTTTGATCGGATTTTCCTTATGACAACATGCGTAGTGGGACAAACGTTGACATTTAACATTATACATAGTTATTGTCTGTTTTTCACCTGCATTATTATCATTCTTTAATTTAATATTATTTATTGTATCAATATGCTGCTGCTGAAGAATGTGAATTTCCCATTGGGATTAATAAAGTATCTATCTATCTATCTATCTATCTATCTATCTATCTATCTATCTATCTATCTATCTATCTATCTATCTATCTATCTATCTATCTATCTATCTATCTATCTATCTATCTATCTATCTATCTATCTATCTATCTATCTATCTATCTGAACGTTTCCAGCTTCTCCTAGAGAACTCCCAAATGCTCCTATAGTCCTTTTCAGAAAATACATCCCTCACTTACTGGATGTTTTCACATTCTGAAGAAACTACATAAACAATTGTGTGTGAAAATCTTAGGAGATCAGCAGTTACGGAAATAGTCAAACCAGCCTGTCTGGCAGCAACAATCACACCATGGCCAAAATCACTGAGATCCCATTTTTCCCCCATTCTGGTGTTTGATGTGAAAATTAACTGGAGTCCCTAACCTGTATCTGCAGGATTTAATGCATCGTGTGGCTGCCACGTGATTGGTTGATTAGATAATTGCATGGATAACCAAGTGCACAGGTGTTCCTAACAATTTGCTCAATTACTGTATAAATACAACAACAACAATTTATCTCTTGTATAGCACAAAATCACACAAGGAGTGCCTCAATGGGCTTTTACAGTCCTATATTTTTGACAGCCGCCCAGCTTTGACCTTGTAGGAAAAAGAAAATGGAAGAAATATTAGAAGAGCAATTCGGAGAGAGAGCCCATTCACTGTAGGTTGAGCATGCAATGGGTGTCAAAAATTGGGGTAAATACAACACACAAAAAGAGAACACAAGTAATCCTCTTCATAAAGCTACATGGCCACCTCAAATATACAATACAACAGTACATACTACTTTGTTCTTGCACAGCACACCTCACCACGTGCAGGCGCAAAGCACTGTGACAACTCTCAAGGCAACATGCAAGAATCGATCATACCGCTCATTAAACAAAGAACTATCACATATAAGGGCACATATTTGTTAAAGTACGTCAAAAACAAGTAGAAACTAATTAACATAAATGAAAAACAACAAGATCTGTCCATCAGTTAATTGCAGAACCATAGCCAGATTGTAGAAAAGGAGTCCTGAAGGCCTCGGGCCAACGAGCTGCCTTCTCCTTCCTGGTCATTCTAAACTGTACTTACATGTATACTATACTTTTCAGGCTAAAAGCTATTTAACAAATAATACATAAATTAGTGATTAATGTAATTAACAAAAATGTGCTGCTTGTCATTCAAAATGCTTGTTTACACTCTGCTACTCAAACACACTTCTGCTTCTTCTTTCGGCTGCTCCTGTTAGGGGTTGCCACAGCAGATCATCTTCTTCCATATCTTTCTGTCCTCTGAATCTTGTTCTGTTACACCCATCACCTGCATGTCCTTTCTCATACTCAAATACACTAAATTACAATTTATTTTAGTATCGTCCAAAATCACACAAGGTGTGCCACCATGGGCTTCACAGGCCCTGCCTTTTGACAGCCTCCCTAGCCTTGATTCTCTAAGAAGACAAGAAAAAACTCCCAAAAAAAAAACCTTTCCAAAACAGTTCAAAGAGAGACCCCTTTCCAGGTAGGTTGGGGGTGTCAAAAAAAGAGGGGGTAAATACGATACAATACACAGAATACAAAAAATCCTCAATACAGGCCACAGGTACGCCACGCCGTCGACCCTCTGCAGTTCGCATACCAGGAGAAGGTAGGAGCGGAGGATGCCATCATCTATATGTTACACTGATCCCTCTCCCACTTGGACAGAGGCAGTGGTGCTGTAAGAATTATGTTTCTGGACTTCTCTAGCGCCTTCAACACCATCCAACCTCTGCTCCTTAGGGACAAGCTGACAGAGATGGGAGCAGATTCATACCTGGTGGCATGGATCGTGGACTATCTTAAAGACAGACCTCAGTATGTGCGTCTTGGGAACTGCAGGTCTGACATTGTGGTCAGCAACACAGGAGCGCCGCAGGGGACTGTGCTTTCTCCGGTCCTGTTCAGCCTATATACATCGGACTTCCAATAAAACTCGGAGTCCTGCCACATGCAAAAGTTCGCTGACGACACTGCTATCGTGGGCTGCATCAGGAGTGGGCAGGAGGAGGAGTACAGGAACCTAATCAAGGACTTTGTTAAATGGTGCGACTCAAACCACCTACAACTGAACACCAGCAAAACCAAGGAGCTGGTGGTGGATTTTAGGAGGCCCAGGCTCCTCGTGGACCCCGTGACTATCAGAGGTGACTGTGTGCAGAGGGTGCAAACCTATAAATACCTGGGAGTGCAGCTGGATGATAAATTGGACTGGACTGCCAATACTGATGCTCTGTGTAAGAAAGGACAGAGCTGACTATACTTCCTTAGAAGACTGGCGTCCTTCAACATCTGCAATAAGATGCTGCAGATGTTCTACCAGATGGTTGCAGCGAGCGCCCTCTTCTACGCGGTGGTGTGCTGGGGAGGCAGCATAAAAAAGAGAGACGCCTCATGCCTGGACAAACTGGTGAGGAAAGCAGGCTCTATTGTAGGCATGGAGCTGGACAGTTTGACATCTGTGGCAGAGCGACGGGCACTGAGCAAGCTCCTGTCAATCATGGAGAATGCACTGAATCCACTAAACAGGTTCATCTCCAGACAGAGAAGCAGCCTCAGCGACAGACTGAGGAGATCGTTCCTCCCCCACACTATGCGACTCTTCAATTCCACCCGGGGAGGTAAACATTAAAATTATACAAAGTTATTGTCTGTCTGTATTCCTGCATTGTTATCACTCTTTAATTTAATATTGTCTTTATCAGTATGCTGCTGCTGGAGTATGTGAATTTCCCCTTGGGATTAATAAAGTATCTATCTATCTATCTATCTATCTATCTATCTATCTATCTATCTATCTATCTATCTATCTATCTATCTATCTATCTATCTATCTATCTATCTATCTATCTATCTATCTATCTATCTATCTATCTATCTATCTATCTATCTATCTATCTATCTATCTATCTACAATACGACAGTACAATAGTAATATTACAAGTACAGAGCAGAATTCAGCAGTAGATAATATCACATAATAGGATTCAGGCCTACATGGTCAAAAGTCTGTAGTGTTGCCCATGAGCAAGTTAGAAGCATTGACACAGCACTATGGAGGTAAGGTATGGCGGTAAGGTCACAAGTGGCGACAGGCAGGACATGATTGCCAACAGCCTTTCTCTTTTTGCCCACAGACCAGAGGATGGAGCAGACTGAAAGCAAAGCCCATCTCTTCCACCTAGCAGGCTACTGCTACTGTAGGTCTGCATTCAAATACAAACCAGAGGAAACCAAGCATGGCAATCTGCGACAAAGGGCATCTCTGTGAGCTTGAACAGAGACGCATTAAAAAACACAACTATTGGACCAGCAGCTTCATTTTAAACCTTTCTGTTTCAATTAAACGGGGTACTAGCAACACTTTATATTCTAACTCTTTTGTATTTCTCATTACAGCGGATGCTCCTCCATATTATTCAGTTTGGGTGTTTCAGCTGCACCCATTGTTAACAGGAGCATAAAATCAAGCACATAGCTATGTAACATTGTCTGTATTTTTAATGTGTGCCAACGGCAACGTACATGTACAATTTTGTGAAAATCGATTGTGTGATTGGTGAACAGAGAGTCAAACAAACAGGCAAGTCAAGATCTTAGGATTGAAATGAGGTCCTTAGTGTGCAAAATGAGTAAATAAAGCAAAAAATTTCAAAAGATATTTTATTTGTATAGAAGACTGTTAACTTTTAGGCACTGACGTGTTATGTGACTGCTTGGTGTCTGACAAATGCATCAGAACGGAGCAATGAACTGGCAGCCTTAGGGTTTACAGTTTAAATCTTCTAGGCTGGGCGGCACGGTGGCGCAGTGGGTAGCGCTGCTGCCACGCAGTTGGGAGACCATGGGGTCCTGGGTTCGCTTCCCAGGTCCTCCCTGCGTGGAGTTTGCATGTTCTCCCCGTGTCTGCGTGGGTTTCCTCCGGGCGCTCCGGTTTCCTCCCATAGTCCAAAGACATGCTGGTTAGGTGGATTGGCGATTCTAAATTGGCCCTAGTGTGTGCTTGGTGTGTGGGTGTGTTTGTGAGTGTCCTGCGGTGGGTTGGCACCCTGCCTGGGATTGGTTCCTGCCTTGTGCCCTGTGTTGGCTGGGATTGGCTCCAGCAGACCCCCGTGACCCTGTGTTTCGGATTCAGCGGGTTGGCAAATCGATGGATGGATCTTCTAGGCCATACTTTTATAATATTTAACATTTTGTAAGGTACGAATTAAGTTATATTTCAATGAGCGTATCAGAACGTGACAAATGAAGCAACTCGTATCGCAGTATACAGCCACTATAGACGCAGCCAGCTTGCAGTGCTGACATCTCATGAATAGCCATGGATTTTTTTTTTTTGGTGGCAACAGCGTTCAGAAAATAGTGCTATAAACAGACAGTCCAGGTGCTGGTTTTGAAACAACTAGATTTATTGCAAGATGAATGGAAGTAAATGTAAAGTATTATACGTAGGAAGTAAACATGTTAGGTTTGAATACACAACGGGTGGTCTGAAAACTGAAAGTACACCTTATGAGAAGGATTTAGGAATCACAGTGGACTCTAAGCTATCGACTGTCAGACAGTGTTCAGAAGCCATTAAGAAGGCTAACAGAATGTCAGGTTATATAGCGCCTTGATGTGTGGAGAACAAGTCACAGGAGGTTCTGCTCAAGTCTTTATAACACACTGGTGAGGCCTCATCTGGAGTACTGTGGGCAGTTTTGGTCTCCAGGCTACAAAAAGGACATATCAGTGCTAGAAAAAGTCCAGAGAAGAGCAACTAGGCTGATTCCAGGGCTACAGGGGATGAGTTATGAGGAAAGATTAAAAGAGCTGAGCATTTAAAGTTTAAGCAAAAGGCGATTAAGAGGAGACCTGATAGAAGTATTTAAAATTATGAAGGTATTTAGTACTGTGGATTGACAATGTTACTCCGAAATGAGTTCAGCATAAACACAAGGACACTTTTTAAGGGTAAAAGTCACACAAACATCAGGACATTTTTCTTCACACAGAGAACCATAAACACAAGGAAAGGGTTACTAAGTAGTGTGATAGACAGTAGGACTTTCGAAACTAGATTTGATATTATTTTCGAATTAAGTGAATGGAACTGCCCAAGCTTTGTTAGGCTGAATGGCCTTTTCTCGTCTAGATTGTTCTAATGTTCTAACAAGGATAAGGACAGTGATCAAGATAATGACAATCAGTTGGATGATGGGGAACCTATAGGCTTTGCCATTGTTGGCAGATAGTTGCCCTGAAGGTGTTTCTTCATTACAAGGCATCTGACTTGTCTCAACTGTCAGGACAGCACTACATGGACTTTCTGCCACTCACTGACATCAAACAATCACCAACTATTATACAGTATATGTTGTGTTAGGGTTGCCAGACGTCCCTTATATACGGGACATGTCCCATATTTGATAATTTTGTCCCCTGTCCTGTACTGATCTTTCAGGGACACCCAAATGTCCTGTATTTAGTTCATTTTCAAATTTCGTAATAAAAATATATTTTTACTACCTTCTTACAGTACTTAGTTATAACTTTATAAGTAATTATACTTTCTTTTCTCAGTTTCTCTTGATGAAAATAACCCAAATTTAATGAGAAAACTCATGTTTGCTGCCTGTTTGCAACTTGTTCAGTTGCTATGGTTGGCTGAGATCAGCGACACTCTTACCGTTTTGCTCTCCAGCCACGCTGCTCTGCAGTTCTGTATCAGCATTACAACATACAATGGCTGTCAACAAAGTGTGCTGTTACTACTTGTCACAGCCCACTTAAAAACTAATCCATCCATCCATCCATCCATCCGTCCCAAGATGCCAAAACGTAAGTGTAAATTTCATGATGAATATTCCAACAAATGGGCATTTATCAAACAAGGCAGAAGCTGCTTTGAAGCAAACTGTGGTGTATGTAATTGCACTTTCAGTAAATAATTTTCATATGATTTTACTTTTGTTTTCCTCATAACCCATTAAAATCCTTGCTTTATGTTTTTAACGTATGTCTCTACTTTTATATAATATATTGGTCTGGCTGTGTAGGGGGCATGTATATTTATATATATATATATAGTAATATACTGTATATATATATATATATATATATATAGAGAGAGAGAGAGAGAGAGTGTCCCATATTTTTAATTTTCTAATCTGGCAACCCTATGTTGTGTGCAACAAGTGTGGACAGTGCAAGGAAATGTATTATATTTGGGGCACATGTGCTTCTAAGCGTGCATTCTGCATAGTGCTATGCTTTAAGGACTCTCATTCAATTGTAGACTTTTAGTCATATTGCGCTTGAAAATAATTATCAGTTTCTTTACATTTTTGACAGAGTTACTATTGCTAATAAAACTGTTGTTTTCTAATAAATTTCTTTACATTTTTAATGAGTTCTGATTGAGATCCCGTAAACGCCAGAAGTGACTCTACTCCGTTGGGCCCTTAACCTGCAGTTGCTTCATCCTGGGCATGACGTTAACCTGCATCCTGTCCAGCAAGTAGGCCCGGGGTGTCCAAACTATGGCCCGTGGGCCATTTTTAATTGACCCCCAGCAAACTCTAAAAATACAGGGGGTCCTCGGGTTACGACTCAGTTCCGTTCCTACAACAGTGATGTAACCCAAATTTTGGTGTAAGTCGAAACACACCCTAGCTTAAGTCACTTACGTATCCTAACACATTTGCAAAATCATAATCTAGAACATAAACACACAACTAAGCCACAGAAAAAGGAAAAGGACATAAATATACTATACTGTACACTGTACTGTAGTAACAGAAAAAATTACAAAACATGAGTGTAAAAAAAAATTCCTTACCTTTATTCCTTCTGATCTCTTTACAATGTCTAATTTCACTTCCATCATGATGGCTTTCCTCTTCTTCGAAGCACTACCATGTGAAGACTCTGACTTTCGTTTAGGAGCCATGATAAGGGCCAGAAAGTTGGCAAACAAAGCCACACAAACGGAACACTTCCTCTGCGCACAACCAAACTAGTTTGCCAACTCCCTCACTCATACGCTGCGTTACTGCGTATTCTTTCATTGTGCACCACCAAACTAGTTCTCCCACATAGTCTGTAAGTACGATGCTAATGGCGTAAGCCGAAACACTCATGTCTCCATTTTTTTTAAAGTTTTTATGGTATTGAGCGTTGTAAACTCGAAACGTTGTATGTCGAGACGTAACCTGAGGATTCCCTGTATATGGCCCACACACAAAACGTTTTCTTAACTGTATTGTACTTCTTAGGTTTAACACAAGGTGGAGCTACTGTCCTGACCAAGGCAGCGTCTTCACAAACAAGCACAACCAAAGAACAATTTTGCTACAGGTGACCAAAAATGGCAGAACCAAAGAAACGCACAATAGCAAGTGAGTGCAGAAAATTTCAGACACGTTGGGAAAATGAATAGTTCTTCCTAGAAGTCAAAGGCAAGTGTGTCTATTTGATTTGCAATGAAACTATTGCAGTGATGAAAGAGTATAATGTGTGTCGACACTATGACACCAGACATCCGACTTACACATCTTACACTAGTGCTAAGCAAGAACAGAAAGTTAAGCAAATGGCAGCTAGTCTATTAGCTCAACAACAGGATTTTTTTCCGTGCTAACAAAACACAAGGTAAATGCCACATTAGTCATTTACGAGGTAGCACAACTCACTGCCTGACATGGGAAACGTTTCTCAGATGGTGACTTCATAAAACAGTGCCTCACTAAAGTCGCAGGAACGCAAATGCAGGAATTCAACAATGTTTGCTTGTCCAGAAACGCAGTTGTGCGGCGAACTGAAGATTTGTCAGCTAACTTAAAACATCAACTGTCAGATAAAGCTTGTGCTTTTGATTTTCACTCGAGCACTTTGAAATACAATAAATGAAAACCCATTCATGGAGAGCTGTGATGCTGTTTTTTTCTTTAAGCATATTCAATTATGAAGCATAATTTCCTATACTTGATTGAATTTGCTAGCTTAATACACAGGAGGTGAGGCAATATACTATAGCTCACCTCTAGTGGGTGGCCCAGCCCTTCGTATATTTCTCTGTATGTGGTCCCCACTGAAAAAAGTCTGGACACCCCTTGAAGTAGGCCCTCCAACCTGCAAGGAAAAACCTGGGAGTTGGTGGCAGGATTGGCACTCCAGCCACCATAAAAAACCTCACACTGTTCCATTCCACCTGAACTAGTGTGGTGCTGAGGTGTCACCCGTTGCAGGGCTACACTTGGGTCCTAATCTGGTATCCTGATGTGGTTTGCCATGTGGTGGGTGCAGCAACACATTGTATCAGCGCGTGCTCCTAACCTCTCTCTGATTGAGTTCATTATATGCATTGACCTATAATGCAGCATCCTGGTAATAAATCATCCAGCAGTCAATGTGTTAATTGCAAAATTAAATAATATATTATTGCAAGGAAAACCAAAGGTAAAAACAAAATCTTTAAAATAATGCAATACTAACACAACAGTGTATAAATAACTTTAAAATAACATTGGAAATGTACAGGTAAAATATGAAGCAATAAGATAGTAAAATGGTAATGTGTAGAATATAAAACTGTTAGTTCTTAGTAAAGGAATGGTAGTACTAAGTAAATAGATATGTTTTGAGACTTACGTAAAAGAAGAAAGGCGTGTGAAGAAATTCAAACCCCTTTGACTGTGTGCTCCTAGTGGTAATGACCTCTAGCCAATCATTTTTCTATACATGTGTGACTTTTGTACAGCTATGGGAGGAGACACACACCATGGGCAGTTGTGGGCATACAGATAAATCTTGATTTGTCCTTTGCTGCAGGATCATCGGTCTTTTGTTCTAAGAGATGATGGCTTGCCAAGCTTAAGCAAAAAAAAATATATATACTGTATATCAATGCACTGGGTTACATTTAATGAATTAGACTTTGTCTCATGAGTCTAAACTTGCAGTGTTTCATCTAAAGTGACCTACTATATAAACCACGAGTGCGTGAAGACAATTGTTCCTGTATTTCTATGAGTAGAGTGAAGGCCACAGAGTGCGTAGGTGGTGCAAATTGAAACAGTCATCTTTTGATTTACAGCCTGGGTAGCTTTGCCACGTTGCCGTCATACAGAAGTAGTGGTTTAGTGGGTAAAATGCTGAACTGGAGGTCATAAGGCTTCAAGATATTTTTTTTTCCCTGAGCAAATTCTTTAAGCTATTTGGTCCTACAGTGAATAAATATATCCATTCATTGATTATAGGAATCGGGAATCAAACTGCTCTGCGATGATGACTCAAATGATGACCAGAACTGTCTTTCTCTCAGCTTTATTTAGGAACAGAAATTGATTCCTTCAATAAATTTGTAAGGGTAAGATGCTGATCAATTTTCTAGGAGCCCAGTATCCTCCATCTTTATCAAATCAATATTATTCAGTTCACGGTCATGATGCTTGAAGCTAAACCCTGTCAGTATTAAGAAGAAGCGAGGAAACAAACCTTACAGGGCACATCCTTACCGACACTCAATCATGTCAAGCTAATTTAGTGTTGCCTATCAACCTAATGCAGCGGTTCTCAAACTGTGGGGGCGTGAAGTAACAAAAACGGAGGCGCAAATGTTGCCATATGTGGCGTAATTTCGCTATTCGTAGGGAAATTTTAAACTTGTAGCAGAGTATTGGCACCAAAAAATATAGGAATAAATTTTATTAGGGTTTCAAAAAAACGTTAGGAGGGCGAGATTAAAACTGTTATGAAAACTCGGGTCGCAAATACTTAAAGGTTGAGAAACGCTGACCTAATGGTTGCATCTTTGGGAAATACAGACAGAGGGAGCACATTGTAACTCTACAGAGAGTGGACTCTTCAAGCCATTATGTCCGAAAAGATTTTGATCACAAAAAAGAAATTCAACCATTAACTGTTGTTGAAACTACATGTCCTTGTCAGTCGTTGACTTGTAACATGATGGATGGAATGACTAGTTACGGTACCACGCACTTCAGTTGAAACAGGCGTTTACTGGTAATTCCAATAAGTTCTGTACTATTTGTATACCGTATATACTCGTATATAAGTCAGGTCTTGAAATCCTAAAAATTAGACCCCGACTTACACGCCCGTTCAAAAATACGACACTTAGATTTTTTTTTTTTTACATTTTCTTGCTTCCTCCAATCTCGTACCAATTTCTCAGACACATTGAATTTTGTTGCAGCAATGCTGTCAACAATTTCTTTCGCCACTTCAACAACTTTTAACTTAAAAGCAGCTTCATATTTTCTTCTGATCAAATGCTCCATCGTAGATAAGGGATGCTCTTACGATAAAGGTGTATGAGGGTGTGAGACACACAAAACAGTGCAAATGTCACTTCAGAATAGTTTGGGTATTACCGTGTGGTCACGTAGGCACGATACATAGAAATAAAAGGCAGTGTGCGCCGTGGTTACTCTCTCAGGTGGGCATTAGCATATCATAATCTCTTGGACCAATAGGTGAGTTTTCCACATTCAACTTATACAACTGACATTATAAAATACCACAAAGTATACGATAAAATCAAACTCCGACCTATTCACGGGAGAACTTAAACGCGAGTATATACGGTAATCCTTCTATAAATCAATTTGTCCATCCATTCTACAAGCACACTTAACACAATTCTCAGGATCATGGGGTGCGGCTGTCTATTTTGGGCAGCAACCAGTAAAAGACAGGAGGCATCCTGATAATCGGAAGGCATGCTCGTGTATACACAGCTAATTAGAATTATTAATTAACCTAACATGTGCATCTTTGGAATATTGGAGGAAACCAGATAATCTGTCCTGAAATCACAGCAGACACAGAGATAACAGGAAGACCAGGTTTTGAACCAAAACTCTCACTCCTCCCCGGCCACTGTATCACCATGATGTTTCTGTATGTACAGTGGGGAAAATAAGTATTGGATACGTCAAAGTTTTTATCAGTAAATATATCTCTAATGGGGCTACTGACATGAAATTTATAGGCCATCAATTAGTACTAAACCAACTGATATTAAGGGGATAGGAATGCTTTCTAAATACTGACAGATTTCAGCTGGTTTCTTGGCTTTCCATGCCTTTTTGCACCTCCTTTTCTTTATGTGTTCAATACTTTTTCCCTGTGTTATTCCACTTTATTACGCATAACTTCATTAATGCACTTATTTGTTTTGATTTCTTTGTATGTGTGGATTACTTGGGACGTTACCGACCTCTGGTGAAAATTTCGTGTCAGTTGCCCCATTAGAAATATATCTAGTGAGAAAACGCGTTCAATACTTATTTTCCTCGCTGTAAATATGGTGGATTGAAAAAGTATTCAGACCCTTCATTGTTTGTAAAATATGCTACAATGATTTAAATTCTCTGCCCCCATCCCTACATGATGCAACCCACAATACCCCTGAATGACAAAATGAGAGCAGGATTTTAAAACTTTTTGCAAATGTATTAAACATAAGAAAGTGAAATCTCACATTGACACAAGTGTTCAGACTCTTTACTCAAAACTAAATTGAAGTACCTCTGGCAGCGATTTAAGACTAGAGTCTTCTTGGGTATGAAACAACATGCTTCAAACACACAGACTTGGGAATTTTCTGTCATTCTTCTCTGCAGATCCTTTAAACCTCTGTCAGGGAAGATGGAGACCATCTGTGGGCAGCTTTTTCAGATCTCTCCAGAGATGTTTGACTGGGTTCAAGTACAAGCTCTGGCTGAGCAACTCAATGACATTTCCAGAGTTGTCCCCAAGCCACTCCTGTGTTGTCTCTGCTTTATGCTTAGGGTCATTGTCCTGTTGGAAGGTACACCTTCATTTCAGTCTGAGGTCCAGAGTTTCCTGGAGATGGTTTTCATTAAGGGTATATCTACTTTACTCTATTCAGTTTTCCCTCAACCCCTTCTAGTTTCACAGCACAGTATGATGCTTGCACCACAGTAACTCACCATTGGAATGGTATTGAAAAGATGATGAGGGGTACCTGACTGTCTCCAGATATGACCCTAATCTTGGTTTAATCAGATTAGAGAATGCTATTTCTTACAATTTGGAATTCCTTTAGATGTCTTTTTGCGAACTCCAAGCAGGTTTCCATGTGTCTTTTACTGAGGAAAGGCTTCTGTCTGGCCACTCTGTCATAAAGCCCAGATCAATGAAGATTGCAATAATGGTCATCCTCCTGAAAGTTTTTTCTGTCTCAATACAGGTTCTCTGAAGATGAACCAGAATGACTTGGTCACTGTCTTACCATGGCCTTTCTCCAATGATTGCTCAGTTTAGCCAGGTGGCCTCTGTGCTCTTGGGATCCTTCAGTGCTGCAGGATTTTTTATAGTCTCCCCTAAATATGTGCCCTGACACAATCCTGTCTCTAAGCTCTGCAAAGAGTTGTTTCACACTCATGGCTTGATTTTTGATAATCTGAGGCTTTCAATAGAAAGGTGTATGAAATTTCTAATCATGTGCACTCAGATGAATTGACCACAGTTGGACACCGAGCAAAGTGTAGAAACGTCTCTATGATGATCAATAGAATGGGATGCACCTGAGGCAAATTTCAAGTGTTATAGTAAAGGGTCTGAACATTTTCAATGAATTGAATTGACCACAGGTGGACTCCATATGAGGTGAAGAAACATCTCAATGATGATCAATAGAATGGGATGAACCCAAGTAAAACTTCAAGTGTCATAGCAAAGAGTCTGGAAACTTGTCAATCAATTGAACTGACCACAGTTATACTCCAAGCACCTGAGCCAAACTTCAAGTGTCATAATAAAGGGTTTGAATACTTGTATAAATATATTTCATTTTTATCTATCTATCTATCTATCTATCTATCTATCTATCTATCTATCTATCTATCTATCTATCTATCTATCTATCTATCTATCTATCTATCTATCTATCTATCTATCTATCTATCTATCTATCTATCTATCTATCTATTATAAAAGAAAATCTTGACACAAGACAAGACTATTTCCAAGAGATTTTATCAAGTCCCGCCCTCCTCTCAATTATTTACTGTTAATGGCCCACGTCCACAGTCCTCTCACCTCTCATTTGTGTGAATGCTTTTGTCAGACATAGGTCCTGCATTCCCAGCTCTTATAAATTTTTTACATTTTCCTCACTTTAAATGCCTAATAAAAGAAGACTTATTATGTCCAAATCTTAATGAAGAATTTCATCCTGAGGGGTTACCAACAGAAGAAATGATGAAGTCAAACAAATTAATGCAAAAATTGTTGATCAGTTACACGGCAGATTGGTTAAATACGTATCAATAGACTATGCTGAAACAGTTGGTGGTGATTGTGCATAAGATGAAAACATCAGCTTACAATATCCTGTAGAATATCTATATCCGTAAACACCGTCCGGTCTTCCACCGGTCGAATTACTGGTGAAAGAAGGATGTATCATAATGTTGTTGCGTAGTTTCTGTATGAGTGATGGGCTATGCAATAGGACAAGATTAGTTGTACTCAAAATTGGTCGAGCAATTCTGACATGTAAAATTTTAACAGGCGACAAGAAAGGTAATGTAGTACATTAGACACCAAAGGAGATCTTGATATGCCATTCGTATTAAAACGTTTATAGTTTCCTGTTAGAAGAGCTTTTGCTATGACAATTAACAAATCACAGGGACAAACATTTGAAAAAGTCGGTTTATTTATTAGAGAGAAAGAAACGATATTCACTCACGGGCAGTTATACATTGCATTGTCATGATGTACCTCCAAACATGGACTCAAAATTCAAAGCAATATTGATGAAAAGTTAATTCCAAATATTGTTTTTACTGAAGTTTTACAGTAATAGTGTAAGTTTAAAAAGTATTTGCGTGTTAATTTCAAAGCCAAACAGAACAAAAACGTATAACGCAATGAATACCTCTAATGCATCATGAAACATAATTTTAATTCAATTTATTACATTTTACTATTTTTTACTATGGTTAATTACTCGCTGTAATGTAAAATAGTTAGTTCTATTATGCATATGTAACAATTCCCAAGAAAATAACAATCTGTTTAAATTGTACATCCGCTTCCCCAATCGTGAGCGGCAGAGCCGCAAAGTGACTAGCGCATAGCGCCTGCACGAGAGTTTGGCGAGTGAAGCGAGCAGGGAGCAGAGCTCCCTAGTATATATATATATAGTTCAATGTTTGTCTGTTCATCTGTATGTCTGCCCGCTTTCATGAGAGAGCTACTTAACAGATTTAGATTGGAATTTCTTCTATAATTTGCTTGAACATTCCGGTTGATATTGCGACTTCTCTCATTGCACTAAGTATCATTTATACATTTCGCATGCGGTATCAATTTATTTGAGCAAGTCTGAGAGAGAGGCTGCACGCCATGGGGAGGTGGGTGAGACCCTCCTCACTCACGTGCCAACCTCCGTTCGAGTTGCTCTACCTCTTGCCACATGGTGTTGGAGCGTACCTTTCCTCCACTTAGCTAGCGATACCTGTTTGTTCAGCAGACATTATCATCTACAGATTGTTAAGGGGTAATGTTTGTCGTTTTTGAGAGAGAGATCAGAGCTACGTGTGTTTTAGAGGGTAGCTACTGACTGGCAGAGATATCCCACGCGACAAGCTGAACACAATTAAATACAGTGGCAATGTTTGATGTTGGCGCGTGCACCTGCCTTTACCTTGCCCAGAATTACATTTCATTTTTTGTATTGATTTTTTAAAGTTTGTTCTGTTTCACTACTGCATGGGTGGAGTTGCGGGGGACAGCTAATTTTTAATAAATTTGAAAACATTTCTAAAATTTTGTTGTCACTTTGGCATTTTGAGATATTGAGTGTTGCTTAATGTCAGGAAAAACTAATTTAAGTGATTTGTAGCGCAATGCTGCAGCAAAGCAAAATGTGAAAAAGTGACGAGCTCTAAACAATCTCTGAATCCATTGTATATACTATCTTACATATTTATATGTTTTAATAAACTTGTTTTTTTCTTTTCTTTTTTATAATTCTAAAATCTTTTTTTTCTCTGACTCTGAAAGAGTATGTGTTGTTTCACCTTTCACTCATACTTTTTCAATATCTGCTACTCAAACTATATAACCTTTGAGCTTATCAGGTTTCTTTGCAACTCCGTATCCCATTTCCAAATGGTAAAGAGCTGCCTTCCACCCTGCTGACTTGCTAATCATGAGTTTCGTTTTGTGCCTCCAGATCCACTGGGACTCCTCTGACAAAGAGCTTTAGTAGCTGTGGAGAGGTACTGGGCTTTAGTGCTAAGAAATGAATCTTGGGCAATAAGGTGAGAATTTGTTTATCTAAATTGGGAGGCTTCAGATATGAGAATACACACATTGCACAGTGCAGACAGACGCCCACTGTGTAGAACTGACATGCAAAATGCTAATTTATAAAATGCTTCATATTGCAGCAAACTTCATCTCTGTAAGGTTTTGAGGCTGAGGTTTTGAATCTGACAGCCTTTACGCTGCCTCTTTTATAGCATTATAATAAAGAGAGTATAGTTTTCTTGATTTTCTGAAGAATGTTACATTTCAACTATTCAATCCATTATATCATAAAAACAATATATGATCTGTTAGCAATCATCCATCTGTCCATTATCTGTATCCCCTCCTTCCTTTAAATGGTCTTGGAGATATCCATCCATCCATCCATTTTCCAACCCGCTGAATCCGAACACAGGGTCATGGGGGTCTGCTGGAGCCAATCCCAGCCAACACAGGGCACAAGGCAGGAACCAATCCCAGGCAGGGTGCCAACCCACCGCAGGACACACACAAACACACCCACACACCAAGCACACACTAGGGCCAATTTAGAATCGCCAATCCATCTAACCAGCATGTCTTTGGACTGTGGGAGGAAACCAGAGCGCCCGGAGGAAACCCACGCAGACACGGGGAGAACATGCAAACTCCACGCAGGGAGTACCCGGGAAGCGAACCCGGGTCTCCTAACTGCGAGGCAGCAGCGCTACCCACTGCGCCACCGTGCCGCCCGTCTTGGGGATATATCATCTTGAAATATCCAATTACAACTGGATATGGCAGAAGCTTCTCTGGACAGGACATGCTGACATACCATCCATCCATCCATTTTCCAACCCGCTGAATCCGAACACAGAGTCACGGGAGTCTGCTGGAGCCAATCCCAGCCAACACAGGACACAAGGCAGGAACCAATCCCGGGCAGGGTGCCAACCCACCGCAGTGCTGACATACTCAAACATCAATTAACCTGTGCCTTGAAAAACCACCTTAACACAGGAAGAACGTGCAAACTCCACACCAAAGAAAATATAATAAATAAAGATTGATTAAATGTTTTCTAAATTGAACTCAATGCTGCTAGGCAGGTTTCTGTAATAGCAACAGGGAATATATATATACATCGCTACTTGAAAGGATCATTAACTGGCATCAGAGTTAAACAGTAAATGTCACACATAACAATAAAGCATAAAAGTGCTTTTGAGATCTTGCTCATTGGGATAGTTTTATTTACTTGTCGGAGGTCAAAATTATACATATTGTCACACATGTTAGCTTAGTCTGCCTCGTCCAAGGTCCAATGTGATGGGTATACAGGGAAAGGAACTGAGTACTACACAGCAACCTCACATCTCTACAGTTCAGCTAACATCCATCCATCCATTATCCAACCCGCTGATTCCGAACACAGGGTCATGGGGATCTGCTGGAGCCAGTCCCAGCCAACACAGGGCATAAGGCAGGAACCAATCCCGGGCAGGGTGCCAACCCACCGCAGGACACACACAAACACCAAGCACACACTAGGGCCAATTTAGAATCTCCAGTCCACCTAACCTAATTTTAGGTTTTAATTTTTAACTCAATCAGGCATTTAACTTGATGGTATTTATGTGAACAAAGCTGAAAATAGTCTTTAATGAACAAAAGTTGGTGTTTGTTTTTTTTCTTTTTAATGTAGAAACTTCTGCTTAGGGCTTCTCCATTGTGGGATATGGGTCAGTCAGTTATTGTCCAACCCGCTATATCCTAACACAGGGTCACGGGGGTCTGCTGGAGCCAATCCCAGCCAACACAGGGCGCAAGGCAGGAACAAATCCCGGGCAGGGCACTAGTCCACCACAGGACACACACACACAACAAGCACACGCTAGGGACAATTAAGGATCGCCAATGCACCTAACCTGCATGTCTTTGGACTGTGGGAGGAAACCGGAGCGCCCGGAGGAAACCCACGCAGACACGGGGAGAACATGCAAACTCCACGCAGAGAGGACCCGGGAAGCGAACCCAGGTCTCCAGATCTCCCAACTGCGAGGTAGCAGCGCTACCCACTGCGCCACCGTGCCGCCTGTTCAGGTAACAGCCATTGACAAAAGATGACCCTGATCAACCAGAGTGGCTGTGATGGCATCCAATCCCTGCCTTTTGTCCCATTCCTACCAGTCTTGCCACAACAAAAAGACACAAAATCACCAATAACCCATCAATAGTGGCAAAGCCGTGAAGAAGACTCAACATACTTGTTGACTCAGCTTCCACCCAACAATGATATATATATATATTTTTATATGCTACTTATATGATCAGAAAACTGTTTTATTGTATGATTTTATGCAGAACAGAGAGAAAAAATTTTACGATACAATACAAGCCAATAGTGTTGAATGCTGTACAATGGCAAACAATGTGAAAAATACATATGGAAAAATGAAAAAAATCTCTAGTGTTGTATAATCTACATGTAAGTTATCCAGTTGTATGCTCAAAACATGAAAACACATTAATTTTTTGCTAAAATAATGTTAGACAGACATTTACATAAGTATCAGTTATCCAGTCATGTGCTCAAAACATGAAAAACATATGAATGTTTTGTTAAAATATTGTTAAACAGTGTCGCTGGAGGCTGGGGGCCTAGACCCTTTTGGGATGCCTGGAAGGACCAGGAGGTGGTCTATACATCCCCCGGGCCGCGAGGGGGCAACCGCCCTGGATGATGAGGGGACCATGGGGACGAAGCAAGGAGGCTCAAACCCACTGGGGCCCATAGCCACTACCAGGGGGTGCCCTGAGCATCGTGGAGCCCAGGAGATTGACCCTTCTGCCACACCTGGGAAGGTGGAGGAAGGACCTCCCAGGGACACCCGGAGTGCATCCGGGTGCTAGTGCATCAGTGAGCACCTGGAGCACATCCGGGTGACTATAAAGGGGGCCGCCTTCCTACAGTCGGGGAGCTAGAGTCGGGAGCGGGAGCAGGAAGAAGCTCCCGGGAGGAGAGGAAAGGCAGCCCACGGACAGTTGAAGGCCCGAGTAAGGGTTTTTGGTGCGGGAAGCACTGTGAGTGTGCGGACTGGTGTTTTGGGACACTTGAAATAATAAAAGCGTGTGTTTTTATGAACAGTTGGTGTCCATTTGGTTGTGTCCGGGCTGAACCTCTCACAACAGATACTTATGGAAGTATCCACACACATCATAAACAGAAAACACATTCTCATTCACTTAAAAAGCAAAGTATTATGGGAATTCACTCTGGAGGCGAGAATGGACGGGTGGCTAAAAATTCTGCAGGAACTGCCTGGTGCTATGGAGTAGATAGATAGATAGATAGATAGATAGATAGATAGATAGATAGATAGATAGATAGATAGATAGATAGATAGATAGATAGATAGATAGATAGATAGATAGATAGATAGATAGATAGATAGATAGATAGATAGATAGATAGATAGATAGATAGATACTTTATTAATCCCAATGGGAAATTCACATAAAGTAAAGATAAATCAAAACCCCTTACAACTGTTTCCAGCAACTTATGTATTTTAAAGAACTGAGGCTGGTCTAGAAGCAAAGGGGGTTCGATCTAGTACTAGAAAGGACATAATAACGTGACAACTGTATGCCATTTTCTAACCCACGCAGTTAATCCAGACCATAGTTCTGAGGGTTGTTGGGAGGCTGGAACCTATTCTAGCTAGCACAGAGGGAAAGTCCAGAACAAATCCAGAACAGGGCACCAGTCCATCACAAGGTGAACACACACACACAATTTTGCATCACCAGTTCTCCTAACCTGCATGTCTTTAGACAGTGGGAGGAAACTGGACTGTGGTGGGCTGGCGCCCTGCCTGGGGTTTGTTTCCTGCCTTGCACCCTGTGTTGGCTGGGATTGGCTCCAACAGACCCCCGTGACCCTGTAGTTAGGGTTGGATAATAGAAGGATGGAGGAAACTGGAGCACCCAGAAGAAACCCACATAGACAAAGAGAGAACATGCAAATTCCATGCAGAGAAGGCTCCGAGATGCAAACCCTGGTCTACTTACTGTGAGGCAGCAGCACAATCACTGCTCCAACCTGCCATCAGTGGAGACTATACGTATATATATAAAACAAAAAAATTAGTTCATGCGTTTGTTTTTAGTCAACTAGATTACTGTAATCTATTCCTAACAGGAAGAAAGACATCAATCGACTGCAATTACTGCAAAATGCAGCAACCAAACTCTTAACTAGAAAAAGAAAATCTGAGCACATCTCACCAGTTTTAGCGTTGTTACACTGGCTACCTGTGTCATTCAGAATGGACTTTAAAACATTAATAATAGTTTAAAACCTTAAATCTTCGAATGGAGGTCTTCTTATAACTCCAATTGTCAAACTTAAATAAGTGGCGAGGCAGCCTATTTGCTATTATGCATCTAAAATGTGAAATATTTTATCAATAGAAATTTGCCAGGCAAATAGTTTGGGACATTTACAAAAAAAGTGCTAAAAACCCGTCAATTTAATTTGCCTTTTTTTGTAGCTTCATGTCAGTTGTATTCCTTACAGACTATATGAGTATAGAATGATCATATTCTTCAGGGATCCACATCCGTACTAATCGCTGCTGTCTTTTCCAGTTCTTCTGTGGTGGCGATCTGTGCCACCACCACTTGATCAAGGCACCATGCAGCCCCCTAAAATGATGGAATTAAGGTGGATGTTTCAGCTGTCCACGAGACCAACTTCATCATGTGAAGCATGAAAACAAAGACGTCTGATTTAGAAACGTTTATGAAGAATGCCCAGTGAGGGCTGGGTGGTCTTTTGGCCTTGGAACCCCTGCAGATTTTGTTTTTTCTTCACCCTAACTGGAGTTTTTTTGTTTTTTCCGTCCTCCAGGACATCTGACCTTACCTTGTTTTGTTGTTACTTATTCTTTAATATTATTGCATAATCGTAATTGTTTTCTTTCCTTGTAATATTCTCTTTATCATCTTGTAAAGCACTTTGTTGCATGAAAATATGCTATATAAAGAAATGTTGTTGTTATACAGTAAATGTGTGTCTATATACCGATTCCTCATTAATTCAGTATACGAACTTGTAAAATGAATCAAAAATATTTCTCATTATATCATGGCTATAGCTTTCAAGGGAACCTCCTCCAAGGGGCTTCCAAAAACCCTGTGGAGATCCACCTTTCAATGCTTCCAATTTAAAATGACATACCAGGGCTATTCGGCTCCGCTGCTGTCCTGTGCAATGCAGGTAATGAGTGAAATTTGACATTTGCTTTTTTTAATGATTTTTTTTTGCTTTCATTGGGATTTGTCTATTGTGTCTAAAAAAAATCAATCAGTTCATGTTTTTCCTTCCAGTGATTTTGGGATTTGAGATTTTACTTTTCATTTTTCATGACATTGCTTCAAACAGTATGATGTTTTATTAATTTATGAAACTAATGATTGGCAATTTGTTAAGCTAAACCTTACAAGAGTACTAGCTTGTGCGCTTGCAAGTCTGTTTTTAAAAAATGTATAAATATTTGAAAAATAAATAATACAAAGTAGAAAGTTCCTAGTATAACCGTGTCTTGGGAATGGATGAATAATTCATTGTAACTACAGTACAGCCTACAAGATGAAAACAATTTTTATAATTATTTTCAACAATGCAACCGTGCCTCATATGTCTGACTGATGCCATATCCTGCTGTTCTATAACAGATGCAGACAACGCTCCACAGTGCAAATCGGTGAAAGTTCTGAATTAATCCAAAATTACATAAAATGAGTTTGTGCAATGCTTAGTGGAAGATAATCCACAGATCAATTTTAAATGAGGATAGATTCAAGTCTCAGGGGCAAAGGAGCAGTTACTACATGCATGGAGAGATCATGCATAACAACAATATATTGGAAGTAGTTATGAAAAGAAACTTTTTTTAATCTGATACATTTATTCTGTCAGAAAGCAACAAGCAGTACCAGAACAGGACTATTCTAATATTTGCACAGTTCTTTAAGGTTCAATCCAGAGATCTTTTTCATTAATCAGCATGATGATAGATTCAAGAGCCAAGTTTGTTACTAAAAAAAAAAAAAAAAAAAAGGGAGGAGTGTAAAAACATAAAATGATGAAATTGAACAAAATGTATGTGTGTAAGTACAGAAAATAGGACAGAATGATCAAACTTGTTTGTGTTTTGCGTACGTGACAAAAAGCATGTATACTTTCTGTAAGTTTTCTTTCAATGATGTGTGTGACAAGAAAATATATCTTTAGGGTAAAGACTTTACCAATTGGAATAATACAAAATGAGTCAGGACGCTATTTTTATTGCTTACGTGGTCTACGATCAGGAGACTAGAAAGCTATAAAAGAGCAAGGATATCTGCGCTCGAGGCAGATGAAGTGCGGTGTCCTAGGACTGTATTTCTCTGTCATTTTACCCTTGTCTGGTATGTATCAATAAAAGGTTTTTACTAATTTTAATTTCTTCTCTGTCTTCAGTCACAAAAAGTGTCCACAGTTTTTTTGGCGCCCGGACGTGGGGCAGGAGACGGCCGGTCGACTCCTCCGGCGAGACCATTTCAGTGATCCGTCTTACCAGCGGACTGCCGTCAACTTGAGCTCCGGCAGCAGAGCATGCAGCTCCGGCAAAAGTTAGGACTGCCCTGTCCTGAAAGAGTTCTTGCGTGAGGAGCCCCTGGTCTCCTCTTTGCTACATCCACAGTGACTGAACGGATTTCCAGACAGAGCTTGCACATTTCCAGGCTGGGGTAAGCACCGGGGAATTTCCGAACATTTTTTTATTTTCTAAATTACGGGAGGGCGAGTTTCCTGTTGACCGTCTAGTCATACTCATATCTCAACTGGTTGCTTAAGGTGATGGAGACTTGACCCAAGCAGTTTGACACATACGAAAGGTCTGACGAAAGGATACTGGCCTCACCCATATCCTAGACTCGGCTGGACGTATTGATGTAGTATTCTGCTGAACCGAATCGGACACGAAGTCACCTGAGCTGGAATCCGGGGATGTGAGCGGACAGGCTAACGGGACGAGTAACGGAGTGGTATATATATATATATATATGGAAACATAAACAGAAAAAGAGCACAGATTGCAGGTTTGCTGTTAGGACGGAATAAATAAATCTACATACTAATAGAAATACCGTGTTCTCCTGGGAACTGGGACAGGACCGATAGTTGGGTGTCTCCCCTTGGGACTAAAGAAGGGAACAGTAAGGGAACAGTGAGTGGCACACTTAATACCTCGCTAATTCATACGTACAAGGGATTAGACGAATCAGTATATAGTTGGAAAATTAAATACAGGACTCGGGAAGAGCAAGGGGACATAATGGGAACTTATAACAGTAAGCCTGTTAATCGCCGTACAGGGGGATCAAAATCATTAATGCTGGAAGAATTATTTTCGGAGGATCAACAGACGCCCCGTAAAAATGGGTCTCCTAGGAAAATTTGTAGAAAAGAAGACAGGTTTAGATTTCAAGAAGGCATGTAGGAAATGGAATAGACAGAGTGGTGGGCGTTGGCCGATAGAGGGGACAGGAGATGCAAGTGAAATACAGGAAACTAGGAAGATCCTGTGTAGGAATAAGCAGGGTTGTTATAATAGTGGACCGTATCGAATGGATATGTTTGATAGATGGGAATTAGTAATAAAAGACAGAAATTTAGAAGCAGTACAGAAACAGAATGAATTATTGCGGGCAAATGAGGGAAAGGCTAACAAGGAGAAAGAGGAATTACTAATTACATTACAGAAAGTTCAGACAGGCACGGAACCACAGGCAGACGGGAGGAAAAGGAAGAATAATCCAAATAAAGACCCCCTTTATCCTATTATTTGTTCCTCTCCTCAGTACCAACCTCAGGCACCTCCATTATCCCCTCCTCTATCCCCCATTCCGACTGCCCCCCCTGCACTACAACTGGCAGAAGTTTCCCCCGATGATCCCCCAGGCACAGATCACTATGACCCCTCTACCCATCGTGATGACCCACCCCGTACTAGACAAACCCCCGTCTCCCAACGCACTCGAAGTCAAACCTCCACTCACAAACCAGCTCCAACTTTTTTCTCTCCAACCTCTTCTGATCCTTCACCTTTACTTACTTGCCCTTTAATAGAAGTTCCCAATCCCCATTATAACCCTGCCCACCCTTCACATCTCCTGTGTTTTTATTTCATCCACAAAGGCAGCTGCTTCTGTTCATCTTACATGCTCACAACATATATTTTATCTTGGCGGCTCAGTGCCTCATATTTCCTTAGCTAAATCACGCACTGTTAAATGGGAGGAAATAGGACCATGGGTAGAACAATGCCTTAAAAGAACAGACTGGTTACAAGTTACTCCAGGTATTTTTGATACTCCTGACCGTTTAATAACTAAAGTGGTGCTTCAAACTGATTTTTTAGTACATCGCGCTTTGTGCCGTCCTTCCTCTTTTGCTTGTTCATTGCAAACCACTTTCCCTTCTTGGCTCTCTATGCTCCCTGATTCACTATGGTCCCAGGGAAAGAATGATTATGGAAGGATAGCCCATTGTGAGCCTCTGGTGATCCACCCGAAATCCTCCTTCCGCCCGCACCGTGCCCAATATCCTCTGTCTCCCGAAGCAGAGGCTGGCATCTCCGCCGTACATTCCGATCTCGTCAAACGCGGTGCCATTATTCCAAATGAATACTCTCCAGTCAATTCCCCCATTCTACCTGTAAAAAAGGCTGACGGTTCATGGCGTTTCGTACAAGACTTGCGACAAGTAAATTCTGCCATCTTCCCTAGGGCCCCTATCGTCCCTAATCCTTCCACTATCCTCTCTACTATCCCTCCTTCCGCTCGGTACTTCTCCGTTATTTTGGTTTGCTTTTACTTTCCAAAACTGCCGTTGGACATGGACCGTCATGCCTCAGGGATACACTGAAGCCCCTTGTGTATATGGACAAGCTCTTGCCCAAAATTTAGAAGGCTTTTGGCCGGACAGAGGTAGTACATTGATACAGTATGTAGATGACATAATGCTATGTAGCGCTACGGAAGAAGATTGTGCAAAGGATACCCAGAAATTGTTGCTGTTTTTGGGGGACAATGGCCATAAAGTTTCTAAAGTTAAGCTGCAGCTAATCAAAACAACTGTAAAATATCTAGGTCATGACATTACGTGTGGAACAAGAGCTCTCTCTAGCGATCGCATTACAGCCATCCAAAATCTTCCTAGACCGGTCACAAAACAACAGGTTATGTCTGTTTTAGGTATTCTGGGCTACTGCAGACAGTGGGTTCTAAATTTTACTGAAAGAGCACAGCCGTTGCAACAATTGGCTAATACTCCTGGCACCCCCCTTTCTGGCCAGGTTCAATGGAATGAACAGGCTGAGAAGGCTCTCTGTGACTTAAAAACTGCTCTTCTATCTGCGCCCGCGCTTGGTTTGCCTGATCATTCTCGTCCATTCACTTTGTTCGTGGACGAAAAGCAGGGATTTATGAATGCAGTACTGACGCAACAACACGGAGATAAACAGAGACCGGTGGCTTATTTTTCTAAAAAACTGGATCCAGTGGCCGCAGCACTTCCTCCGTGTCTTTGTGCTGTGGCTGCAAAAACAGAAGCTGTATTAGCAAGCACGGATGTAGTTCTCATGAGCCCCCTAACAGTTAAAGTGCCTCACGCTGTACATTCTATCCTAGTACAAGCCAAAACTTCACATCTCACTACTGCTAGGGCAATACACTATCAGAATGTACTCTGAACTTTGTCAAATGTTACAATTGAAAGATGCTCCACTTTAAATCCAGCCACTCTTCTCCCAATTAACAATGAAGGAGAACCACATAATTGCCATGATGAAATAGCAAAGGTTGTAAAACCTAGAGTAGATCTACAGGAAACACCTTTAGAAACTGGAGAAATGATTTTTGTGGATGGATGTTCCTTGCGATTGAAAAATGGAGCACCCTCAACCAGTTACGCAGTGGTCCAAGGGGACCGCCTGCTGGAAGCAAATCGAATTTCATCAAGCTTGAGTGCACAAGCAGCTGAACTCGTAGCACTCACTCGAGCGTGTCAGCTGTCCAAAGGGAAGATCGTAACAATTTATACGGATTCCAGGTATGCTTTTGGAGTCTGCCATGATCATGGAGCACTATGGAAACTAAGGGGATTTAAGACCAGTACTGGCAAACCCATCCAACATCAGAAATTGATCGAATCCCTTTTAGAAGCTATAACCAAACCATCGAAGCTAGCGATTGTTAAATGTCAAGCTCACACAGGAAAACAGGATCCTGTTAGCAAAGGAAATGAATTAGCTGACCACTTTGCTAAAGAGGCTGCATATAATAACACACCAATTTCTTTATTCCAACAGAGAAATGACCAGGACCCTGATAATCAAATTATTTCTTTACAGAGTGCAGCCACGGATATCGAAAGGAGAAAATGGTCCAAAGAAGGGTCCCTCTCTGATGGAGTCTGGACTCATAAACACACTAACAAACCTTTTCTCCCAAAAGCCTCTTTCCCAGGAATGGCAAAAATCGCCCATGGCCTCGATCACGCAGGTAGAGATGCCATGGTTCGAGATGTTGAAAAACATTGGGAAGCTGTAGGTTTCTCTACATATGCAGAGCAATTTTGCAGACGCTGTGCAATATGTCAAAAGTTTAATGTGGGAAAAGGTTCCCAGGTAAGTCCCGCCGTTACCCCTAATCCAATGGGTCCGTTTGAACACCTCCAAATGGATTTCATTGAACTAACCTCGTCTAAAGGGTACCGATATTGCCTTGTGATTGTCGATGTGTTCTCCCGATAAGTAGAGGCTTTCCCTTCAAAACACAACAATGCCAAAACAGTAGCTAAAGCACTAATTAAAGAGATTATTCCAAGATGGGGTATCCCTCAAAAGTTACAAACAGATAATGGCACTCATTTTGTGAACTCCGTTATAAATGAATTAACCACCTGGCTCCAAATTAATAGTGCACCATTATTGTAAATACCATCCCCAAAGCGGAGGCATCATAGAACGATGCAATGGCACTTTAAAAGCTAAACTCGCAAAAATTTGTGAACAAACTAATTTATCATGGCCGGATGCTCTACCCTTAGCTTTAATGGGACTAAGGGGATGGACACACCGACAACTGGGACTATCGCCGTTTGAGATTCTGACCGGACGTCCCATGCCCATTGGCATGATTGTAGGAAATGTGAATTTGCATACTGTGGACAATGATCTTCTCTCTAGTCTTGCAGGTCTCCGAACCTCGTTGAAGGAAGTCCACCAGCAGGTTAATCAAGCCTGGAGGACCAGCCCACCTTCTAAGGATTTACCAATTCCCTTGGGCACCTGGATCCTGGTTCGAGATACTCGGAGGAAACACTGGCATCAGCCTAGGTGGAGAGGACCATTCCAAATTCTTCTATCCACACCACATGCCGTGAAAGTTGAAGGACTGCCTGCCTGGATCCACGCATCACATTGCAAGAAATGGCTATCTTAAAAATACTTTTTCTGTTGACTGTTACCCGCACCCTCTCAGGCTACCCAAGGATGGGTGGTGATCTCTATCTTTATAAGGTAAAACAAAACCAGAATCAGAGATACCCGAATATCACAGTCACACAGGGACTCACCACTTCAGTGCAAATTGATTTCTGCTCAATTGTGGACTGTGGAGTCGGACGACAAGGACAATGGATAAGATCTGTTTTTATTTCTTTGGTTGTGGCATTTTGCCTCCTCCTCCTGGTTGGTTGTTGTATTATCCCTTTGTTTCGCTACATAATATCTAAGTACTTTACCGCCTCTATGGAAAGGGCATATATGCTACATGAGGAGCACATGTCTCGTATAGCTTCTTCCATTTTCTCCTCCCCATCCCCTTTCCCCCCCACTTCCCCTTCATCAACCATTTCAATTTAATTCTACTGCCCACATCATTTTGTTCAAAAAGGGAGGAGTGTAAAAACATAAAATGATGAAATTGAACAAAATGTATGTGTGTAAGTACAGAAAATAGGACAGAATGATCAAACTTGTTTGTGTTTTGCGTACGTGACAAAAAGCATATATACTTTCTGTAAGTTTTCTTTCAATGATGTGTGTGACAAGAAAATATACCTTTAGGGTAAAAACTTTACCAATTGGAATAATACAAAATGAGTCAGGACGCTATTTTTATTGCTTACGTGGTCTACGATCAGGAGACTAGAAAGCTATAAAAGAGCAAGGATATCTGCGCTCGAGGCAGATGAAGTGCGGTGTCCTAGGACTGTATTTCTCTGTCATTTTACCCTTGTCTGGTATGTATCAATAAAAGGTTTTTACTAATTTTAATTTCTTCTCTGTCTTCAGTCACAAAAAGTGTCCACAGTTATGTCTCCTTTTCCACAGTCGTATAAATCCTTGTTACAGGCCTTCCATTTTATTTTGATGTTACAGGAGTCAAAGTCAAAATAAACCTTATTGTCATCTCATCCATATACTGTACAAGTATACAAGAGAGACAAAATGATGAAGTTCAGGACTTACAGGGCAATAAATACAAGACAGTGCGCTGAAACTAATCTCGCAGGACCAGACGTGATTCTCACACGTGGATAAACATCTGGATACAACCTGGTGAAATCCTGCGCTGCCAAGGCTACACCCACAGGGCCTCTTCCTAGAACACCTATTCCCAATTTCTTGAGTCCGCACATTTTAAACTGTCACTGGGGTTTCAGGGAGAGAGCAAAATATACTGAAGAAAAGACTTGACACTAAGAGAAAATAAAAAGCCAAAATTGCTGTCACCCATTTAGGAGCTCAGTGGCACAAGGTGACTGAAGCTTATTAATTAATTTGAACGTTGCAATGGACACTCCAACAGCGGAGAGAAACAGACACATACGCAGACCACTGCAGTTACTGTGCCGTAAACATTTGAGAAGTGCTTCTTTCTGCTACGATTTTAACTATTGCATCACTAAATTGCAGAACAAAAGCAAACAGTGTTTAGATAAGTATCATGGTCAATGAATATACGATGTGTTAAAACACTGTGGCTATTTTGGGATGGCATGTTTGCATTTCCAACTAGACAATAATGTGAAATTTCTTTAGATATTTATTTAGACGTCCAGTTACAGCTTCATCTATGCATCCACTGGTGGTGTTAGGCAGATTTGTTGATTCGGGAGTTTTGAGCACTGCATCTGCATCTCAAACACAGTCCTAATGAAACGGCATTTACTTCTAATGCATATTTTACAGTTCATATTTTTATGAATATAGCTGCTAATTAAATGATGCGACTCAAACCACCTACACCTGAATACCAGCAAAACCAAGGAGCTGGTGGTGGATTTTAGGAGGCCCAGACCCCTCATGGACCCTGTGATCATCAGAGGTGACTGTGTGCAGATGGTGCAGACCTATAAATACCTGGGAGTGCAGCTGGATGATAAATTAGACTGGACTGCCAATACTGATGCTCCGTGCAAGAGAGGACAGAGCCGACTATACTTCCTGAGAAGGCTGGCGTCCTTCAACATCTGCAATAAGATGCTGCAGATGTTCTATCAGACGGTTGTGGCGAGCGCCCTCTTCTACGCGGTGGTGTGCTGGGGAGGCAGCATTAAGAAGAAAGACGCCTCACGCCTGGACAAACTGGTGAGGAAGGCAGGCTCCATTGTTGGCATGGAGCTGGACAGTTTAACATCTGTGGCAGAGCGACGGGCGCTCAGCAGGCTCCTATCAATTATGGAGAATCCACTGCATCCACTAAACAGTGTCATCTCCAGACAGAAGAGCAGCTTCAGCGACAGACTGCTGTCACTGTCCTGCTCCACTGATAGACTGAGAAGATCGTTCCTCCACCAAACTATGCGACTCTGCAATTCCACCCGAGGGGGTAAACGTTAACATTATACAAAGATATTGTCTGTTTTTTACCTGCATTATTATCAATCTTTAATTTAATATTGTTTTTTTGTATCAGTAAGGTGCTGCTGGAGTATGTGAATTTCCCCTTGGGATTAAGTACTACTAGGGTGTTGTACCGTGTTAGCCATTATGAATGTAGAGAAAAGCCAAGCAAAATGACACCTTTTATTGGCTAACTAAAAAGATTACAATATGCAAGCTTTCGAGGCAACTCAGGCCCCTTCTTCAGGCAAGATGACATCTTGGCCTGAAGAAGGGGCCTGAGTTGCCTCGAAAGCTTGCATATTGTAATCTTTTTAGTTAGCCAATAAAAGGTGTCATTTTTCTTGGCCTTTCCCCTTGGGATTAATAAATTATCTATCTATCTATCTATCTATCTATCTATCTATCTATCTATCTATCTATCTATCTATCTATCTATCTATCTATCTATCTATCTATCTATCTATCTATCTATCTATCTAGTTGACTGCAAAATGAAGACTCATATAAATCACTTGACTTAGTATTTTTGACGAAATTTAAATAAGGCATAATTATTGAAAATTTGAAAGAAATTTTAATTTGGATATCATGAACAGATCATGCTGTCCAAAGTTTTAAAATTTCATAATTTCAATTTGAAAATCTTTAGCGAATTTGTGAACTCTCTCCATTTTAAGGTAGACAATGCTTTCGTAAAGAGTTTACTGTTTCAATTTTACCCTTGAGAGCGGTTGCCTGAGCTTGCATATTTTGTATATTTTCCTCTTTTACTCATCTGACAGCTTCTTACATGCCCAATGCAGATGAATCAGACATCAGGCAGAACACACATGCAAAAACAAATCACACAGCAGTGCCCTTCTCCTGCTCCTTTAGGTAGCTTAACTAACAGAGTGCAAAAAATTCACTTCTCTGGAAATAAATGGAAGAGGAAAGCAATTATGTAAGCATACATAAGACTGAATTGATTATACAATATTATCTGCAGAATGTTATTGTAAAGAACCAACGTTATCAAGCTGCAGGTAAATGCTGTTTGAACTAATTAGTAGCACAGGAAAGGTGCAGCTTCCCTAACTGATATAAACACGGGATGTGTTTAAACATAGACAGTGGCGTCGGGAGGTTGGGAGTCTTCAGGGGCTTAAGCGCCTGTACTTTCAGTCCCAGATATACATGAAGAATAGTGATGAGTCCTTAATCTTCTTGTGTACCATTTGTATTCCCGTTATACAATTAATCAGTTCTATTCCAAGCTATTATTTATATCATTTTAATAAACTACTGTGTTTTAACTAATATTAATAGGTAGATGGAAAACTTATTTCAGTTCCTTTTCTACTTTCATAGTGAGAAGTCAAGCAGAATGACACCTTTTATTGGCTAACTAGAAAGATTACGATATGAAAGCTTTCGAGGCAACTCAAGCTAATTACATCTTTGACTGAAGAAGGGGCCTGAGTTGCCTCGAAAGCTTGCATATCGTAGACTTTCTAGTTAGCCAATAAAAGATGTCATTCTGCTTGACTACTCACTACATTCATAATGGCTAACACGGTCAGAGGTGGGTGGTAATGCGTTACATTTACTTGAGTAACTTTTTAAACGAATTGTACTTCTAAGAGTAGTTTTACTGCACCATACTTTTTACTTTTACTTGAGTACATTTGTGAAGAAGAAACGCTACTCTTACTCCGCTACATTGGGCAACACTCGAATAATTACTTTTGTTCCATTATATATGCTATATTTTTGCCAGAGAGAAGCCGCCAGTGGATCTACTGCATGACTGTTTCACCAATCAGACGTAGCTACAATAATCACATGGCTTCGTTTCACCAATCAGATGTAGCAACAATAATCACATGGCTCCGTTTCACAAATCAGACGTAGCCATGCAGTCAAATGACCACATACAAACTGTGGCGGCATAGCGGCACAAACTCTTCACAGACAGCGGACAGGAAAAGAAAGAGTACATGAAAATTGAGAGCCAACTCCTGCTGAAGCTTAACCATCACTTCACTGAGTGAAGAACAAGCACATTTTAACCAAACATGCACAGACACAGACAGTCAAGGTAAAGTGAGACTTCTTGTACGTGCACAAGCTGCCTTGTTCTAATGTTATTTTCTATCAGCTGTGCTATTTGGAGGGCAAGTGAATATGCAGTATTATACTGTAAGTGTACAGTCAGTATATCTTGTCACTGTAAGTAGTTTGCACTGTTCAAACATACATGTTACCTACTGTAGGTATTGGCTTCAAAAGCTTTGTTGTGATAAACTGAGATTTGGAACTTCGTGTTATTTGTGTATCTTTATTTTGTAAAGATGTTATTTATTTTTAATCATTTTTTATGTTATTATTTGGAAATAGCAGAATTTGCACATTATTTTATACTTTTGTCTGTCTTATCACAACATTTCTAAAAAATAACCTCATTTATTATAATCAAGCAGTTACTCGGTACTTGAGTAGTCTTTTCACCAAATACTTTTTTACTCTTACTTGAGTAATTTTTTGGATGACTACTTTTTACTTCTACTTGAGTAATATTATTTTGAAGCAACGCTACTCTTACTTGAGTACAATTTTTGACTACTCTACCCACCTCTGAACATGGCACAACACCCTAGTGCAGCGTTTCTCAACCTTTAAGTATTTGCGACCCGAGTTTTCCTAACAGTTTTAATCGCGCCCCCCCTAACATTTTTTTGAAACCCTAATAAAATTTATTCCAATATTTTTTGTTGCCGATGCACCACTACAAGTTTAAAATTTTGCTACGAATAGCGAAATTATGCCACATATGGCAACATTCGCGCCCCCTTTTTTGTTACTTCAGAGTAACAAACTACACAGTTTGAGAACCGCTGCCCTAGTACTACTTTCATAGGGTAATATTGATGCTAATCTTATGCTATCATTTTGTCAGTCAGTCATTGTCCAACCTGCTATATCCTAACACCGGGTCACGGGGGTATGCTGGAGCCAATCGCAGCCAGCCCAGGGTGCAAGGCAGGAAACAAACCCCGGGCAGGGCGCCAGCCCACCACAGTAGTACTACTTTCATAGGGTAATATTGATGCTAATTTTATGCTATCATTTTGTCAGTCAGTCATTGTCCAACCCACTATATCCTAACACAGGGTCACGGGGGTCTGGAGCCAATCCCAGACAGCCCAGGGCGCAAGGCAGGGACAAATTCCGGGCAGGGCGCCAGCCCACCACAGCTATCATTTTGTTTTAATATATATTTTACAGTTGCTAATTATTGGATATCACTCTATTGGCTATACTTTCAAAAGTTGTATTTTTTAAGAAAATTGAACAATTAGTCACAGACCCTTCACCACTAATACATGTCAGTCGATGGCATTTTCGCATCCCTTGAATTTCAGTTTACTGTGCATGAAAGCCTTTGAGCCACCACAAGCCTCTTTGTGCTCCGTTTTTGAAATCCATTGTGAAGTCCTGTAAAAAGCACATATTTAAAGCTGTCTGCTGATGCAAATAATTGCATTCTGTTATTGCTATTACTATTGAATAATCACTCATTGTCACAAAACTATTTAATAAGCAAAAATGTGATAACTTTCATATCAGTTAACTTAGTCACAGAATACACCTGAATGTTATGCCAGGCCTACATTGTATAAATAAAGTAAAAATAAAAAATTGTCTAAGTTCTTGTACTTTTGTTGAATCAAAAAACAGTGAGGTTGGTTCCTCGATCTGTAACCAGGATGTTTCCCAAGGAAATCTCCCTTTTTTATTGAAAGAAAACAACTGCCAACAATTGTCTTTCTGTTGCACATGTCAACTGGACTTCTTCTTCTGTGTCTTCTTCCGAGATTCTAACTGTCTTCTCTTTTTTACTTCCTCTTCTGTAAGTACTGTATTACAGCTTGTCTTCACTATGTAATCTGAAACGATTAAGTCTTTAGTTTCCTGGCAACTCATCTCTCTATCAATGTCCTTATGCTGGTAACGGCACTTAGACATTGTAACCATTGTGGGCATCTTTCAAAAAAAGTTGGTATTTTATAATGTTGTTCATATAATTGCTTATTTATTTATTTATTTATTTATTTATTTATTTATTGTCAGATGGAAGAAGTTTAAGAATATATTTAAAAAACAAACACTTAAAAACTGTAATGCATGCAGGATTCAGTCAATCAAACATTTGTAATGAGGCCAAACCAGAATCATAGCTTTTAAACATAAACTGCACTAATTATATATTCCCAAAGTTTCTTTCTTGTGATTTTCTATATTAAATCAAATGGGCCCCCTTTTGTAATTTAGGAAACCAGAAACTAGTTAAGAAATCCTACCCTGTAAGATGGAAAATCTTTTATCAGTGGCACCTCTGCAAGAGAACCACCTTTTTCAACCTTCGCAAGTATATCCAGTTTTTAATACCTGGAAAAGTTTTGGGATTAAAATGCTCAGAGATCTTTATATAGACAACATATTTACATCTTTTGAACAATTACGTTCCAAATTCAACCTCCCAGCTACACATTTATTTCACTATCTTCAAATTAGAAATTTTGTTAAACAGAAATTGCCCGATTTCCCCCACCTCGCACCCTCCACAATGCTGGAAAAATTACTGCTCAATTTCGAGGAATTAAACACTATATCCGCATTATATAAAATCTTATTAGAGTCCCTGCCTTTCAAAGATCCAAGAGGACATTGAGAAGAAGATCTCTTAATCAATATATCAGAAAAGGAGTGGAAGGTAGCAAAGCAGAGAATTCACTCGAGATCCATATGCGCAAAGCATAGAATTATTCAACTAAAAATTATATATCGAGCCCATCTGTCTCGCTTAAAACTGTCCAAAATGTTTCCAGGGCAGGATCCGACCTGCGAGCGCTGCAACCAAGCTCCTGCCTCACTGGGTCACATGTTCTGGGCCTGCACCAAACTAACATCATTTTGGACCAAAATTTTTAAGTGCCTTTCAGACAGCCTTGGTATCACAATCCCTCCTAACCCATTAACAGCTGTGTTCGGTGTTCTTCCAGACGGACTTCCAGAAGGACAAGCAAACTGTGATTGCATTCACTACACTTTTGGCACGCAGACTTATTTTGTTAAATTGGAAGAATCCTAACTCTCCTCTGATAAGTCAGTGGGAAACCGATGTTTTATATTATTTGAAATTGGAAAAAATCAAATTCTCAGTTAGACGATCTGTACTAAAGTTTTTCAAAACCTGGCAGGATTTAATCAATATTATTTTAGAATAAGAGAAATAACTATTACCGCATTTAATTCCCTTCTCCATCTCTTATTTACATATATATTTACTTCTCCCTTTCTTTTGTTTAATGTTGCCTTATTAAAAAGCCCTAAGCAATTCTCCTTCGGCTAAGCTCTCCTTCTCAGGGGTGGGGTTTGATTTGTCTTCAATTTTGTTGGGTTATAAATTGATCTATTTTTATGGAATGATTACAATGAAAATTAATAAAATAAAAATAAAATAAAAAAAAAAAGAAATCCTACCCTGTAATACTCAAAAACGTCCCTAAATATAGAGCCACCTGCTTCCGTCTTTACCAAATGGTTCAGTTTCCTTCCTATAACTGTAATGTAATTATTTTTATAAACACTTCAAGTTTTTGGTTAACAGTGGATTTTCTTCTTTAATGCTCTGTATATGTGGTCCCACACGAATAAGGCATAGCTTTGTAGACAGACATTGCAGCTCAAAACCTGAGCATCTGAAATAGTCCAATGCATTATTAAATGAGGACAAAAGAGAAAATGAAGTGCCACAAAGAAAGCTGTGTGGAATGTTTATCGGCAAAAATCTATATTTATTTATCATATCGGGTCTTTAAAGAAACCCACTTACTTACTTTCTGTGCTTTATCTTTTAATTAAATGCAAAAGACAGAGTGTGCATAGAAATGCATCATTTAAGAAATGAGACAAACAACTAAGCAGAGCAGTAATTAACAATGTGGAATCGACAATACTTCTTCAGACATGCCTGGAAGCTTTATTGTTTAGTGATGTACATTAAAGTTGCTTTTCCCCATGAGAATGCACAAGATGTTGATGAATAGTTTACACCCTAATCACTCGAAGGTGTTTGGGGAATTCTTTGGAAATAAGAAATGCTATAAAAAATAAATGGTGGTATTAGCTTCAACCCTTTCTGTGTGATAGCTCACGACTAGATGGAGGAGTTATGCATTCAGAACTGTAGCAATAGAAGTGAAGAGTGTAAATGATGGGTCTTGAACAGGAGGTGGGCTGTGAAGATTTGTGACAGTCTTACTAGAAATTAGAGAATTGATCTGCGGCAGGCGAAAAAGAAATGTCCATCTAATGAATTGGTTTCAACGTTCTGGCAAGGTCTGCATTGTTTATTGTGAAAAAAAAAATCCTTTGCTGTTTAGGCAACTTCTCTTTTTATAATACAAGATGCTTAAATTTACTTTATGGAGTTTGGGACTGGGGAAGGAGCCTAATCCACAGGTACTGGATGCAAGAGTCCTGAATGGGGCTCTAGTAAATTTTTGTGGTCTAATTTTATGTCATTGACAAACTGAGTGGGAACTACAAGATGCATGTAGAAGAATCCTATCAAAGAGGAAAAATATTTTTTATATGAGAGATGTTCAAAAAGTTTTTTTAACTCTATTTATGAAGAATTTTAAAAACAAATGACATCACATTTCTACATAGTCACCTTCTTTTGCAATGCAATTTTCCCAGTCACATGACACTCTCTGACATGACCAATTACTACTCCTCCCACCGTCACTGTTTCTAACGAAAATATAAAAGTGTGGAAACTTTGTGAAAGTCCCTTGTATACAGTATACCATATACTGTATACTCACGTTTAAGTTCTCCCGCAGATAAGTCGAGGCTTGATTTTACCATATAATCTGTGGTATTTTATAATGTTGGTCATATAAGTTGAATGCTGAAAACTCACGCTATTGGTCCAAGAGATTACACTATGCTAATGCCCACCTGAGAGAGTAACCATGGAGCACACGGCCTTCTTCTTCTATGTATTGTGCCTACGTAACCACATGGTAATACCTGAACTATTCTGAAGCGA